>NC_134462.1:141918590-142605837 GCF_047948215.1 Lycorma delicatula
GTGGGCTTGCATAGTTAATCGATAGAATGTATCGATTGGGCTCAAATTGAGGCCAATCATCATCATGGCTTTTAGAATCGTCTAAAATGTCGATTTCGGTTTGAATTTTTTTTAAATCCAAAGACAGTTCTTGAAATTTAACTAACCTAATTTTAAGCTGAGTAACATCATCTGATTTATCTAAGTAACTATTGAATCTCATCATTTGTCCCTTAACTACACCTCTTTTTTTAATTAAAAGCTTTAACTGTTCTGAATCCTCCATTTTTAAATTAATAATAATAAAAAAGGTATGATTGTTCACAAATAATCATATTACATGACAGGAGTAATAATATTTAAAACGACACAAGTTTATTGATCGAGTAGAAGTATGCACACGGAAATAAGAATAGGTTATTGTTTTAAGATGAAGTAATATTTTGAAAGGATTGTTTACGATAAATTAAAAAAGGGTATTGTTTTAAGATGAAGTAATATTTTGAAAGGATTGTTTATGATAAATTAAAAATAACTGGACTATTAACTCATCTATTATAACTCATCTGAATTATTCTGGTCACAGGAATAATATATAAAATATTTACAATGGTCATTCACTGTAAATCAAGATAAAACATATTTTTTAAAAAAAGCTTAATATTTAATTTAATAGTAACTTAAATTAATGAAGTCTTTAATGTATGTAAGTATATTTAATTAATCTTTAGAGGTTACACTATTTTTCTTGAAATAATAAATAAATTAAATTGTGGAATTATAAGTGTCAGAGTTACTGGATATTAATATATTTTGATTTAATTATCTGTTTATTTTATTTACTAACATTGGGATTGTTATGAAATAGATTTTCATAGAATTACATCTTTTACTGATACTGTAATTAATTAACACATTTATTTATCTTTAGTATTAAAATTATATTTAACTGTAATAAATATAATTCTAACATATCAGTGTAAGTAGTTAGTAAACTGGTAAATCATTATATCACAATTAGATTAATTTTAATAACACTACAAGTAACAGAAATAATATCTTATTTAGTTTTAACATGACCTGGTATCATTTGACAAATCAACTGATTTGTCTTCAACAGCATTAGTCAAAATATGGAATTTTATGTAATTTGTAAATTTTTTTACAGACTGTATCAAATATTTAGTTTTCAGGTTAATGCCACAATATGTAACTGTAAAGAAACACATTAAGAACTACAAGAGGTTATCTCTAAAGTAAAGACCGTTTCATTGTAAAAAAATTTATTCTGAAAACTTTATAAATATTTTATATTTCTCTTAAACTACAAACTTTATACTACTTCTCTATATAATCGCCACATTAATTAAGACATTTATCATAGCAATACACTAGCTTCAATATACCCTCATCATATTCTTCTGCCACCAGTCCATTTAGCCATAGATTAATAGCATTTTTAAGTTTATCGTCGCCCACAAATTGCTTACCACTTTCAGTTTCCCAAACAAATGGTAGTCAGAAGGAGCTAAGTGCTGACTGTATGGTAGGTGATCGTAAATTTCCCATCCAAGAGTTCTTAGTAAATCACATGTCAGACCCGCAACATGTGGACATGCATTATCATGCAGCAGGACAATGCCGTCGATCAGTCGCCCACATCACTGATTTTGAATGGCGCACCATAACTTCCGTAGAGTCTCGCAGTAGGCTTCTACATTTATAGTCGTTCCATTTAGCGTGAAATCAATCAGCAATATGCCAACCCGATCCCAAAAGGCTGTGGCCATCAGTTTGCATGCAAATGGCTGCGGCTTGACCTTTATCGATCTGATTAGTGATTGAGGATGACGCCAGTCACTTGACTGCTGCTTTCTCTCTGGCGTGTTATATGAAATCCATGTTTCATCACCGGTAACAATTGAATTAAGGAACTCATTGCCTTTATCTGTGTAGCGCATCAAAAATTCCAAAGCAGATTCCATTCGGATTTTTTATGTGACATTGCGTTAAGACGTGCTGTACCTGACATGCACAAACCTGTCTGAAGCCTAAATGGTCATGAACAATTCAAACAATAACAGCTCTTGAAACATCAGGAAATAGAAGGGCCAGGTCGGAAATCGTTGAGCGATGATCTTTTCTGAATTCATCATTGACGCGTTTCAACAAGTCCTAGATGATTATCGAGGATCTCCCCGAACGTTCTTCATCGCGCCCATTAATTCTATTATTTCTAAACCTTTCACACCATTTCTGGACGTTTCTTTCATTCATTACATTATCACTGTACACAGCAACCAACTGCCTATTAATTTCAGCCGGCTTAACATTTTGATGGTTTAAAAAACGTATGACTTCACGTACTTAACAGTCAGCGGCAACATCAATTTTCCTATTCAATTTATAATGTAATAATTCACATATAATCAAAGACAACAATTTACAGACAATGCAGTGTGTACATTACTAGTGTGGCCATGAAAAGGTTCACCAACCTTAAGGAGAGAAATTTTCCTGCAGTTTTTCTTTAGAAATGTCCCTCATATATAGCATTTGGGTACTGTATTTCAAATACAGTAATGTATTAAACTATAATACAGTAGTGTATTTCAGAGGATGTCTCTTGTGCATAGATGTACTCATCTCCCGTTTCCAATTTCTGCAAACAGGCCTGAAATATTTTTCCTTACATATTCTTCAATTCCTTAGTTACATCATGTTGGATATCAGCAGACTCTTTATCCTTTTAGTGCAGTCCTTCACTTTGGGAACTGGTAAAAACTAAAGGGGGTTAAATTAGGTAAATAAACAGGACGACCTAATTTTGTAATAAATTTATTCAAACGCATCAGAAAGTTTCTCATAGAATGACTTGACTGCAACCGAGCAGTTTTTTTTCAGTCTGTACCAAATCTGACCCTGTTTGCATTTCAGTCTGTCATTTTTTTGTTTTTAGCTGCCCATTTTCAGGGGTCGTCATTCATAATTCATCCACCTTTGAATCTCTTATACCATTCACACATTAATATGATTAAATTTTTTGTTATTATTTACTTATAGCTAATATGATTTTTGTACAACCGGTTTTGGTTTTTTTTTCTCAGGCGCAGTCCATTGTTGCAGTCTATAAATTACACATATCATTCAAATTCATATGCAACATTAAATTCAGGCTCATACATAATTAAATTATTAAAAAAATTACTATAAAAACTCTGTGAAGCTCTTCATGTCATACTATTTTTTATTTTTTTATAAATTAGGTTAAATATCTGAATTCTATGAAAACTGTTGTTCAACTGATTATGTAAATAATTTAAACATAACTGTTTAAATTTTTTAAATTTAAGTTTGTTTAACTTGTCATTGCCTGTCCTGTTTGTTTTTGTTCATTTATCAGTTTTGTCGATAATATTCTTATAAATCCTCAATGTTAATTTCCTTCATTTATTTATTTGCTTAATCAGTTGCACATTATTATGTTCTGTAAACGTACATTTATTTTTTAAACAATGAGCTGGCATATTTGATCGATACAATCAGGCAGTTGATACATCCCAACATTCATCTCTTCAGATTATACGTCCATGATGTACGCCATTTTTAATAACTCCAATTCAGTCTTGCTGATATTTACTAAAACATTTGATGTTGACATCTATTTTAAATATCGATTACTTATTTTTACATTCACATAAATGTTCACAATAGCCGATTAAAAAATGACTGTCGACTTGAGTTTATACACGCATTAGTGAAAACATGTACCTACAAAATTACTTTCATGATTCTAACCGAATTGCTATAAGACATTAAGTGTTTTTTTAATTAAATTATCACATGTAGAAGGTCATACAAATAATAGAACCTATCTATAAAAAGAGATTAACCAAAAAGATTCCTTTGCAAAATGTTTTATGTTACAAATATACTCATACGGTCATTTTCTATAGCCTTTTTGAATATTTAGACATATTATCATAAAGTGTAATAAGTTTCTGTATACCTTCATCACATATTTCTACTGATCAATTAATAAAGATAAGGTCATCTTCATGTAATTTTTCACGACTTGTGAAGTGTATCCCTCGTAAGCTGTGAAAATGTAGGCTAAAGAGATTAAAAACAAGTAGTAATGTTGTTAGACTACTAAGTGAATTTTGTGCACTTAACTGTGACAGTTTCATAAATTATAGTCTAAGAAGCGTGTGGAAATTTTTCACGCGTATCAGGACATATTAATGCATGTGATTTTGATCCTGCATGATACATTCATCCATATAATGCAATAAATAATCCTTAATGACAGCTATATGACCGGTTTGTTTACCATCATGATTGTTTTTCATCCCTGCATTAAATTTTTGATACAGTCATTCATCCCTATTATCTCTATAAATACCTTGATTTGTTAATGAATTTTACAGGCATATATTTTTTGCGTTAAGAAATCAAAATGTAGATATCGCTCCACACGATCATAAATTTTATTATTTCTCAGAGAGGAATATAAACAATACAAAACTTCTAAAGTAATGAAAATTCACATGGAATATTACAAATTACCGAAACCGACTGATTTTGCCAGGATTATTGGTCTTTACTGTAGCAATACCCTCATATAGTCGTTATGTGAATTACTTTGTGTAATGAGGTCTAGTTGTTTAAGTAGTATTTATTTATTTGTTTTTATTATTAAAACTGTAGGAACCAAATTCATATGAGTATTTTGAGCAGGAAAATAATAAATAGGTGGTAGTTGGATTCTTTATGCGATGTTCACCTGATAAAAATAAAATAATTTTATATAAGTGTGTTTTGAGCTGAGTACAAGTTAGTTGATAAGTTACATTTTTATTTTTTAGTTTTATATATGTCATATACAGATACTTATTTTTAAAAGGAGGCTACATACAATCAGTTTTATTGTACAGTTTACAGTTTTTTCTGTGATAAATACTTAACTTGTACAGTTCATCAGTTTCTTCCATATTTGATATTGACTGAGGATTAAAAATATCACTCAATACGATAAGCTTTTTATTGTATTAAATGATATTTTTTTACACTGCTTGATCGTAACTGAATCGTTTAATTTTGAAAGGGCACATGTCCTAAAATTGAAATTTTTCATAGCCACAAAAAATCTCTTTTTATTAAAACTACTTGTTATTTTGTCATGGTTTTTTTTTAATATAATTTGTTTAAGAAACCGATTTTACACACGTTTATGAGTTAGCTGAAGATTATTTAAATAAATAATGAAACTGGATAAAAATAAGCCATGGACATGTGACCTTTCAGTAATGAACAGGTTTTTGTAACATTACAGGAAAATCATTTTGTAAATAATAACTATATAAAAGAAAAACTATGCTTGTTACTGTTGCAAAAATTTATTTATTACTAAAAGATGAATTATATTGAAAAAATGCAGATAAGTTTTAATGTTATTAATCATGCAAAAATATTTTTGAAATTTTATTCATTATCAATAAAGGAATTATTATCATTGTGATCTGTAACTGGCCACTGCAAGATTGTGTCATAAAATTCTTTGTGTTCATTTGGAATATAGTGAATTACTTTTTGGACATCTTCAATTTTTTTTTTAATTTATTGGGTTTACTGCTTCATTAAGTATGTTAAGAGTGAGTGGTGCAGTAGTAGGCTTTGAAATTCTGAAAGTGTGAACTACTATTACATCTACAAATTGTTTTCCAATAACTGTTCCAGGTTGTTGTTTGTTGTATTCAAAATATGAGAACTGTGAAATTTTAAAATGTTGCTTCTCACTTCTAAAAAAATGTAACTACCACAGTCTTTAAAATTAAAAATCATATTACTATCTTTTAATAGATTTATGAAATTGAAATTTTGTGAAATTTCCTTGTTTACGTGCTTGAGCAGCATATTTTGCATATATCTTCTGATGTATGTATTCTATCTGTCTTACATATAAATTGTTTAACTACTGCAAAATGAAGATCAAAAGCAGAAAATTGTGACCGCCAGTAGGAAGGTGTTGAAAAATTTGTTCAAACCTTCCAGTTAGAGTAAGAGTTACAGTAAGCAGGAATCTAATCGCTGTGTGATTCCTGTTCTGACCAGCATACCCAACTGAAAAACATGCAAGTATTTAACAGTTAGAGGAATTTTTATCTCTATGAAGTATCTAAGAAAACTGCAAAGCTCTTCGGGTCCTTTCTGTCCCAAACCCTCATGATATTTATACATCTCATATTTGCCAGTATTTATACTGTGAATTCCAAACAGGTTAACTGAAATCTGATGGTAATAAAATATTTCTTTTACTGGAAAGTGGGATAGGGGCAAGTTTTGCTTAAAATCATAACGCTTCTTTGCAAACTGCAAAACGTTTTTTTGAATCATTCAAGAGAAAATACTTAAAAGTAACAGATTTAGGATTTCTTATTTCTAGTCTTGAACGTAAACGTTTAACAGGTTCTGTTTCAATTAATATCTGAAGGTGAGCATCGTGATTATTTTTTGTAGAAAATGAATTATAAAAATAATTGAAAAAATTAACGAATTCATTCCTTTCAAATGTACTAAAACAATGTTTTTTTTTGCGTCTGAAACTAAAACGCAATATTGTAACTTAATAGATAGTAAAAGGTATATCGTTTTTTACTTAATACCTCAGCCTACTATTTTTAAATTTAGTGTCAGTAAAATTTTAAATAAAATGAATACATTAAATTTAATGAAAAACGTTACCCACAATCCTCTCCACAAGCTTTAGCTTGAACAGCTCTGTCATTATAATCACTGTTGTAAACCGTGTAATCTAGATTTTTTTAATAATCTCTGGCTTATGCGTACTTTATTCAGTTTTGCAAGTTTTCTTTTTTTTCTGTATTCATTTCTACATCTGAATCATTTATATCACTCATTTTTAACTTAAAGCCCGATGCAACACATTGAAATGATACAGAAAACACAATTTATTATAGGTTATACAGAAAACACCATATGATATTAATATCAGCTGTGTTCAGTTTATTATTGAAAGGGAACAAGTCCAGGACATGTTCCCTTTCAATATTAAACTAAATATACAGAGGTATATGTTACCATTCTGTTGTATTGGGATGTAAGACCTTTCTAAGCTAAATGAGAAAAACTCAATCCCACTAAAAAAAAGGATTTTTAAAAAATGGACATGTGCCCTTTCAATAATAAATTATTTAACTGTAATCATTTTTTTTTTTAATCGAGTCGAGTTATGTTTCGACCCTCACTTTAAAAGATTGATTTAACAGTATTATTAAACTAACCTTTTGAAGCTGTTTTGAAAGCCAAAGTAACACGGTTGCCTTATGTTACAATTGTTTGGTAATATAGGCTTTTTTCATTCCATCTTACTGATAAAAAATAATTTGTATAATATTTTATTAGTTTGTAATAATTTTGTGATTAATTTACAAGAAACTTATGACACATTTTGTAAGACCAAAAAAAATGCATTAACTGTTAAAATATTTTTAACATAAAGTACGCAGTGTGTTTTTAAACTATTAAAAATAATCATTTAATCTTCCATTGGAAGCAGTATTGCAGTTTATAGACATGGGTGGTTATATTAGATCTTTTAGATACATTAAAAACATTGTGCGTGTATTTGTTGCCTCGCCTTCATCACCCTCTATATTTATTTTATTTGTTTTGATAATTGAATTCTTTGGGTTATTTACTTATTAGTAAGTCATGCGGAAGAACCTTGAACTCAAATGAGCCATCAAAAATCAAAATTTCATCTACATTTGACTAATCAGTCGGGCATAATAAGATTATATACAAGATTTAATGTTACTGCAGTACGTTTATAAGAATTTTCAAATGGTATGTGATCCGTTTAGTCCTGTCTCTTTAATCTTTTATCTTACATAACACAGTTATGTAATGATCAATTTTTTTTTACAAATTTAACCCAAAATATCAAATGTTAATTTGAATCGCTATCATAATTCTTGTGATTTTCAATTTAGTAGTAACTGATTTCTGCGTCAAATCTTTTGAGTGACTCCTGCTAAATCAATTTTTTTACAACAAACAAAAAGATTTCTGTGTCTTGACCTACTCTTATTTACATAGGTATAATAAAAATAGTAGTAGCGGTTGAGTTGCTATCGCAAAGTAGCCTGCGATTGTTATTATAAAATATTATTTACTATTTTTGATAATGTTTATAAAACAGTAGAGATTTAAAACTTTTAACGTAATATGTTTAAATTAATAATGCAACATTAATAACAACATCGATGCAGGATGGTGTAATAATTTTGTTTTATTATATTTGAACTTTTGTAGCATTTGTACGTGTATGAAATACACAACACTCAGTCTTCAAACAGTTGTGATTCTACATAAATGCGGTTCAGTCAGCCAACCCACCGGCTTGGTCTAGGGGTTAACTCGTCATCACAAATCAGCCGATTTTAAAGTCAAGAGTTCTAAGGTTCAAATCCTAGTAAAGGCAGTTACGTTTATATGGATTTGAATACTAGATCGTGGATACCGGCATTCTTTGACGGTCAGGTTTTCAATTAACCACTTATCTCAGGAATGATTGATCTGAGACTTTACAATACTATACTACATTCATACACATCATCCTCTTTAGTAATACCTTACACAGTTCTGGAGGCTAAACAGAAAAAGAGAGAGAGAGAGAGAGGTTCAGTCAGCCGTGCAAGGTTACAGCTATTCACATGCTCCATTGACATAAAATTCCACTATATTATCATTAATATATATATATATATATATATATCTTTGTCTTATGTCAATTCAGTTTACCTTATAATACTTAAAAGTTAGTCTGCTCACCCGTTATTTACATAAAACTCTGCAGTAAATTATTTTATTAAGAAATATAAAAACAATAATAATGAATTTTTTGTAATTATAATTAAAAAAGTTTAACTCATTTTGTTATTTTATTTATATAAAAATTGTGTGATCTTTGTTTTGTTTACTTAATTGTACAATATGTCTTTTATCTTACTGTGCAATAAAACTGAGCATATGTAGTCCACTTAAGAGTGGAATTGTTGCCACTCTTTGATGATCTAAGTCGATAATTGATAATATAATAATTATAAATATTTATTATTCCTCAGGGTGAAAAAGTCTTGACTTTAGTTATAAGGTTATAGAATATAAATTTTTCTTGATATTTCTATGTAATTCTCTGTTCATATGTAGTTAGTTTTATGTTTGTTATTTTTTTTATTAATTTAGGAAAATAATGCAATTTAAAATTTAAGAAAAATTGTAATTAAATATACTAGCAACTTCATTCCTATTTATACTTATTTTATTATTCATTTTTATGATTTTTTAATTAAGACTTATTATGTGTTATATTTAATTTATTAGCATTTATTTATTTTATTGTAATTACTATTTTTATAACATTAAATTTTGTATTTTATATTTATACTAGTATATTTTTACAGATATTTATAAACTATTTGTGTACTCGTGTTTTATCGTTTTATTTTTTTTTCAATTATAGTTTATTTTTTGGTGACTAATTTATATTACATTCATATATGTATATTAAAAAATTATTGTGCGTGTATATATAGAAAGGTAATGTTATTTATGTTGTGTTTGTATTTAAAATAAAATATGGCTTTAAATTTTTACTTTTTTTTATTTTTATTCTGTACGACTTCAGACTAGTTGGAAAAACATTTTATAACTTAGTTAAAAAAAAATACTAATTATCCGAATCGTTCTTTGCGAGGCTGAATCTGGGTAATTAGAAAATTAAAAAGTTTATCGTAAATAATGGACGTATATATTCCTATATTTAATCGGTACTGCGCTAATTAAAAAGATGAAAATATAAAATAAATGTATTTCAATAAAATTAAAAAAGATACTCAGAATATACACACGATGTAGTCAAAATAAGATACGGTAATGCGTTACAAAAGATTCAACAAGTAGAAATTTGCCGATAAAAAAATCAGAATTTACAAAAATTTACTGTAAGATAATAAAATTTACTATTCTACTGTTTTGTAAAAAAAGTAATTAAAAAAATATATAAAGAAAAACTATTTTTTTATCGTTTGTTAAAAATTACAGAAAATTTAGTAGAATAAAACTTAGTAACAGTCGGTAGCCAAAACATACCTCTAAAAATACTATTTCTTCTTTAAAAAAAATTTCTAATCTGGTTTTGCTTTAATGTTGTTAGTATCACATAACTGTTGTTTTAAACAAACAATCTATGTTTTGTTCTGTATGAATTGCAAAAATATCGATTAAAAACTCCCGATAAAAATATATCTCCTGTTGAAGCAAAACTTTTATTTGAATAGTATTTTTCTTTTTAAATTGGCCAGTGTGGGTTTAAGTGTAGTTGGATATCTGAAAAATCAGAGTTCGGATAATCAATGTCTCACCGTCTAAGGTGTTAATTTAATAATTTAAAATAATCGGCAGAGACCCCCAACCCCAATCGCTGGGCTGATTTTTACAATATTTTTTTTTTAAAATGAAAGCATATGATTGCTAGATATGACGTGAATGGTCACTTGCCATCCATTTTTGAGAGAAATCACAAAAACACTACTTCACTATACATGCATCGTTCTTTAAAACTGGCCTTATCAATAAATAATATATTTTAATAAAGTTTTTGATAACTTTTTAACGTTGAGAACAGTGTAATTGTAATTGATAACAATAATTGTTATTGTTATCAATAACAATTGAAACCTTGATACTGACATGACGGATAACATTGACTTTATTTTACCTTTTTGACGATCGATTGTTATATTTATTTTAAAATTTATTTCATTACAATTATTGATATGGGAAGTAAATATTTATTTATAATGTATATTACATCATTGTTCCTGAGGATGGAGTAATAATCTAGAGTAAAAATCTATCTGGAGTAAAAAGCACTTGAACATAGTTACTATTAATGAATGTCGGTAAGTGGAAATTGTAATCGTATAAATAATTCATATAAAAACGTTTTTGCTAACCTGAATTTTAGCCTACTTCTTATAGTCTTATAGTTAATTAGAAAATGTCTACATAATAACAAATTCCTTAGTTATATTCTAGTTTTTAAATAAATTGTATTTCACAAGAATTGTAATATCGTCAATCTTTGAAACACCTACAAAACTTGCATGAGATACCTACAATGCATTTCCAGCATACTTTTTTTGTATAATGTTGATGTAATCTTGGTGACTATCTCCTTTTTTATTAACCCAAAGGCTTTCATATATACAGTACTTAAACTTCTTGCAAACAATTCTGATAAACTTTTGGAAGATACCAAAAATCTTGGAATCAATTTTGAAAAGAAAGTACAATTTTACTTAATATGAGTATCTGCTATGTGACAAGAGAAAGAAGCAGCAGCCTATTCATTGGTTTTTGAGGGCATCAACTAATTCATGACTGAAGACTTGAATTAAGAAATCGCTTCATGGACGGCGCAGCAACTACTAAGAATAGTCCTATTGTTAAAAGATGCTCAAGAAACACGGATTCATCGATTTGAATTCATAAATAAATATACTGTAATAAATAATTTGGAGAAAAAAGTTAATATAATCTTTTCTTTTGGATTGGTAATTAAATTTGTTTCAGAAATCTTTTGTAACATGAAATCTATTTTCTTTTTAAAATTGCAATATTTTTTGTCACATTTTAGTCTGTTTTATTTGAAGTCGCATTATTTTAATTTTTTTTTTTTTTTACTTATATCATTTTCTCAAATCTCTTTAGAAATTTTTATTTATTTATCAACAATGAAACAAATTTAATTAATTAACGACAAAACATGAAAAAACAGTTTCTTTCAATCACAATTGTTTGGCCTTTTAACAATTTTATTGTAAACTACAAGAGATATGTAGTTCTCAGACCTGTTCTAATCACTTTTTCTGGTTAAAAACATAAAACCATCGAATTTTGGTATAAACTTTTAATTACATCTTTTTTTTTTTTTTTTTATGAACATTAATCGCTATGTTCATTAGCCCTAGTTACATGTTAATTTTATTTTTGGAGCACAAATCTGGATGAAATATTTCTATAGCATTAACTTGAAAACAAAGCATTTCCAGACATATTACACATATTTATTAGAATTTTTTTTCATTTATTAATTTTCCCAAATTTTAAATTTCTTGTACTAATAACAGCTGTTATTAATTTTCAAAATTTCATAACATTTTTCTCTTAACTTTTGTTTTTAATTATAAAAATTTAATTTTCATAGGCTTTCTTATATCAATTTTCTCAAAATTAAATTTTTAGAAGTTCTGATAATAAATCTTTTTTGCATTTAGTAGTTATTTAACAAAGGTTTTGTACTTCAAACCTAAAAAAACTTGTTTTTTGTTATACAATTTTTTTTTTTACGTGGATAAGAAAATGATGGGAGATACAGTTCAGATACCTTTTTGTCAACACAGTTGAGATCACATCGGTTATAGTTTGTTTTGATCTGTAAACTTAACCAAAGGTCCATTATACGGAAAAGTAAATGAAACCACCTAGTTCTCTGGGCACCAAGACAAACCCAGTTGTATAGCGCCAACCCCCGTTGCCGATCCAAACTGTTCCTCCAGTACATGTACACTCTGCACATTGTTGCAGTATTTGGACTAGGTTCAAATAAGTTATCTATGATGATTAATGAACTACTTGAAAAATCCATTTGGGAAGGAAGGGTACGGACCTACTAAAAAAAAAAACTTTGTGTTTCCAGTCCTTAGTTTTACACTTCCGCTAACTACATCAAATGCTGTATGTTTTTATTTAGCTTTCTTAAGCGGATTTTTCACTAAGTTATTAAAATAAAGATCAGTTTTCAGTTCAAAATACATCAAATTTTGAATTCCATTATACAAATTACGTTTAAGGGTCTTAATATTGATACGCTGTCAAGTACTAAAAAAATAAAATCATCATACGATTGTGAACATCAAATTTTTTGGTCTCTAATACTTGCAAATCAAACCTTTATAACTAAGATAAATCTTTTTACTGTTCTGACCCCCAAAAAAAAAAAGAAAAGAATTGTTAACATTGATCAAACAGTTTCGCTATGTAATAATAAGTTAAAAATTATAATAAAAATCTACTTATTATTAACTTATTTTATAACACTAAATTTGTAACAGCAAATGTGTTACTCTAAAAGGGTGTTGTAGAGATTTCCATTTAAAATACTATAATGAACGATACTCCAAAATTTGAATCTAAAATTATTTGAGCATTTTTGATAATTGCATTTTATATTGGTTGATTATTTCTTTTAATCTCTCTGGTAACTACAAACATCTGACTGCAGGTTCTCTGTTCCTATTTTTTATAATAAGATGTTAACTATATAGAATATGACACATAATAAAAAGACTACCTGGGACTATAACCCAGAACCTTTCAAATGAAATGTATTCTGCAACTGTAGTTAGAAGGTTATTGGAATGAAGCTGTTTTACTTTTTAGCTATTATATAATTACACCATAATTTGTGAACAGTACTATATCAAAATATAAGCTACTAAAAGAAAGTTTAAACTAGAAATATTATAAAACACAAAGTTTTTTATTTCATAAATCAGTATTTACAAAGTTATAAAATTATTTCACTAAGCAGTAATTTATGATGAAATTATAAAAATTTATATATTTTTTATTCATTAATTTACTTTCTATGTACATTAATTTTATACGTAACATATAAATAATATCGCTATACTAAACATTCATAAAATTATAAATTACATTAAATCATAATAATAAAAGTTCTAAATTAAATTTTTGTTAAGTAGTTTTTATATTATTTTAATGTACACATGGAGTACCATCCGGGTTGGTTTGTGGATTAGGTTTACATATTTTAGTTCTTCCGTTGGATCCATATACCACATTACAGGAAAATGTAAAATAGCCACATGTAGATGATTTTGTGTAATAAGTATGAGAAAACTTTTTATCAGAGTTTGATTTTCCATTACCTAAAGCACCGGTTTCACTTTTTGTCACCGTTACAAAGCTGTCATAGTCTCTTGGATTTTCTGCATTCCTTACTAAATCTCCTGGTCTTTTCCTAGAATATGAATTGTACCGACGATCAGGATTTCTTAATATTTGTTGTCTGGAACTAGAGTATCCGTTATTACTATAACTTTCTTTTGTAATCATTTCTTGTTTGGATAATTTTCTATTTGAGTAAGTTACATTTCCATTTCCTGGAGTTAAGATTACTGTTTGAGTTTGTGCCTGACCTCCTGATGGTGCACTTGCAACTGTTTGCCCTCCTGCAACAGATGTAATTCTTCCACGAAAACCTGGAGGAATTTTATACCCATTTGTACCTGGAACTGTTTGACCTGGCTGAAAAACATCTCCAGGGCGTACTGTTCCTGCAGAATCTTGGATAATATGAGTTCCGTGTTTATTATTCGATGTTAATATTACTTGCTGCGTTTGGCTTGGTTGTTTATTTGAATCGGTTAGTTTATTCTGGTTTTGGTTTGTTATTACCTTTACGTTTGGTGAAGCAGATATAGTAGACTGTTTATTGTTACCATTTTGACTAATGTTTGGTTTTAATTGGTGGCTACCTGCACGAGGCATAAGTTGTGGTGGTTGTGGTTCCTGTTGTAATCCATCTTCATCATCGTATTCATCGTCATAATCATCTTCGTCGTCTTCATTGGCATTTGGTCCGCTTTGCTGTAAATTGTAATTTGTAATTTGGTTATCGGTTTTTGGTGTGTAATATGAAGATTCCGCTATGTCACCTCGATTATAGGATGAACCTGCAGGGTAATTTATAACAGGAGGTGAATAGTTATTTATAGTACTGCTAGTTGGAATATCAGAAGAAATGGTTGGTTGTACGTAAAGAGGATCAGGAGGAGTGTTTTGAGGTTCGATCTCAGAATTCCTCTCTGTTGTTACAACAGTACTTTGAAACTGAGTTGAAATATCAGTATTTGAATGTGAATCTTTCGATGAAAAGTTATATAAATTTGTATGATTAAATGTTAGTCTAGGATGTGTTAAACCTGGTGTTCCTGAACCTGCTTGAGCAGCACCGGTGTATGTTACACCATATCTAAATGAACCTTGTATTTGACTTTGTGACTGTCCTGAAAGAGCACTACTTTGGGATGAAGCAGTTCCCCCGCCTTTGAATGGTGTCTTCTGATCTGGATTTGCGTTCTTTTGGTAAGGTGTAAAACCAATTTGTGCTTGACTTGAAGTGCTACCAGGACCTTTTGATTGGGCATCTGCAAGACCACCTTTGACTCCTGCTTGTACTTGGGTGTTGGTACCGTAATTAGAACCTGAGCTCTGAGACTGAGAGGTAACTGCACCGATACTTGATCCAAGTTGTACTTGGGCTTGAGTTTGGCTCTTACCGGCTCTACCTTCAGCGGTACTTGTTGCCCCTTCACCGCTACCTTCAATTTGACTTTGAGCTCCTCGCTCACTATCACTTGTTTGTGCTTGAGCCGAAAATGAGCCTGACCCTGTATATGTTCCAGATACTTGAGCTTGAGCTACTCCTGATCCTACTTTACCTTGAGATGAAGCCGAAGCTTTTGTTTCTTTTCCTTCATAATGGATGCTGGTCTCGGCTTGAGAATCTCCTGATACAATAACGTTTTGTCCTATAGTTTCAGGTGATGTAACAGCTGTCAATGTTTGTTCTGGATACTTACCAGAAACATAATCACCAGGTATTGAAGTTTGATGCACACCAGGTCCAACACCGCTTGGTAAAACACCAGTTCCAGGAATGCTGCCTGCTACACCAGGCCCAAATATTTGTCCAGGTATACCACCAGCACCAGTGATCTGCCCAGGTGCCCCAGGATATCTTCCAGGTGTAAGACCAGCTCCAGGATAGCCTCCATATATTCCCCCAGTTCCTATATACTGTCCTGGAACTCCAGGGTATCCCCCAGGTATGCCACCAGCTCCAGGATAGCCTCCAGATATTCCACCACCTCCTGGAAACTGTCCTAGATCCCCAGGGTAACCTCCAGTTAATCCACCAACTCCAGGGATTTGTCCAGGTATGCCATGAGTACCAGGAACGTGTCCTACCGCTCCAGGATATCTTCCAGATATACTACCAGGACCTGTAATTTGTCCTGGTGCCCCAGGATATCCTCCAGACATACCTCCTGCTCCTGTAATTTGCCCTGGTGCCCCAGGATATCCTCCAGACATACCTCCTGCTCCTGTAATTTGTCCTGGTGCCCCAGGATATCCTCCAGACATACCTCCTGCTCCTGTAATTTGTCCTGGTGCCCCAGGATATCCTCCAGATATACCTCCTGCTCCTGTAATTTGTCCTGGTGCCCCAGGATATCCTCCAGGAGGACCACCTGTTCCTGGGATTTGTCCAGTTATACCACCAACACTAGGAATATGTCCTGGTTCTCCAGAATATCCTCCAGGTATACCACCAATTCCAGTAGTTTGTCCTGGATATCCTCCAGGTACACCACCTGCTCCAGTAATTTGTCCTGGATATCCTCCAGGTGTACCAGTAGCACCAGGAATATGTCCAGGACCTCCAGAATATCTTCCAGGTAGGCCACCAGCACCGGGAATTTGCCCCAGTGTTCCAGGATATCCTCCAGATACACCGCCTGCTCCTGTAATTTGTCCTGGACCAACAGGATATCCTCCAGGTATGCCACCAGTACCAGAAATTTGTACTCCAGATACAACTCCTGCTCCTGTAACTTGTCCTGGACCTCTAGGATATCCTCCAGATATGCTAACACCAGGAATCTGTCCTGGACCTCCAGGATATCTTCCAGATATACCACCAGCTCCTGCAATTTCTCCAGGGTATCCTCCACGAATGCCACCTGTTCCTGTAATTTGTCCTGGACTTGTAGGATATCCTGCAGGTATGCCACCAACTCCAGGATAGCCTCCAGACACACCACCAGCTCCTGTAATTTGCCCTGGACCTCCAGGATATACAACAGGTATACCACCCAAAATTTGCCCTTGTGCTCCTGGATATCTTCCAGATGTATCACCAGCTCCTGGAATTTGTCCTGGAGCTCCAGGATATCCTTGAGGTATTCTTCCAGCTCCAGAGATTTGTCCGGGTAAACTACCTGTTGCAGGAATTTGTGCTGATGCTCCAGGATATTCTCCAGATACACCACCAATTTGTCCTGGAGCTCCAGATACTTCACCCGCTCCTGTGATTTGTCCCGGTCTTCTCGGGTATTCTACTCCAGGCTCAAAGGTTTGTCCTGGTGCACCTGGTGGAGGATATAATGTTGGAATCCCTCCAGGTCCTACTGGATATTTTATTCCTGGTATCTCATACGCGGGTAACTGTCCAGGTATTCCTGGATAGTCTCTAGATATACCATCACCTGTCGGTCTTTGTCCTGGTATTCCTGGAATTTGTCCAACGGTTCCTGGATATCCACCACCAGGAGTGCCACTAGGGTATCCAGCTCCAGGTATTCTTGTATGAGCTCCAGGTAATCCACCTGTAAAATTTTTAATTAAAAGATTTTTTATTTACATAATAATAAGCAAAAATTCATTAATTATACAAATATATTTTGTTTTAATTTTCGTAAAAAATTACCGGTCTTCATTTATTTTATTATATTTTAATACATTTGGGGAGAATTAAGTTACTCTGCGGGGTGGCCAAACCTCGAGTCTCATTATACTGGAGTTTTCTTTTTCATTGAAAGTAATCGTTTCTGCTATTTCCCCAATATTTCTTTATCAAAAAAGGATCGCTTTTCTTTCACAAAAGACCGTTAACACGTTTTCTTTTAACACAGTTATTATGTATCAACCTGACGAGCAGGTTAATAAAGCACCTTTTATTTGTAAAACATCGATTAAATTTTGGAAGATAAAAATTAACCGCGATTCAAAAATTTACGATCAAAATTTATGTTCGCATTTAATTATATATATATATATATGTAATAAAGCCAGGTAGGAGGCGTCTTTAAAATCATACCGAAACGTACGGGTACCCGAACAGAAATTTATAGCGTAATGAAAAGGTCTATATCGTCTTGCTTTAATAACTCCCTGACTGTTAGTCTCAAATACGTAAATGCGGTGTCATTTTATAACTTGCATAGTCGGCTCGGCGATACGACTTTGAGTTTGCTTCACTGGCGGGAGGGGCACAAACCGGCGCTCTCGCTCATTTCCGTTCAGTATAGCTTACGACTTAGATGCGATAGCGCGGTTATTCGTGTACTTGTGTTTATAGTTTCTCAAGACAGATCGATTTATGTAATAATAAGTGTATTTTGGACAATATTTAAAAGTAAACGTGTAAAAAAGTATAAAAATTCAATATGTCAGCCTCAGCCGGAAATATAGCATACGTATATAGTTGGAAAGGGAAGGTTGTGGACCACGGACAGGTACCCCAATATCCAGTGCCGAGCGAGCGAGACTGTTTCGGGAGCGTCGCAAAGCTGGCACGGCGCGAGCACCTCTACTGCTGTTGTACCCGAATTAATGGACATAACGAGTGAAGATAATACCCGTACATCTGTCCCCGGACTGATCGGTCAAATTGATGCGATGGCCCTGGCCATTGGCGTGCAACGGACAAACGCTTCAAAACGGTATT
Organism: Lycorma delicatula; assembly: GCF_047948215.1. Lineage (NCBI taxonomy): Eukaryota > Metazoa > Arthropoda > Insecta > Hemiptera > Fulgoridae > Lycorma > Lycorma delicatula. Next base: position 141,937,258 of record NC_134462.1, read on the forward strand.
TGAAAACAATCCGTTTGGTCTACCTTGCAGCATTTGTGATCGGCTTCGGTTCGACAAATTGATATTGATATTACGCCTTATGTCTCTTACTTCTCATATCGCAGACCGATGTTGAACAAAATTGTCGTCGAAATAGAGATAATGTACCATCTAGTGTCTGTTTTATGTTAAAATTGAATTTAGTACGCAGTCGATATTTTGTTTTTATTTCAATCCGATATACTAAAACGACTAGTTGACAACACCGACCAATTTTTCTGTAGAGTTGGCCAAATGAAGGAACTAAAATTTTCCACCGGAGACTTTCAGTTTTGTCCTGAAAATACGACGGTGGCTCTCCCATCGGTCGGTGTGTAGCTCGGAGGAACTTCATCCAAGGTCCGTAACGTTTCACGTTATACCAACGGCCGTGCGCCCCGACACAGCCCCACCCGAGTTTTTTAAAGTATTTTGTTGGTGCCATAAAAATAATTTGTTTTTTTATAGTAAACAGTTTATACTAATATTAATATTATTATTATTATTTTTTTTTTTTTTTAATTACTAATCTTGTTCTAAGTTTCTTAAAACAAGGAATATTCAAACTACAAGCAGCGGGTTTCACTGATCGTGTCGTATGACATCGTGTCATTATGCACACGACATTATAATTGCACATTATTTTCATGTACATAATGAAATTGAATTTCCCATCTGGAATACCTTTAAATCGGTTATTCGTGTTACTTGAAAAACTGTTTTTAAGAAATTTATGACTGTATATCCTCAAAATCACAAATTAATTTTTAATTTTACTATAAATATGCCATTCGTTTTTCTTAACGGTCTTCGACTGAAATCTCTTTCTGTCGGTTAATATTTGCCGAAAAGAAGAAGAATTTTGCCGTAACTATAATTTTTAAATATATAGCGGTACTTAGTTAAAAATATATTTTGCTAGAAATTTACATTTAGAAAGATAAATCAAGATGGTATGTATAAAAATATATTTACGGGATCTAAAATTTAATAGCCGTTTAAAATGTTTATTAAGATAAAAGTGTCGTAAATATCTCCAAATAATGTGTTTTATACGATTCAATGTTTGTCTTCCTCTACGGTTTTTACCGTTTACTCGTATCGCTATTACATTAATCGACTGAATCTGGATATCTTAATAATTTATCTCCTACAAATCTAGTTTGTGTGTTTAATAGATTCTGCAATAAATTTTTCCTGTCGCCTCTTTCATAGATCTATTTTTTCCATATGCTATCGGCCTATTTAAATTTTGATGCTCCTTTCAAAGCAGATATTTCCCTTTCTTCTTTTGTTATCGCCTACGTTCTGCCGCTGTAATTTGCTTCACTTTGCGCAAGTATTTTTACGAATAACTTTCTAAAATTCATATTAAATAATATGTTTTTCCGTGAAAACGGTTTTTGCCGGTCTATCTTACAACAGAAAAAATTGTTTAATCGCTACCGTAATTTGTCCATCCTTTGTAATTTTACCGCCTAGATAAAACAAATTCTGCAACTTCTGCTAATATCATACGAAATATCCTACGTTAATATTTAATTTCTGCTTTCTATCGCATTTTATAATCTTCGTTTTACTCGTTTTAGAATTTAATTTGTCTTAGCGATTAATCCGTGCCGTTTAGAATCTTTTCTGGTCGTTGCCAAAAGAGTAATTCATCGTGCTTCTCAAAATTTTTATTCGTTTCTCCTTAGATATTTACTCCACTCTCAAATTTGTCTCTATCATTTCTTGACTTGCTTCTTTTACATTCAAATTAAAACAGCAGAGGGGATAGATTACATTAATGATTTTCTCACTACCTACTCGTCACTTCTAACTCTTATACAAACTGCATTTAAGTTTTCATTCCTGTTTGTTTAATTTCATTTAAAATTTTAAACGTTTTACCCGACCCGAAATTATTTTTTAGAACGATACATGTCACAGCCGGCTTTATTCTTCTTAATCTTTTTCCGTACGATTAGTCCTCCCTTGTACCCGTGCTCTTTCTGAAACTGATCGGTCATCATCTTGTATTCCTTTCAACACACGCTTCTATTTTCAAGTGAAAATTTTTTATTCACGAGATAATAAACTGTACTCACACTTACCTAGATTCTGCTTCTGATTCGCTAAGATATCTATTGTTTTAAAAATTTGTGGATATTTTCAGTTATCTTGAACGAGACAACAGCCCTGCTGTATTTATGTGCAATTCTACTGAACTTTGATCTCAAAATATTATCACCTCTGATATTATCAAATTTTTATCTTCCTTTAAAACAACATAAATAAATTTCCCCCTCTGTATAATTCATTTATGTGTTTCTACCACCTTGTAGAACTTTTGCTCTACCTAACCGTGAATTTCGACACAGACCTTTGATATTAATATACACCGGCTACATTTCGTAAATTTTTTTCTTATTTATTATACACTTTTCCAGTAATCGAGTGTTTCTCAAATTCATTATATCGATGCAACAACATTTTTTCTTTGCTAATTTGCATTTTCATTTAATTTTAATTCTAATGTGCGATATAATCCCTTCTGCTATTGTCTAGTGAATTTTTACGAGTTCTATGTTCATCCATCAATTTTTATATTCGTATTGATATTGTTATCGATAACTTTGATAACTATTTTCTACCAGATTTTACTTCTTTTTTTCTAAAGTCTCTTTTCTCGCGTAAATATTGCATTTTTAAAAACGTATCCGTTACTTATCAACCAAACCTACTTTTATAATAATTATTAGAGACCTGTACTTAAGATTTGTTCAAATCGTAACTTCATGTTATTCTCTTTTAATTTGTCTGAATCCCGTCTCTTCTTTATTTATTTCTTAGGCTTTTTAACTTCAATTTTCATTTTATCATAACTAAATTGCAGCGAAATAAATCTCTCCTTTTGAATACATTTTACGGTCCGTAATTTGCTTTTGAAATCACCGCCTAACTGTTAAACAATCTATCTGACGCTTTCCCAAGTTGTAATTAAAATTTAAAGCTAAAGCTCGATTAACGATTTCTTTTCTATTACTATATTTGTTCAGCAGTTTATATTATTATCAATATGTTGTTTGTTACTAATGCGTGCAGCGTTATAAATATTATAGCGGAAAGAAGTTATAGATATTATAGTGGTACTTTTACATACCAGGAATTTGCCCTGATGCTCCAGGATAACCCTTTCCAGGAATGACTCCTGTAAAGCCAGGTTCCAAGATTTGTCCAGGATATCCACCAGGTACACCGCCTGAAAAACGTTTAATAAGGTGCAGTATTATATTATATAATATAATCTAATGATAATTATATATATAATTATTAAAATGATATATTAGTATTTTGAGCTGTGAAAATAAATAATAGAAAAAATTTAGACGAACAAAACTGAAAAATGCGGTTGCAGTAGTCAAACTGGCTTTTGAAGAAACAAATTCATATCGTAAGTTACGTGAGTTTGCCTGACAGTATTGAAGAGTACCGCAATGGTAATGTCTAAATAAGGAGGGATTTCAGTTTGAGTAAAAGTAAAATATTAAACAATACTAATTAAAAACTTAGTTTCATTCAGCCATTTATGAGTAAATAGTTAAGGCCATTTGAGTGTAAGAGATTAAGTACTACAGTCGTACAAAATGGAGATTTTCAGATTTTTATGTATCCAACATTTATGAATTCCAAAACAGTGACTTTCAGAAATGCAAATCTCTGTGTCAACATGTGTTCATGGAAATATATAAATTCAAGTTTTATATTTAATATATATATATATATATATATATATATAGTCTTGCCCAAATTTTTTTATTTTAAACATGAATAAGATTTCTGCAACCTGGTTCTTTTAACAGACAGCTCCTTAATTTTAACTAAACTTTGAATTTTTATAAAAAATATTTTCTCCGATAAAACTTTGCTACATCCTAAGATTCTTTTTTATTTGTAACTTAAATTTACATTCTAACAGAAATTTTGCAGCACTTCGGTAACGTTTTTTTGAAGTTAAAATATAATTTCAGTTACCGGTACTAGTTTTGTTAGATTATTTATTTATTTTTCGTTCGTTATTGTTTCTAGTCCATTTCATCTTAATATATGGAAAGATTTATTTACGTATTATCAAATAAACAATGAGAATTGGAGCGACAGAATTTTTTTGACTAGAAAACAGTTTGGTCTAAAATTAAAGTTTTAAATATCTCTTTAATACGACACAAATTAAAATACGGAAACCGTAATGACGGTCGTTAATCTGTTATGAGTCACAAGTACTGTGGAAAATGCTATTGCTGTTTTCAGTAATAACAAGAGTTCAAGAAACTGAAGAGTTAAGCGGTTTCCCATCGCCTTCTTCTCTGAAGGAACTGTACTGTTGCGTATTAGCAATTCCAAAACACAGGTGGTGTTAAGCCGGCCGCTTAACAGCGGCACCTTCATTCTTTCACTGTAGTAAGTAACCGTATTATAAAAACAAGTAAAATTCACTAAAACGCTTGAAAGTAATACAGAAAATTAAAATTTACAACGGTTTAAGATCTATACTAGGTCTTTATTACTATTATTACTCTCCTCCCATTACGGGTCGTGGATGAGGTTGTCTAAACCAAGCCGGCCGCGAAGAACCTGTACGAGGATCGACTGGAAAGTCAGCTTTGCTGAGAAGTGCTGAGAGTGCATTTTGTCCTGTTTTACGGTGCCGAAGCGTGGATTCAGGCGTTAAGATTTGAGAGAAACCGGAAGCGACTCGTAAGATAGCGGTTCGTTGCACCATCGGATTCGTTGCACCATCGGACGGTTTTCAAGCCTGCCGTTTTGGTGGTCGCCGGCGTTATATCCGTTGCTCTTTTGTGCCAGGCGGCATACAGGAGGCGGCCGGGCAAGCGAAGACCGGGAAACCGTCACGTCAACGGGGAGGAACGGACTCGCACGTTCCTCGCCTGGCAAGAGACTGGAACCGCGAGACCGGGGGACGATGAACCGCAAGACGTATCCCTCTGGTCAGACTACGGACAGAGCGGCGGCATGGAGAATAGTACTGCGCGACCCGGTTTTTAACGGGTCACGGATACTTCTGCGCTTATTTCCATGCCGTAGGGAAAGCGCCGTCCCCGACCGTCTCTATTGTCCCGAACTTAAAAAAATACTTGACCGCATTAATGAATTATCAACAATTTTTAGTTAAATCAAGAATACTAATCGATTGTATAACTATTCAATCAGAATAACGATTCTGAACGAGTTTTTTTCCTAAAATAAAAGCGCATATCATAATTCTGATAATTTTTTTTCCTATATATCATTTTTTTTTTTTAAATGTGACTTAAGTAAACCGATAAATAAATAATATGTTAATGTTATTTTATTTTCCGTCATTCAGTCGTTCGGTTTTGGAACAAAAACGATTAAGAAAATTTATGTCGTAAAATTTTAAAACAACGTCATTGAATAAGTACGTTAAACAGACTACAATTATTTACTTACAAGCTCTACATTAGTGTATCGTAGACGTAAAATAACCAAAAAAGAAAGAAAAAAATATGTATTATTTTGTACTTATTTCGTGTATTATACGTATTTATTTAATATTAAATGAATAATATATAATTAATACGATATACTAATTAATATTAAAATTATAATTGCAGTGTTAACAAAAATCAGCTACACACCAAAACAACAAATTTAATGTTGTCGATCGTAAATCATGAGAGCGCAGTCTTTGCTAAAATTAAGTCGCATATTCTTAAAAAAATAACAATATTGCTATCGATCCGGATCAGAGAATTGTTTTTGTATAACTCAACACCCCTTCTGATTGTGAATTAGTTTCTAGAATTTTTTAAAAAATTTGATGTATTTAACGTTATTTTATATGTTTATATATTAATTAGAATGGTTTTCAATCGCATCTGGTTTTATAATTTACGTTTTCATATTTATGATTATTTTGTAACGATACACCGGATGATGTTTTAAGTATGGAAACAGCTTTATACTAAATATCTGGAGGCAGAAAGAAATGGGGTTCTACACGGGTTAAAAAAATCTGCATTATGATGTTGGGTTTTTAAGTTTTGCTCGCCATCTTGTATCCGCCATATTAAATTAAACTTAAAGGAAAGTAGACGGACGTAAGAAAAACAACGGTGAAATCCGGCTTTCTAGTTGTAAGTATTCAAAGTTACATTGACGAAGTAAAACGCGTTGCAGGAACAATTTCATTGCATTTTACATTCATAATGCATTCAATAACGAACTTTAAACGGTTCTGTAATATCGATAATAATAAACGATAACTAATAATTACCTACATAACAACAAATTAAACGGCTATATCAGCCGATATTATTTTTAAAATAAAAATTAACTTCCGGTGTTAATATCATTTGATATTTGTTTTTGTTATTATAAACGAAATAAATCAACAGGAAACTTACTCAAAGCGTATTACAAATTTAGTCGAGTAAATTAGCTGTTAATTTACAAAACGGTTTGTATTACGTTGAAACAATGCAGCTTGTCGCCTTATCATTTCACCTTTTTACTTCAACGTACTTTTAATGGCAAAAAACGGAAAGCGAGGAAGTCGCGTGATCTTCACCCGAAAGATGATTTCAAATCTAGTATTAAAAAAAAAGTTGCCCCGGCGAATCTACGAGCTTGTGACGTCACGAACTGACTTCGCATTATATTATTGTTTTCAAAAACATTATTTGTGCGCGTAATTATTATTTTTATTTCATTTTTAGACTTACAAACGAAACGGGCCCCCAAAAATTACATGTATGTTGTTTGTCGTGTGTTCGATTCTTTCCGCTTGAGTCGATTATATGTATAAAAATGCTTAATGAGCGCGCTTAAGGTGACCGTTTAATAGTAATTCATGCTGGAGAAGAAATCGGTTTTATTCCGAACGAATTACAAACTTGCAAAGCCGGTTCGAAAAGTGACGACTGCCGTGACAACATGAATACAGATAATTTCATGAAATAGACGCGTGAAAAATCGATTCAAAATCTTTCACCGATGTCAGTAATAGTTGATAACGCAAAAAAAATGAAAATACAAAACTTGTTGATAACGCAAAATTAAAATACAGGTATTAATAAAGCGCAAATTTTAACTCCAGAAGAAAAGATATGACCGATCGGTTGGAGAAAACTCGTATTCCGTATAGTTCAAAAATGCTGAAACCACAGTTATATGAATCGGTAAAGTTACGTAAAACTAAAGTACAAAAATATCACTCGGATGAACTTTTGAAAAAACACGGGTGTCGTGTTCTTAGACTTCCATCGTACCATCCTGATTTGTTCCGATTGAGATGGCGTGGTCAACCGTAAAAAGAAATGCGGCGAGTAATAACGCGACATTTTCTTTTACAAATGTTGAAAAATTAACTACGGAAAAAATTAATTCCACGAATGAAGACGGCTGGAAACCCTATTGTGAAAAAGTAAAAAATATTGAAAAAGGGTATGAAAAACTGGAACCGCTGATAGATGAAATAACAGAACTTTATATTATACGCGTAGACTCTGATAGTGAAAATGAAAGTGACAGTGATAGCGATTCGTTTAGCGAGGATGGCGAATTTGCTACAAGTTTGAATTAGATGCCTGAAAATAATTCAAGTAAGCTTTTGTTTATTAATAAAAATTAATAATCTAGCGCAAATAAAGGTTATAAAAGAATTACCTATTGTTTATAATTAATAAATGTAAATGCGGTAGTTATTACCTCGTACAATATGATAAGTAATACTTCAATTTTATACGCGAAGTTGATGTTTTCAGGCCGAGTAGTATACGCAGCCTACTCGTGACGTCACAAGGTCGTATATTGGGTGGGCCAAGTACACAACGCGCCGCATATTACAGAAGGAAAAACTATACTATTCGAACGGGGATCAAGAATTGAACTAAATCGATTTACTTTTTCCTTCTTTTTCCTGTTTAGCCTCCGGTAACTACCGTTTAGATAATACTTCAGAGGATGATGTGAATGAAGTGTATTCTTGTACATTCTCAGTTCGACCGTACCTGAGATGTGTGGTTAATTGAAACCCAACCGCCAAAGAACACCGGTATCCACGATCTAGTATTCAAATACGTGTAAAAATAGCTGGCTTTACTAGGACTTGAACGCTGTAACTCTCGACTTCCAAATCAGCTGATTTGGGAAGACGCGTTCACCACTAGACCAACCCGGTGGCTAAATTGATTTACTGAAAATGAAAACGTTAACGTTCATGTTGAATATTAGTCAACAATGCGATACAAAAATTACTTATAAAAATGACAAAGCTATTAATAAATTTGTATAATTTGTAGGGTATAATGCCCATTACTTGGTGTTGACAAATACCCGTGAAACAAGTACGTATAAATATAATTAAGATAACCTTAATATTTTGATAACCTTTATTCGTACAAAGTGTTCATTCATTTTATGAGTCACTTGATGGAGGAAGTGAATAATAATAATAAAAGCATAAACTATTCGTTTTTGTATGTATACTGTAATAAATATTTAAAAGTAGAATCTTTACTATTTATGAAAATAGTTATATTCTGTATTTTAGAATACTCAATTTCTGAATGAGCCTAATGTTACGAGAAAACATAAACATATTAATGTTTTCTCGTACCAACATTCTTTTAAAACATTCTTTTTTCTTCCAAAAAATTGGCTAAAATTAATTTCTAAACGTAACTTTACGGCATATTATTTAATTTCAAGGTATATTTTTAACTTACCAGCACCGGGTAATCTTCCTGGGTATCCGACTCCACTAGTGCCACCAACAGTACCAGTTCCAGAGATTTGACCAGGTAATCCAGGATACATGCTTCCAGAAATGCCACCAGGTCCTCCAGGATAACGGATTCCAGGAATTCCACCAGAAAAACCAGGTATTTGACTGGGCATACCAGAGGGAATCTTTCCAGGTCTTTCTTGTACTCCTGGGTAACCGGTTCCTGGAATACCACCAGCACCTTCAGGAGTCAATCCAGCAGGTAATCCTACACCAGGGTATTGTACTCCAGGAATGCGGCCATCTACACCTGGTACTCCAGGAAAACCTCCACTTATACCCGGTGTACCGGGATACTGAACTCCAGGAATTCCTCCTACAGTACCGGGAATTCCTGGGTACTGTGCTCCAGGAATGTCAGCACCTGCACCGGTTTCTGATATTTGCCCAGGTGCTCCAGGATATCCAATTCCAGGAATACCACCAATTCCAGGAAATTGACCAGGTACGCCAGCTGCTCCTGAGTATTGGGTTCCAGGTACACCACCAGGTCCTACTCCAGGAACTCTTGGAATGCTTCCAGCTCCCCCGGTTTCAGGTATTTGTCCTTGAATTCCAGGGTATCTTCCTCCAGGAATACTTCCTGTACCAGGAGCCCCGGGGTATGTACCGGGAATGCCATTACCTTCACCAGGCCTAAGTATTTGTCCGGGTACTGAAGGTGCTGCAGGATATACACCCGATATTCCTCCAACACCTGGTACTTGACCGCTTACACCGTGATATTGAACCCCAGGTACTTGTTGAAATATTCCTGGAATAACTCCACCTCCAACATTTCCTTGTGCTCCAGGATATGCTCCTGGAATTCCACCGACTGTAAATCCTGTTGTTCCTGGATATCCTCCGATGAATTGTCCAGGAACACGTGATGCTCCAGGATATACTCCTGATTCACCAGGATATCTTCCATCTGGTCCGACTGGAAACCGTCCTCCTGCTGAAACGCCAAACGGGTAGCATTCTTCACAGTCATCTCCTACACCCGACTGACTCTGTGCTTGACCCATTCCATGTGTACCGGCTGAAAAATAAACATGTTTTACTTTATCTCCATAATAAATGTTTTATTTTGAGTTTTTATATTAATGTAGTGAACGACAAATAACTTATTTTTTATCCGTAATAAGGAATTTTATTAAAAACATCGCTTCATTTACTATAGTTTTAATGGTACACAATTTGTATTTTAACGTTATTTTAGTCAGTATCATCCAACTGGTTAACAAAAAAATAGTTTTTGATAGCACCGCTGCTAATATCAAATAAAGAGGAAAGTTTTGTTTTGTCTACCTGAAAGTTAATTTTTTTTCTCATCTTTAATATGCACCCTAACAATTATCGTACTTGTATTGTTAGAAACGATTAACTTATTGTGAATCTTTTAATAATAGGTAACATTTGCCAACATTATCAGACACATATTTAAATAGCTTCAGATTTTAGTTTAGATATCACTCAACGCAAATTGTTAACTGAAAATCTTTCTACATTCATTTTCTGTGTTTTTTTTGGTGTTTGTGTTCTGTATGTTGAATTTGTTTTCTATTAGTGTTGTTTATATATTTAATAAGTCTTTTTATTTCATAAATTTGTGAGCAACATTTTCTGAGTCTTTTTTTTTTTGTGCGTGTAGTATGATTTTTACAACATAAATTGAACATTAATTTGAAAAAATTTGGTTCAGTTGCTAATAAAGATTAATCATTATATAAAATATCACTGACTATGATGGACAACAATATTGCAAATTTCTATGAATATTTTCGTAGCGATAATTACTTTTAGATTTTTTCTAAGCCACCAAGTCTGAAAATATAATAATTATCATTTTCAAAAACAAAAAGAAATAACTAATTGATCGATAGTAAATAAAAAATTGACACTATCTTAAGTACAATTACTCACTAACTGTTGCTCTAGAGAGATCTGGCTGAGCAACTGCTTCTGCAATCCCTTTATCAGTTCCATTTCGCCCATCTTTATCAAATGCTACAAACTGAGTCTGAGTTTGTCCACGGTATCTTTTTCTGCCAGAGTGTCGTTCGTTGTTTCCAGTTTGGCGTTTTTGTCTTAAAAGCATCCTTTCTTGTAGCGTCAATGAATTTATTTTAGTTTTCTCTTGATTTTCCCCCGGTATTAAATTTGAATGTAACATCGAAATCCATTCTGATCCCTTTTCTTTCGGGGTTAAAATTAAATATGTTTTTAAGCCTCTGCAGAAATTTAATATTATTAATCCAGTTTTTCGTAAGGCCTGTAATTTTAAATAAATATGTTAAAACTTCTAAATATTCAATATTTTTATTTCTGCCAAATATTCAATATTTATTGATAAAATAATTTTTTTAAATAGATTTTTTTTATACCTCTTACCTGAAATTCCAAAATTCACTAAAATTTAAAAAATAATAAAAAGAAATGAACATTATACTTTAATACTTTTGGACTTATTATTTCATACAGAACGCTCTACTTGTACAGAATTTCAGTAGTTGATAGTTTCATACGAACATGATTAACATACATATACTCGCACACATAAATAAAAAAATAATTAAAATTAAAATCCGCCATTAATAACCAGAAAAATAATGAAACTTGTTTAAGATTAAAATGAATGCTTTATAATGATTACATCCAGATCTGAAATTGATGTTAGCGTCGAATGCTTTCTTTACCGCAAAAAGATATAAAATTAAGTAGGATATTTGAAATTGTTCTTTTTGGATATTGTAGTCAAATTATCGTAATCTGTGAAGATTATTAAAATTATTACGATATTGTTTTTTAATTAGTTAACTTAAACACTAATTTATACAATGAAAAGAGTTTTGTTGCAAAATACCTTGGAAAAAATCCATTGAGCATTTTATTGTATTTTTTTACCCGTCGTTTTTAAAAGTCTTCCTAGCACGTATATAACTTAAATACAGAAATTCATATTCTTTACAATAGACATTTACAGGAGGTTGGACAAATGGAGAAGACAGCTTGAATAATTCAGTCGCAGGGTGGAGCATCATTTTTTGAAAGTAAATACCTACAGTACTTTACCGATTTTGTGAAAAAACGTTTTCGATGAAACCCATTTACATACTTTGACAGATGCAAATTATTATCTGTATTCAAAAATCCTGAAGTTGTTTATGCTGCATTTTGTTCAGAAGCCCAAGTAACTATAAACCTAATATTATTTGCACTACCCGAGTGAAAAACACAAAGATAAAATTACGGAAAATAATGGTCCGCTTGTAGAGAAAGAGATAAAGGAAAGATTGAAATTCGAAACTAAGATATGTAAATTTGAAAAGAAAAAGAAAGAAAAGAAGTAGGTTAGAGGAAAAAGTCGTAATATTATCAAATGACATACCAAAATGACAAAAAGTTTCATTAATGTTGAAAAGTGTATAGAGTAATTGTAAATAAAGAAGACGCTATAAAGAAGTAACGAAAGTAATCGATAATAATTAAGTTTGTGTGAAGGGATCAGAATTTGTGAGGACACGGGGGAAAACTTTCTGTAACTGCTTGGTGAAGAATGTTTTGCAGACAAGATGAAAGTAGTTTGTCGACCTGACAGTGAAAAGGTGCAAAACGGTGATACAAACAATGCAAAAATACTGTGAGAGAAAGGCAGAGTACACCAAATGCGGGTCATGTGACAATTGAAGTAATTCAATTAATTAAAGTAGTAAATTAATTTGATTTCAACGGCTTTTTAGACCGATAACTGAATGGTACGACTGAAACTTAAAATTGTATTTGTTGAAAGATTTAATAATACCGATTTTTAAAAACAGAAATAAGACCGATTTTAAAAGTCGTAAAGGAATAATACCGTTTTACATTACCGCTTTATAGATAATTGTTTTTCTAAATTAATAAGAATGAAACAAAATAAGCCTGCAAAAGAGAAGCAACAGAATTTCTAGCCTTTTAAAAATATTGCAGGTAGATAAAATATTTACGAGAAAGTATACGGAAAAACAACGGTAATAAGAGATAAAGATGATCGTAACATTTTTGGGTATAATGAAAAGGAAAGGAAATAAAGCGAGTCCAAAAGAAGTGAAAATGGAAATCGGTTTTTTTTACAGTAAAATAAGTGAGATTAATGTTCCTTCATTTTACTGATGCGGTATTTGATGAATTTAGCTACCTGATAAAACAGGTATATTTAGATCTAATGATCTGAGGAAAGGAAAACCGGGAAGTGAAATGATGCGGTAAAAATAAACAGTGATGAAGCCGAGCAAATTATTGTAGCAAGGACTGGGTTGGAGGGTATAGAAATTATGAAATTCTAGGGAAAACAGAATAAAAAACTAAAGGGCTCCGAAAACTAACGGAACATGAATGTTCTTTTTTTCTTATTTTCAATTATGTGAATAATTTTGGTTACCCTTCCGCCCTTTGAACAGGTTTTGTAATAATTTTAAGTATATCTATTTGAATGATAATAAAATATACATAGAATATACGTTAAGTATACTAAAAGTAAATTGAATTGTACTATAACATTATCTCTTATTTTTACGTATAATTTTTTTATGTTTTAAATAGGTAGTGTCACGTTCAAAGGTAACAGTGGGTCATTTGGCCCTAAATGTCTTACGATAAAAAATCTGCTAATATTACACGCGATCCAAGTTAACATACTAAGTGCTGAATTTGACAAAAAAAGACTCTATAATGTTTTTAAAAAATTAATTTAACTTTTGTATTACAACCCTTAAAGTTATTATACTGTTTTCTGCTTAAGAAAGATGTTGTTAATGAACCGATTGTCGAAACAGTGCCAGGATGGTGAATGATTTCTTTGTGCTGCAGAAAGTGTAATGAAGAGAATTTGCATAAAATATCAAATGATTCTAATACTTTTGGAATTAAAAACTCGGATGATCGACAAAAGATTAAACATAATATAGACGTTATTTCATAAGCGGTCGTTATTGTAGTACATTTTACGATCAGAGACTGAGGAACAGCAACTACAAATGTATAGCATAGGAACTAATAATAGATGTAAGAAAATGAACAGGAAAATATAGGAACAAATTATTGTGCGCGTTGCAGCTTTAGGAGATTGCAAGAATTAAGACGAGGTGAAACAGAGAGTATGAAGAGTGGGGAATAAAAAATCAACAGAAGAGGCTGTGAAAAAAAGGAAAGTATGGAAAAGGAATAATTATTATACTGTAGAAGTAATTTGTTTGCTATGTTCTAATCTGCAAGATTTATTTTATTATATGACATTAATGTTTGTCTCTTAAAAAAAATTACCTTTTAAGCAACACATAAACCTTTAACAGCTTCTTTTTTTTTTTATGAATATCTATCTTAATATTTGTTTCATAATAATTGCGGTTTTATTAATGATACTAAAAATATCTTTTTAAGATAAAAAACGATTTTTTTAATTTTTCATCGCTATTTTGAGAGTCAAAGAATCATATTAGTAAATACCTCTTTATGTTATTCCTTTGTAATCATTTTTTAAATTTTTATTACGATGCAGGTTTCTCAATATCGGATTTCTTTCCTTTCATATTTTAAATAAAAATAAAACTAAAAAATTTTTCTAAAGAATTAACTTGAAAAAATAAAACTTAATTTCATAACGTATTGCTTTTACAACTTTTCTTTGAATTTTAACTTTTTGAAAGTAAGTGCAAAATTAAGTAGTGCTGATCTTTATCAAAAAATTTTTAAAGAATTGTTTAAACGGTATTATTTTATAACATAACATACTGTCAACCGATGACAAATGACCTTATGACCTATGACGATAGGTTGTATTGTCATTATAACATTGAAATCTGTCAACATGCTAACAACTGCTGTATGTAATGCAGTACCATATGTACATACGTGTGTCAACATACTTATTAAAACAGTAGTCGGCATATAATTTGTCGATTGTTTAATCGCATTTACTACATGTATTGTTGTATATTGTCGATATAAACAACCTATTTCTATATCGACAATGTTTTGTATTGTCGATATAACGTATTGAAATTGTCAAATTTTATAGTTGTAATTTTTCTACCTTTCATCTTGAAGATTCTGGATTTGAATCCTGGTCTCTCAAGTCATTTTTTGTTCGCTTTAAATACATTTTTTAATCGTTAGAAAAGAAAAGGAACTGTAATTTTACATCGGTTGCTAATTACTAAGCGATTAAAAATTATTTTAAATTCGTAAAAAAAACAGTTACCTCGTATTTAGTTATATTATTGCCGACAATGAAAGTATGCTCGACACTTTTTTCTTTTTTTTTTTTCCATGTATTATCTCGAACATTATCCGGTACCATATTACGTATAGTACACTTGTTCTGTTTACTGTTGCGTACAGCCATAACTTCCTGAAAATTACAAATAAGTTTTATCAGCTGTAATAATATAAATCGTATGTAATATTAAGTATAAACTATTTAATATTTTAATAAATTATAATTTCTTTGCTTATTATATAGTTTAATGCTCATATACTACTTTTGTAATAATTATTACGACTTGTAATTTGTACGCTACACATAATAATCACAATAAAAATAGTTATGCTGTAAATTATAATATAATTTAGCTAGAATGAAATAAATTGGGTTATAATATCGACTAATTAAAAGGTTCACAAATGTTCTCCGTTTGCATAATCTGTAGATCTTCTCTTTAGTTAAAATTATTGAACAGATGCATAAAATATTCTGTTATATCATCCACAATACTCGGCTCATATTGCTCATTTCCTCATTATGTTTTGCCCGCTTATCCTTATTATCTAGTTCGTACGTCACAAAACAAAGTTTTATTTACTTTTTAAAATTATGTTGAATATTGAACTTATACGTTAATCCAAATATTTAATAATACGTTTGTCGTATTGCCTTTTACTTCCGGTTTAATAAAATTATTAAATATTTTGCATTTAATGAAAATAATTTTGTACACTTGTTTAACAAATATTAAAAATATTTTTGATATTGAAATTATTAAAGTTTTAATAGTTCCAAGAAAATATCAAAACTATTTTATAAAAATATTATTCCGGTAAATACTTAAATCATTCGTTTTTTAAATAATTATTAATTACTCGATACGCTGCATTAATTACATCGTAACTGAAATTACAATTCGTGTGTTATGTGATTTATTAGTCTGATTTAAAACTTAACGTTAATTAATATAATTAAAAACATATAAAAATTCAGTTTAGTTATATTAGGCAAAATATTAGCGATCGATAGACAGTTCCTTCCTCCTTTTTAACAATAATATTTTACGATATAGTTATTAGAAGATTTGTGACGGTACATAAATAACGATATTAAATTATCTGTTTACAAACGATACCACAGCCATTTTCTTCTTTTAATTTTAGCGATTTATATAAACAAAACTGTAGTCAGTTCAGTAGGATTGAATTTACTCCGTCCTTGTCCTTGCACTGTACCACAGGAATTTTGTTATTCACTAATCCACTTCTATCAGTGATACCGTACCGATACCTTCTAGAAGTTCACAGAATAGCGGCTTCTTTAACGGGGATCAGTGTAATCTTTATTAAAGAAGCCATCGGTGTAATCAGCACCTATGCTTTTGGAATCGTTCCAAGGGATCTCTTTCTAGTCCAGGAAAATTGTCAAAAAATCAAAAAACTAATGCGTCTATTAAGTAAAACTGAGCTTTCTACTCCTTAAAAAAAGAACAATTCTTGTAGATTTTTTTTGACATATTTTCATACTTTCTCATATAGCTATAGCAGCATATATCACTATATCAGGGAAACAAATGTAACTATTTCCGATCGGACTTGAAACACAGTCTGACAATTCTATTCAAAAGCATTTTTTGTTTTAATTAATTTTATTTTTAAAAATTAATTAGCCTTTTAAGAACCGTACCGATAATTTTGTTTTTACTTCTTTTCTTCTTTTCCATGTTTCCTTCATTTTCTTGAAGTGCACCTGTTTTTCTTGTTCTGTCCATTTTCTTCTGGTGCCCCTACTTCCTTCATCCGCAAGAATCTTATTTGCGTAAATTATTATTTCTGTAATCTTCATTCTATCCAAAAGACCTCCTCTTTTATCTATACGTTTTGAAATTCCTCTTTGATCTGCTTTATGTATCCCTCTGCGGTTTTAGTTTACAAAGTTTTTCAAAAATGTTTTATTTAGTCGGTATGGATTCATGCGGATCATGTGTTCTAGGAATTTTCATCTTTTTTTTCTAATTATTGTTTCCAAATCTTCTTGAATTTTATAAATTTCCTCATTTGATTTTAGTCTGTATCTTTCTTCTGTTTTTCTGGACCTGAAGAAGAACAGAAGAATTTTTCTTTCAATTTTGACAACATTTTCTAAGCAAGTCAGATTTGCTGTTTCAATTATGTTTAACCTCGCTGGACCGAGTACAGAATAGTAATGTTTCAATTTTGTGTTTATAGAAAGTTTCTTTTTGTTATAAATTTCTTCGGTTCAGAAATTTGGCCAGAATTTTGTAGTTCTCAAAATTATTTATGCTAATGAGTCCCTTCCCTTTTGAAAGGCAAACTAGGGTCTGAATATTTACTAATTCTTGTTTTGAAGAGCCGGTAAAAGATTCTTGTGGTTTTTAAAAATCTTTTTCCCTTTCTAAAATTTGATTTTTGTAACTAAATTTTCTGTATTTTCCCGTCTCTTCTTGCTTACGATTTTGTATTTTTTTTTCTTAGATTTTGGAAACCAGCTTTTTTGGTGTTTTATTAGAATTCCAGATTTTTTAGGCTTTGTGTCTTTCTTGAATCGCTAGTATCTCTTTTAATTTATTTATATAAAATGATAATTAATAAGATTTGAGTGATAATCTGTTTATGAAATGATTTTCTGCACTTTTATGGAATGAACAGTGTATATAGTTACTACACTTTTAAGCAGATTTAAAAAAAATAATAAATTAGCAAAAATACTCCCTCTATGAGTCATGAGACCTTGCCGTTGGTGAGGGGGCTAGAGTGCTCGGTGATACAGAATAGCTCGACCGAAGGTGCAACCATATCGGAGAGGAATCTGTTGAGAGCCAGACTAAGGAATGATTCCTGAAAGAGGGCAGCAGCTCTTTCACTAGTTGTTTAGAGTGTAGGTCAGGACGACTTAAACAGCCAAATCAACATCACTCAATCCTCTGAGTACTGCGCAGTTGAAAGCGATGGAAAACTACAGCTGTTTTTTTTCCAAGAAAATGTAGCTCTCTGCATTTTCATATAAAAATGATGATGAACGGAGGTAAACTAGTCCCCCGTTCGGATCTGCGGATGGGAACTACTAGAGAAGGGGTCACCAGAAAATTAAAAAATAACATTCTACAAATTTGAGCGTGGAATGTTAGAAGTCTAAAAAAGGTTGGTTGGTTAGAAAATTTAAAGAGGGAAATGAATAGGATGAATATAGATGTAGTAGAAATTAGTGAGGTTTGGTGGGAAGTGGAAAATGACTTTTGGTCAGGTGATTTTAGAATAATTAACTGAGCTTCAAATAATGGGCAGGCAGGATTAGATTTCATAATGAACTAGAAGATAGGGAAGAGAGTAGAGTATTTCAAAATACATAGCGGTAGAATCATTGTAATAAGGATAAAATCAAAACCTAAGCCGACAAAGATTGTTAACGTCTATATACCTATAAGGGCCTAGAGGTAGAGTATGTATACGAAGAAATTGACAAAGCGATTAAATGCATAAAAGGGAATGAAAATTTAATAATAGTTGGAGATTGGAATGCAAGCATTGGAAAAGGCAAGGAAGGAAATATAGTGGGTGAATACGGGCTGGGCAAAAGGAATGAAAGAGAGGACCGACTTATAGAGTTTTGCGCGAAGTATAATTTAGTAATTGCCAACACCCAATTTAAAAATCATAATAGAAGAATATACACTTGGAAAAAGCCAGGCGATACTGCAAGGTATCAGATAGATTATATCATGGTTAAGCAAAGATTTAGAAATCAACTCGTTGACTGCAAAACTTACCCTGGAGCAGACATTGATAGCGATCATAATTTGGTGATAATGAAATGTAGATTGGGGTTTAAAAACCTGAAGAAAAGGTGTCAGATGAATCGGTGGAATTTAGAGAAGCTTGAGGAAGAGGAGGTAAAGAAAATTTTTGAGGACGACATTGCAAGAGGTCTGAGTAAAAAAGATAAGGTAGAAAAGGTAGAAGAAAAATGGGAGAATGTTAAAAAGGAAATTCTTAAATCAGCAGAAGCAAACTTAGGCAGAATAAAGAGAACTGGTAGAAAACCTTGGGTTTCAGACGATATATTGCAGCTGATGGATGAACGTAGAAAATATAAGAATGCTAGTGATGAAGAAAGTAAAAGGAGCTATCGACAATTAAGAAATGCTATAAACAGGAAGTGCAAACTGGCGAAAGAAGAGTGGATTAAAGAAAATTGTTCCGAAGTGGAAAGAGAAATGAACATTGGTAAAATAGAAGGAGCATACAGGGTACATAAATTAAAATCTAATAATGTGTTAAACAAAGATGGTACACCACACCGATATATAATACGAAAGGCAAAGTCAATAGGTGGGTAGAATATAGTGAAGAGTTGTATGGAGGAAATGAATTAGAAAATGGTGTTATAGAGGAAGAAGAGGAAATCGAAGATGATGAAAGGGAGAAACAATTCTGAGATCTGAATTTAAGAGAGCATTAAAAGATTTAAATGGCAGAAAGGCTCCTCTGGAATAGACAGAATACCTGTAGAATTACTGTGCAGTGCAGGTGAGGAAGCGATTGATAGATTATACAAACTGGTTTGTAGTATTTATGAAAAAGGGGAAGTTCCGTCAGACTTCAAAAAGAGTGTTATAGTCATGTTACCAAAGAGAGCAGGAGCAGATAAATGTGAAGAATACAGAACAATTAGCTTAACTAGCCATGCATCAAAATTCTTAACTAGAATTGTGTACAGAAGAATTGAGAGGAGAGTGGAAGAAGTGTTAGGAAAAGACCGATTTGGATTCACGAAAAGTATAGGGACAAGGGAAGCAATTTTAGCACTCAGATTAATAGTAGAAGGAAGATTAAGGAAAAACAAACCAACATACTTGGCGTTTATAGACCTAGAAAAGGCATTCTATGATGTAGACTGGAATAAAATGTTCAGCATTTTTAAAAAATTAGGATTCAAGTACAGAGATAGAAGAACAATTGCTAACATTTAGAGGAACCAAACAGTAACACTAATAATTGAAGAACATACGAAAGAAGACGTAATAAGAAAGGGAGTCCGACAAGGATGTTCCCTATCCCCGTTACTTTTTAATCTTTACATAGAACTAGCAGTTAATGATGTTAAAGAACAATTTAGATTCGGAGTAACAGTACAAGGTGAAAAGATAAAGATTCTATGATTTGCTGATGTTATAGTAATTCTAGCCGAGAGTAAAAAGGATTTAGAAGGGACAATGAACGGCATGGATGAAGTCCTACGCAAGAACTACTGCATGAAAATAAGCAAGAACAAAATGAAAGTAATGAAGTGTAGTAGAAATAACGAAGATGGACCACTGAATGTAAAAATAGGAAGAAAAAAGATTATGGAGGTAGAAGAATTTTATTATTTGGAAAGTAGAATTACTAAAGATGGACGAAGCAGGAGCGATATAAAATGCCGAATAGCACAGAAAAAACGAGCCTTCAGTCATAAATATAATTTGTTTACATCAAAATTAATTAAACGACAGGAAAAATTTTTTAAAGTATATGTTTGGAGCGTAGTTTTATATGGAAATGAAACTTGCGCGATCGGAGTACTTGAGAAGAAAAGATTAGAAGCTTTTGAAATGCGGTGCTATAGGAGAATGTTAAAAATCAGATGGGTGGATAAAGTGACAAATGAAGAGAAGTTGTGGCAAATTGATGAAGAATGAAGCATTTGGAAAATTATAGTTAAAAGAAGAAACAAACTTATAAGCCACATATTACGGCATCTTCGAATAGTCGCTTTAATATTGGCGGGACAGGTAGAAGGAAAAAATTGTGCAGGCAGGCAACGTTTGGAGTATGTAAAACAAACTGTTAGGGATGTAGGATGTAGGGGGTATACTTAAATGAAACGACTAGCACTAGATAGGGAATCTTGGAGAGCTGCATCAAACCAATAAAATGACTGAAGACTAAAAAAAAACAAAAATAATTTTAATGATGCATTATTATATCAATAACAAACATTTTCATATGTCGTAAAAATACTACTGTTTGCTCTTTATTATTTTACCATGTCACTGCATACACTCACTAATGAATGTTTTAATCAAAAAGTACAACTATTACATTAATAATAAAAAAAATGTTATAAAAATATTTTTGCTATCAAAAAATCTTCTAAACAGTAAAGATATTCTCTGAGTTATACATTACTTTTTCTGGATATTTATCCATTAACTAGATTTCATTAAATTATAATTACGATATTAAAAAATAAACATTATTATAAAGAATTTTAAATAAAATAAACATACTTTTGCTATAAAATATTATTAATATTAATAAATACCTTAGTATAGTCAAGGAGAATAGGCAATCCTGCATTAAGAAGTACAAGATTAGGTCTTGGTGCATCTTCACTGCGGGGAGGTGCCAAAGCTCCATTCTACGAAAAACACAAAAATAATTTATGACTATCAATTATAATAGTTTAAAATGAATAATTACTTTTATAAAAACCAGATTTTTTTTGTGAGTAGTGGCATCGACTGCTATTGTCATTAGCCGCTAAAAAAAAACATGGCAGTAGTATTCTGCGATCCGTACCCGTTGTTATTACCTTTGAAGATCTCAGGAACCAGTCGAATGAATACGGCTTTTACCAGCGACACTGAACCTAATTCCACATCTTTCGATTTTCAGAATGCTATTTCCTGAGATTTTGTAGGTATTGTGGAATCAGCAGTTTATGACAATTATTTTTATTACTTCTATACATTATCGTTATCATATACATATATTTTATAGATTAACCGCATTAATGATATTTATAATACCGTTATAAGATACATTAGTATGAGAATGCTAGTATGAAAATTTATATTGTCTAAAATGCTGATACATTTCACGTATATGATGATAATTAATTAATATTCAGATAAAGTTTAATGTAGAGAATCAGGAGAGCAAAACATTTTCTGTAATCCTGAAGGGAAACTGAGACCGCTATAGAACGCAACTTTATATGAATACAGGAAAATAAAATTGTCTATAATGTAGACGATGTTTAATATGAAGTTATTAGAAAAGTAAAAAAAATATGCGTTTCAAAAATTCAGCCATATAAATGCTTTGTAGAAGACGGGTTTAATTAAAAGGTGTGTTGTAAACTTTGTGAATTTTTTCGAAACTATAAAAAGAGAGGCTACATGCGTTCCAGCTTCTAAAAGCGAGAGTAACTTGGTATCCTCTATAGATGAAGCCGATCAAACATTAGGAATATCTTAAGCACTGTTTCTAGGAATCTAAACATCGATGACTGATGACCGATCAAGGAAATACTTTCACCGAATCACCGATTTTTTAAAAGTAGTTTTTTATTAAAAAAATTGTTTTAACTACAATATACAAAAAGGCTAAGTTTAAAAAAGAGTTTATACAAGGATTTTCTTTATAAAATATGTAAACCGTTAACCGTTTCATAATTATTTACCAAACAGAAAAATCACCGAGTGAATATTAAACGATTAACCGGTGCTCTTCCCAACATCTGTATTAGTTATGTTTTTGAAACAGAAAGTTTTATAAAAACCGTTATACAAGTGTCATTCTACCAAATAGCAAGCCGCTGAATGAAAGATTTTCTTAAAAATCAGAAAACAGATCTGATCATAACTCAGAAACAGATGAATTCCTAAGATCAAATTAAAAGAGAACTTCGCTTTGTTCGATCAGAGATATTAATAAAACACTGAAACGCTAACAAGTTAGCGAGAAATTGCTAAATTACAACTTTAAAAAATCGGATTAATCCTACCTTAATCTTTTGTAGAAAACATATTTAATTAAACGCTGAAGAAAATATTAATAAATCAATTAAACCGTATAGCCACGGTTAGATCGTTATCGGTGAAGAACAGAATGCCAAAAGCGGTTTTGAGGGAGAGATTGCGCAACAGAAAAAAAATTTGCAATCGAGAAACAGATAGATAGATAGATTCATTACTGGAAAATACGAGGAAAATCAGGGTGAACAGGTGGAAAAGAATCATTAGAGACAGAATCCACAGTGAAGAGTTGTCAAGCCTTTCCGGGCAGATGTCAACTGCTAGGATGGTATCAAGAGTCTACGGTATATCATGAAAATGAATGATCACACATCCGTTTGCTTATCAAAAGTAACATTATAAAAATTTACATTTACTGAAACAATTAGAGTTAATAATAGACAGAAAATTAAAAATTAACCGAATATTATAAGTTTTTATTTTAGGTAGTACTTCTAACCGTTCATCGAAAGACGAATATGTTTATAGAAATATGATCTTGTACGTAATTTTATGCGTTAACCAGGAACTAAGGGATAAAATTAGAACGTCAAATCCTGCCGATTATTTAAGCCGAGAATAACTGAATCAGAAGCCTTGATGCTGATCTCTGGGCCGACAAATTAGCCGATTAATTATAAAATTCCTATTCTTGTAAACAATCTGACACGAGTGGCTAACTAACTAAACTAACTCCTACAAATGCGATATTCATTCTTAGGAATAACAAACTTAGCGTTCCATCAAAAGCGAGGCGTAAAGCGGTTTCCTGTTGCCTTCATCATTGACTACATAGCCTGCTGAAACGAAGACAATAATTATTCCTATAAGCGGTACCATCACTCTGTGCTCTTCATCATATAATGAACACCGTTACTCTCAAAGAAAGTAACTTGGATTAACGCCTCTTGTACATCTACACTTTACACGTATCACAGCCGCAAGAAAGACTGTAACAGGTAGCGTAAAGAAACAAATTAATGTACTCTACCTCATCCTGTCGTGAAACAATATTCACGACGTTAAACATCGCAGTAAGCAAGCAGAGAAAATTTTCAAAGAAAAGTGTTTTTCTTGTTTTCTGATCGTTTTCAATATTTTCCTTCCAAAAATTCATGAAAATGCGGATAAAAAGTAAACGCCAGTAAAACTTACATATCTACGACCTTTATGCGGTATAATGTCTTTCCTCAAAAATAAGTTTCCGATCGCATAATATTTAGATTTCCCGACCTGTTTAAAAGTCCTAATTTAAAATATTTTCAATTTTTATTAAGTTTGTTAGAAGCCATAACTATGACGGTATAAAGTTACAAGAGAAGCGATGCGATAACCGTTTACAGGAATAACAATCATTCCACGATCTGGTTTTCAATTCCACGCTTAAGTAAGCCAAATATGCCGTTAAATAACAAGCTACGCATACCAAAATGCATGTAATACTCAGCCTTATAATTAAGACTTTCAATCTGTTCACCACAACGATCAGCTAGATTGTAAGAACATCATTACTCTCATAGAAAGAAAACTAACCGGTATCTGTTGTATCTTGCAGGCTTTTTTAAGTTACAGCCGTAAAAAAGTATAAAGTAATAAATTTATCTATTATTTTACATTATGAAACCACGGATTACACAGTTCGGGAAATTTATTTAATTTTCTACAAAAAAAAGGAAAACGGAAAAAAGTAACTACAAATTTGTATCTCAATTTTTTAAAAATTTCGTTACATTTATATATCGAAAAGAATTTTTTTTTAACGTTAAAATAATATTATATTTATAATCGCTTATAAATGCTTGTGTACAATGAATTAAGTAGAAAGTCGTTTAACGAATTATACAAATGCAACAAGCCTCTTTTCTAATGTTCATTTACTGAAATGCATCTAAATTATGTGTATTATACTAAAGAAATGAAACTACATCGTTGTTAAACTGCATATATTAATTTGAATTTAGCACAAGGGTGAGTCAAGTAATTTGGCAATGACCGCGTTAAAAATGACGGGGTGAAAAGGTCAATTAATACGATAGTAAACTTACAAACTTCCTTGTCTTTTGTAGACAGTATTACTGTTTTAAATTAATTTTATTAAAAATTTTTTTTCTTATTAATAGACCCTGAATATCTTTATTAATATAATTTATCCCTTTAAAAATAGCCTTTGCTTTAAAAATATTTCCTATGTAAAAGTAAACGCTCTGTTTTTGTAATAATAAATACAACTGAAATAGAAATACAAAAGAATTTAAAATAAAATGTACAGGACAAGTTTTTATGAGAATAACTACACAAGAAAGGGTTAAAATGAGTAAAAAAAGCCGATTACAATTAAACTCTACTAAAAATATCAACATACCTGATATGACATTTATTACCGTACTAATTCATTTGTCCGTCGGTTACTTATTTAAAGATGATATTCGTATAGTATTATTTTCCATGTTTACTCATCTATTATTATTAAATGATCCTCTAATTTATTTTCATGACTCTTTGTACTAACGATGTTCAAAAATAAATTATTACTTGTAAAAAAAATTACGTATGTATATATATAAATAGGCACAAGGAACCGGGCAATTTTTAAATAACTCTCAAAAAAATTTAAAAAAAATGAATTTACAAGTTTTATTGTTGAAAAAAATAAAAACAAATTACATGCCATTAAGTGTTCCGACATAAAAAATTTCAATTTCTAAAAACAGTGTTCATAAAATAATGACCGTTCAAATTTATGCATTCTTGGAAGCAAATGCTGAGATTTTGCGTGGCATTTTGAAATACTTCCGCGGGAATTGCAGCGATTTCTTCTCGAATCTTCGTTATCAACTCACCGATTGTCGTCGGACGAGTCGTTTACACTTTAATTTTGAGGTAGCCCCGCAAAAAAAAAACGCACACCGACAAATCTGGTGATAATGGGGGCCAAAGAATGTCGCCAAACCGTGAAATTACGTGGTTACCAAAGAACTGTCGAACGGCTGCCACTGACGCTCTGGCAGTATGGGCGGTGACTCCATCTTGCTGAAACCAAGTCTTATGAACACCAGGAAAGTTTTGAAGTTGTTCTGCTACAAAAGTTTCGAGCATATCAACATATCGTTCAGATATGTTACATTCACTCTCTCATCCTCACACCTCGCGTTGATACGGCATATCAAACCATTCGGCTCTGTAATGGTGGTTCGTGCAAACGATGAGGGTTTTCAGCCGCCCGATATCTGCAATTTTGCAGATCCCCGGTAATACCCAAGATTTTTCAGATACCCGGGAATATAGAAACGAGCTTCATCCGACGTTAAAATGTTGTCGACAAAATTGGGGTCGTCATTAATCTTTTCGATCATTTTATCACAGAATTGTTGTCTCGCTATGTAGTCCGAACAAAACTTAAATTTTGTAAGGGTTAAAATTCAAATCGCAGTGAAGTATTCGGCGGACAGTCGCTAGGTTTAGTTTCAACGCTGTTGCGTGTCATATCAAAAGTTGACGTATCAAAAATTGTTTCAGACAAACGTTTTAGGTAATGTTTAGAGGACTAACGACCACTTTAAACCGATTCCACATTGCGCCTATTAATTTGATGATTTTTTTTTTGTCTTCGAAACCTCATTTTTTCTACCCTTTGGGCCAACGGTTGGTGATATCAAAAAAAATTACTTATCTAAATTTTAGGCCCTTATCCAAAGAACAGTAGAAACTTTAAACGAATTCGATATTTTACTTAATAAAAAAGTTATAGCGATATTTTGTTCGATAAAGTCCCCATTTCCACCCCCACGGTCCGATTTTGCCCGTTAACAAACTTGACCGAGATTTTGGGTCGTTATATTTTATGTATCATTTTGAAGCGATTGGCGCAAAATTACGGCAGTTATCATGTCCATAAGAAAATGAAATATATATATGTATATATAAATTTTTAAACTGACGGTGGTTTTGGGGTCTAGGAGATGTGAAACGCGAAGATATGTCGACATTTTCCGGAAGTTTAATCACTGTGAAAGTAACATACAAAAAGAAATACAAAAGCAACGAGTTAAAATTAATTTTAATAATTATTAATTGCCGTTCTAGGATGTAATTTGTTTTTAAAAAAATATGTGCGTTTGGTGTGCGTGTGTGCACGCGCGCTCGTGATTGAAATTGTCCGTTATCAAATATCATTCGAACAACTGAGACAATTTTTTGTTGTATTTCATAAAAAAATCGGTGAAGCCTATGTGAAATAATCACAATAATCTAAACTGTTATCATCCATATTAGGCTGGTCCCCTCGTCATTTAGTCGATAAAAAACATAAAAATTAATTAGAAATAAGAGAATTCTGCTGACATTACGATATTAATAATCTTTCATAATATTATGGATTACTGGAGATTAATTTCTTACTTCGAGATCGGGTAAGATTTATAGAACCCGTGTATCGTTTTACTTTACTGTACAAAGCAAAGCGTGTAAATACAATTTTCTTCGATCCTGTTTTACGAATCGTGAAACTTAATTTTTAAATTTAAATTAACAGAAATATTTCTATAAAGAAATCAATAATTGCGACGGTCGTTTTACACATAAAAATACAAATGTCGAATTATTAAAAAAATATTCCATATAAAACATTTTTTTTTGCTTTTACGTGATACAAATGTCGGTTACTATTTTTCTATTTATATATATTTTCTAAGTTAATAATAATAATTATTCGAATTAAAACGAGATTAAAAAAATGATTTTGAAATTTAATCGGTTCTGTATGTTGCCAAGCATTAAAACACGAATAAGATCCGATTCAAAACCTCCGGCTACTAAAAAGGTAAATAAATTTTTAATTTTATAGCTATGTCGGTCTCCTTGATGGATCGGTCATCCGAAGATTCTGGTCCGTGTCCCGGTCAGGCGTGGCATTTTTTTAACACGCTATAAAAAATGAATTTCATCGTCATCTCGCCACGCGCAGCATCTTCAAGAACGGTTAAACACGAAAACGATAGCAAAAGTTGCGGCGTATAAATTCTAACGAAAATAAAGGTAATACACGTTATGCTCTCTCTCCGAACAAACATCTGGCCGAATTTTACAGTCGACACGATTAATAACGTTCAGATTTGGTAAAATGTTTAGGTTCTTACCTTCACAAAAGACTCTCGCGGAAAACTCTAAAACAGGAGCCAACCGAATAATAAATTACGTCAAATTACGGAATTACAAAAAATTATCTCTGAACAAGTTAATAATTAAAAAAGCCATCCTTTAACAGATACGAATCTACGGTATCAAGTTATAGAGAAGACTGCTATGTTCCCTACATAAGCTATGTAAATCCAACATAAGTATATCAACGTTGTCAATCGAAAAGTTTTACGTACCTCGGTTCAGACTCATCTTGGTTTATTATATCGCCTAAAATAATTGCTGTTAAAACTCACCTAAAATTGCACAAGAGATCTCACGTCATTGTTCGCTTCATTTTATCGTTGCAACACAGTAATTTTTAAACGTTCAGAAATTAATTTTTAGTCGACAGTGATGACATCGAAGTTTACAACGTCTACAAGTACGAAGTAGATGCGCATATAGGAGGAGTTAATTGCTTTTTCCCTTTTCTCCTGCAAGATGTTTGCCGGATTTCATCTCATTTATTCATTATTCCCAGGGAACAGATTGTAGATATATAATTGCGTTAAAAGAAAAGAAAATTGTCGTGTATCGTCAACCCACCGGGCTGCTCTAATGGTAAAATCGTCACCGCAAGTCCGTTGTTTAACAGCTAATTTTCCAAGTAGAAGGTCCTCAAGTTCAAATCCAAGTAAAAGTCTTTCGCTTTTATACGGATAACGAATAGTAGACAGTGGATACGGTGTACTTTGGTGGTCGGGGTTTAATTAACCGTACGTCTGAGGAACGGTCGGCCTGAGTCTGTACAGAACTAAACTTCATTTACGGGTCGTACATATCATCCTCATCTGATTTGCTTATTATTCACCGGTTGAACAGATTGCAACGTACATTAGGAAACAAAAAATCTCGAAAAGTGTATCGTCAGTTGTTTACAGATTCCAACTAGAATGAACGGAACGTAAAGAAGTTAATTAGGTGTTAGGCTTTCTCTGTATCTGTATTCATTGTTCCGAAGAAACAGATTGTGGATATTTGTGTTAAAAAAATATTATAATAATAAAGAATCGTTTGGACTTATTTTTGGCTAAGATTTAGAAGTAAACGGTGGTGGATCAAACTGAAAAATTTACAAGTTTGGAATATCTTTTTTAACCGATCCCGATGTAATCTTAAGATAAAATAAAGTTTAATTATCCGCAAAGAGTTTGTTTTATATTAGTATTTTATAAATTAGAATCGTTTAAATGTAAATCGTTAAAACATATTTATCGAGCAACGCATAGCGTAATTCGTAATTAGTAGTCCGTAAATGTAGAAAAAACACAGTAATAATAATTATTAAAAAGTAATTTAAAAACGTTATCGAATAATTAAAAACAATCTATTTTCTTGTAAGAACAAAGCGTTTTTCACTTTTAGAACGCATCATAAAAAAAGCTATTTAAAAATTATTCAAAATGTATGTTTTTATACATCATTTTTTATAACTTTACCGTTATCAAAAAGTATAATTTTCTAAAAATTCCGTAGTATTACTCTTGTTTATGTGGATTCACTACTGATTTATCAGGATTATATTAAATATTCTGCGATTACGATACAATAAGTGTTTCGACATTCCTGTTTATTTACGCATGTGTTCAAACGTTGAAGATATCCGTATACAGTTTTTTTAAATAATTATTTTTACTATTAAAATAATGAAAAATAAACTAAAATTATACGTATACTTAAAGAAAGCTAAAGAATATTATAACTAACATCAACCATACCTTCTTTTTAGATCTGGTTACAGTCGGAAGGCAAAGGGCGAATAGTAGCACTGCAGCCAGCTGGAGTCGCCAAGAAGACGACCCCATGTCAACTGACAGGACAGCGTCAAATACAGATCTAAAGTGTTTTAAAGCCTCTTTCATTCACATCGCTACTAATTCATTAAGCTGTAATGAATTAAACAACTGTTGCTGCTATAATGACCTTCCATACTTCATAATATTGCAATATTCTCTTTTTTAATGTAATAATAACATATGTGCGCTAATAGTATATATTAATAATGTTTAAAACTTATATCAAATGTAAAACTCATAAAAAAGTTAATTTTAAACATTATATGATTATATCTTAAAGAATTCACGTAAAATAATTATAATATATAAAGTTTATATTAAAATTAACACATGCGCGCGCGCGCACACACACACACACACACACACACACACATTCGAATAATTAATATAATAATTATGTTTGTGCGTGTGTATATATATGTATGCATGTTTGTGTGTGTGTGTGTGTGTGTGTGAACCGGATAGGCTTAAAGTCAGTGTCTCTAATTATTATTAATAAGAAAACAGCAAAAGCAAACAAGAGATTTTATTTTTTATTACACGTTTAATACGCATCAGATGAAGTGTTCAAAGTGTCATCCTTCTGACCTTATGCGTTTGCATTAGACTTTTCTAGCAGGGTATTTTTTCCAGTCGGATTTTGCCCCTATTTATAAAATCGACTAAATTTTTAAACCATAGCAAGACGATCTAGTCATTTGTATTTAAATAAAATACCACGTCTTTGACAATTTCACAGAACGAAAAATCGCAAGACGTTATATCATATGAACGTGCAACAACTCGGGGTGCTATCCGTTCAGAACTAACTTGAAGATCCACAATAAGGAGACGCTCTGACTTGCTATCAAGTATAAGAGCGGCGTTCGTCAAACGCAGAATGTTAATACCTCGGAAAATATCTCTCGCGATCAAGACGTAACTCTATTGTTCCACTTCTATCAAAGAATTAGGTTCCGAATTTTTTTCTTTGTCATCTCAAATCGAAACGCGAATGGCAGGTACATTAAGTCCTCCGTTGTTAAAAAAGAATTTTCTTCTGACCGAGAAACAAACACGATTACAAGGATTTACTTGGTCATTCGGTTTCAAGCGCGCTTTATTAGATTGCACTATATAGCTAGAGAAATGAGGATCTGCTTCACATCGAATAATAAAGTCCTACAAGATTTTACCCTCCTGTCGTATAAGAAGTAATATCGGTTGATAACACTTAAATTAGTTTCATTAGAATCTTTCGTAAAGTTTTTAGAACAGCTATAGTGTAAGCTTTTCAAGCTAGTTTCAGGACTCATTATAAATGCTTCCGTAACAAGTTCGTAACGTCCGTAACGTACTTCTAAATTTACATAATCTTGAAATATCTCCGACGCATCCAGTAGTTTTAAATTTTTGTATTCAGTTTATGCAAATTTTTACGACTAGGTACTGGAGAATAACGAAATCTTGCATGAAATTCTTCATGAACGGCGTCAGTATGCAGTATGTTTGTTATTTTTCCACCAACACTAAAGCGAATAAAGTCGTTCTTATTCGGTGTAGTTAAATGCCATAATTTTCAATACTGATAGAAAAATGAACGGAATGGCATTTGAACAGTAATTAATCAGCTGGTTATTGTTGCCAACTGCAAGACCAAACTTTCCCATCTGTTACACAGAATGTAATTTCATTTGAATGTGTGTGCGCGCGCGCGCGCACACACACACACACACACACACACACATCGGTTTCAATAGTTTATTATACGGATCACTTATATATAAATGCAAAAGTTTATCTGTTTGTCTGTTTATTTATTTCTATCAACTCGCGCTAGAGCCAAACGGCCGGTCCATTTTAAATTTGCAGGATACATTCGCGTTTTCCCAGGAAAGGTTTTAAGTCGTAGATGATCAAGGCCCTAGCCCGATTGAGGGTGAAGTTGTGAACTAAAGATATTCATTAAAGGAAAAAAATTAATTCGTTAAATTTTATTTCTGTCACCGTGACAGCTGAAATAGGTTGTGAAGTTTTCCTTGTCAAAGGTCTGTGTACTTTAGTTATCATAATCGCTACTATTCTGTCTTTTATAATTTAGTTTCTTTTTCAGGCCTCTATAAAGCCTGAAAACTTAATTGTTATTTATCAATATTATTTTCACAACTACGAGGAACAATGCGGGCGGAGTCCAGGGGACGGAGCCCTCTGGCTAGACGGGAATGGTGACCGAAGCGATGTATTGGTAAACACGTCGATGATGACGTGTTTACTAAGACATTATAACTAAATCCATCGATTTTATAGATTATGATGATAGGTACTGCGCATCAAGACGGTTTTGTACCGAAATCGTGATTTTATTTACGATGAGAAAACTTCAAAAATATTATAGCCTACAAGTCTTCTGATCGCAAACCACCATCTATTCTCTGATGGCATTTAACAAATTAGGTATATATTAATAGTTAAAAATAAAAATAAAAATTTACGGGAGAACCGTAAAAGAATTGGAAATTAAATTATGGAACAACCGGAAGAGCTGTTCATTGTATCTTTTTATCTGTGATCGATAAAAAAATTGGAAAAAAAGGTGAAAAAATTGAAACACACCACCAAATAAAATTGGGACCAAAATTTAAAGGAAATGGAGTTGTGTTCCAGCCTTTGTCGACGATATTGCAATTTTCTCGGAGAATTTCGAAATGGCGGCAGAACAAGTAACCCATCTAAAAGAAGACGCAGGGTAAGGAGAGAAAAACATTTTCTTCGGAAGAACACAACTCACGACTAACATCGTAGATTCCCCCAAGTCCCTAATAATTAAATACGGAAAAATCAATAAATGTAAATATGCGGGAGAAATTACCCAAATCAATGTTTAGATAAAGAAGCAAGAACAAACATAAAGAAGCAAGATAAAATAAGAACGACACGAACGGAATCAGCTTACCGACCCGTAAAAAATGTTTCTCAATAAAAGCCAAACTCAGGGATACAATACGACAATCAGAGCCGAAAGGTCTACGCATCAGAATTTATCTTCAATTTGAAATCGGGTGAAACAAAAAGAAAGAAAATGATTGAAAATGATCCTAGTACCTATAAAAATAGATGAAAACGAATAGAAATCCTAAGTAATAAAGATTATTACAGATACAATGAAACTGAAAAAAATAACAGATTCCATAAAAAAAAAAAAAGAAACAAATTCTCAGCCGCTTAATGCGAATGAATGATAGTAGGGCTAAAAAAATAAATATTCAATTGAATTTACAACAAAAATGATGGAAATCGTTGGACCTCAGCGGTTCAATAAGGCCTAAAAGAAATGAAAATAAGATAGAATAACGTTTAGAAAACCGACACAAGATTTCAAGGGTTTCCAAGACAAGGAGGAAAAGCCAGCAACGTTTGATCAGAAGAGAAAAGGCAGAAAAAAGCGAAAGAATTGAAGAACTATTAAAAGACTAAAAAAGAAACCACCCAAAAGAAAGAAAAAGGAATACAAATTGTTAGCTTTACGTGGTATTCGGTCGGCCAAACTCGGAAAAAAAATTGTCGTACCGCTGAAGAACTGAAGACCAACTTAAAAAAATAGATTTAAAAAATTACAAAATATATTACGAAATACGATTACAAAATAGTAAAAGCTTGTTCAAAAATGTTCATCGTGTTGTGCAAAATCTTTTCTCAGGTTAAAATCAAAATAAAAAAGTTCGATGTGGACACCACATGACACCTATTAAATTACATACACGCATTTTTTTTTTAAAACGAAAAGTACTTAAAATTTTATTTTATTAATAACATCTGATATTTTTTTCTATAGTTATCATCGAATTATTATTTATTGTAATTTCTTTTTACAATCAGAGGTTAATAATTATTAATAAATGTGCACATTTAAATTTAAAAAAAGTTAAAAAAGAAAAGGAAATGAAGTCGGATTTGAACCGTCGTGCCATCACCTAGTAAAATCCAAATATTTCATTAATTAGAATTTTATTTGGCTATAACCCTGGAACCGATGAAAATAAGTACCGCTTATGATGTATCGTTGAAAAGCTCTCGATGAGGGCTTATTACTACAGTTAAGAAAAAGTCAAAAATCCATTTTTTTGGGATTTTGGGCTTTTTTGGACACTTTTGGTCCAGTCGATTGTAATCAAAAGGGAAAGTGCACAACTAGATGTTATAACAGTCCTAAATTAAAAATTTCAACTTCCTACGGCTAATCGTTTTTGAGTTATGCGAGATACATATGTGCGCACAGACGTAACGCCGAAACTAGTCAAACTGGATTGAGGGATGATCAAAATGGATATTTCCGTTGAAATATGAAAACCGAAATGTTTCACGATCGCAATACCTCCTTTGCTTCGTACAAGGAAGTAAAAAAAGTTAAAAAAAAAGAAAAAAAGGAGATGAAATCTGAAAACCGAAATTTTTCGCGATCACAATAATTCCTTTACTTCGTACAAGGAAGTGAAAACGTGTATAAAAATAAAAAAAGCATAAAATTACTACATACCAAAACCGGTGTTGTATAAATATTAAATAATTAATATTTAACTAAGGATTGTAGGACTACGTAGTTCCGAGTACATATCTTTTAGTCCGAGGCGATTATCAAGGCATATTAAATTTATTCGGATACTTACAGAATAACTCTAATTTTTATCAAATTATAACGTATTTATCCTGTATCTTTTATTAGTAAAAATGATAAATATTGTCACTTAAAAACGTAAAAAGATGGAATTTAACCAAATCTAGCGGTTATGCGTGCGAACGAACAGACATATTGTTGAAGTATATAGACGCAAAAAAAGTAGGTGGATATACTTAAAATAAAATTTAATTTATCATTCTTATAATACAGTTAGGAAATCGATTTATGCGTATAAATAGATGTTTAAGATTTAAAAGTCAGCCCCCACATCCAGTCTAAAAAAAAAATAAACTGATTTCAATACTATACGAAAAACTATACTAATTACGTTCATAACATGTACGAAACAATCTGTCTTTTTATTTACAGAGATCATTAGCAATAATAATTAAAGAAATTAAATTTTGTATATACCAGACCTAGTTTCGTAAACCGCTAAAGATAGTTATTGAGATAATTTAATATAATTAATAACAGTAGATTTAAAATAGGTCCAGTGTATAGAAGAATATTTCTTTCTTTAATGTTATATCTTGATGCGATACGAAGATATTTTAGCGTTCATATGGATATAAATGAATGTTCACATCCAACCTTAGTAATTCTACAATCATTACGCCCACTTTATTAAAAAGTTAAAGTTTTGCTTCCTCGTAGTTTTAATCAATTTAAAACTATTTAATGCGGTCTGTGTCCTGATTACACAAGTACTTTTTGTAGCCTGTAGTACAAAAATACAAAATCGGTAACCTATTTGATGATACGTACATATATTTGATGTAATATTTTTTTCAGGCGACTTAGTTTTTAAAAGTATTTTTCATATTACATATAAATCTTAAGTAAAACGCGCATTTTGTAAATCTAAATGCGTGGATGTAAATTAAACGTTTGTGTGAGTACGTATATTATAGACTTGAATGTTTTTCGATCAGGCTGCCGGTACGAAATCGATGTTACTATTATTACGGAAATAAGTAATATCTATGGTGGTCTGCCCTGCGAGAATAAACTAACATTAAAGCCTGTTCGTTTTATGTAATATCTTCAAACAGTTTGGTCGGCGCAGGTCTCATAATCCCCCGATTTAAAAATAATAGTAGTAGCTGGTTACCCGTCACTCTAAAATAAAACCGCAAGGAAGTGACCGTGTATCTAATTTTTTTATTTTATGTTTTTAACTTTTTTGTGTTTTTGCGGAACGGTTTGCGAAAAATATAATTTCAAACGGGCTTGTATACTATATGTAGAATTTTGTTTTCAAGTATACATAAAGAAATTGGAGTCGTATTCAATATTTGCAGCTTTTTACTCTGAATTGTACGTACAAAAATTGTTCCCACAAGTGACTCTGGTGAAGCCGTATGCAGTTGCCCGTATTAGAAGCATCGGCTCTCCTCCAAGCGGAAGCCAGCCTCTTGAAACATCTGCCCTTGAAACTTATTTATTTTCATTGAAAAATCAATTGTAAGTGGAAACTGGGAGCGCATAATAGTTAAATACAAGCCTAAAGAAAGTAGGCCTTATACTGTCGCACCTTTAAAGCTACTTTTCTCGATGACCAAGAGAGATATCAAAAAAGAAAATGACTCTTTTTGTAGAAAATTGAATTTTAAATACTGCAAGCGGTCTCCAAATTCGATTTGACCGACTGTTTGGCCATAGTAAAATTGAATATCGGCAAACACAATCTGGTTGTTACCGCAAGCCGTGAAAACGGCCACCGTCTTAAAACTGTGAAAAATTTTGTAACGATAGTAGTCCTATGTTTTTTCCAGATATAAAATTATTTTTAAAACGCTTTTATTAACCGATGAAAAAATTACAAAAAAGTACCGAAATTTCACTATTTGAAAATTACTGAATTAAACTATAATAAGTTTATAAAAAGTTTCCGTAACAAATATATTTAAAGATGCGTTAAAAAAGTAAAGATAATTTCACTTTCATATTAAATCAAGAATAAATGTTTATAATAAAGTAATTAAATTCAAATAACATTTTATATTAATAATTACGATCTTTAAACCCGTTTTCTATTCGCAATAGTAAATAAAGTTTTATGCGAACGCTTATTTATTACATCTCTCAGCTACATTTAATTATAATAATGCAAATTGAATGAACTTATTAACAAAATCCCTTTACATTTTATATCGCAATAATAAAATCTTGGGGTGCCCTTCATCGTATTACATTATTACATAGCAAATTATCAATGAAATGATTATTAAATGTAGTGAAAGTAACGCTCACAGAAACCACTAGTTTTTTTATATGTTATAGGTAATCTATTTTCTAATAAATTTCTTATAAACATATAAGGGTGATTCACGAAGAATTAACAAATATTTAGAACATGTTCTAACGGTAAAAATAGAGAAAAAACTTCATATAATCATAGGTTTGGAAACGTTTCATTAGCGACTGTCGGCTGGCAAAAGATTTTGCCCTGGTTTCTGCGCTTTTAGTAAAATTAAGCCAGACTGTAATTTTTAGGACCCAAAATAAAGGGTAAGTTTAGTACTTTTATATAAAAATTTATATCGAAAAATTGAAAAAAAAGTTCCCACAACTGTATTTGATTGTAATTGGGAAATACGGAGTAAAAGACAAAAGACTGGGGTCGAAAAACACATAATTTCGTTAAACGGTTAATGAACACATAAAGGTCTTAAACAAAACTTATTAAGAATTTGATTCTCAGTAAAATGACATGAATAAAAGTTCATGTAAAATACTAATATACAAATACATAAGAATTTGAAGTATATTAAAGGCAAAACATATTAAAATGTGGTAAATTTTAACTAGATATTAAACGAAAAAAAGATTTAGAAAAATCTTAGGGTTCAAGGATAGAGATAAAATAACAATTGCTAACATTTACAGGAACCAAACAGCAACAGTAATAATTGAAGAACATAAGAAAGAACCCGTAATAAGAAAGGGAGTCCGACAAGGATGTTCCCTATCCCCGTTACTTTTTAATCTTTACATAGAACTAGCAGTTAATGATGTTAAAGAACAATTTAGATTCGGAGTAACAGTACAAGGTGAAAAGATGTCGGGCCTGGCTGATTACCTCTCTCTGGTCGGGATGCCAAAGATGCTACGATTTGCTGATGATATAGTAATTCTAGCAGAGTAAAGAGGATTTAGAAGAGACAATGAACGGCATGGATGAAGTCCTACGGAAGAACTGCCGCATGAAAATAAGCAAGAACAAAATAAAAGTAATGAAATGTAGTAGAAATAACGAAGATGGACCACTGAATGTAAAAATAGGAAAAAAAAGATTATGGAGGTAGAAGAATTTTTTTATTTGGAAAGTAGAATTACTAAAGATGGACGAAGCAGGAGCGATATAAAATGCCGAATAGCACAGGCGAAATGAACTTTCAATCACAAATATAATTTGCTTACGTAAAAAATTAATTTAAACTTCAGTATATTTTAGAAAGTATATGTTTGAAGCATAGCTTTACATGGAAGTGAAACTTGGATGATCAGACTACCTGAGAAGAAAAGATTAGAAACTATTAAACTATGCTGCTATAGTGTTAAAAATCAGGTCGGTGGATAAAGTGACAAATGAAGAGGGCTGCGTCAAAATAATGAAGAAAGAAGCATTTGGAAAAATATAGCTAAAAGAAGGGTTTTTTAAAATGATTTAGCTTGGAATTTCTCCCGTCACCCCCCTTTCGGTCACCCTAAAGCATAAGACTGAATGTCTGTGCCATAAACGGCTACTAAGCCACGAAATAGTTTAGCGGCCAGTGTCCTAACTAGCTCCTAGAGCTAACTTAAAGGCATGAGCGGAATAAGCGTGGTACCATACACCACTCGCTTGTGTGTCCCACCCCCCACTTGTCATATATCACTAAAATGGGTAGGCGCACCCAGTCAACTACTAAAACATACATGACTGTCAATAATTAATTTATCTCGTCAAACACAGCAATTCGCTGCCACGCCTAGGCCGCTGAATGCCAGCAAATACCTGTCCACCATTAAAGCGCTTGGAGCTTTAATCAGGCTGGTAGCCAGCCATATCTTTCGGCTAGCTTCCGATAGGAGTCTTTTCCCTTAGGTTAACTACTGATGTCGGTTGAACAAAGCAACCGCCTCAACGAATCCCCACACAATCCGACAATACGGCTCTTGCCACATTGACTCGCCGCTTATAAGTGGTCAATTTTCCCCTTGACCTCTAAGTTCCACAGGTTACAAGTTCTGCCTCTCCAAGAGCTGGGCAATCGAACATCATGTGTTCGTTCGACTGGACCTCCCCGCAGACGCAGAGCTCATCAGCTGCCGGTGGGACCGAAACAAATATTGGTTTAAATTTACATGGTTGGAGAGCACTCGGGCTCCCGTTGCCCTTAAAAACGAAGGAAAGGCATACCATCCTCCCAGATCCTGTATAAATCTACAATCTGTATCTACGTTCTGTACAAGGGAAGGTCAAGGACCTTCCCTTAGTCGTGGTGTGCCATTATTGCTGCCATGCTTCCATCGCGAGGCTCTAAAGCTTCCTCCGCAGGCGAGAGATGGGCAACTTTTTGAAATTTAAAACCGGTGCATTGACATCACCGTTTCGCTCTGGTACAGGCCCGACTCGAAACCGAATTACACATACTTCGGCCTCCCTACCTCTTCGCAATTTCCACATGGCCGACCGAACTTTCATCAGTAAATCGATTGGTTGAGCCTTCCCCAATGCAGTGAAAGCCTCGTACGAGGTTGTTTTAAAAACAACAGTGCATGCAATTAAGGATCTGCGCTGGGCACTCCTTAAATTTTGAATAGTGATAGATTACTTTCCAACCAAAGGACCCCAACGGATGCCGCGAAAGAGGACATACTTTCGAAGACACCTCGGTACACCATGTACAAATGACGATAGTCCGTAATCCTTTCGAGCAATCCTCCTAAGCTTGTGTGTCACAGAGAAGGCGTCCGCCGCTACTTGCCTAATATGGTTGCTAAACAGCAAATTCTGTCAAACAAAACACCTAGGTACTTATGAACTCGAACTTGGCTGATTATACAGCCTTGATACTTAATACGGGGGGTTACAACTGTGCAATAATTTGTCTGCACCACTGAGAAGCATAAACTTCGTCTTGGGCACAGAAATCATTAAAATTTGAAAGTCCATCCAGCTCTCCGCGGTTGACAAGGCTGCTTGCGCTCGTTCTTCCAGCTGTGATTGTGAATTACCACAAACTAACAGGAGACAGTCATCGGCGAAAGCCTGAGCCGTAACCCCTTCCGGAAATGTCAATTTCAAAATCGTCGGATACCAGGTTCCACAGCAAGGAACTGAGAACGGAGCCCTGCGGGCTTCCCCTGTTGACGAATTTTTCCACAACTAGGTACGCATCCTTAAATAGAGCCGTGCGATCCGACAAGTAGTCACGTACTACGGCCTGCAGGGCTACGCAAACATTGCGGCCTTCCAACTCATAGAGAACAGAACTCCAACACAAGGAAGGAAATGCTGCCTCTGTCAGTAAAAATTGCCAAAGCATATTTACAGTCGGCGCTTTCCACTTCGGCAAGAGCATTTAAGATGCCAACCCCTTTCATGAAGCCATATTGTCCTCGATTTAGAAATGAGTTCATAACGATGCTTTCCCAGAGCCGTTCCACAACCAGCATTTCAAACACTTGCCGATTACCGGCAAGAGGCTGATGGGTCGATAACTGTTGACTTCATTCGGATCCTTTCATTCTGATTTTAAGAGCACCCTCACCAAATCCACCTTCCAACAAGTCGGAAAGCAACCCCACTTTAAGCACCCCGAGAACACTCTGTCAAGCGACTCTCTTACGAAAGGCAGCAGATGATAGAAAATATCCGGATCAAGTTGTTCAATCCCCGGTGCCTCTGTCAGTGTCATTCGAGAAACCACTCGGTGTATATTTACGGGTTCCACAGGCCGTACGCCATGGAATGGAGTCTCACCCCCCCCCCCTAACTCCGACTTCTGCTTCACCCTCCAGATACGCCTGGTAAGTCGCCACAGATGTTAATGTGCGGTCAGAACCACCAAACCCGTATCGAACACTGAACAGCAGGTGCATTGGCTTTGGCCGGTAAGTTAACTTAACATAACTGGCGAGCTGCCAGAGATTGCGCTGCAACTCACGCATATAGTCTTGCCAAAACTTGAGTTTGGCTTCCTTGATGGCATGAACGTAATCATTACGGGCGCGCCGGTAGATCCGCAGACCCTCAGCGCGCACGTCATAAACGATAATCGCCGTTAGGGGGCGACGCTGGTATCTTCTCCTAGCGGACCTAGCTCTTGCGCGCAGCTCGCTAAGGTTACAGGACCATCACTTTTTCCGCCTGCGTTTAACAGACTGCTCCGCGGAAGCAGCGGTCATGACGGCTCCAGGCACTCTCCAAACAGCGGACTGGCCACTACCTAAGGGTCCGTCCATTGGCCGAGGCCGCCGTAGGAACCTATCGCAGCCAGTCTTGATGGCCCGACCGAAATGTTCAACCATCAATTCCACCTCCTCCCTGTGCTCCATGAGCCATTCCAACCCCTGTAAGGCAGCCGCAACTAAAAGAAAGAGACATGCTCATAGGCTACCTGTTACGGCGTCTTGGAATAGTCGCTTTGATATTGGAAGGACAGTTACATGGAAAAATTGTGCAGGCAGGCGATGTTTGGAATATATAAAACGAGTTGTTAGGAATGTAGGATGTAGGGGGTATACCGAAATGAAACGACTGGCACTAGATATTAAATCTTGGAGAGCTGCATCAAATCGGTCAAATGACTAAAGACAAAAAAAAATGAAAAAAAATTATCGATGTTAAAAATAAAAAATACAAAGACAAACAATAAAGCGACTTACAAACAAATAAGTAAACTGTTGAATATGTCTTTAGTCACAGCAGACAGCAGACAGCCTGACGAACAAGTGCTTTTGGTGGCTTTCCTTATTTCAACAGATAAGAAATTAGATAAATGTAGCTAATTGGAAAATAAATAAAATAGCAATTTTTAATCTAATTTTATGAAGATAGTAAACCGTACCTCAAGATGTTACTGTAAAATTGAAGATAAAAGAATCTGACAAATTCAATACGCTACTAAATGTTTTCTTTTCAAAAAATATAGTCTTGCATTTCAGTTTATAAAATATTTTCATACAAAAATTCTACAAACTTCTGTTCTTACTGTTAACTTTTTATACTAAAGCGTTAGTTTTTAGCGACTACAAAATAAGTTTTCTGTTAAACCGATGCTTTTTAAACTAATTTCGTAACATTTTCACTCTTACAACCATCTACGCCGATAATGGTGCTACTGTTTAATGTGGAATTAGCACCGGTCTATTTATATTTACAGTGAGATGAGTGAAAAATATTAGTCGATGTTTGTTACAAAATACTTTCGTGCATTCATTTAATATTTGTTTCAAGTCGCATCCTTCTATCCAACGTAAAACAAATTGTACAGTCGGAGCAGTTTATATAATTTCAGGTGCGATTATGTTTTTATGGAAACTCTGTGGGCGTAATGATTTTTATTTTCTTTGATGTCACATTTTGCAAATATTACCATCTCCACATCAAATATTTTAAAACCGCACTCCACCTAGGTATACAACAAAATTTGAAGGTACCTTTCATAGAATAAATATATGACGTAAATAACAATACAGGAGCGATAAAAAAACAAACAATCTGTTTTTTAATATCTCAAGATTAAAAAAACAATAAGGAAAAATGCGATTAATAAAAATCAAATGCGATAAAATTATTATTTATATACAAAAATTTACAAATAAAAACTAATAATTAGATAGGAAAATGACAATTTATCATTAAAAAAAATGAATTGCAATAATATACAGCAGATACACATTAAATTGTTTATCTAAAAATATTTCTATTAAATTATTATATATTTATTTACATTTTCGACTAGATCAATTCTCGTCCTCCATATTACTAAAATTATTATTCTAAACTATGTATACAATAAATATACTTAAATAATAAAATAAATCATACTACTTACGTTTTATATAAAATAGATAAAATGTAATCGTAATAGAAAAACTTGTATGTATTCCTTAATCTTCATTAATAATTTTTAATTTAATTATTTTTTATTATTATTAACATATAACAAAAACAATGACTATTTTAAATGGTTATTGTTGTAAAATAACTAAGAATGCTATAAAACTTTTTACAAAAAGTAAAAATGTAGAATCGGATAAGCAGTTTCAATTGTTAAGTAAGTAAGAATAAATATTAACTCTAAAGCAAAACTAAAATAATTTACACTTACAAAAGAAACAATAAAAATTCTCGTATTTAAAAAATAAAATAAAAGCGGAAAAAAATTCTATTTTTATGATCAGTCCAAAAAGAAAACATTTGTTACCTTACAGTATAGTCTACATACAAACCTAAGTTCTTCAGTGTTTATTCCGGTATTATTTTTATTTTTCACTATAAGTATTTATTTTTTTAAATATTTAGTATGGCTTTGTGTTTTTTTTTAAATTGATTTTGTTCTACCGTGCTTTTATATATATATATATATATATATATATTTATATGCTAGCAGATGAATAGTGTTTTAGGCTATGATATTTTAAATATTCCAAAGGTTTCAAAATTAGAAGATATGTAAATTTGGCGTGAAAATGAACTAAAAAAGATAATGAAAAGTAGTGAGGATAGAATCCGATGAATGTCCACTCAACAAAGAAAGAATCAAACAAATAAACAATACAAACACTTGAGCAGCACATGTTAACAGAAGGTTGCAAAAGTGAAAATGAAATAAAAACTAACACCGGCAGCTGAGGAAGCATTTACTAAATGGAAACGGTAACCGCATAGTAACGTGGAGTTTAGAAATGAAAAAAGCATCATGAAAAGAGTTACATTTCCAATTTAACTGGAAATATTAACGTTCCGCATTCATTCTGTACGAATCGATGTGAAACATCGAGTTTAAAAATCAAAGAAACGTACTTCTGTTTTTCCAGGAGAGGACAGAC
Organism: Lycorma delicatula; assembly: GCF_047948215.1. NCBI lineage: Eukaryota > Metazoa > Arthropoda > Insecta > Hemiptera > Fulgoridae > Lycorma > Lycorma delicatula. Next base: position 141,980,791 of record NC_134462.1, read on the forward strand.
AGAGTTCTGTAAAGTAAAATATAATGTGAAAATACAAAACAGAATAGAAACGCCCGACCGGTTACATGTATAAGAGGAGAACGTCTATTTAAAACAGAGATAAACAGATTAGTTGAATATGAAAAGAAGAGAGGAAAATAAAGAATAAATGTAGTAGACTCATTAAAAGGAAACGGGTGCTATCAGAATCTCAAACGTTTAATTGAAAGTAGAAAAGAATAGAGACAATGTCTGCCTCCATTCAATGTGTTCCTTGAAAAACTCTGCAGAGTAATTTATTTTTAAAATTATTTGTAATAACTGATGATTCTTTAACGACCAAAAGACACCGGTTCTAGATTTTTATTTTTTGTAAGCGCATTTTTGAGCATATTTTAGTTATTCTCTTCCAAATTAAATATTTTAAAATAATTTACATACGTAATTTTATTTTTAAAAATTCAAACGGCGGAGAAAGAAATTAAAGGTTACATATTTTTCGTTATTAAAAAAAAAAAAAAAGTAACGATACAATTTATTTAAGGTAGTAAATATTTACTGTGATTAAACGCATTCTGTTACTCGCTAAAGTTAATAAATTTTGCAGGATTATAAATGACCGTAAAAAGAGAACTTGTTACGGTTACATTAAAGTTATTTCTTGTTGATGTGAAGTTCTGATTGCGAGCCTACGTTTATTACCCGTAAAGATAATTAAAAAGGAATTGTTACGTTCTTTATAAATATAATACGTAGGTAAACATTCTTATAGAGATGAAAAATTCCCGGTTTCTTAAAACATAGACTCCAGGAAGAAATGTTTCAACCTGATGAAATGGATTTTAGAACTTTTAAATCGCATTGAAAAAGTCAAATCTTATCGACGTATTTTTCACTTTTATCGGTCCTTTGACATTATTCAATTGTTGACAGTTTATTTTATGCGCATAAATTATAAAATTAGCATTAAAATCTTATTCACAGTCGGCAAAATTATGGAATTATACGTAACATTATTTAATCGAAAACAAAAATAATAATAATGATGACAATATAAGTATATTTAATTTTCTTAAACGTAAAAACAGAAGTATATAAAAAATAAATACAACAATATTACTAGAGAATATTATAACTACTGAAAAAATATAACCTATTATATAAATAAAATAATAAAAACAAAAAAAAATTGTGGTCCCATAACAGCCTAAAACTAATTTACGTATACGGTATAATACAAAATGTTTTTACCCACATATTTGATTGAAAAAACTTTTTATATTATCGATAAAAGAAAAGAAACTTAGTTTTAAATGCGTTACATTTAAATGTATATCATCTTTACAAACAGTTTTTATAATAACCGGCTTTAGACAGTGATTATTTTTTATGTATTGTGATTTATAAGAAAAAAAATCATTTTATAGCGTAACTTAATTTCTCGTGATGTAATCGAGGAATGAGAGTATGCAGTTGTCCAAGATACAGTGTTTTAAAGTTTTTTTTTATTTTTTTTATTGAATCTCCATGATATACAACTTACATTTAAAAACATGATTTATAGTAATTTATTCTGTAATGTTATTTTACTAATTATTAAAATATTATTTTATCGGAGAAAACAGTAATAACTTTACTTACAACAGTCGTCGCTATTTATTTTAGTAACGATTGATAATCTAAAAAAATAATAAATATACAGTGTTAAGGCAGGTACTGAAGAGATAAGTAGAAGTAAAATGGAAGCAGCAGAAATGGAATTTTGCAAAAATTGTTAAAGACAATCGGTAACAAAAAGGTGAAAGAATGTGAGGAAGTGAATAAAATGCTGGACGGACTTAAGAAAGAGAAACTAAAGTACTTTAGATATCTAAAGAGAATACAAATGAGAAAAAACCCGAGGTCATTTTTTAAAACAAAGAAAAAAGACCGAGGAAGAAGAATTTCCATATTGTAATATTTTATTATTTTTTATCACGAGAATTATTTCAAGCAAATGAAAGTTTAAGTATATAAGGTCTGTTAAACTAAATAAAACAACATCCTTTCGCAGAGAAAAATGAAATAAGGAAATCGTTTTATAAGCAAAAAAAGCAATAAAATATACCGAGGGAGATGTAATTATTAATTATATAAAAATTAGCACGACTAATAATAAATACGGCGGAAAAGATCTTTTTTAGATCTTTTTGATCTAAAAAAGGTCTATTGATCTTTTTTAGATCAATAATACCAGTCGGCTTCACAGGAATCAATGTGATCTCGAGGACATCACGATATTGAACAACTTAAAATAATTTTTGACGGTGTAACATTACGTATAAGGTTACGATTCATTAAGAGGTAATCCATATCGTTTTTATACTTCTGTTTGCTTATATTTTGGGCAATTTAATATGTACGGGCGATAATTTAAATCGATTATCTGCGAAATAGTTTTCTCTTTAAATTTAAGCGGTTATTGCAAGTCCCATTATATGAGTACCGATATTTACTGAACAGGAATTATTTGATGAAGATTGAATCGACGTTTCTTCTGAAATAAATTGTTGCGTCGCTAACTGTCGGGGCGGTGATGACAACGATGCGGTTTGAGGTTGTCCTGACGACGATGAAGGATGCCCAGAAGGATTCTTCATACACGACGATTCTTCATGTTTATATAAATACGATTTCAAAGCGAACGCTTTACCGCATCTTGAACATACATACGGTTTCATATTAGAATGCGTTTGAACATGCGCACGTAAATTTGATTTATCGGCAAACGCTTTACTACAAACTGGACATTTAAATGGTTTTTCTCCTGAAAAAAAAAACAACAAAAATTAATGTACAATGAATTTTAACTAGGTTAACAGCCGTTGTGAAGCGATACAATCTTGAAGTAAAACTAAAACCGTCAAAACCGATATAACCTTTTTATATTTATTCAAAATAATGAATTTTACAAAAAAATATTTATTTATCTTAAGAGGTCGTAAAACGTTAAAGAAGTTTAGCACGAAATGTACTAAAAAATTCTGAATTAGGACTGGCCTTGCTTTAGGTAAAATATTTTTGTTTTGCGATTTATTACTCGGTGTAGACTTAACAGAAAATTTCAAAGGAAAAAATTAAATACGTAATATTTTTAAGTTTCTAGATTTTTTTTTATATAATTACTCCTATCGGTAGGCACTGTAACGGGATTAGATTGAAATACGTATTTTTTAACCGTAGTAGATCAGCAGGCGTAATGAAAACGACTAAAAATTCAATTTGAAATCTATCTCGTTCTAACACGCCGAAAAATTATTTTGACTTTTTAATTAGAAAAATTACAATAGCGTCGATGATCACAATGAAACGAGAACAACATTTCCGTAACGTGTTTATACGTAATTTCTTCTCGCTTTGACTAGTAAATCTCTGCGGTTAAATAAAGAGTTAATTTACACAGTCCAGTCTATCGGACATTTTTTTAGCCGTACCGGTTTAATTTAAAACCCGATAAACGATAGTAATTAATTAATTTAGCGCTTCTAATATAATAAATATCTTCAAAGAACTCTACAGTGGGAAGCAGATATGCGGTCTTGCTCCAATAATATTTTTTTAGAGAGAAAACATCAAATTAATATATTTTCAACTATAAATCAAAGATTAAAAATAACATCGGAAATAACCAAACAATAAAAAACAAAGTTTCAAGGATAATCTCAAAGTGTTATCAAAATATTAAAAAATAAATTACGTGACGCTGTATAGGGAGTACTTCTTGCAACGGTACATTTTTCGACAAGCGTGTGAAAATTAAATAATTTATTGTTTAATATCGTTCTAATTTCAATAATATTACAGCGAATTAATTTTTATCTATAACATCGGATTACAAGTAAGAAATTTAAAAAAAAAATTAATTTATAATATACAAATTACATCGCATTATGTTCAAATTTTATCGAGTTCATTAACCTAATTAACAAACAAAGAAAGTAAATTAAAGCTCTGAAAGATTTTTCTTTAAAAATTCTGTTTCGCATATTTATTATGCGAATAACTATTTTTAATAACAAACTAGTCTTTTTTTTTTCAATACGTCCACTTTTTTACATGCACATTAATTAATTTAATTTTTTATCGCTACACATTACCTTCAACATAGCAAGTACCTAGTATAGTAGAGATCATCACATCCATATAAACTGTAGAACATTGAAAGCAACTTAATAGATATTGATTTAACGATACAGTATTGATATTGTGCGCTCAAACATTTTTAATTTGCTTGAAAAGCCTGATGTATTTATTAAAATTGGAACAGTTTTGATAGTTTTAATGAAATAACCACACAGAGAGAGAGAGAGAGAGAGAGAGAGAGAGATAGAGAATACAACTCTCTAATTTTCATTTTATAGTTTGATAAATAAAAGCCGAAGGTAATCAACAGAACATATATATAAAAAATCTGCAGCAGGAAATAGTCGATTAACTAAATAAAATAAAAGGCTAGTAACTGCAAAAGGACTAAATAAATAACAACACACGACTGTCAGTAATAATCACAAGTATAATGAAAACACACAAAATATAGCGATAAAATGATACATAATAATAAGCGATTAATTAACTCCACGATGCTATGTTCCTCAATACCAAAGTATTTTTTTTTCATAATAATAACCACATCTTGAAAATACAGTGTTATTGCAGACACTGTTTGCAGATTTAAAGCTTATTAGTAATTTCCAGCAAGACATGGAATTACATGATTAGTCATTAGTCCGCTATAAATACCATTCTGATATTAACACTACTATAATAAAATACATTACTTTCCTTCATCTACATGAACATATATATATATATATATATAAATGAGAGAACAAAAATCATAAACTGCAGCTGCTCCATAATGTTGCATGTCATAGGTTCAAATTCAATTAAATGTGTAGTTACTTTTAAATAGATATAAATGAAAATATTAACATGTTAATGTTTAATTTATAGCGATTAATCACGATTAGTTAGCTTGTCTAAAGTGTAATTACGCTTATAAGCAGTCGTAATACAGTAAAGTAAAAAAAAAAAACTTATAAAATACAAACCTGTGTGTGTTCGTATATGACCTTGAAGAAGCCAAGGCCTTGAAAAGCATTTTCCACAAAAATGACATTTACACGATTGACTATGGGTTCGTACGTGCATTGAAAATGCCGGCATCGATACGTAAACTTTATCGCAATGCGGACACCGACGTGCTTTTTTATCTGCTAATGATCTGTGTGTTTGACGATGTCTCGCTAAGTTACTGCTCGTGCTGTATCTTTTACCGCAAATCGGACATTCGTGAATATCATTTGAGGGTGATGAACATGACGATGATGAGGTGGATGATAGTGACGGCGATGATGTCAAACGTGATTGGCTCTGAAACAATTAACATAAATTAGCTTATATTTTAATATAATTTTCTTCGGTAAAGCTATTCGACTGAAAGATTAACGTTTTACTATATCGGTCTGAACATTAACGATCGAAAAAAGTATGGAACCGCATACTTGACCGCGTTTACTCGGTCAAGATTTATGGAATAGTAGCCGGTTCTTCTCCCTTGGAAATCATTCATTATTAAAGATTATGATAATCTGCGATCTTATTATTGACAGCTTTGAACAGCTGCTCTCTTATCAATTAATCTCTTTCTGCAATGAAATTCATCCTCGGTGCATAAAATAAATCGTATTTGCTTTATCGTGCTGCAAAGCCGCCGCTTATAAAACCTTATATCTTACTTATTTTCTTTTTTTAAATAAAATTCCGCACTCTAATGTAACATTTATTTATTTATTTAAAATACTCCCGTAAAATATCGCTACAACATTAAAAAGTAGTTCACGGATATAATTAAAATCCAAAAATAGATATCTAAAAACGGTAAGATTATTTTATTTTTGAAATTCAAATAATTCAGACCCAGTACTGGGATGATCGTTCCAGTATCGGGCAGCAGTAGTCAAGCTATAACAAATTCTGCAATTCCTAAATTTTTAAAAACGATTGAGGTTAATTTAATTATAAAGTTAAATACTAACTGAAGATGCAAAATAGATTCTTGATATTAATTTGGTAAGTTTAACTTATTTGTTTACTGCGTTATTTTTGCACGACTGCCCAGAAAAGGGGTGTAATGTTTTAAGGTGTATGAATGTACGTATGACCCTGCGTCGGAATCCTAACGTTACCGGGAGTGTCATAGGCTATATATGTACATTTATATATATCAGTAGCAGTGGGGATTTGCCGGTTGAAGCGCAAACTTTAACGAATTGAAATAAATGATCTGTGAACTGTGAACCTCTATAACCGTATTATCTAGGTTTGAACCGAACGATTCAAATCGATCGAACGAATAATATTACAAAAGTAATAGAACTAAACTTACGTTAAATAAAATAATATTAAATAGATTTAAAAATAATTCTGTTTAATAATAATGCGCTTCCTGTGGCACTGCGTGTGAGGCTAGAGTGGTGAGGGGATGCGGCGAGCCCCTCGTGCGAGGCTAGACCGATCATCACCATCAACCGGTAACAAACTGGGTGCCCCTGGGGCGCTATTCTTAATGGAGTGCTCTTATAATATTTTTGCAAACAATCATCCGATTTCGGGATATTTGTTAGCAGCTAGAGGGCTAACTTTTGCACGCATAAGGTACATTCTCGATCTAACAGATCGCGATTATTCGGAAACGATTTTTTGACTTTCAAAATTAAAACAGGATATTTGCTGCTATAATACAAAATTACTTTGGAACCAAACCGGAACAAAAATTAACCGATAAACTCAGAGAAATCGAGTGGCCTGAGCTCCCGCAGATGGCGGTAAAGGAACTTGCATCCGCGTACCGAAGAAGCGGGAGAAACATCCGCATTTCAACAACTTCACCGTTGCAAAACACTTGCTACCGTGGAATCTTACCGTTGTCGGCACGATAAAAAAAAATAAAAAATATATACCTATTGTCACGACTCCAAATAAGTCACGAGAGCAATACTCGACCGTTTTTAGTTTTCACGACATAGTGACGATGCGCTTTTACGTCCCGAAGAAAAATAAAGCTGTAATTTTTATATCGACAATGCATTCGGATACGGCTGTAAAGATTTGAAAAAGAAACCTGATATCATCAGTTACTACAATAAATATAAAACCGGCGTTGACACTACGGACCAAACGCTAACAAGGTATACAACTAAACGTCGATGTTTAAGGTGGTCGACGGCTATGTTCTTCAACGTGCTAGACGTAAGTTCACTCGCGGCATATGGAATTTATTATGAAAATAGTAAAAAATAACCGCAAAAAACAACAGAACGACGTCATTTTACGGGGCAATTGAGCGAAGAACTAGCCAAACTTATGATTGAAGCTCACATGATCAACACCCAGTGATGCGCATGTACACTACAAAAATTGTAATTGAGAGCATCGTAGGTCGTCAAATAATATCTACAGAAGTTACCGGTTCATCGGTCGAGTAAGATACAACAGGAAGGAAAAAGGTCACCGGTTCCTGTCATATGACGAAAAATGCACAAAAGCTGCACAGACGATCAACACTCGGCATTCTAAAATGTCATCATTTTCATAGATAATAATATTTTTTTAACATAATTGTTGTGTTTTTTTTTATTATATGTGAAATAAAGATTTACCTGCATATGTCACAAAAAATAATTTTTATTGGAAAAAAAAGGTATACATGCATGTAGTGGGTACACGGGTACACCGGCAGCGACCAGAGCGATGGCTTCCGTTCATTTCAATTTTATTTTGTTAAAAAAAAAAATTAAATCTAATTTATAATTTGCTTGCTGTCGAGCTAAATAACGTCGATCCAGAAGCTCAAAGAAAAATTGTTTTTTTTTTTTAATTTTACTTATGTGAATTTTAATTTCGAACATAAGTATTAAAGAAAAAAGGATAAACAGAATAATATTAAAGGAGTTCTAAATTAACGAAGCGATTAACAATTATTTTTAATCGGTTCAAAGTACGAGGTGTATAAATAAAGTAATGAGACCGGCTCAGAAAAACTTTTTATTTACAATCCAATTATACATGGACTTTTATCACCTTCGAAATAATTTCCTCGGGAAACCACGCAACGCTTCAAACGATTTTCCCGCTTTTCATAGCAGCGGTGGAACTCAGCCGAAATATCCTTCAGATGGTCGGTTAAATTTATTTTTTTGTTTTCTACCGTTCCAAAATGGTGTCGTTTGAGGTGTTTTTACTTCCTTGTGCGAAGTATAGGAAGTACTGTGATCGCGAAAAATTCGGTCTTCAGATTTAATCTTCTTTTTTATTTAATTTAACTTTTTTCTACTTCCTTGTACGAAGTAAAGGAAGTATTACGATCGCGAAACATTTCGGTTTTCATATTTCAACGGAAATATCCATTGTGACCGTCCCTGATTCCATTTTGACTAGTTTCGGCATGATGTCTGTACGTACGTATGTATCTCGCATAACTCATTAGCCGTAGGATTGCCAATTTAGCCGTAGGATGTTGAAATTTTGGATTTAGCACTGTTTTAACATCTAGTTGTGCACCTCAAAAATTAAAATTAAAATTTTAATTAATGAAATATTTGGATCTTAAAGGGAAGGCACATCGGTTCGATCAGACTTCATCTCCTTTTTTTTTTTTAATTAAATATATTGATTTAATAATTATTAACCCGTGATTGTAAAATCGTTTTACGATAGATAATTCAATGATAATAAAAAAAAAAATGAAAAAAATATTAGCAAAATAAAATTAGAATTAAATAAAATTAGAAGTAAAATAAAATTAAAATAATAGATTTGGTGAAACATCTGACTGTTTCATATTAATTGAAAATTATAATTTAGAATCGTATTATTTTTTAATTTTCTTAGCAAATTCTAATAAAAATTGTACATCTATTTTTAAAAAATTCATTTTATTTAATTATTTGACAGAAATATAAAATACATTTTTGAACTGTATTCAATTTAAAGTGATTATTGAAAATTTTTTTTACTCATAAAATGCACTAGATTTCTGGAGTCGTAAAAATAAAAGTTAATAATAATTAAACTATTCCGTTTAATAAACCGGTTACAAATATAAATTTTGCCCTTACGAGGTAGAATAACATCGATAGACCAAAAAAAATTTTTTTAATGTTTATCTAAGTGTGATAACATCTCTTAAATTGTTTTTTTTGCGTACATTACAGATCTGTAAATACAATTTTTATACCACCCTTAGTTTTAAATAAATTACGCTTCAAAAAAAAATAAGCGAAAATATGGATAAATGTGTAAAATTTATAATTTCGCACGGCCATACCTGTATTAGAATGATTTCGCTGATGCTTTTCTTTCTTTTATAAATAGCCTCAGGCGCATCCCGAATTAATGTCCAGCAATAATCGGCTAGCATTTTATGACTTTTGTGGGATCCAGCAACATCAGTTGGTACAAAATTCCAAAATTAATCGAACAAAAACAAAAAATAAATATAAATAAAAATTTAGAAACATAAACCGCAATACTTGAACGATATAAACTCGATGCCGACTGGAATGTTAATAAATTTATTATACTCGTATATTATGATAAATACTAACGATTATGATAATTTATTTATTTTTACGATAAAAAATTGATCATTCCAGTCGGCATTGAGTTATATAGTTCAAGTTTTATGATTATTGGGGTTTATGTTTCTAAATTTTTAGATTTATTTTTTTTTTTTTTGTTTTTTTATGTAATTTTGGAATTTTGTACCGATTGATGTTGCGGGATCCCACAAAATTTAATTTTTTCGTTCGTTACTTTTGGTGGTTTTATTATTGTTAATTCTGAATTTCTTTCTTTCCAATAGGGTAATAAGTAAAAATATGTAACTGCTTACAACAGAAATTGTACAAGTAATCATAAAATGCATGGAAAAAATGTACACCTTGGTTTAAATACGGAAGTATTTAAGAAGAATTTATATCGGAAGAATCACATCCTTTATTTAATATAAACTGCTGGATTTAACTCTATTTAAAAAAGTTTAAATTATTTACCTCTATTATTCATTTTGTATTATTTGATTATTTTTTCCGTTTAGTTTTTACTTAGTTTAATTTTTTCTTGTAGAAACAAATAGTGTTTTATGTAAATATTTTTTTTTTAAATACATTACTTTAGGCTATTATCATAATTAGACTAGATTACTTATTTATTTTGTCCTTTTTCTTAAAATGAATTCAATATAAAACAAGTAAAGCCGATACGAATGGGCTTTGGGCCATTCATTTTAGTTTTAAACTTACGTGCAGTGCTACTGATTGTGATGGCAATACAGATCGATGAAATAACAGATTACTCTTCATAAAAAAGTTGGTGCGCTCGGCACAGTGCGCGAACCAATGGTGGTGTACTGGGTGGCTGCGTGCAGCGCACCAACTATTTATACTTCACTTCTTGATGCAAATGATTTATCTAAAATTATATTTGTGTTTTGGGGATAAAAAAGTAAAACATCGGGGTTAGAGCCGCGTTAAAAAATCACAACTCAAACAGCAGCTAAACATTTTCAGGAATTTGAAGCTTTCATCGGAAACGTTTTTGTTATTGTTAGTACGCTAAATCCACGGATCATATTTAGCGACAATCGGCAAAAATATTTAACAAAACCGTGCGTTATGAAACATAAAGTATGTAAAATTTTCCTTTTTTCTAATAGTATAAAAACACTGTTTCCAAAGAGGATGTGCAAATTTTATTAGTTTTAATTTTAAGTTTACAAAGTTTAATTTTCTAACAAAAGTAATTTAATATGAAATTAATTTTATCATTATATTAAGTAACAAGAACGGTATTTTAATTTCTTTTAATTAGTGAATTTTCAGAAAATTGTAACAAAAGAGCGTGAAGTGCAACTAAGTAAAAAGAATGGCTGATTGTAGGAAAGCTTGAAAACTCTCGTACCTTGGCACCCTGAAAGTAGAAATATATTTTTGTATGTACCGGTGACATAATGTTGACATTAATATTTGAAAAAAAACTTTTTTAAGAAATTTCTGTATATTATGAAATTTCTTGATAAACTATTCTAAAACAGAGTACAGTACAGTGACTCGTATTGAAAGGTAGCTTAACGCGTAACTTATAGTGTAATAAAGAGGTCAGTGTTCTATAAGATGGCTAACTTTGGTTACCGTACAGCGTTTTATGTGTTAAATAAAAACATTAGTTTCCTCTTCGATTTTGGATTGACTTATTTGAATCTTAATAATTTATCTGTAATTCCTTTGAAAGATATAATAGTGGAAAACGTTTACGGCGCTAAACGCAGATTAACATGTCCATTCTAAACATATCACAAATTAATGTAAGTTATCTTCAGAAAAAGAGGTCCGGATGAAACAAGAGGTTGCGGTTTTGCTAACGGTACTTAATTACCGACTATAATAAAGCCACCGTGTCGATAAGTAAAAAAAAAACTTAATTATCTATTTTAATCGTTATATAAATAGTTTTCGTAATGTTTTAATTTTTACTATAGCGACCAGAAATTTGTTTTAAATTAACTTAAAACTTTTCTTTACGTCTCATCTCATCATCGCAGTTATAAAAAAATTAAATCTATTTTACAGTATTTAAAAAGTTTGATTTCATCGATTACGCTACTCACAAGAGATGCTGAAGGTAGGTCAGACGAAAATACATGTCCGGCTGCAGCAGCTGCCGCTAATGAGACTTCAGCAAGCTGAGTCAAGTTGTACAGTTCTTCTGGACATTCTGCTTCACAAACTCTGTGTTCAGGACTTGGTTCTGAAACATGAGAGCTATTTAATCAATGCCCGGTGACTAAAATAATACAAAATATAGATTTAACAGCTAGTGCGGTAATTGAAATCAAAAATAGCTGACAAATTAAGTGTTCAAGCGATAGCGAGCAATATGTTAATGAAAGATCCAAAAAATAAAGTAAAAAAGCTGTTTTCTGGTTGAATGTGGCAATTTTTAACAACTCTTCGCAGTCGGTGATGTACATAATTTGTAAATCTTTTCTTTCATATCGGTAAGTAACTTGTTTTAAATTGTATTTTGGGGATGATTGTAATTTATTGAAGTATTTAATACACGAATGTTCTTTACTCGGTTTTTTTCTGTTTAGCCTCCGGAACTACCGTAAGGTATTACTTCAGAGGATGAATGAGAATGAAGTGTGTCTTGTACAGTCTCATGTTGACCGTTCCTGAGATGTGTGGTTTACTCGGTTACGCTTTAATTAAATAACAAAAGAGAAATAGAATAAAAAATTGGATTGCAAATCATTATATGTGAATTATTTACAGTAGTTTTCAAATCTAAATAGACGGTGGAAAAAATAGGACTGTTACTTAAAAACAAGGACTATATAAATTTGGTACTTTATCTGTTACATTCTTTTGAAGAATGATTTCCATTCTCAGAAAAGGTTTGAACTTAATGTAAGGTAATTCTTATCGGGTTATTGCATCTGTCATTGTTTGAATAATAATTGACGGTTAATTTTTTATTCTAATACATTTATTTATTTTTAAATAAGTACGCTTCACCCTTTTAAAGCTTGCTACTTTGAACTAAATAAGTAAAAATCATATGGTATTTAGAATACAAAGTGGGAAACTGAAACCCTTGCAATCTAATATATGTACAGAAAGATAAACTATTAATCATACATTTCACGTATGATTCTCAATTACTTGTTTCCTATGTCTTACGTACAAAGGTTTGCGTATTAGTCTTTCTGACAAATGGAGAATATAACAGATATATTTTAAAAATAAAAATCTTACTTCACAGTGCTATTATAATAATAAGAAGAAAGATTATTTACTTTAATTATAATTAAGGTAATTAAAAATTTATTCGATTCAAATAATTTTAGTTTCATTGCGTGTATATAACAGTTCTAGATAACCTGAAACGTGATGCAAACCGTTTACAAAAATCGTAAACCTTTAGAAGAATAAGGAGAATTCTATTCCGGTTTTACAAGGGACAATGAAGACCGGTTTCCTGTTATTCTTTAGGCTCAGTTTTTTCAACTCGGCAATTTATTTACCGAGTCAAAGGTATCAGCATCCCAACAACCTTTCCAAAATTCAAGCTATTTTCAGCCCTACAAGTAGAAGCCCCTTCCTTCTGTCATCACAGGGAACGGCAGAAAAATAAATTTTACTTTCAGAGAAAATTTTCTAGCCACAGCTGTTTTACCTCAGATGTTTAACATGCAACTATGCCTGGAAATCGGTAGGAGAAATTTTTTTTAAATAAAAAAAAAGAAAATAATATATATCGACTACATTACTAATTCGTTCAGATTCTTAGTAAAGCAAATGCCAATAAGAAAAACCACAGGCCATCCCGTCTCATGTTTCATCTGTTTTTCACATTTCACAGCACTCGCTTCATTTTTTGAGAAGCGAGGACATGTAGTTTCTAATCTTTTTGATTCTCTTACAATATATTGATTTTTTTGCGACCAAATGCTAGTTCATTTTTTACGTTTTCTCATGAGCGTTCATAATGAAGTTTCATTGAAAAATGTGTTTTAGCGTTTGATTTTCAAAGTTGTTGAACATGAGGATAACCTAATTTTGAGTGAAAGTGGAATGTGAATGTTTAAAACATTTGTATTTCACACAAATGTTTAACTAGAAAATATTTAGCTCCCGAAAATTCACAAAAATTGTTATAAAGCGTCGTTACATAAAATACATTTGTAGATTTCAATTGATTTATGTCATTAAAACAATCTTATAGTCTGTTTTAAACAATTACTGGAAGGTAAAAATGATGACTCTTTTCATTATCTTACACTCATCTTTAATGTTTGAAAAGGCTTTAACAGAAAATTTGGTGTAACAAGACTTTATTTCTCAGTATACAATACATATGTGTACTTTTTGACATAAGAAGTCATTTCCTTTAAACAATTAAATCATTTATGCAACAAATAAAAGTCAAAGGTTTTTATCTTAATACAGTATAATTTATTCCCGATTTGTATTTAATTTATTTTATTATTTATTTGCCGATTAAACGCTGTAAAAGTACAGAATGTGCCTAATGTAGACAGTGAATTATATTATGAAGATGTATATGTTTTAGGGAGGGGAGTAATCATTAAAACTTACATCCATTTAGGCTGCCAACACTTTGCTCAAAATTTATTCTGTATTTGTATTTTACTACCACAGCCTTATTATATCATCTTCATCCTTACTTCATAACTTTGAATTTCAAAGATGCTACTGCTTGTTATATTTCTTTTTTCGTTTTTTTTATAAATGTCCTTTTATGTTTTTTAATTAATTTAAATCGGTTTTTCATTAAATTACCTGAATCATCTAATAACAAAATAATCAAACAAATGTGGTATCGATAAATTTGTCTGTGTTTATAAAAAAACAAATATTATATTTAGAAAATACTTATATTTTAAAGAAAATGTCAAAGTTATTATAATTTTAACTTTGTAATGTTACGTAGAAAATATTCAATATCTTAACAAATTTATATGAATACTCACACGTAAAACTAAAGTTTCACGTAGAGAATTTTTTATTATCTGTTCAAAGTCTAAATAGCAGTTTAATCATATATTTAACTGATTTGAGTGGAAGTGAAAAAATGCTGAGCGATTTAATTTTTTTCCTATTCATAAAATGTACGGTGAATTGTCGTCGTTGATGATAAGCGTTATCAAAATAATTGTAATATTTATTATTACACGGCAAAATTATTATGGAGAAATTTTATTGTACGATGGAATAACAAACAAATATTCTACATGAAAGAGATGCATGTAAGATCTTCCTTCAGGCGCAATGAGAACTGTGTTAATCGTTGTGACTATTTTAATGAACATTTAAATTTAGCAAAACTAAATCTAAACAACTGTTGAAAGAATCGATTAAAATTACATTTCTGTAAACCTAAACTTAAGGATTTAAGAGTAATGCTTTTAGGTGTTCGTACTTAGTATAATTTCTTCTTTTTTTTTTTATTTGTTAAAACTTTTTTTGGCAGATAAACAGATGAAATATAATGGAAGCGGTATAATACTACCTTCCCCTATTAGCAAAAACGTTTGACATTCAATTCTGCCCAAATAATAAATTGAACGTTTATATATGAGTAAATAAATAGATTTTCACAAACATCCGATTACATGAAACAGTATATCTGTATCTGTGAAATGAAATTGAAAAAAAAAAATATTGTAAAGTAAAAAAAGTATATCTTCAAAAGGACACAGAATTAAATCGGTCAGTCATTCTTCTCTTAACAAAAAGTAATAATATTTCATTATTTTGAAACGACTTCAAAAAGAAGGAAGTTCTCAGTTTGACCTTATGTATTTATATTATACATTTTTAAGAATTAATTTTTCTGTTTTCTACTTCGATATTAATTTTTCATGCGCGTACAATAATTTTTCTGTCCGGTGATAACATTTCTAAAGCGACTGCTCAAAAATAGAACTTATAACGTAGAAATAGTTCTATCCATGACTGACAGTGTTAGAAATGGTAAAATCTGACAAGATACAGGTGTATTGTAACATAGCAGTGGAAACCCGTGGACACTGCGGACTTCTAATGCAGAAAAATTACATACGTTAAATAAAATACCGGAGCCGTTTTATTAATTTCTTACTTGCACAACTATAGTGAAATAATATGTTGTGCGATATCTTAATGAAATTAAGTACACTTATGTAGGTTTTTTCACAGAGACCTTATCCATTGTGGTTCCCAGTGATCATATCTGTGTGCGCTCGGAGCTTCAAGATCGCCTCCGAGTATGATAAAGCGGTTAGCTGAACAACGAATTAACTGTTCTCCTGCTATGAAAAAGACTGCAGATGATATTTTTGAAAATTACGGTCGCACAGTTGTACGGTTTCCATCTTATCAACCTGACTTAAATGCCGTTGAAATGATTTGGAGTCAAATAGAAGGGCAAGTAGCTTAAAGAAATACAACTTTTAACGTATCGGACTTTCTTAAGTTAGCCGAAGAGGAATTTTATAAAGCGTCTGAAGCCGAGTGTAATAATGTCTGCGGGCATGTTGTCAACGTCAACAGAAAGTCATGTTATTCTTTCTGTAATAAACTTTCTTTTTAAAAACAAAAACGCTAATCGCTGAAAATCATTAAAAAATACAAAATTTATAAAACAGTATTTTAGCTGTGTATATTCAATATTTAAGTCGCTGCCAACAATTTATTCGGTACAAAGTTTTTTCGACTGTTCAAGGGCTTTACAATTTTTTCCGCTTCAACTAATCGCTGGTCTGTTTCAAGTTTAACATTAAAACCTTTCTCAGATACGAAGTGGTCGAGCCAGATAGATGCAATAACCCCGTTAAAATTTCAATAAGGAGAGGTTTTTAATGCCCTCTATGAAATAACCGGAAAAAATTCGATAAATACCACAAAAATGAAGCCACATCTTTAGGAAAAAAAAATTCTATCGTTGTTAAAAATTTTAGTCGCTGTTTTCCTAACATTTATATTGCTTTACTCGTTTTATTATCGATCCCGGTTTCAGCAAAAAATATCGTTTAGCTACAGCAAAAAAATCATTTTCAAAACTGAAATAAATTAAAAATCACCTGAAATCTACTACGGGTCAAGAGAGACTGGCAAATCTTGTAATTATTTCTATTGAAAGTGACATTTTACAAAAATTAGATATGGATTTACATATAAATCAATTTGCTAAAAACAAAACCCAAAATGTTCAATTTCTATAATTTAATTCCTACCGAATGTTGAAATTGTTTCAGTTTGTTTGTTTATTATATTTGTTATACGCTTTGTTAACGCGACCGAACACATTTTATGTGAAGATAGATTTAATGTGTTAATATAATTTAACGTTAATAAATAATTAAAATAAAATGTTATTACACACATTTATCCGCATTTCTAAACATTTCTCTTTAGCTATATATTTTTGAAATATTTAACTATTACATATGTAAATTAATATGTTTCGAAAGAAGGTAGTGTTAAGCGGTATATTTGGTATTAGATGTGTTTAGTGCATTATTTCGCTACGCTTGCAATGTTATTTTTTTATAATATAAATATATGTATAATTCTCCTATAAATGTGTTTCAGTGTAAGTTTTAACAAAGCACAAAATGTATACACGTTTAAAAAAATTAAAGATAAAATGTAATTTTATTTTTATTTTTCATATTATTTTTACGCCGATAAAACTTAATTTCAAGCGTTAACCGTAAGCCATTTGAACCCCTGAATAAAAGTACTCAGACATTTGCACGACGGTGCCGATTAGGTTTGGCGCAGGTTAGAAACCTTCTGTCAGAAGGTTCAAAATTTGCAGCCAACAGATTAACCCCAGCGGTTAAACTTCTTTATTTACTGATGAAGCCGCTTTTACGAGAACAGAATCTTCGATTCTAAAAATAGTCATAGCTGAAATCCAGGCGAAATCTTTCGCTATCCGTAACTACAAAACAAAGCGTTTTCAGACATACGTTTAAATGAACTTTTTTCATCGTTATTTTCACCAGTAGAACATGTCCAGAAAGCTTCTCTGTTTCTTCGTGGGACACTGTATTTCTGAGCCTAGTATTCTGTCGGGTTCTAATCAACGATATATCCTAGCTTGACAATCTAGAGTAGTAACAAGCTATTAGTACACTTGCATACAAATATTGGATCTGATGTACAACAAAATCGTTCTACTAATATACTCGTAAGTATATTATGAAACGTAAAATCGTTAGTAACGGTGATAAAGACTATAACAAAGAGAATTACTTTTCTAGATACTGTTATAAAATAATCCCTGCTACGACCGATCAGATCTTTGCTCTGCGACAGACAATGTAAAAGTATTTCGAATACGGTATTGTACATCAGCTTGTACACTTTAAGCAGGCATTTGATTAAATAAATAGGATGAAAGTCCTGAATGCCCTAGAAGGTTAGTATCGCTCAGAGGTAAGGTGAATAAGAAGTATAATATGGATTACTGTATTAGACAGGGAAGACATACTGTTGTTTCTTCCTCCTCGACTTGATTTTATACAAGATAATAGAGAATCTTGATACCGGATGAAATATTACTACATTTAGAACGATCCAGATGAGTACAGTTGAGTTCTGAGGTTGAAATCCTAGCAAAGACGGTTACTTTTATACAGATTTGAATACTAGATAGTGGATACCGGTGTTATTTGCCGGTGGTTGGGTTTCAGTTAACCACACATCTTAGGAACGGTTGACCTGAGACTATACAAGATTACACAACATTTTCGTCCCTACATATCATCCTTATTCATCCTCTGAAGTAATACCTTAAGGCGGTTCCAAAGCTAAACAGAAAAAGATGAATACATATGCTAATGACATAGAGTTGGTAATCAAGAATACGAGCTGCAAGAGACTTTTCAAATATTGGAGGATGAGAGAAGAGATGTCGGCCTGTAGGTGAATGAGAAGAGGATTGCAGGAACACGGATGAGATGACAGAATAGTGAAGTATAGATCAACGGCTGTACTTTTGAGCGGGTACAGTATTTTACATATCTTGACGCAGAACTACTCCAAGATAATAGTGTCCAAGAAGTTAAAAAATTAGAGTAATGAAGGATGTTTAACTAATATGAAGTGTTTAAAATCTAAAACGGTCTCCCGTAATACTAAAATGAAGATGTACAAACCATTAATAAGACTGATGGTAACTTACTGTAGCGAAGCGTAGATGCTGAATGCAGCAGACAAATTTGCTGCTAATCTTTGAAAGAAAAATAACGAGAGAATATATCGTCCTATCAATGAGGATGAAAACTGGAGGTTAAGATATAACGAAGAAATAGAAAATACAATGAAAAAAAAGGAGTTGACAGATTAAAAATGATCGGAGACAAGTTGTGAAGGAGTCCAAGGTCCAAGTCAGACTAGAGAGCCGTAAAAAAAAACAAAATTAAAAGTTAACGTACTTGTTAATTCAAAAGTATGTAAAAATTGTACTTCTTGACCTAATTATGTAGTTCGTTTTTCAGTGGAGTTATCCGTGCCGCTACATATTGGCGCCTGTCGTAAAGTGGTTGCATGGCTGATGTGATTAGGTGATTTGCAAAGATCGATCTTGCTGCACGTAATGCCTGTATATAGTTTTTGTGTCTGTGCATTAACGTTTGTCCATCTAATGAAGTATTTAATGCGCTCTCAGCAATTTACTTTTTTACATCGCTAGGCTGTTTTGTTTATCAGTTTGTGTACGATTAGCTTTTCCCGTGATCATGTGTATTTGTTCGTCATTTTGATAATAACACAGTAATAACCTGCTTTCCTGAAAAATGTTTTTTTTTTCATGCGATTGTCGGTTCGATGTTATGTAAATGCTATTTATCTTCTGTCATCAATTGTATTTTTGATTTTGTTCCGTATTTTGGGTAGCGTGTTGTTTAAAAGTGCGGAAAAGTAACCGTTAATCTTTGCCAGATGTTTTATCGTAACGAGTTCATCAACGTAGCAGTCGGCCGACAAGAGTAAATGTATCGGTGATGTAATACGCATAAGAAAGCTAAATGTTTGTGCTGTGTGAAGTAATCAGATTTTTTTGTCGCCGATAATAGCAGGTTTCTTAAATATTTTTTTCAAACATCACTTGTTATCTATTTTGGATACAATATCCAAATAAACAAATGAAGGAGCGACGTAATTATCTCCTGAAAGATTTTCTGGAAGTACAATTTTCATATAATTTTGAAACTATCATCAATAACTTTCAATATTTTTAAAAAGCGTTGACATAATGTAATTAAAATTTGTTTCAATGTATACTTTTAGGAATTTTTTAAAATGCAAAACGTATGGCTTGTTGCCAGTATTTTCTTTCTTATTCATTTTAAAATTAAAATAATTTTTTAAAAGCGGTAGCTTGTAATTTTTTCATGTCCACCAAAGTGATCATCAGTGAACTGAAATGGCTTTCTTTCTTTATTTATTACAAAACTAAAGGTCTGTGATTTTTTTTCACAGTTAAAATCAGTAATAAATTTATTCATCTATATTTACATATTAACAATGCTTAAACAATAAACTAGTAACTGATTTTTTACATTCACTTTTCTAAAGATTTTATAAAATATGGTAATTCATAAAATTTATTAATATTTACATTTTTATTCTTCTAGGGAAGGAGAGAAGATTACAGGTAAAAATTTATTTATTTAAACCCGCCGATATTTTTTGATGAAAAAAAGAATCTTATCTAAATTATAAACATAAAAATATTTGCCAGGCTACACTCATTATTTGAAATCTTAAAATCATTTATTAGATTTGTTTTGTAAACTTTCTGTTATTCGCTACTGGCCTTGACCTTGAACGCTCACTCGGTCATTCTTTCGATTCATTTCTAATCTTCATCGTAAGTGTCTTATTCGGCTTTGTAATTCGCCTTAAAAGTTTTCCTTAAAACCTTAAAATCAGTTTGACGGTCGATACATGAAAATCAAGTAAACAGTTAAATATACAGAGTAGAAGGATTGTGGCTTTGTTTTATGGAATGCAAAGATATGAAATCGTACGTAAATTTGTTGAAACTTTAGAGGGATTCTTGCACATTAGCCCTGAGGTGCTAGAAAATCTGTCACGGGAGGTCAAGTCTTAGCTTTATTTTTTGAAGAAGACTAATCAATTCTGAAAGGGATTTTTACTACATAAAATATAATGTTGACCTAGTACCCGCTTTTAAAGAAAAAAAAAGTTTCGCATGTTTAGAATACGACAAGCCCCATCTTCGTACAATTCCAGCAACATTTTGGTGATCCCTGCTGTGAGGGTCGGTCGTATCAAAAATTGTAATGAACTTGACTGAGATTTTGGCTCGTTGTTTGTCGGCATAATGTAACTAAAATTTCCTGTCATTTACATTTTAGAAATCTCTAAATATGTTGTGTAACTTTGTCGATTCAGGGCGACACAGGCCGGGTACCTTTGTGCGGTAAGTTTACCTTTATCTTGTTACATCCCAGGATTACAAGAATAATATAAAAGATGATCTACAATGATTAGTTAAACGGTTAAAAGTTGATCATCTTGAAATCCTGAATCCTGAATGTCGGTTATCCAGCGGCTGTAGAGGGTCGCCAATATTCTTATACTTTCAATTTCAACAGCCATTTCTCTCACCTAATGTTTGGTAGTGCTATTCCAATGGAGCGGGTATAGTGCCCTCAAACAGGATTGAGTCATCCAGTGAGAATATGAACTGCTAGATACGACACATTTCAACCCTTTGGTAAGTATAAAATCTGCTCCCAAATTTTATAATTCTAGTTTTTAGAACAAGAGATGCATTTACAAATCTAAAAAAAATGATCGATGATTACATTACTTTTTTTGTAAACTGAAACAAGAGAAAAATGTTTTTTCTATTTATTTTTTAGTTTCCATGTTTAATAGTTATATATATATATATATAAAATTTTATTCAATATACGCCAAAATACAAAAATCATTTATCGGGTGGGTCATTTTTTGCAGTTAGCAGTACTCTTTCAATACTAACATTGTACCCGTAGTTAAAAATAATTAAATATAAAAGTTATTGAAATAACACAATTTTTTTTAAAAACAAAAAAAAAATCAATATTAACGCTAATACGTACAAAATATTCTCGGTTAAGAATGCCGTATTATATTTGGAACGATGAGATAGCCTATTCGAATAAAGATTTAGAAGCAGGTGGATGAATAAACAAGTGGTGCTCGGTCGTCAGGCCGGTGGTTTCTGGCAACGTTCCTGGTTTTAAAAACTTTTTTCTCTGTTACATGTTACACGACTATTTGTAGAGACCTTCTTTTAGTGCGACTGTAACCCTTTCGAGCATCAATCGTTGCAGCAATACAACACCGGATAGACAGACGCACTAACATTAACACGCCCTTAACAACAAAACATTAAACGTGTATATATAGTCTTTATTATTAATTAAAGTTACATAAAAGAGTGTATATCTTATTTTATAATAAAAAAATAAATAAATTTAGCCTGCACGTAAATTTTGTTGATCGTATTTTAGGCGCACTGAGTAATTATTATTATTTACGTAAAAAAAAAGACCCGTATATTACATTTGTTCGTAATCGAATAGAATTACCGGTTACCGAGTTACCAAAGTTTACGTTAACTACACGTAAGATGTTCACCGATTTAAAAATAAAAACGTTTTACGATATTTGATTTTAAACACACGGTAGTTATTTTTATAAAATTAGTATGAACTGCTCTTTAGCGCAGTTCATTAGTTTGCGTTTACTGTTATTCGCTTCTCTTGCAAATTGACGTAAAGAATTTCTTACGTGATATCCGACTCGCTTAAAACAGGCCAGCGTTACTCAGAAGTCGATGTTTTCAAAAGTAACTTCAGGTAAAATGGATTAAACGGGACCGTTTTAAAACTTTTAGTGTTATCATTAATACTATACTAGTCGCCGATATTTGCTTACGTATATTTTACACGCGCAGACACATACGTACTCTTAAAGTTATTTATTATATACTTGTATTTTACATTAAAAACCGCTTATTGAAATAAACCGCGATAATATTATCGAACCGAAAGAAGGTAGATTGCTACTCGGCATTTTTATTTTTAAATTCGGTGTTCCAAAGTTTTGGAAAATTTAAAAACTTCTGGTACTGCGAGTACTATTGTCGTACGTATCGTGGATATGTATGAAGAGCATCGTATTGTATACGAGTTTTAAAGTAGAAGATGTGAAAGAAGATTTGCCCAGACCTCGACAACATTTTCCCAGAAAGTCGTCGTTTTATAAATTCTTTGTTAAAATATCTTTCAAGGAATTTAGTTATACTTACGTTTTCTAAAGGAAAGTTACAGATCGGATTATATAATAATATAATAAACTACCCGGTCACGGCTCCCGTTTGCCAAAGGGAGCTCTGCCCCCTGGAACCCCAGGAGGCAACGAAACTTATGCGTGTAACAATAATAATGATTAATAAAATTTAGACCCTGTTTGTAATTTGAATGATCTGAAGAATGCGGTTTCAAAATAGTCGGCCTTCTTCTTAAAAACTATAGTTATAGCTGGTTACCCGTCCTTCATACCAGTAAAAATAATTTTGTGCGGTTCTTAATCGAATAACAAATTTCTTAGTTAAGTAAAAGATTAATCGAGTAACCGGATGCAAGTGCAACCAGTTGCGCTGCACATTCAGTAACAGTGGCAGCGGCTATGTTGGTTGAGTCGTGCCGTACACCGTCGCCTACCTTAAAAAATCAAAATTTAATTTAATTTTAATTCAACCGAAACAGCTATTGCCACGCTACGCGATTGGTGCACCTGTTT
Source organism: Lycorma delicatula (assembly GCF_047948215.1). Taxonomy (NCBI): domain Eukaryota; kingdom Metazoa; phylum Arthropoda; class Insecta; order Hemiptera; family Fulgoridae; genus Lycorma; species Lycorma delicatula. The sequence goes on from NC_134462.1 coordinate 142,004,208, forward strand.
CCGGTTAATTGAATAAAACCACAAATTAAAAAAAAAAATTGACCGCGACGGGAAACGCCACCGGGCGAAGCTGTGACGAGGATGCTAATTTTATAAATAAAACAGACTTCTTTTAAATTATATGAAAAGGTTTTTTCCAGAAGAGTGGAGCTAATTTTTATTCTTTTGGATCTGTTATTCTGCCAAAACAAAATACTACTCTGCTAAAAAGAGAGCAGTAGAATTAGCAACGAAATTTCTTCTCGAAAAACAGTTTTACTGTAATTTTAGCGAGTTACTAAGAGCTTTTAATAAAAGTTTTATCACGGTCGTCGTGCCATTAAACGAATTCTATTAATTCTTAACGGTAAAAAAAAAATCAATATTTATAAGGATTTCATGTAAACGTACTTTGCCTTCTGAAAATCTGTAAGTCGTAAAGTATTCAATAAATGTTGTTTTCTGGATAGTATTTTTTTTAAGCGAAACTTTTATCAGAATATATTTTTATTGACCAAACGAAGATTCGAGTATTTATCTGATATTTTGGCAACATCGTCATTACGCATTTTTCTGCTAGTTTATTAATTTTATAAAATCTATTAATTCCTTGAAAGGATTTCGTTGAATATTTATTTCTCAGATAATATTCGTAAACGATGAAAAAAGTATTTTTATTGTAGAAAATTGAACAAAGTTATATAAGAAAACGATCGAAAAAGAAAGTCTATTTAATTAATGTCATAAAATACGATTCTCATAGCCGCATGAGAGAAGTCGACTTATTCACTTACGTGTAAAATAATGGCATTCGTAACATAAATATCAGGTACATTTTTTTAATTGCACCTTTGATATGGCAAGATAAAAAAGTAATATATTGTGGTACTTTTCTTTAGTTTCTCGAAAACAAATTTACTAATATAAAAAGCACTGTTAACACTGTTATAAAATACATAATGCGATTTTAATTTCTATGCGATCGTCAAACAAGCACATCGCCCTTGAATTATAATAAAAAACTTAAATATTCTCGCTAGAAAATGTTCTACCGTTTATCAAACGGGATACATTTTCAAACTAAGATACAGAATTGAAAGACTTTCACAGTAGTTTAAATAAAACTAGCCGCCATCTCTATGACGAAGAACACTGTCGTAAATTATAAAAATCAGCTCGCACGAAATGGTACTCAGTACCATTATCCAAAATCAAGTCTTTAGTTATCCAAAACACTGACATTATCAAAAATACCGATATCCAAAAGCAAGTCTTGCTTTTGGATATCCATAGGTAAAACGGCGACAAAATAAAAATCGAATTAAAATAAAGACCGAATTCACAAAAAAAAAGTTAAACGTAAAAAATATGTAATACAGGCATTTTTGATAATATTGTCGTGTAGTCAGCCGCCTGTGGTCGTAGACTGAATTCTTACGGTCTGCTATAATACAAAATGAAACTTTCCGGTTCTGGAAAATTTACGAGTTCACCCCTGTCGTAAAGACGAATGAAACTTGTTGAAGTTAATTATTAAAAATATTGTATGTAATGCAAAATCGATGTATAGTATTACGTTTTAACTGTAGAAAGTTTACGCGTTAGAATTCATACTATGTACGAGTATAATGTATTTAAAAGCAGTTTTTATTTATACATTTATTTTTTTTCAAATATCATTAGCCTATTCTTAAAATTTACGAGCAGTTTTTTCGAAAGAAGCTATGTAATAAAAACGTATAACTTTGTTATTTTTAATACAACCTGTATAAAATAGAAATCATAATTTAGTTTGGATATTTGCTATTGTAAATACGGTCGGTTGTAATCATACAGTTGACTGGCATTCACGCTGCGAATGTCATTATTTTTACACTTAACTGTATAATGTCTGGTTTTTTCTATATAAAAATGTTTCCTTTGTGACCTAATAAGTATATAATTTTACAAAATTATTATCCTTTTCCAGAATACTAGGGGTTAAATTACACACCACATTGCGACCGTTGACCGATATTGTATTTATAACTACAGGTATCTATTACGTAGGAATAATTAGAAAAATATAAAATTGTCATAACTCACACCCAAATTATACGAGATTGAGTTTGTAAAGAATTTCTTTTACGCGGATACTGAGGAAAAATATTCAGCCACAAATAAAATTCGTACTCTACCGCATGTTTTTGTCTGATGACGCACATTATTTCCAACTGTTACCGGTAGAGGTCGTTCAAACTTCCAGCTTCTGTTATTTGCGACTTCATCTCAAAAATAATCTGAAGAAAAATCCCAGTGAGGTGTTTCCTACCGACTTAACGATTTGTAATTTGCAAATCTATTCTAAAATCACACGAGTAGGAATCGATCTAAATCCTTCAACACGATTTACATTCACTATCGCGATAAAACTAACAATTTTCAAGCAAAAAATAAACATCCAAGCGGAGCTGAAATATGCTTAGAGATGCCTTTTTCGGCTCCGTGGGGCGGGGTAAATGAAGTTGAACAAAAAAAAATATATACAACAGGCTTTCAGTTCAATCCACCAAACATCCGCCTTTAGTAAATATAAAAAAATAATATGCGATAAATTAGTTCCTTTGAATAACCTGTATTTCCACAGAAACAACGTTTTCAATGAACCCCTACTCTCTATACACTTTCGATGAAATTAACAACCCCAAATATTTTTACAAGTCTTTTATAAAATCAAATTAATAGCCGATACATTGTTTTAAATAATTTCAATCGAAACCTAACTTTTCCATAAAAGTAGGGATCTCTCAATTTCATGAAATATTTTTGAAAAAAATAAAAAATGTATTCTCGATTTAACCGACTTTAAAAAAAAAATATATTTTGAATGCAATTCTTCGTTAATTTTTAATAGCGTAATCGCTTAAAATTTTAAACAATAATCTCAAACATTATTATTAACTCAATTTTTAATAAATAAGCGAGTTTTTCTAACCTCACACTTTCCTATTTAAGCGTAAGAAATCATATACTTTAAAGTTTTTGTCGAACTACAAGTACATTCTTTGATTATTGCTGCAGGATTCGCCAAATACGCAGCTCTTACAAGAAGCTTTAATTAGGAAAATACTTCGTGAATTCTAATAATCTAGTTAATAAAACTTAAGTCTGTTATGAAATTTTTGAGTTTACGATTTTCTTATTTTATTTTAAAATCTTATTACGTAGAAACGGTCACCTTCATTTATATAATTTTCAATCTATAATTTAAAAACCGCTGATCCGATTTGAATAAAACTTAGAATTTTAAATATATCATGGGAAGGCGCCTCTTTTTTTAAACAGTAGTTTTCTATATTTCCTGCTTATTTTATCCATTATAAAGCTTAAAAGGATTTAGAAATCAAATTACTACAACGTCGAAAGCGTTGCCGTTATTAGCAAAAATAACCTTTAATTAAATATATCGTAATTAATTTATTTTAACGAATTGCAAGAAAAATGATGTGAAGGATGTAAAAAAAAATGGTTGCCAGCTCTGTCAGCCGCAACCTCCAAGTTGCTAAGTGTAAACAGGTATGTTATTAAATATTTACGCTCATCGTGTTTTTTAAAAAAAATTGCAGTTTAATTTTTTTCTGTACACGATAATAGCGCAGCGTTCTTGTTTAGAACATGAAGCAGCGCGCGTATTTCTTCTCTCTCGTTCACACTCATCCAATCTGAAACTACTTGCGGCCATTTTTTTACAGGCAACAGTGTGTTTTCGTTTACAGAAAAAACTAAACTTAAATTTTTTTGAAGAAACGATGAGCGTAAATATTTAATAACATACCTACCTGTTTACACCTAGCAACTTGGAGGTTGTGGCTGACTGAGAGCTGGCAACCGTTTTTTTTACATTCTTCACATCATTTTCTTGCAATTCGTTAAAATAAATTAATTACGATATATTTAATTAAAGGTAATTGCGGCTAATTTTTGCTAGGAAACCCGGCAATCATTCATTTAAATGGAGTTTCATTAAAAAAAAAGATACCTACAGAATCAGCTGCCGGATCTTGTACTATTACTTTTTGTATGACAAATTGATTAAGTACATATTCAAAAAAACGTTTTCTGTAACAAAGTGAGTACGCATAAATTTTTTAATATTTCTTTCTGACATATTATATTAATTTTGATGGAATCTTTCCGCACGAAAGCATTTGTTATATTTCCTGCTTGTTAGCTCATGAAAACCGTCGAAAAAATAATTTTCAATATTTTTCAAAAATCTAACTACCGTTGTTTGAAACGACGGTTTATAAAATACATCTGTTCAAAGCGATGAAATATTCTATCTAATTTTTGGAAGTAGAGATTACAATCGTCTCTTAAAATACGTGATTTTTGTCAAATAGGTATTTTTGTAAAACCGTGAAACTGTCGTTTGGAAGAGATATTGTAGTATCGATAAACGTTCTGTTTACTTTTACTTTAATATAAAACAGACATCAAAAGCGCATAAAAAACGAAAAGATCTGCTTCCACATGGCCAAAATTTCAACTTATAAAGAAACAAAAATTTGAGAAACTTGCATCGCGGTAAAAGTAAGCAAAGGAACGGGAAGAAATAACCTAAATAGACTGCTACCGACCGTTAGTTAAGACTACCTGAAATGCAAGAATGTATGTTATTTAGTTTTCCAAATAATTTTCTTTAATCTTTGCACGAATTTTTTATAATTAAATCATCCTCTTAATCTTATGCGTACTGATAAAAAATGCCAGGTTCGAATGAAAAACTGAGAAACATCCGTTTCGCCACGGAGGTTGGCTTTCAATACCAAAAATAATCTAAATCGCTTGAGTTTTAAAATTTTTTGTTAAAAAATCAATCTACTACTTAAATTAAGTAGAGAAAACTTACAACGGGATCACCGAAGGAACTTTTTATACAAAATGTTATTATTAATTTGGTGAATGAAGACGTCAATATAAATTTGATATTGAATCGTTTAAAAAATGCTACTTTCGTCGCCGAAACTTACTGAATCTTTGAAATGAGCTAATAAGGGAAAAAGAAATAATATGAACCGGTAGTAAGTTTATATTTCTTTATATTATATTTATATTTTAATTCTTTATATTTCTTTCACTCGACCGTACGGTCGAGTTAAAGAAATATAATGAATAAAATTTTGGCAAGGTAGTTGGGAATGCATTCCCCAAGTATGTATTTGATTTAGAACAGCTCATACGTGGCACTGAAATTGTTAAGATGTTCCGCACTAATTATTCAATGTTAAATCTTCTTTTCTACTTATTCATATTTTAAAAATAAAAACTGATCCGACTGCAGGTATAATGATCAATATCGGTTAATATATTAAAAGTAATTTAGTTACGTTTCGATATACATTTATTTTCATAAACTTACAGAATGCTACGAAATATTACGATATCACGAAGGATATGACGTATATCATAATTTTAATAATCAAGAGACTTAAAATTAATTTCAAGAAGGTTTCTACGCGTACAAGTTATGTAATAAAAGCGAGTTGTAAACCAAACGACTGGCAAATCTGGTTTTCTCCCCTTCAAAAGGTTATACCGGATCTTTATTAAATTGCATAGTATTCCGTACACAACTATGGAAAAAACCTTTTCATAAGTACGATTAAATTTCTTTAATTTTGTTATACAAATGAAAAAGTTTGAATTACTTTGTATAAGTATCTAGGCGCAGGTAATATGTTTAATCCGCTAAAATTATGAGGATAAAAACCCTGCTAAAATACAGTCTTCATGAAAGAACGGTGGGGTTTCTGTAATTTAGATCAAGGTTAAACCCACCGGGTTGGTCTAGTGGTGAACGCGTCTTCCCAAATCAGCCGATTTGGAAGTCGAGAGTTACAGCGTTCAAGTACTAGTAAAGTCAATTATTTTTACACGGATTTGAATACTAGGTCGTGGATACCGGTGTTCTTTGGCGGTCGGGTTTCAATTAACCCACATCTCAGGAACGGTCGAACTGAAACTGTACAAGACTACACTTCATTTACATTCTTACACATCATCCTCTGAAGTATTATCTGAACGGTAATTACAGGAAGCTAAACAGGAAAAAGAAATATCAAGGTAGTAGAGAAGTTTTGAGAAGTCGGTCGTAAAAGTTGAAGGTTAAAGTTAATGTTTGGTGTGGTGTGATGAAAAATCTTGCGCTTGGGGAAAAAGTAATTCAGTCTATCCCGCACAGATTTGTGCCGGTGAGGAGGCGCACCATCCTGTTCCCAAATAGGTTCTCTGGTCCATCTTGCGGTACTCAGTTTATCCGGTTAAGCGACTCTTGTTACATCTACTTTAGCGAAAAACAACGGACCGTAAAAACCTTACCGTCGAGAAATCACACACACAACATTTAATTTTGATGAATTTCTTCGCACTGTAAGAATTCGTGGGAATTTTTCTGACCCTCAGATCGGACATTAAGTGTATTAAATTTTCCTCTAAGATGGAATATTAATTCATCGCTAAACACAATACCATCAAAAAAGTCGACGTCACCTTTATGCTGCAACATTTCGTTCGTGAAGTCGTCACGCACAACGTAGTAGGTAGGCTTCAAAACCTAAACATCTGTAAACGGTATGGACGCATATGTACGTGTTTCCTTAAAACATTTCACGCTGTTATCACGGGCACTGATAGTAGATTTTTAAGATTACGCAGGAAAGACGCCAACATTTTCTTCAGACACCTCGTTCGTCCTTTACTTTGCTTTACACAGGTAGCCGCCGGTCGTTTCAAACCGATTATTATGCCATCGACGATTCTTATTGTCACTTGCGGGTCAAGATTAAACTTTCTAAGAAACGCACATTTAACTGTAATTATAGATTCGCATTTAGCGAATCTGTAGTTACATTTAAATGTGCGTTTCGTAGAAGGATTTTTATTCAGGAATACTGTCATTTTGCGGAACATTATATTACTCTTTCTCGTAACATTAGGCTCGTTCAGAAACCGAGTATTCTGCAATACAGTGTGTTTAACTATTTTCATAAATAGCAAGATTAAGATTTATTATCGCTTTGTTTAATTTCGTTAAAGATATTTAGCGTACTTATAAATATTTCTTACTGCATGCAGTACAAAAAAAGAATAGTTTATACTTGTATTAATACATTATATTATTATTACACCTCCTACATCAAGCGAGTTATAAAATGAATAACCGCTTCTTACGAATAAAGGTTATCAAAATATTTCATTTGAGTTACCAGTATATTTATATGTACTTGTTGTAATAGATTAGGATCGCTGATGTTTATAAATTATTTGGAAGAATCGTATATCTTAATGTCCCATTCGATGACAAAATCGTGGTCGGATGACAGCGGTGCAGGAGTAAAAATGCCGATTAATAAATGTGATCGGTTAATCGTAATTAACGCCGGAGGAGAAATGGAGTTCATTCAGAACGCGATGTTAACTTGGAAAACGAATTCAAAAAGCGGTGACTATCACGACAGTCAACAACAACAATTTCACGAAGCGGGCATCTGAAAAATTAATACCCGGTCTTGCTCCCCTTCCGCCATAGTCAGCGGTTGTTATCGATAATACACCGCACCGTAATTCACTTCTTGAGAAACTTACGAATTCAAATGATAGGAAAAGCGGCTCTATTAAACGATTAGAAAAGAACGATATTCCGTTTACTAGAGCAGTGTTAAAACCACAATCGTATGTCATAATTAAATCGCATAGAAATTCAAAAATAAAGTTCAATTTGATGAAATATTAAAAAAAACACGGCATCAGGTTCTGCTATTTCCATCTTACCATCCCGATCTAAGTCCGATCGAGATGGTACGGTCGGCTCTAGAGGCAAAAATCTGATATCGCAAAAAATATTCTGCACAACAGTGTTCGAGTACAACTTGATCACTGCTCGACCGTTTGGCAGTTGGATCTCACCCGCACACAATGACGTAATTTAATGAACGATTACCATCATCTTGTACGTTCTAGTCCTCATTTTAACAAGGGGCACCTACGATTGATAACTTGTGGCGTACCCCCTGTCTACGAAACCTCTGAACCATCAGCACAGTATTTTGAGGCCGACTGATTATTTTTAGAAAGATTATCGCATCGACTGTTCCTACTGCATTATGAACCGGTAAGACAAATCTTAGCAACGCTATACGAATCTTGACACCGGCCTCCATATCCACGCCAAAGTAATAATATTAAAGCTTGCCGCTTTGGCTCCAAGACGTGGTTTAAAATACTGGGGTGTTAAAGCTTAGCTAAATTTCTTTGTTAGAATAATTAGTTCTACTGCTGCTTAACTTAACTGAACTGATTTGTTTCACGTACTTTATTATCTATTCTCAGTTCTACTTCATTATCGCTATAATTACTGACTCGACCGTTAGTTAAAACCTTTTAAATAAAAATAACAAACACTCGTTTCGATGATATAAATCGGAGGGTATGAAATTATAATAGAAAGCCTCTTATACTTACGTGGATCAGTAATCGTAAGTTAACGGTAAACCTTTTTGCGCAGCGATATCTTACGTCGATGAAATCTATAAATAAATAATTATTAGGCCGTTTTATTTTATTGAAAAGTCGCTGATTCTGAACGGTTCAAATAATTTGGTAATTATTGGTTATAATGTAACATAATATGTACTAAATAGAAATCATTTTAGAAAAAACACGATGTTTACGTTAAAAAAAAGGATGAAAAATTTTTTTTCGTCTTTTCTTTGATATGTAATATTTTTGAACTTTGAAAATTATTTTCTTTCATTTATAATTAACTCGCGTTAATATAAGGTCTTATCTTTTATAAATTCTTCCGATAAATTATTAAACGATTATAAATACGGTTCTTTTAAATTAAACAAAAATGTTGAAGAAAATTGAAAATTTTTTTATAGTTTTTCAAAATTTCAATACTAATGTTTTAAAAAACGCAAGTGCGAGTTTCCCTTGGATCCCCAGCCGCACTGGAATTTCCGGCAACGAGCGCGCTTATCGTGCAGCAAAAGAGGGTTGTTTGCAGCCTCCTTTCACTCATCGCGTTGTTTCTGAACATCTTGTCTGTTTTCTGAAGAAGGTGGTTCGTGACTAATGGCAGAGTGAACGGCACGCTACCATCGATAATAAACTGTTAAGAACTAAGTGTAACCGTGGTGCTCTTCATCCAGGAGTAACCGATGGGAGGAGTTTATTATTTGCCGTTTGCGAATAGGGCACACTAGACTCGATCGTAACATCTCATGAATCGGACCGATGCGCCTGTTTGAGTTCCCTGGAGTACTGCCGACTAACGGTACACACTCGTACTTTTGAAACGTGTTTGTTATGCGGCATCGCGTCAGAAATTTAAAATTTGGGGCCGACATCAGAAATATTTTAGCAAACGTTACGGCTATGTTATCCAGTTCTATTTCTTAAGGTTCTGCATCTGGATTCAAAAATGCGTTCATTATAATGTCGTTCATCCGGTTTTTCTTTTAGCATACGACAGTAATTATCGTGTACGGATGCTGATAACGACACTTCGTTGTGCGTCCGGCAAAAGAAAATAAATAAAAGATAAAAATAACCGTTAAATTAAATTTCTTTTAAATTGTACCTTATTGAAAATACGCCGATAAAGCCTTTTAATTATTTTTAACAGTTGTACATTTACTACTTCCGTTATACATTTTTATAAATAACTGTATTATTTATTCTGTCTGCATACGGTACTTGGTTTTATCTGGAAAAAATTCTCTGCATTACAAATGGAAAATTGTTTATAAACTTAAAAGTTTTATAAAATTTTAAATTTGCAGCAAAAAATAATAAAAGTAAACATAATTCTACCTTTATATAAAATTGTTATTCGACGTCTAGATTTTGTGGGAATTATTCCAAGTTTTGCATATTTATAGAATTTAAAAATAGGTAAAATTGTTTCGTGTACGTCTAATAGAAAAACTAAGTTTTTTTTCAATGTTTATATTATTTGAAGCAAAATTAGTAGACAAATACGACATAATATATTTTTAAACTTTATCGTTATATTTAAAATAATACTAATAAAAAAACTATTTTTTTTAAATTATCCAGCTGTTGCGTAATATTACACCGTGGTGAAAATAATACAGATTCCTTTAAAAATTATTTCGGTTAAGAAAGAATCATTTTTTACATTAACAAAGAAAAATTAAGTAAACTAACAAGGAAAATAATTTTATTTTTTTGTTTTAATGCAGTTTATAGAAACTCGTTGATATTTCATAGATTTTGAAACCGAAGATTTTTCGATGTTTAATATAATAATCTAAAAATACGATTACAGCACTATAAAAATGTATTTCCTTGCAGCAGATATTAGAAAAGTTTCCCTATGTACGATACACTCGTATATTGTGATTTTTTAATAATTTTCTTTTATAAAAAAATGATAGACTCCATTTCATATAAGGATGTACATGAAGCGTCGTATCGCAGATGGAAACAGTATTCTATTTCTGTTTTTTAACAAAGCGATCTCGATATCATTTGTAGAATTTTCGCAGAGATTATACACCGTATTTTAGATTAGGATAGACGAAACTAAAATAAACTACAAAGAGTATCGACAATAAATCTCAAAGAAGGAATAAAAAATAAATAAATAATACAGTAGCCGAAATTACGGCTATTAATAGTTAAATTAGAATGTTTTGAAGAGGCTCTCGATTTTATAACATTCGTTTTATCAAAATTAAACCGGTTATAAAACGCTTTTAACTGTCGTAATAGTATTTATGTTTAAGAATTACGTTTTAATAATGAACAAGACCAAAGCATAATTAGTATACAAGACACAGTCTCTACGCTAGGTCGGCTGTAGAAAGAAAATTTATTTATAAAAATTATAAACAATACCGGACCCAAAACCGATATGCGTGGAACATCTGTTTTTTAATAATTCCCCAATCTCGACTTGCATTCAAACTATTTCTTTCTCCTATTTCATAACTTGAATTTAAGTATTCGCTAACAATTTCTAATATTCCGTTTTTTTAAACGAGTAATATTAATTAACGCCTTATAAATAGAATATGGAAGCGAGTATTTTTTTTACCTAGTCAAAGTCTTAGTTGTAAACTTAAAAAAAATCATAAAATTATTTTTTAGTGTTAAACACTAAGATAATTTAGGGTTTTTAAATATGAGTATTTTAAAATCCTTGTGAAAAATTATAAAAATGAATATATTGATTTGTAATTGTTTAAATCTGTCAATCCGTTCGTAAGTAATGCTTAATAATGGCGTATTTAATACAACTTGGAAATACACCAGACATACTCTGTAATGAAGATGCCAAATAGTTTGAAATTATCTTCAATTAATTAAACAAAATCCCATTCCTGTTGATTTTTTATTTAATAGCCAAAGAAATTTCTCTGGAACTCATCGGATTCTATGAATAAATCGTATTTTAAGAGACATCTTTAAGAGTAATTTTTACAAATGTAATTAGGAAGTAAATACTTATCTCCTTCAGGAATGAAGGATAAAGGCTTCTTACCTTACAGCCGATAAGATTTCTGTATCTGAAACTTTATATAAAAAATACAAATATTTTGTGAAACGAGAAACCCGATCGTTAGAATTAAACTCGAGCAAAGCTAAAGAATAGATTTATTCACCGCTCTTATAAAATTATTTTTTTATTCTTAATATAACTCGGTGTCATAATATCCATTTTAATGTACGACATAGCTGACTGATTCATTAACGCCCAACAAAAACTACAAAAGATAAATCTATAGAAATTTGTATTCGGGTTCCTCCTGGTGTAAGCGCACACTAAAAACGGATTTTTGGAAACTCCGAGTTTAAAGGGTTAAAATAGAGTAACAATGAAATTTATTATTCTTTTTTTTTAATTTTTCTGTAACAAATGAAGATATCGACTAGATTTCTGGTGTGTGTAATCTTTATATCATTATCTAAAAACCATTTTATAGATTTTTTAAAATCCACCTTGAAAGATATGAAGAAAGATAAAAAAATTCGAAAAATGTTCCCGTTTCCGATTATAAAAAACGAAATATTCACTCGATTTGGGCTTGCAGGTAAATATTTAAAAACCGTTTTCGGATTTTTGAATTTTAATATTTTACATTATTGCCGTTTTACGCTACTGCTATTGAATCGATCTTTATGAGATTTGGTTACATCGTGATGGTAATTTACGTTTGTAATTCTGATTATGTATTTCGAAGCAAAGTTGCGACGGGAAATCCAAAAATCAATTTCGTCCTGTACTAACCAACAAATTATAATATGCTGAATAACAGGCTTTAATTGTTATTTATTATTTCTCATACAAGCACGAGTTTCATAAACAAAGGGGGTCCTAGGGTACAGAGCCCTGGCCGATGGAAGCGCAAGGAACCATATAGTGCGGATATATAAATAAATATATATATACGTATAAAACAACATTCATAAAATAAAAATAATCGCTTATATTACTATATGAGATAAAATTTATATAAATCGGCTAAGAAATTAAAAATAAACACGAACGAGTCATGTAGTTTTAAATACGTTTCGTTAATTTTGGCTGACTTTTGTTTCTTAGCAGAATTATTAGTTTTGTTGCGTACACTAAGAATAGATAAAGTCATAATTCGCTTCTCGGACAGATTTTAAAGAATTTAGAATTTTTTTTGCTCGAATTCTTCAACATACTGGATGCTGTTCGCTTCTTTATCTATTTTTATCACAAAAAAAATCCTAAGTAATAAAGCAGAAAGAGATGTATCACTGGTACGTAAATCTATGCGTATAAAACAAACTACTCGTAAATTCTTAATTAGAAAATATTTTTTTTTTACGTAATGAACTAATGAGATACCGATAAAATATTTTTGGACTGTGAAACCAGTATTATTTGATTTTAAAATTTGGTGACTTTCTACTGAATACGGTTTACAGTTGTGAATATGGATGAAAAATAATCGTGACGTAAATATTAATTCTAGCTTTGTATTGAATTTATTAAAAGAAATCCCAATGTCAGAAAGCCGTGTTGTTTTTTTGTACCGTTTTTTGTTCACCTTCATTTATTATGCCTCCCGATGCCGGAACAGCATCTAAGCATAACTCAGCTCCTGAGGGTGCCTTCGCCTTAAACTACCTCGGCAGAACACAAGGTCCCGCCCAGATAGCTGGAACTCGGTCTTGTAGTACATTCCACGCCTCTAATGAGAGGACGCTAAAGGAGTCCTCCCACTGGGACTCCGGTCTTAATGACCTGCCTCTAACGGGGAACCCCCAAGGGGATCCCCCCACCGGGACTACGGTCTTGCAGCCGCTACGATCTGGCCCGGTACACGAATTGGCTCTGCGGCCTGGCTTCCAGAAGCGAAAATAAAGGTCGTCAAATGAACGTGTCATAACCCTAAGCCACCCATCCGAGGATGGGATACGTCCATCAGCCAATAGTTTATCCGCAATGATAGGCGGCACAGCCACAGTAACCACCTACGTCGTACTATAGGCAGGTCGGTGGACGTAACTTCGATCGACATTCATTCCCCCGTGATTTTCGAAAACTCCGTAATGAACTCGTCCTGAGTGATGGGAACATCCGCATCCTTAATAAGGATGTGGACTCTCCTACTACCCTGTCAAGAGTCGTTGTGGTCTCTTGACCTTCGCAGAAATATCCTTGCTTATCCGTTCAGTAGTACCGCTATCGGCCCGCACCCGGATGTGGAGGTCCTCACCCTGTCCCTTACGCACGGAAAGGACCCCGGCTTCACCTGGGGACACAGCTCCTTTCACTGAGCGGAGGAGGTCAGCGTAAGTTTTCCCCTCCACACTTTGACTACTTTGAGTACGGTGCGGGTGGTTGACCCTATCCGCCAGATCAATTATCCATTCAAATTCAGTTCCTTCTTCTACCCCATCGGTGCCCTCCAGTAGGACTGAAGAGCCGTAAAATCCTCAGGTCAGCCCCGAAAAACCAGTCTCTCAGGGTCTTTATCAGCAACACTATCGTCAATTATTCGTCGTTGTTCCGCACGCAGCTGACCAGCACGCAGTCTGACCCGCGGCTGGAGTCTGCGAAGCTATGTCCAAGACAATGAAATATGTCTGAATGGCCTCTTCCACCGTACCCGGCCGAATTTATTGTCCCTCCTGAGGCTGTACGATTATTTCATCAAGAACATCTTGAAACATCTTCATCGTACAAACACAGGCATCCATACGTTCTACTTTTGAGTTTTATGATTCCTCCAACCATCCGGAAGCCGGAATGATTCCTGCTAAGCCGGAACCCTAGCCACCCGGGATCCTACCACGATCGAGTACCTCGATCAAACTCCTTCTACAGACCTACACACAACAAGGGCGCGGAGAAAACCAGCCGCTATAGACCCATCCTTGCTGATCATCCAGTTAATATGGAGATCCAGAAAGTAATATTCTCTTAAGTTCCCTAACAGTTCGTGAACGTTCAACCTCATGTCGGGGACAGACGTAGAGGACGTGGTCCATTGCATCATTAGTCCCACAATCCGGGCATTGACTCGAATCCACCAAACGAAACCTAGCCAAACTCGCCCGAAACGCACGATGTCCGGATAGAAACTGTGTGATATACCGATATCAGACACTATAGGAAATATACCATGCGGCTCTCCCACTCTTCCAGCTGCTCAGGTTACGAAGCATCATGGCAACCACGTTGTGGGTTGCTCAGTGCTCCGATATCTGCCTCTAATTATATCCGACATTATAATATTATAATATCCGACATTCACCATGAGCCGGCTGAGAACAGTTACGGCTCTCGCAGCTTTGTCGGCGTTTCTCCGAAGCTGCTCAGCAAATCTGAGTTTCCGGTCGATCATCATACCGAGGTACTTTGCGGCCGGCTTGGTCTCGACAACCTCCACCCCGACCCGCAGGGAGAGAAGGGTGTCTATACGCTTCTTCGGTAGAACCACGATCTCCGTTATACTAAAGGCTAGAGGCGGAAGAGGAATCCTGAGCCTGTGCCATCGACGAGCTCCTCTGAGGACGAGGTCAGCGAGATGGACAAGGGTGCACCCACCCCGGCGGTAGAAACATTCAAGAAAGCGAAGGGCAGGCCTGGCAGTTCTGTCCCGCTGGCTAAAGTAGTTCACTACTTGTTTAAGTTCTTGGCACTTCCCGGCAGCGTCAGCATGGGAATGAGAAAGACGGTTCTTCCCCGTCTCGCCAAATTCAAGGAGGCGTTTTCGGCGATGGTAGAAGGCTTCGAGACTTTGTCCTCAAGCCCCACGAGGTCAAAGTCCAACTCAAGTGGTCCAGACCCCAGCGCAGCGCAGGCGCTACGCTGACGTGCTGAAGACCAAGCGCGAGGCCAGCAAGGCGGCTAAAAAGCCGGAGGTCCTATTTGTAAACCGTGCAGAAGGCTCGAAGACCTCGAGCCAAGAACTGAAGCGTGACTTCCAGGCAGCCCTTCGTAGCGACCGGAATCAGCTGAAGATTAGGGACATCAAGGAGACCGGCAAAGAGCTGGTAGTTGTTGCCGAAAATAAGGAGACAGTCCGTGTCATTAAGGAGTCAGACACGCATCGTGTCGTTGTTAAGCTTGTCGTGAATGGTTTGGACCTGGTTGAAGTAAGTTCGCAATTTCAGTATAAGAATCCCACTGAACAGCGCTTGGAAAGATGAGATAGAAATGTATCATACATTGCATGAGTTTAATCAGTTAATTTGGATTTAAAATAATTACATCATATATTGAAATGTCTAATATATTCAAAAAATATCAAATTTTTAATGAAACATTTTACTACAACGAAATACTGAAATTTTTGCATAATGAAGTTTTGATTTTATTTACTTAATTATTTATTTACTATCACAGTTTTCATCAAACGTTTTTATAAAATATTTATAGTATATATATATATGCGTGATAACGATATGTCAAATTCGAAACCAGAAAAACTCCGGTACAAAGTTTTTGTCCTTTTTTTTATGTCAAACGGCTATCGGATTTGTTATCTGCGAACCCCAAAATCCCACATAGTCGTTATGCCGATTTGCAATTTTTTACATCCGCACCCTTAATTTCCACCCTTACTTTACCCTCGTACGCAGGAATGTTTACAAAAGTAATGGTGGAATATTGTATTGTTACCCGACAAATTTCATCAATCGACAACCTCAGGATTATGTTAAATTAAGGATGCAAGATTTGAAGACAAACACGAAAAAAACAGTATGAGAAAAACTAATATTTGTATCGATTAATTCTGTAAATTAATATTCATGTTATTTATTCTTTTCGCTCTAGTTTAAAGTAATGTAACACCAACTCTATATAAAATCATATACATATATACATTCTTTTTTCGACTCTAAGTTTCCGTACTTTGAAGTAGCAGGACAAATTAAAAACAACAACCGACAGATCTATTAAAGTTTGTCATCGAATTCAAAATGTCGAAATTTATAGAATTAAATTCTTTTACGGAGATATTTTGTAAATTTTTATTCTATTATCTTATTTTATTTCACATCTTTTTAGTTTAGATTTTCATTTAAAATATAGAGACACATCGCGTCCTAATGAAGGAAAACAAGTTTGGAGAAACGAAAGGCAAAAAATCAGAATCTCGATAAAAACAAAAAAAGTATTAAAAAAAAACCACGTAAAACAAACTTCAAAGTTTTCTGGAATACAGGAAAAAGTATTTATATTTTACTTAATTTTTTTGCTAATTTTTTCATTAAAAAATACTTTATCAGAATAACATCAATAATACTGTACGCAATCGTTAAGCTATAGCATCCGGTATTATGCAAGGACTACAATAAAAAGATTATTATCGTAAAATACAGATTTAACTTGTCATTAAAAAATTGCTCAAAGTTACGAAACCGTTAAGAAAATAAAAGAAGAATCGTGGAAATCAATCTAATAAACTACGGTGTTTGAACGCGCATACCTAATATATTCAACCCGCACTTAAAGGTACGTGGAAAACCTTGTCCGAGATAAGAAAACGCTAATTAGAAGTTATATAATTTTTATGTTTAATCTTAGAAAAAATGAGAGCGTATGGTTTTTTAATGATTTTCTTTTAGTAGATTATGTAACACTTCTATTTGTATCTGTTAGGGCTTTATTTGTAATTTTTTACGATAATTTATTTCCAGTAACATGAAATGAGAATTTTTATAAAAAATTAGGTTAGTTCCGTCATTCTTACGTAATACCGAATAAATTATTTCACTAAGGCGATCGATTCAATTTTATTTCCAAATAATTTCTAATCGGTACTTAAACGTTTCCTTATAAGAAATTTTATTTTACATTTAACGACAGGAGGCGCTTTGGATATATCTTTTATCTTAGAATTTTTTTACGATAAAAAATTTTAATTTCTACCGTTTTTCATAATTAATGTAAAACCTCTAATAATTTTATTTATTTATTTAAATAATTTTAATAAAGACATCGCTTTCAAGTGACCTCTTAAAAATCTGTTTCTAAATCCACTCCTACTATTAAATAATTTTCATAACAGCATATTAAAATTGGAAGTGATATTTCACAATATAAGACCACAGACTTAGGAGTAGGCTGGTGTTTTAAAGAGAGATATTGAACGAATTAAAAATACTTAATAGAATTAAAATTACTTAATATATAATTTAGTCATATACCAAACTGTCAATTACATTACGGTCAAAAATAGTCCTTGCTCAAAATATAATTCTAATTTTTTAAAGTTGAATTTATAATTTTTTTTTTCTTAAAGAAAAATACGGATTTTTTTGGATCGTATAACATTTTATATACTATATTGAATTTTAATCGTTTAAATAGTTCCGAATCCTTGATTTTTATAAAGCTACATATTCTGTGACACGCAAATAATATATTACACACCTACTACTTTAATGTGCTATTAAGAGATGAGGAGCTTTAAAAATTTCAAACGAATGAAGCAAGTCAGACTACAGCGAAACGTAAATATTGGATTTTTTAAACGTAAATTTAATAAAATTTTATTTCTTTGAAATATAATTCGACGAAAAAATAATAAACATACACAAACATCTTACCACGAATTTGCTGTTCCGATCCTGCTTGAGGTGGTATTTCCGTATAACGGCGGTGAGTAAACAAGAAAGCGCGTGGCATCGTTTAATTACAGAACCTAGGGTTGAACACAACATCCACGGTGGAACTGCTACCGTCTTGTAAGTTCAACGTCAGTAATCCCCATCAGCCGCCTTTTTATAAATAGCTACTCTATCTCACGGGTGGATTTGATGACGTCATATTGAAGCGTGCCACTACCCTGGCAAGTGGTCCCTTACTAGTACCACACGTTTTCCTTCTATTGTTAGACGTTTAAAAAAAAACTTTTTAATTTTTTCCCAACTGATGCATTTTACCTCGGTTACAGAAGGTCATTGATCTGTATACTTTTAATTTTTAAAGACGTTTATTTAAAATAATTATATACGTTTCTGCGTCGCTGATTTTATTTTTTTTTAAATAAACCATTAATCCAATACCATCGGCCGATTATGTTAAAAATAAATGGGAGTTTTTTTTTTCTCGTCCGTCAATTACTCCCGCTCAACCTGTTCGGGAATTTTCCGTAAGTCTCTTCATCGGGCACGTATTCCGCGCGTGAGGGAAAAAAACTCCACTAAAATTCTCAACGGTAAAAAAATGTACGACTTTTTAAAATTTTTTTTTTATTTTTGTGCGACTGAAATTGCACGAATATTTTTCTAACAAATACTTCTCAATTTTTTCCATTATTTATTAATTTTGTTTGTTATTAATCTTATCTCATACACGCAAAGTTCAGTACCGCATGCGTTATATTATAAAGTTTATAAATAGTTTTACTAAAAGCAAGGAATTTTTTTTTTTTTTAAGTAACTTGTCTGGAAGCTAGATATTGAAAATTTACTATGTCGATACATTTTCAAGTTACAGGTTATAGTCTTATATCTTTATGATCGTGACTGTTTCTTCATTCACAAAATAGGCCGACATATGTTAGTCGTGTTATATACTAAACTGATTCTTCGAGTAAAATTTCTAGATACCTATTTCTCACCTTTTTAAATTAGTTTGTTAATTTATTAATCGTTGAAAGTAAGCTGTGTAAGAAAAAAGTCTTACTTTTCTTTCTGTGGAAAGTCATCACTGGAAAGTGATGTATTTTTTTGTAGACCCAAATAACATAAAAAAGGAGTCTTAACAGGTTGACGGCTGTGTACCGATTACGTTAATTAAATTTGGGCTAAGACCGCTTTTGATGTGTCAGTGCGATTGTGATTTCCAATTGCTAAGTCTTGTTTTTGCATCTAATTTTTCAGGACACACGTCATGCTGTATTAGAGCAAATTACGACTGTATCAACGTTATACTTAGCTTCTTTGTGTATCGCCTCATTCAAAAGTTACTTTTTTCCAAAATTACAAATTTTACATTACTGTTATAAAGCAACAGCTGACATTTAAAAAGTAAATTTAATTTATAGAATAATTATGTTATTTAGGTTGAAGAACAAGTTAAGTTCAAGAGTGTTTTTTCTTTCTATTAAATCGAAATAATTATAGGTAAAAATAAACTTGTAAATAGAGAACTTTTCTTTTTGTTAGATAAAATAATTCATCCCAGAAGCTTTGAAAAGTTTTTGGAAATGAAATTCTTCTGCATATGAAAAACGCCATGCCTGACCGGAATTCAAATCCGGGATTCCTATATGACTTTTCCTCTTTAGCCTTCGGAACCAGCGTAAGGTATTACTTTACAGGATAATATGTACGAATGAAAATGAAGTGTAGTCTTGTACAGTCTCAGATCGACCGTTCCTGAGATGCGTGGTCAAATGAAACCCAACCGCCAAAGAAAAACGGTATCCACGACCTAGTATTCAAATCCGTATAAAACCTCTACTAGGATTTCAACCTTAAAACTCTCGACTTCGAAATCGGCTAATTTGAGACGACGAGTTTACCGCTAGACCGACCCGGTGGGTTTATATAAACCAACTGGATGTAAGATTATTTCAAGCGCCTTGTGAACCGTACAAACCTACCGATATTCTTGGATTTCATTATTTCATATACTAAAATAGCTTTTTTACTTTATTTCATCCTCATAGGCAAAACAGTGCGTTGTAATTATAAGACCCCCGTTTACGTCTCATTCGCTGAATTTTTCTTTCTTTAAGGCATAAATTTGTGCGTCACTCGCTGAAATTCTGTGAAGCCCAAATTTATACCTCGCTTATTATATTATAATTATACAGAATTAAAGGTAGAATAACATTTTGTATAGAAAATGTATAGATCGAAAAAATACTGGGAAAACTGTTTGTAGCGGTTAAATAAAGGGTTACTGTTTGATTGTAGCAGTCGACCTGTTTACCAAGGTAAAATAGTTGTAGACAGTCTAAGTTTCCATTTTTTTAGATCTTAAAAATTAGATACCGTATTAAGAAATCTGTGATTTATTTGCTGAAATGAGTAAAGAGCTGAAATCGGATGTTGTGTACAGAAATTTACTTCAATTTTGTTTTCACGGTTCCTTCAGACTCTCCCGTAAATTGATTTGCTTTTAGGCAAAGGTATATTATTAAGGCTTCTCACCTGTAGATGATCAAAGATTAATTATTATTAACGATTAAGAAATATATAAAGTACTTGTTCTATTTATCGTGTTTGATTTTAATTTATTATACGGAATTGTAATTAATCCGATTAATTACAATCTACACATCTGCAGTTTTTTTTTTTTTAATTTACTTTATATATTTTACATTTTAGTTGAAATAGCTTCTATTAATATTCTAAATATATATTTCCTAATCTTTTAATCCTAGATATCTTTAAATCCTATTAAAAAGGATATCCTTTTGTAGCATTTATTTTTTTTTTTTTTTTAGTTTGAAATTATACTGAACACCATAAACAAGTAATATACCTGACGTTTTATACTGTTAAAAATTTGAATTTTAGTCAAATTAGATTAGATTCTCAATGATTAAAACAAAAAAAAAAAAAAAATTAAAATGTTTTAATTTTCCAAACACTTGAAAAAAATTATTTATGCGTGTATATATATATAAATATATTTAATTAGATCAAAATCTATGTTTAATTATTGATCTTATTTTTAAAAATGATGACAGCCATGCGTGGAAGGTGATAAGGAAATAACGTAAAAGGAAAAATGCGAGGCTATGATGTTTTCGCAACAGTTCAAACTTCTAAAGTTTATCGGGTAAACCGAAGGTGTAATTTATATCAAACGCGTTCTATCGGTAACTAAATTTTAGTAACAGAAAGCTTTTTGCGATACACAAGCCTAATGTTTAATTTGAGCTATGTAACATATATTATTGTAAAAAAATAAATTGGCTTGTAAATAACGATTAAATTTAGTTTTTCTGAACGATGGAGTCTGTAAACTCTACAGTCAAGGTGGCCGCTCCATCACACTATAAGACTGGATTTATCCTTATTTCATTATACAAAAATAGTTATTTTTTGGAACGCGCAGAAATAAAGCGCCTAATGAGAACCGATTACGAAAATGAGAATGTTTTTACACATATCGATGACATTTACATTTTAATTCAAATATAAATAAATAAATACTTGTATCGTTGATATATTTTCAACCGCTTTATTGGCAGCAACAGCCATAAAAATAATTATCAATTTATTAGCGTCGTACGGCCGTAGGTTAAAATGCACTTTGTAAAAGGAAAATAACCTTTTATTTAATGTTTAGGTATTAAAATAAATTTTAAATATAGATACGTAGAAGCATAATTCGTTGCACAATAATATATCCTTTAAAATTTGTGTATTAAAACACACACACACACACAAAACACTTTCTGGGTGATTTTATTTGAATATTATACATTTAAATTCGATGGGAAAATTCACACCATACCATAATTCTTCAAGAAACGTTCGATTAATTGCGTCTCGAATAAGAGCCCTTTAAAATACACTCTACAGCTGAACTAAATGAAGATAAATAAATAAATATATATATATATATATATTTGTTTCCCTAATTTGTACGTAGCCCGATGAGATTAGGATGATATGAATAGCATGTAAACGAGGTGTAGTCTTGTATGAACTCAGGCCAACCGTTCCTGAGACGCGTTAATTGAACTCCAACCACCAACATACGCCGGTATCCGCTGTCTAGTAGCCAAACTCGTCAAAAACCAAGTAACGTTTTTTTAGGATTTGAACCTGACGACCTTCGATTTCGAAAATCAGCCGTTATAAACAAGTGATTTGCAACGACGAGCTAACCGCTAGACCACCCCGATGGGCAAGAAATGCTTTAATTAAATAAATGTAACCGCTGTGATACAAACAAAATTTAATGTACGTTGTTATTTTATATTTGCTTTAATACGACAGTATTTTTTCTCCGCTTTCTCATTAATTGTTGAATGTTATAAATACAAATTAAATGATAAAAAATGCTTTTACCATCCGATTATACTGACACTTTTTACAGTAACGAAACCATTAGATTATCAAGCGATAATTTTTTATGAAAGCCATTTTAATTTATTTATATAATAGTTTCTACTTACCGACAATATTTAATAGTATGTTTGAGCGCTTTCGGATTAGTAATCTAACCTCAGGAACATTGATGTGTTATAATTATAATGATTTACTCCGCATATCATTAATTATATTAAATTGAATTTTAAAAAGTAAAATTGTAAATATATCAATCGATCGTCAAAAGGTAAAATAATGTCAATGTTATCCGTCACGTCAATATGAAGATCTCAATTGTTATCGTAAAATTAATTTGAAAGCGATTTTTTTCACTTTTATGAAATATTATCAGCTTTATTATGCAAAGCACTCGATCAGAAAATATCATAAGTTATATGAAAATATTATAACTCGATTAAATAGAGTAATAACATTACAAATAATTATATAACTTACCGTTAATAAAATCGATTTGGCGAGATATTCTTTGTAGAGAAATTAAGAATATAAACGACAAAAATGCGGACTACGTTACCCTATGTGTTTAACGTTTAAAAATAAATAATCACTGAAATCAACCTAAACTGTCGACTCCAACAAAAAATAAGGCTATAATTAAAAATACAACCGCAACCGCATGGTATAATAATAATTGACAACCTTTATCGAAGAACCGGCTTCCTATATGTAAAAATTTTATCGAACTAGTTATTTAAACCTCTGAATAGAACCGATCAATTTAAAATTAAAAAATCGGTAAACCACCGCTTCCGTTTAAAACGATTTTTTTAATTGTTTTATTTCTACCTCGATATCTGATCGACGTACAATATATATTATAAGCCCAAAATTACAGTTCATTTTCGATCTGTGCACAGACTGATGTTCTAAACTAGATCTGAACGACGGTTTCCTCTACCGTTCGGACATGATATCAAGTGTAGTTATTTTTTATTATGCTAATGGTTACGTGAATCCCGTACCGCTTCTTCTCACTCAAAAAAGGTAACCGCTAAAGAACATAATGCTCTAAGTCGGTTTTTCTAAATTATTCAACGAGTGAACGTTAAAACGTATTTAAATGAACTATGTAAACGTAAAATAACTTAATCTGTTTTAATATCATATAAAGCGTTAAATGTAAATAATTTATAATCGGCGACAACGTATAATCGGTTTCCAGATATAATATAATGTATAATTAATTTCCAGATATCAACGGAAATATCCATTTTGACTAGTTTCGGCGTGACGTTTGTACGTGCATATCTATTTAAGTATGTACGCACGTACGTACGTATGTATCTCGCATAACTCAAAAATGATTAATGATCGACATCTAGTTGTGCACCTGCCCTTTTGATTGCAATCGACTGGACCAAAAGTATCCAAAAAAGCCCAAAATCCAAATTTGTTTGGATTTTGAACTTTTTATTAACTGCAGTAATAATCCCTCATCGGGAGCTTTTCAACGATATATCATAAGCGGTACTTATTTTCATCGGTTCCAAAGTTATAGCTAAATAAAATTTTAATTAACGAAACATTTGGATCTTGGAAGGCACGTCAGTTCAAATCAGCCTTTATTTCCTTTTTTTTAATTTAAATATATTGATTTACGTTGAATAATAATTCAATAACAAATAAAATAAAAAATAGAAGTTTTTAAGGAAATAAAATTTTATGTACTTTTTATTTAAAAAAAAATAACTGTAAATGTAATTTAATAGATGTACAAGAAAGTCATGCGTTAGATATTTTATATTAAAATCTGGCACCTTAAAATACGATACGTTGGTTGTAGTTGATCAACATACCGTGAAGCAAGATTCGTACATCTACAATACATAAAATTCCGTTATTGCAGCCGATCGTTAAAATGCTAACCAGTTATCCAGCTGATGGTTTTATTTAAGGATTGTTTATTCAGTTTAATACGTATTACTTTTTTTATAGTTTCCTTTTTTATACTTTTCATTCGCTGCGACTACCACCGGTTAATATTATACAGTTATTCTTTCAATTTTTTTTTTTTTTGTAATGACAGCCACAGACGTAACTGTCCAACAAAAAACAGTACCTAACAGTCCAAAACCAAAAATAACTAAAGAATGCGTCACGTTTGACCAAATCTGGTATTTAATTTTGGTGTAAAACTATTGAAAGTAAATAACTAAAATAATTGCAAGGAGCGGTTAAAAATACCAAAAAATGAACTTAATAAAAATTTATGGTGTTTAAGAAATAAACGTTTATAAACACTTCTGAAAATAAAAAAAAAAGTTATATAATTCTTTACATTCGTCGTATGACTTTTTGTGATTGTTTTCCTTATATTTGTGAAAAACAAAATAGACGCATAAAAATTAAAATAACGGTAGACATACAAATCCATTACTAGGAAAATAAAATTTAAATCAAAAAATACTTACAATAAGTGAAGGAAATATACTAGATCGTAAGAAAAACATTACGAAGTACGTACTAATCGACTAATCTTCAGAAAGCAGTCAGAAATCTTAAAAATTAGTTTATTTCGGTTGCATCACATACAACGCCACCATTTCTGTTTTAATTTTCATCAGCAGTGCGCTTATGGTACATAATCAGGAATTCGCCGAATCGCACAAGAGTATGAAAAAAATAAATTTTATAGCGTGCGAATCTTTCTAGAAGCTTCCAGTTGAAAGGTTTAGACTCCATCATTTCACCGCGATTTCCTGCGGTGAAAGAATTTAGTGTATAAACAAAAATATTTTCGCAGTTCTGCGCAAGAAGACCGACTTTTAGTTATTTTATTTTGTTTTCTTTTGAAAAGTATAAACTCTATCCGGTCTAAAATTTTACAAAAAAATCCTTTCATCCGTAAGAAACAGTTACACGTCAAAAACGCAATATAATAAAAAATATAAAAATTTCATTTGGTACTTGGAAAATGCGTCATGTTTAACACAAAAATAGATACTGCAGATAAAGTAACGACAACGTTACAACTTGCAACATCATGACGAACCACGCTTTTAACTCGCCCCGCTCGCATTTTTTTGACCTTAAATTGAGCGTGACTCAAGAACGGCAACTTTACATGCACAAATTCAGATATACTGCAACAGAATACATAAATTTCAATGAAATTAATATATAAGGTTTTGTAGATTTAGAGCCAAAAATTTTATATATCAGCCTATAAATAAATAAACAAATAAATAAATAAATATATATATATACACACAAAGAAACTACAATTTAAGTGAATGTTATTTTCGTACCTTCATACCTCAAAATGAGGTATCGATTGACTTATATCATACCCATACGACCAGATGAAGTACTTAGACGAGATGAAGTACGGTTTCATTTATGTGGGCATGTTAATTTGCACAACCAGTGGATGCCTGAAAATTCTTACTAGACGTTTGAGCGTCTACTTCACTTTGAGAAAAATCGGTCTTTTTAGTAGTCGTACGGTGAACAAATATTCTTCGGCCGGATTGTCGATATACAAGTGTAGTAGTATAGAATGTTTACATTCAGCTGTAATCACCCCCCACCACTTTACAGTAGAACCTCACCGTCTTTTTCACGGGCGCTGATCGGTCGAAAGCCTCAGGCCTGTTTCACGACATCGACCGCCACTTACCAGTTAAATTCTCACCACGAAAGCGACTATCTACCACAAAAAGCTCTCCAAAACCCGACTCCGGTTTTTTTGTAATCGATTCCAATATATTACAGCTGTATATGAGGTTTCTTCTCCGCGTCTTTCTACTGAAAAAAACCAACTCTGTTCTCTTTCCGAGGTTTAGATAAAAGATTCGGTCGAATCTTAAAAACAGCTGAATGTAAAAATTCTATACTACTAAGTATACTGCACAATTTTCGAAGAATTCTACGGTCAGTTAATATATCGTAAAAAAGAATACGGCTTTTTCCAACTATACGGACTAAACGTGTTGCATCAAAAGATTCGTTAGCACGCGTTCATGCGGCTTCTACACAAGAACGAACTGTCAGCAGAAGACAATGATGACCTCTGTGTTCCACAAATTTACTTATTTGTGATTTTTCCAAACCTATCGATGAATTGATGGCGAGTACTCGACAAGAAATCGATGGCATTGACAACAACGTCGGACGACTCGAACACAAAAGTGCATCGCTGCGCAGGGTATTCATTTCGAACATCTTTTGTAAAAATACGATAAACGGATAAACTTTCGCTAATGTAGATAAAGAATTGAATTTAATTTACGTTTTCATTTTTTCATCTCATTCATAATATGTTATATGTCGCAACCGTTTAGTCTGTAGCGATTGAATTTACAATTAATATAAACAAAGCGTATTAAAATCGCATTACTATAAGGGCAGTCGTAATCGTTAAGGGGGTCAAAAAATCATTTTTTTAAATTTCTTTTTCAGTTTACTTTTCAATATTTTCTGAGTAATTTGATATAGGATTCATAAGTGTATGTAGTCAAATAAATGCTTTATGATTTTTTTTAAATTTCTTCACAACTGTTTTGCAAACAACGACGCTCAAACTTCCCAGTAAAACTGACAAATTTACCAGTAAAAACTGTTCTTACACAAAACTTCTCTCCCGATGTCTATTCTTCAAGTTATAAAGCTAATATCTCAAAGTTTATCTGATGATTTGTTGGAAAAATGTCTCCATGGACAGACGCAGAACTCCAATGAGTCTGTCAACCGCATGATTTGGAAACGGTTGCCAAAAAATATTTCTGCGGGAAAGGAAACACGAGTTTGGAGTACATGATGTAGCGTCTACATTTAGTAACGGAAACATTAGCGAGTGTGACGTTCTGCAGTATCTTGGAATCGATCCGGGTCTTAATACCGTAAAAGTTGTAAAAAAGATTGTCGCGGAACGGGTAACCGAGGCGGTTGAAAAATTCAAAAAAGAGGCAAGACAGACAAGCACTAGAAGATGAGGAAGCTAACACTAGATTTTAAAACAGATAACTTAAAAAAAAAACTCGTTTATGTAATTTTTAAATCCCGTTTTCCAAAAATCTTATTTTTTATATTTACGATCTTAGGAACACTGAAGATAACTACTTGAATGTTTTTTTCACTATTCTGTACGTAGTATATATCTTTCAATACATAGAATTATGAAAATACGAGTACGTGAACGATTTATCTGTTGAAAAAAAAGTTTATTATTATTATTATTAATGTATATTTGATTAGAGAAGTGGTTTATAGTTATTATTCTAGACGCATCTAATCTACGTAGAATACCAAGTATCTAGAAAAAAAATGTGAAACCTGCACCATTAATAGTCGCCCAATATAGCTAAAATTAACATAGCAAATGAAATCGGTATGAAAAAATAAAATGACTACACTTTAAAAATTAATAATAAATAATTTTCGTTTGAATATTGATTTTACAACTGTTTTTCTATAAATAAATGATATTTTATAAATAATAAAATTGTTATTTATTATTGTAATAAATGATTTTTTTAAAATTAATTATCAATTTCCTATTAGTGACACTAGGAAGATGGCAATTTAAAAAATAAATAAAACTTCATATAACTGTTTATGAAGTGCATATAGCCATTTCCGGCCTACAGAATCTCGTCGTTAGAACTAATGTGTTTTCTTTCTTTCTTTTCTTCTACAATATAAATAACTTATCCGCTCTTTCGATAAATGTGCTGACATAATTTAGTAAAAATCGAATTAAAAGCGAAGTTTTCGTAGTCAGATTTTTACAATTTTTCGTATAATATTTTTAAACTAAGCCGGTTTAATTTTTATCTTATAACAAACAAAGATTTATGTTGATAATACGTTTTTAAACTATCGATAGAAAATTATTTCATCAAAAATCAAAGACGTTTAGTTAAAATTCTTATATCGCCTATTTGAAATGGAATGCGAATACATTGAGTATTTATAAACGGATATGCAGTACAAAGAACTTAGTGGACCCGTTACAACATTTTACGGCGTTTCAAGAAGCGAGTTTTAATACTCCCCACTTATGGTTAGTGTGTTCGCCTTCTATTTCTAATTTTATATTTGGGTTTATATTCCCCGCTTTTGAACAAAGCAGTCGCTTTAATAGAATGGAAACATACTGTACGCTTTAAAAGGTACTGCATTAAATGCATCTGTAAACGGCTTAATGTTATTAAAAAATAATGAAAAATTGTTTAGTTTTCTTTTTAAGTATTGTTAAATATAAGAGTTAAACGGTTTAAATTATATATATATATAATCTATAATTGAATATGTATTTGCGTAAAAAAAAATCATCGCAGTAGATATAAGGGAATAAAAATACAAAACAAAACTTAAAAAATAAATTAAAGTTATTTAAATGTTAGGAATACAAATAAAAATAAATATAAATTTCTTTCGAAATATTTTCATTTACGATTTCATAAAATTAAATAAACGAAGGCGAGTTATGGAACACGAAAAGGACAGATGGAAGAGGACCTTCAGAGGATAGGCTTGAAAGAAGATGACTGTTGCGATAAACATAACTTCTGAAGAAAAATTTACGATATAAAAGTTCTTCGGCAGAAACAAAGGACAGAAAAGAAAGAAACGAGAAATGCATTATACGTTATAAACCGTTTCCCGATTATTAAATTACTGTATTTATAATTATTAGACGGTTGAAATTTATAATAGAAATTTAATTAAATAATTTTTCACAGAACGATGAAATTTTATTAAATAAACGAATGACTTCCAAGGGAGAGCCTACTTATCGCATATATGTACATTAAAAAAGAATTTTAGTCGCGTATATTGCCAAGATTTAAACGATAATATGTAAAAATTATTCTGATCCACGGAAACAGAATTTAAACCCTACACAGACACACACGTATATAGATATAATGTCGAGTTAAATTTTTTCTGAGTGGATTTAATAAAGAATTATTATTTTTTTATCGTTCTTTCACAAAAATAATCGTATCAAAAGCTAAAAATGTTGTCTAAAGTTACTTTATAGTAAGTTAATTTTGATCTCTGCAAAAAAACCAAAAACGATACAACTATTTTAAAAGTAATTTAGCTCCCTGATAAAATTTACCAAAACTCAAGTAGTTGCCCGTAAAAATACCGCCGACTTCTCCGGTCAAAAAATATACTTTTAAATTGACCGATTCATGCGCGTAAAATTTGGCTCTAAAGTTAGTCGATTAAACGATGCTGCTGTGTGAAATCAGTGTGTAGGAAAAGGTACGACAGAAACAGATAATTCTTTATAAAATACGTACTTTAAAATTTGTCCGGTTTCATGCAGTACGACTTTTATAAAGAATTTTGTAAAAATTACGGTCGACTCGAATTTCTTTCATAGTTTTCACGTTTACTGGATTTACTTAACTTCCCGTTATTTATCTTAGTAATCTTAACAGGCTGTCTGCTATGAGACCCGATTCTGGGTATTAAGTTATGTGTGCAGCTGGGCTATGAGGCCGTTTAGGTGTCTCAGTGTAATAGTGATTCCCGATCGCTAAGAGTCTTTATTGCGTCTTACTCTTCAGGACGTAAATATGTCACACTGTAATTCAGCAAATTACAACAATTCCAGCGATATACTTCACTTCTTTGTGCGTTCAAAGTTACTAACCTATTCAGAAATTACTAAGATATTTTCCCAATATTATAAATATTAGTATTTTTATTTGAGGCGATGCGGCGAGAAGACGATCACAATCATTTTCGCGCCGTCTGATCCCTTACGTTACGTTGAACGTGAAAAACGCGTTCAATTTGCACGGTGGAGCGATTTACTTCGGGCCCTGAAGCATTTTTTCCACGCGCCTCGATACATCCTCAGAAGTGGACGCATAACTGAGGAACCGTGGTTCATTTACGAGACTACGGCAGGCTGGCTTGAAACCATTTTACCTACCCGTTTTAGTAAATATATGACAAGTGAGCGGTTGGAACACGTAAGCCAGTGGTGTATGGCACCGCGCTTAGTCCGCTCACGCTGTTACGTAAGACCTAAGGAGTTGTTTAGGACACCGGTCGCTAAACTGTTTCACGGCTCATTAGCCGTTTACGGCACAGAGATTTGGTCTTATGCTTTAGAGCGACCGAATGGTGTGGTGGCGGGAGAAATGCCAAGCAAAGTCCAGAACCTGGTGAAAACTAGGTAGCGGCCTTCTCAGGCTAGGATAGGAGGCTCCGCCTGAAGTAACGGGTAAAACGCTTCCGGGCCGACTCCTGGTAGAAAGGGAGGGGTTTAGCCGATAATCTGCTGATAGTGGTTTGATAAGACCACCAGTGAGAGCCCGGCACTCTATGCGTAAATGCATTTCCACCTCGCTCCCCCCCAAAAATAAATATTATTATTATTATAAAAGAACACATGGTATTTAAAGAGTAAATTTAATTTTTAGACTAATTTAGTTATATTAGTCAGAAAACAAGTTAATGTGCTTAAGGGTTTTACGCGACTTCTGAAAGTGTGTTTCAGAAATTTTTAAATTCTTAAAAATATTACATTTTTAATTAATTCTTAAATCAGTATTTGATTTAGAGCTGAAAAGACCTCTTCGCTTTATTCTTTTGTGTTCCGTTTCAAAAATTTAGCTTCTCATTAACCTTCTTCCTGCTTTTGGTTTTTATGTTTTCTGATCTGTTCTACTAATTAACTTTTTCTATCGTTTCTGGTTTCCGCCAGAATAGTGGTATCGTAGGCAAATCTAAGACTTTTTAATTTTTACTTCCTTGTAGGAAATAAAGGAAGTATTGTGATTTTCAGATTTCAACGAAAATATCCATTTTGAACATCCCTGAATCCATTTTGACTAGTTTCGGCTTGGTGTCTGTACGTACATATGTGCGTACATATCTCGCAGAACTCAGGAACGATAAACCGTAGGATATTGAAATTTTGAACTGCTGTAACATCTAGTTGTGCACCTCCCCTTTTGATTGCAATCGACTCGACCAAAAGGGTCCAAAAAAGACCAAAATCCAAAAGATTTGGATTTTTGACTTTTTCTTAACTGCAGTAATAAGCCCTGATCGACAGCTTTTCAACGATATATCATAAATGGTAGTTGTTTTCATGGGTTCTAGAGTTGTAGCCAAATAAAATTTTAATTAATGAAATATTTGGATCTTACAAGGGGAAGGCACCTCAGTTCAAATCAGACCTCATCTTTTTTTTAACTTTTTTTTAATTTAAATATGTAATTGATTTATTAATAATTATTAACATCCGATTTTTAAAAAAAAGTTTTACAATAAAGTTTTTATGAAATAACATTTGACGTACTTTTCACTTTAAAAAAAATGTGTATAAGTAATTTAGTAAGCGTACAAGGAAGTCATGTGGGATCCATGTCAGATTTTTTGTTCTTGGACTGTTATTCCTCCCTCAAATCTTTCTTCTTCCGTATACAAATTAAGAAGCAAAGTAAATAAGTAATACCCTTGTGTAGCTGCTTTACTTATTACAGCTTATTTATTTTCTGTACTTAGAGCTATCTGAATTTTAACAAATTATAAATAACTACTCTTTCCTTGCACTATTTCAAACCGATTTTTCTTAAATTCTATTCTATAACGTAAAATGCAATTTAATGAACCGAAAGACATCGAAGTAATGAAAAATTAAATAAATGTATAAATTAAATGTATTTACTTTATTTTAGTATCAAATTAAGAGAGTTCTAGCGTTCAAGTCCTAGTAAAGGAAGCAGTTACTTTTATACGGATTTGAATAGTAGACCGCGGATACCGGTGTTCTTTGGCGGTTGGGTTTCAATTAACCACACATCTCAGCCGAGACTGTACAAGACTACACTTCGTTTACCCTCATACATATCATCCTCATTCATTCTCTGAAATAATAACCGAACGGGTAATTCCCAGAGGCTAAATAGGAAAAAGAAAAGTATCGACTTAAGAATAACTAAATATAAGATGTTTCAAGACAAGACCGAAAACTATAGGCGATTTGTTTTCTAAGTCGACGCTTCAGGTACGAAAATAAAATTAAAAAGATGCTAAATTAAAGAACCGTATAAAAAACAAAATAATTTCTTTCTGGAGAAAGAAAAGCTATTAAACTCTAAACTCGTTAAAATATATTTAATTAATTTTACTTAATTTTTAACGAAGTAAACTTATATTATTATATTGTGCTCCATCGACACCCGCCGCGTTTAAGTTAATTAAACGAACTTATTTAAACAAAGGAATTTGTTTGTGTAACAGTAGTTATCTATAAATGCTCACAACTAACGTTCATTTGATAGCACGCTTGTTGTGAATTTATCTGAATTCAGAATTTTGACTTTTAAACTGCGGGAAGTTCTATAGTGTATGAGGCTTAATGAAATCGAAAAAAATTATGTTACCGGCCAACAACCCCTTTTATTTTTAAATTAATCTGTTATTACCGCAATTAATTTACTTTAATACTCCTATTATTGTTTTACTTTTTATTTATTTATAAAAAAAATATAAATAACCTTTTTAATGTTAAACTAAGACACGGTTTAAATATTTCATCAGAAATTAATACTAAAAATAAAATACCGAGTAATTTTACATTTACGGTCCATCGGTATCTGATAAAAATTTTAACGAAGGAAATGTTTTGAATGGAACCAGCAAGTGGGAGCAAGTGGCAAGCGGCGTCGAGACGCGCAGTGGTTGTTGGTAACGTGCCAACGGGCGCCTGTCCAACTTTGTGAGCGATGGATTTAGAAGGCTGAGTAATACTTGCTTACAGTAATAATTGCTAGTGTACCTTTTGTCGCTGTTATTCGATTCAACGACTTTTTAAATAATAGTCGATTTTTATTCATCATGTAACACACAAATCAAATAGTTTTTTTTTTTTTTAATCGTGATATATTTACATTGTACGAATATTTTATTCTTTATTCTTAATTCCATTTTATTACAAAAAGGTATAAAGGTCGGGTGTGCGTTTGTTTATACAAACGCACACCCGAAGATGAACTTGCTAGTATATGTACTACCGACTATACTAATATCTAGCGACCGATTCAACGTTTTAGCTAATTATTTGTGGAAGGTTAAACTAAAATACGTACACTTTTCTTTGAAAATAAAAAAGAAATAAACAGACATTTCTTTAGCGTTTCAAGAGTAGATGATGTAAACCGGGTCTATCCTTACTTCCTACAATACTTTTATTATTATTATTTAAAAACTGTATTTTCTTATATTACTCATTTACTTTCAGTTTGTCATTTGTCAGTGATGACAAAATAAGAAAAAAAGTAAAATGTTTAAAAACAGGATATGGTTTTTTCAAGAGTACAAAAATAAGTTTTCATAAAAACTTACACCGATCTCCCCGTCCCACAATTAATATATTAAAATAGATTAAAACATTTCCAGATGAATCGTTTAATAATTAAAAATAAAACTTAGAGAAGCATATATTAAAGTTATTTACGGATACGAAAAATAGATGTAAAATATAGTTTAAAGAGTTTCATTAATTAATCGAATAGATAGATAACATTTTCCATCTTTTTATTAAGATTTAACAAAAGAACGCACAAATATTATTAAATATTTTTTTTTATTCCTTTGGTTTTACTTCCTTGTACGAAGTAAAGGAAGTATTGCGATCGTGAAAAATTTCGGTTTCCAAATCGCAACGAAAATATCCAATTTGAACATCCCTGAATCCATTTGTACTAGTTTCGGCGTGACGTCTTTACGTACGGATGTATCTCGCATAACTAAAAAACGATTAGCCGTAGGATGCTGAAATTTTGGGTTTAGGACTACTGTAACATCTAGTTGTGCACCTCTCCTTTTGATTGCAATCGACTCGACCAAGTGTCCAAAAAAAGCCCAAAACCCAAAATATTTGGGTTTTTGACTTTTTCTTAACCGCATTAATAAGCCCTTATCGAGAGCTTTTCAACGATATATCGTAAGCGGTACTTATTTCCATAGGTTCTAGAGTTACAGTCAAATAAAATTTTAATTAATCAAGTATTTGAATCTTACAAGGGGAAGGCACATCGGTTCGAATCCGACTTCATTTCCTTTTTTTTATTTTCATTTTATTTAAATATATAAATTTAATAATAATTATTAACCTGCGATTGTAAAAAAAAATTGAAGATAAATAATAATTCGTTAACAAAAAAAATCCTTTATTAAAGAATTAGAGGATCGTATTTCACTTTCAAATGAAATACGTTTAAATGAAGTGCAGCAAAAAATGTGTGTATGTAATGTAATAGACGTACAAGGAAGTCATGTGATGTCCACATCAGATTTTTTTTTCATTATTTGTTTAAATACATCCAATTCTATTTCTTTTTAAAACAGTAAAAATATGCGTTTTTGTTCATATTAATGATAATGTAAACAATAAACTTATACATATATATAAGGTGAATTATTTAGTGTTTAATGGAGATCCATGGTGATAGGCTTGATTCTTTCAACTTCGTGCTAGTGTTCATTCGGTTTTTGTTTTTTGCTGGATAGATTTGAGTTCTGTTTTATGTTTTTGTTCCCCGTTTTTATTGTTTTATTAATTTAATTAGGCTTTATTTACATCTGAGTTGCTTTCCGTAGAAACATAGGTTAACAGTGACTATTTCTGTTTTTTCTTCTTTATATTTTGTCGTGTTGGGAGTCGTTTATTACTTATTTATATTTATATTCATTATAAATTATATTATTATACATATTTATATTCATTTTCTGGCGTTTGACATCTACTTTAGTTTTTTTTTTTTTTGTTTGCTTGCATTTCTTCCGCCGCTACCCCATAAGATCGAATGTCTGTGCCGCAAGGGGTTACCGAGCCTCGAAACGGTTTAGCGACCGGTGTCCTAAATAGCTCCTAAAGCTTACCTAACAGCTTGAACGGACTAAGCGCGGTGCCGTACACCATGGGCTTACTTATCCCAACCGCTCGCTTGTCATATATTTACTAAAATCAGTAGGCGCACCCCGTCAACTACTAAAAATATATATGACATCGGTAAATTAAAATTTAATTTGACTAGATAGCAATTCGCTGCCACGCCTAGGTCTCTGAATACCAGCAAGTACCTGTCCACCATATTAAAGCGCTTGGAGCCCTAATCGGCTGGTGGTCAGCCGTATATCTCAAGGTTAGCTTCCGATATCAGTGCGTTATGAGTCTTTCCCTTAAGTAAACTATTGATATCGGTTGAATATAGCAAACTCATCAAGGAACTCCTATACGGTCTGACAATGCGGCTATCGCCATATTGACTCGCCGTTTGTGAGAGACAATTTTCCCCTTGAATGCTAAGTTCCAAGGTGGCTCGGTCTCTGGCCGCATTGTCGGACCGTGTGGGAGTTCCTTGATGCTGTTGCTTCGTTCAACCGACATTTAGCTTTAGTTTGCCTAAGGGAGAAGACTCCCACCGCGCTGCTGTAGGAAGCTAACCGAGAGATACGGCTGACCACCAGCCAGATTAAGGCTCCAAGCGCTTTAATGGTGGACAGGTACTTACTGGCATTCATCGGCCTAGGCGTGGCAGAGAATCGCTGTCTTTGACGAGATAAATTTTATTATTGATAATCATATAAGTTTTAGTAGTTGACGGGGTGTGCCTACCCGTTTTAGTGATATATGACAAGCGGTCGTTGGGAAACGCAAGCGAGTGGTGTATGATACCGCTCTTATTCCTCTCACGCTTTTTTTAAGCTTTTTTTTGTTTGCTCTAGGAACTAGTTAGAACACCGGTCGCTAAACCGTTTCGAGGCTCAGTAACCGTTTGTGACACAGACATTCGGTCTTATGCATTATGGTGACTGAACGGGGTGGTGGCGGGAGAAATGCCAAATAAACCGATTCTCATTGCGTTTAATAAGCTGCCACGGGAAGTTAAATTTCGTGAACTAAAAGCCAGACGAATCCCGGCATAACTGTGAAGGGTGTTGCACGAATATTTTAAGGACAGATTTGTGGTGGGCAGGTCGGAAGGTGGTGAAACGAAATTTCCGTTGGAGATGGGTATACTTTAGGGTTCGATGCTGGGTCCGGTCCTGCGGAGCATTGCTTTCGATAATGTTCTAAGGCAGTACTACCTGTTTTTTTTTTTTTTTTGTAAATTTACGAAAAAAACAATTATTCCCTACGTCTAATCGGAAATGCGGTCTGGAAACCGGTGACTTTGCATCGACAACAATCGAAAGTGTAGGTGCAGTATTTAGATGCTAACTGGATACAACGTTCCTTGGTGATGCTGACGATACTTTCGAACGGGAAAAAATTACCCGCCGTATATAATTTTTAAAAGAAAATATTTACGGAAAGGTGAAAAACTTCCACCAAATACTGTCGTACGATCAAATAACGAATTAGTACCGGGTTGGATTAAATTCAACTGGAGCCTTAACCAGACGCTTTATTATATACGAGTAAAAAAATATATTTTTACGCAAAATTTACATTGTATTTAAAGTTAACTGGTGCAAAAAAAAACTGCAAAGTTACTCAAAATAAGATTTTTATCGATTATATATTAACAATTAGTGCGATTGTGATACCTTTGCTTAAGAAATTATTTATATCCATAATAAATGTTCCAGTTTTAATGTTTTGTTTTTACGTAATTTGTTATATTAATTAATGAAAATTGTAAGATAAATCTTATTTTTCGCTTTATATTAATACGCATTTCTAACACGAGATAAATGTTGGTTACTTTTATCTGTAAATATTTTTTTCTTTTTTAATTTCATTATTTTTAAACTATTTATAAGAGAATAAATAGTTAAAAGCATACATTAATAATTACAATTCTATAAAACTCGAATGTAAAAGCTATCTTTGTATAATGTATTTTATAAGGTTTAGCCTACATACTACGTTCAGGTAATGTTTATGTCTGGTCCAGATTATTTTGGTTTCACATCCGGTCTAGACGACTCAAACTACCCTCCATCCTTAATTTAACCACCCATCAATGACATGTTTTCTCCAGAGACGTATGTTGTATGAAAAAAAAAACAAAATTGTAATTATTATTAAAATAGGTTATTACTTTATGTAAGCCGTTAATATTCAAAAAGAGGAAATTATTTTAAAAGCACACATGTTCAGAAATTTTTATTTAACAAAATTCATGAATTCTAACAGTCGCTGGAAAAAGAACACAAAATATAGAGCAAATTATTTAACTTATTTAATCAGCATCAGAACAACAAACGCAAATTCGAGTGGAATGAAGATTAATAAACGTCTTTCAACTGCAATAACAAATATCTCTGTATTTAATCCATTTAAAAAGTGAATTTTATTTTAAAAGCGGTAAATCGTTTTATTAAATAATTTTGTTTGAATTGTATTATAAAAATGTTATTTAGAGTTCAAATGTAGTTTGACAACCGTTAACGTACAGAATCGATAGAAATATCATGAGCAAATGATATTGTTCGTAATGAGATAACAAAATTCGTCGGTATTTGATCAGTAAAACGGGAAAATTTTAAAATTCTATGTTTAACTGAGTTTGTAACATGAATATTTCTACAGCATTCTCTTAAGTAAGACGTCTGTTTATTATATTTTTAAAAAATAACGATTAACAACCGCCCACTATTACGATCTACGTACTCTTGTAATCATTATCGAAAATTTCCCAATACTCGCCGTAAGAGATGGCCGATGTAATGTGTGCCACTTATTCTACTTTTAATTTTAGTTTGCGGTCACTCAACGTACACCTTGCTCTTATTTCACCTCTAACTCGTAAGTTAATTAAATGAAGAGACTATACCCGCCCGTGACGCGTAATATGAATCGATCGCGAAATGGCTTTCCTGCAGCGGTCGCAGTCATTATTTTTATAAAAAGAATTTACACAGAAAGCACGTTGTGCAACAGAGCACTGTTCCGTGTTTTCTGAATGTCATTAAACGACAAACGACTATCATCAAGTTCAGCTCCATCACCCGATTGTCAAGTATTGGTTTGCTTGGCATTTCTCCCGCCGACACCCTATTCGGTGGCACTAAAGCATAAGACCGAATGTCTGTGCCGCAAACGGCTACTGAGCCTCGAAACAGTTTAGCGACGAGTGTCCTAAATAACTCTTAGAGCTTACCTAACAGCGTGAATAGACTAAGCCCTGTGCCGTACATCACCGGCTTACGTGTCTAAACCGCTCACTTGTCATATATTTACTAAAATGGGTAAGCGCACCCCGTCAACTACTAAAAATATATATGACATCTATAAATTAATATTTAATTTGTCTAGACAGCAATTCGCTGACACGCCTAGATCGCTGAATGCCATCAAGTATCTGTCTACCATATTAAAGCGCTTGGAGCCGCTTGGTGATCAGCCATATATCTTTAGGTGAGCTTCCGACATCAGTGTGTTAGGAGTCTTTCCTTTAACTAAACTACTGATGTTCATTGAACATAGCAACCGCAACGAGAAACTCCCACACGGTCCGAAAATGCGGCACTCGCACATTGACTCGTCGCTTCTGAATGGCCAATTTTCCCCTTGTCCGCTAAGTTCCAGGGTGGCCCGGTCTCTGGCCCCCCAAGAGCAGGTCAGTCAAACATCAGGACCTCCCTGCAGGCGCACAGCTCATCAGCTGCCAGGCGGAACCGAAACAGATATTGTTCAAATTAACATAGTTGTTGAGCACACCTGGGCACCCGTTGCCCTAAAAAATGAACTCAACGCATACCATCCCCCCAGATCCCGTAAACTTGTAGAGGGATCTTCCCTTAGTTATGGTGTCCTATTCCAGCTGCCATGCTTCCATCGCGAGGCTCTGCAGCCTCTTCCGCAGGCGGGATATGGGCAACTGAACGATATTCGACTGTACGATAATTTGTTTGCACCCTTGAACAGCATAAACTTCGTCTTGAGCAGTAATCATTAAATTTTGAATGTCCATTTAGCCCTCCGCGGTTGACAAGGCCGCTTGCGCTCGATTTTCCAGCTGTGGTCGTGAATTACCACGAACCAAAAGGAGACAGTCATCGGCGAAAGCCTGGGCAGTGACCCCTTCTGGGAATGTCAGTCCCAGAATCCCGTCAAATACCAGGTTCAACAGCAGGGAACCGAGAACGGAACCGTACGGGCTTCCCGTGGTGACGCATTTTTCCAAAGCTAGGATCCACTGGGGACTCCATGGGAATTTAGGTTAGGGGAATAATTGTAAAATTAAATTAGATAAAAGAGAAAGACCCGACACCACGTCAAGACAAATCACGGTATGGCGTGATGTCAGAAAAGGGGGGCAAAAATAAAATAAGTACTCAAAAGATCTGACCGGCGAGCCGACCTGCCATGCCGGACATACAGCCGGTAGGCGGGAAGGCTCGTTAGAGTATAGCAGACACTCCCCTGGGAGGCCAACCAGTCGGACCGGCCCAGGGGAGTAGAGATTTAAAAAAAAAAAGAAGCTAGGTGTGCATCTTTAAAAAGAGCCGTACGATTAGACAAATAGTCACGTATTACGGCCAGCAGGGCTATCGGAACGTTGCGGCGTTCCAACTCATAGAAGACCGAACTCCAGCGCAAGGAAGGAAATACTGCCTCTACGTCTATAAAAATTGCTAAAACATATTTACAGCCGACAAGCGCATTTAAGATGCAATCCTCGGTGCCAACCCCTTTTATGAAGCCATACTGGCCTCGATTTAGAAACGAGTTCACCTCAATGCTTTCCCAGAGCCGTTTCACAACCAGCCTTTCAAGCGACTTGTCGATTACCGGTAAGAGGCTGATGGGCTAATAACTGCCGACCTCACTAGGATCCTTTCCTGGTTTTAAGAGCATCCTCACCAAAGCCACTTTCCAATAAGTCTGGAAGCAGCCCCAGCTAAGGCACCCCGTGAACAGCCTGCCAAGCGGCGCTCTTATGACAGGCAGCAGATGGTAGAATATATTCGGGTCCAGTCGGTCAATCCCCGGTTGGAAACCGGGATAAATCTGATTTCGAAAGCGTTTGGAAAAACGGTCGATAAAACAATCTTTAATTAGATAATCCGTTTCTAATTCGGTTAACTAGTTCAACACTGAAGCAGTACGTAGATTTTCTTGTTATGTAGGTTTGTTTTTGCGATTAATACAGAAGCGGTGTATAAAACGATCGCACAACTACTCTGTTCTGCAGGTTTCAGCAAAGCCCGTTCTACGACCAGACCGTTCTTCGCAGTGAATCATATTCCGTCGCTAGGAAAACAGCCCTTGACGTTAAAGACCTCCAGCCTTCATGGGAATAAGGTATTCGCTCATTTTCTTATTTTTGATCCCGTCTTTCCCGATTTGGCTTCTGTAGGCGTACTTAGTATGAGAAATTGAAAAGAAACTGCGTTTAATCGTACCGTAGTGCTTGTGTACAGATCCGCAGACTTCAAGAAAGGTTAGCGGGTAGGGGTTAGGGGTTAAGGTTAAAGGTTAGGAGTGTTTGTGGAGGGTTGCGGTATAATATCCTAACGGTTGAGGTGCTCTCATGTAAAACTGGATTCCTTTGTCCCTTCAAAAATAAAGGGCGTATCAGTAAAGCGGGAATTTAAAAGGTTAATTATCCATTTGACAATCGGGTCAGCGTCGCCCCCTATCGGGGATTATCACTGATGACGTCCGAGCTGAGCGTCTGCAGATCTACCGGCGCGCCCGTAATGAGTAAGTTCATGCCAACAAGGAAGCCAAACTCAAGCTTTGGCAAGACTTGTTGCGCGAGTTGCAGCGCAGCCTGGCAGCTCGTAAAATCATGTTACCGGCCAAAGCAAATTGCACGTGCTGTCCAGTGTTCGATGCGTGACCGCACTTTAACATCTGTGGCGACTTACCAAGCGTTCCTGGATACTCTATTTCCAAACGTATATTTATCGCAGAATTTTCTACTGTTTATATAATCTTTATATTTATATTTTATATTTTGGAGAGTTATTTCATCCGCAAGGAGCGACCAATGTAATTATAATTCTCATAAATTATTGATTTTTTTTTTATTTTATCGTTGTTTCCTTTGACGTCCTGGATTTACTCCTGTTCTTCTTGGCTTACGGTAATAAATTTCTAGAGATTTCGGGCCGAGGGGAATCCACAGCCGGCTTATATTTCAAAGAAAAAGGTTGTTTTAAAAAAATAAAAAGCTATTACCATTACGATCAGTAAAACTGATACACAGTAAGGATGGTTAAGATACGACTGGAATAACGGCAGAGGACAATTCCTAAGGGAACGACACTCTCTCTCGCATTAGAGATGGATAAAAGCCGCGGCTCAAGTTTCAATAGTTTCTGAATCGCGGATCAAAAAAGTCGAAATAAAAGAAAAAAGTGAAAGCGACATAAAAAAGTTATTTCCATTTAAAATTTTAACCTGACGGTGTCGTTTGAAAACTGCTAAACGTGTTCTTTAATTTTTTTATAATCTCCACGTTTTAACGATCAGACTTTACAAAATAGTATTTAAGTAATAGTCTTTTTCATTACTTATATATTTTTGAATTCTACTTTTTTTATATCGTTCTACAGTTGAAACTGTACAGGGAAGATTATATATAAATGCGATGCGATTTAAAATAGAAGAATGAAATTTGTATTTAAAGGTACGATTACAAAAGTTTTTCTGCTAAATAATATTTAACGATTCACGATGAACGTAAAAAACTTTCAGGACACGTTCTACTAAAGAAAATAAAGAAGAAATTTCATATAAAAATAAATTTGGAAACGAAGCGTTTCGGAATTTATTTCGAATTTAGATTTCGCTCTGATTTCTGCGCCTTCGGTAAAATAAAGGCAGAGTGTAATTCTTGGGACACTGTTCTTCTGTATTAATTGCACCCCGCTGAGAATTTCAATAACTAACTCTTCTTTTTCGGTTTTGTTCATATACTAACGGTTTAAAGTTCATTTCACCCGACCCTGTTAAAAAACAGAAAGCCACCGAGAACATGTTAGTCGGGCAGAGTGTTGCTGTATCCACTATGGCGGAGAACATTTTCAGTGTTTGTTTAATCGCTTGCGAGTTGATTTTATTGTTTGTGCTTGTATTTTTTATTTTTCGAAAACGGTTAATTCTTTTGTTACGTATTATTGAAAATTTTATTTTGTTTAATACTTAAAATCTACCGCGTTTTGATGTTTTAGTGTTAATTCTTACGTTTATATTTAGTTTCTGGGGGACTTCATTCGTACCTTTTTACTCAGAATTAAATTTTCTACACGTTTTGTTTAGAATTTGTAAGCGTTTATTATTCGTTTAACAGAGTTATTAAACGCCATGTGTTTTTCGAGCTCAATCTTTTTTTTTTCTTTTACCTCATATTTCTCAAAAACTACTAAAAATGTGGTTCTGGAATCTACGTTTTTTTCTATTTTTCAGATCGTATTTCACATAAAACCGTTAAATTTACCCCTCCATTTGCGTTCCAATAATTACAATCCGGCTTAATTTTATCGAAGGCGCAGAAACGAGAGGAAACTTTTGCCAGCCGGCACTCGTTAGAAGCATATCGGAGCCTGTGTTTGTTTGAATCTTTCTTCTTTATTTTCACCGGTAGAATTTGTCCTGAATGTTTGTTACATTTGTGAATCGCTTTATATATATAATTAACTATATACACAGACTCGTTGGATTTTGAAATTACATTGTAAAAATTTGACATTAAAACGTCAAAATTTTAAAAACATCGCGTTTCACAGTTTCCAAATTACATCACCAAGTTAAAATAGTAATCCGTAAATTAAATACCATCTTTTTGTACGGTCGCTGAGAAAAAAATTACTTTATTTATTATCCTTCATAAGTTATTGTTTTAATCGGAATTAATAAAAAGAAACTATAATAATAATAATAGCCGATAAACCGATGCGTGTTAAACATATAAACCAAAAATAAATAAGAAACACGAACCTTTTTTATAATTAGTTTACAGCGACGTACATAAAAGCAAGTCGATGCACTTCTTTAAATAAACTTAGTTTATCGTTATTAAAAAAGAGAGAAGAAACCGAAAGAGAAATACGAATATTAAAGCTAGCCGGTTACTTTAACAGAAGTAAATGACTAGAAGCGAGGGAAACGTGAGTAGCACGTGTATGCTGTCAATAACAAAAGTTTTATGTATTGACTTCCGGTATTCAATGCGAATTTATTTTTGACCTCGTCGACAGATGTTAAGGGTCTCAGGGCACGTCTAGACAAAGCTAGCTAACCAAGAGGGTTACGTTTAGTAATACAGAAGTGTTTGCACCTACCATATACATTTATAATACTGCTTATATAGACAGAGGAACAGACACCTTATAGATATTTAATATGACTTCAGCGAGGCACGATGATAAACTGCGTTTCAATCGCGTAATTCAAATATTAATCCGAGCATTATTATTATTAAAAAAAAAAAAAAAAACAACTCTTTAAATATGGACTTTTTTTATTACAAAATAAAATTGACTTTAGTCGATACGATTCGGTATCTTTCTTTTTCTGATTAGCCTCCGGAACCACCGTAAGATATTACTTCAGAGGATGAATGAGGATTATATGTATGAATGTAAATAAAGTGAGGCTTGTACAGTCTCAGGTCGATCATTCCTGAGAAGTGTGGTTAATTGAAAAACCCAACCGCCAAAGAATACCGGTATCCAACATCTAGTACACAAATACGTACTAAAGTAACTATCTATAGTAGGATTTGAACCTCAGAACTCTCGAGACTTCAGTCGATTTGCGATGACGAATTAGCAACTAGACCAGTCCGGCGGGCTACGTTCGGTATCTACTCAGACCGGCTAAACTTTGGTAGCAACAAAAGGCAGTACTCAAGTTTGGTTTCTCTGAGAGTAATAATCCCATTGTAAACAGTGCCAGGTGCGGAACAACTTTTAGGATTAAACTTCAGATCCTTTATCCCTTATATTTCGGTAGACTTTATTTGACAACGTACAATCTTTGAAGAAAACTGTGAAAAACCTTTTTATTTGTCTCTTACTCTTGAGAAATCAGTAGACAGAGCCGATTTAAACTTAACGTCTTAACGGGTAATAATTCAGGTCCTGCATATTAGCGAATAGCGGTCAGCATCAGACTTATTTTCTAGACCACCGTCGCGAAACAACAGTTAATTTTTCCGATTTTCAATGACCGTTAAACAGTTATTGTTTTTTAATGTAA
The DNA here is from genome assembly GCF_047948215.1 of Lycorma delicatula. Classification (NCBI taxonomy): domain Eukaryota; kingdom Metazoa; phylum Arthropoda; class Insecta; order Hemiptera; family Fulgoridae; genus Lycorma; species Lycorma delicatula. Next base: position 142,048,915 of record NC_134462.1, read on the forward strand.
ATAGCTCCTAAATGCAAATTACAAAGTAGGACATGGCCGACCTGTTGTTGGCCGACAAAAAATAAATATCGATCTTTTAACAGTTAAATTTTTCTCAAAAAATGAAATTTTGAATGCTTGTCTTGAAACCTCTCTATATTCAGAGTTTTACGATAATTCTGTTTACCGTAGTTTTATGTGTATAAAAGGAAGATGAATGTAATAGGTAGTAAAAAGTTAAAAACTACGATTAGTTTTAAAGTAATAAACATTTCTTTGGTAATTTCAAAATGACAAATTAAATAAAAAAAAAAAAAAACTATTTGGTCGAAAGAGTCAAACAATATAACATTAAGAAGGGGTTCTGTTTGGTTTATCGGTTACTATATTTATAAAAGAAGGGTGACGAGTGGAAATGAAAACATAGAGTTGCGGGGAAGGGAGTGACAGGAAGAGCTGTGATAAACAAGACCCACGTGGTCCGGAATTCCAGTAGATCTTTTCTAAAGATTCCTCCCACCTAGTAAACACTTGGTCGGACACACGCCACAAGCCACACGCGTTACTAATACTATCATACATATTTTGAAGATCTAAGCCGTTCACGATAAACCTTTTTAATGTAATTAAAAAAAAGACGAGGTTTATTTAATTAATTTGACGTTATCTGTTTATTTTGAACGGCAAAAATAATACATTCTTGGGACATTATATTTCCGTTTCTTTAAGCGTAAATGAGCACAAAAATAATTAATAAAGGGTTGAAATAAAAAATTGTGAACTGTGCAAAAATTTAGTCGGTAATAAATTACGGATTCATTTAAAAGATCGTAAAATCGATTTATTTAAATTAATATTTTATTTTACAGAATTAATATTACTCTTTCAAAAATGTTACAAATATCTTCATCAGTACGGTTATCTGCCCTGAAGTAGGTCCCTTTCACTTGTCTGTTTACATTTTTCTCTATTCCCAGCAAACTATTTAAGATCTTAATAGTTTTATTTAGATATTCTATAATCTTTATGCAGTCTCTCTTTTCTTCATCTTCTACTTATCTTTCTTGCATTCTATTAAACTTTTCTTCTCTCGTATATTTCGAAAGTTGAGATATAATTATATATTTCTGAATTGTTCTGAGCGAGCTATTAATTTCATTAACTCTTCTAATTTTTAATTTTTCTCTTTGTACAACCGTTTAATCTTCTCTATTCTCCTTCTCATCCACGTTTTAACATCTCCGCTTTTTCTATTTACCTTTTTGTTAGTTATAAAAAAAGCTTTTTTAGAGAAGTATACTCCAAACAAAATAATTTTTATGATGGTCAAAAAATTGTCGCTAAAAACTTTTTTAGTTATTATTTTTTTGATTAAAATCTATTTTTTTTAATTAAAATCTAATAATGTGTTAAACAAAGATGGTACACCAATATATAATACGAAAGGTAAAGTCGATAGATGGGTGGAATATATTGAAGAGTTATACGGAGGAAATGAATTAGAAAATGGTGTTATAGAGGAAGAAGAGGAAGTTGAGGAGGATGAAATGGGAGAAACAATACTGAGATCTGAATTTAAGAGAGCTTTAAAAGATTTAAATGGCAGAAAGGCTCCTGGAATAGACGGAATACCTGTAGAATTACTGCGCAGTGCAGGTGAGGAAGCGATTGATAGATTATACAAACTGGTGTGTAATATTTATGAAAATGGGGAATTTCCATCAGACTTCAAAAAAATTGTTATAGTTATGATACCAAAGAAAGCAGGGGCAGATAAATGTGAAGAATACAGAACAATTAGTTTAACTAGTCATGCATCAAAAATCTTAACTAGAATTCTGTACAGAAGAATTGAGAGGAGAGTGGAAGAAGTGTTAGGAAAAGACCGATTTGGATTCACGAAAGGTATAGGGACAAGGGAAGCAATTTTAGGCCTCAGCTTAATAGTAGAAGGAAGATTAAAGAAAAACAAACCAACATACTTGGCGTTTATAGACCTAGAAAAGGCATTCTATGATGTAGACTGGAATAAAATGTTCAGCATTTTTAAAAAATTAGGATTCAAGTACAGAGATAGAAGAACAATTGCTAACATTTAGAGGAACCAAACAGCAACACTAATAATTGAAGAACATACGAAAGAAGACGTAATAAGAAAGGGAGTCCGACAAGGATGTTCCCTATCTCCGTTACTTTTTAATCTTTACATGGAACTAGCAGTTAATGATGTTAAAGAACAATTTACATTCGGAGTAACAGTACAAGGTGAAAAGATAAAGATGCTACGATTTGCCGATGATATAGTAATTCTAGCCGAGAGTAAAAAGGATTTAGAAGAAACAATGAACGGCATAGATGAAGTCAAGAACTATCTCATGAAAATAAACAAGAACAAAACAAAAGTAATGAAATGTAGTAGAAATAACAAAGATGGACCGCTGAATGTGAAAATAGGAGGAGAAAAGATTATGGAGGTAGAAGAAATTTGTTATTTGGGAAGTAAAATTACTAAAGATGGACGAAGCAGGAGCGATATAAAATGCCGAATAGCACAAGCTAAACGAGCCTTCAGTAAGAAATATAATTTGTTTACATCAAAAATTAATTTAAATGTCAGGAAAAGATTTTTGAAAGTGTATGTTTGGAGTGTCGCTTTATATGGAAGTGAAACTTGGACAATCGGAGTATCTGAGAAGAAAAGATTAGAAGCTTTTGAAATGTGGTGCTATAGGAGAATGTTAAAAATCAGATGGGTGGATAAAGTGACAAATGAAGAGGTATTGCGGCAAATAGATGAAGAAAGAAGCATTTGCAAAATATAGTTAAAAGAAGAGACAGACTTATAGGCCACATACTAAGGCATTCTGGAATAATCGCTTTAATATTGGAAGGACAGGTAGAAGGGAAAAATTGTGTAGGCAGGCCACGTTTGGAGTATGTAAAACAAATTGTTGGGGATGTAGGATGTAGAGGGTATACTGAAATGAAACGACTAGCACTAGATAGGGAATCTTGGAGAGCTGCATCAAACCAGTCAAATGACTGAAGACAAAAAAAAAAAAAAAAAAAAAAAAGTTTTTGAATAACAATATGGTGCCAAGATTACAAGGAAATATTAATTTACTTGATATTTCTCCAGCCACCGACCCGTTCGGTCGCCCTAAAGCATAAGACCGAATGCCCGTGCCACAAACGACTACTGAGCCTCAAAACAGTTTAGCGACCGGTGTCCTAACTAGCTCCTAGAGCTAACATAAAAACGTGACGAATAAGCGTGGTGCCATACACCGTTCGCTTGCGTGTCCCACCGCCCGCTTGTAATATATCACTAAAATGAGTAGGCGCATCCCGTCAACTACTAAAATATATATGACTGTCAATAATTAATTTATCTCGTCAAAGACAGCAATTCGCTGCCACGCCTAGGCAGCTGAATGCCAGCAAGTACCTGTCTACCATTAAAGCGCTTGGAGCCTTGTTGGCTGGTGGTCAGCCATATATATTTAGGTGAGCTTCCGACATCAGTGCGTTAGGAGTATTTCCCTTAAGTAACCTACTGATGTCCGTTGAACATAGCAACCGCATCAAGGAACTCCCCCACGGTCCCACAGTGCGGCTCTTGCCACATTGAATCGCCGGTTGTGAGTGGCCAATTTTCGCCTTGACCTCTAAGTTTCAGAGTGGCCCGAGTTCTGGCCCCCAAGAGCTGGGCAGTCGAACATCATGTGTTCGTTCGACTGGACCTCCCCGCAGACGCACAGCTCATCAGCTGCGAGGTGGAACCGAAACAAATATTGGTTTAAGTTTACATGGTTGGAGAGCACTTGGGCTCCCGTTGCCCTTTAAAACGAATTAGAGGCGTACCATCCCCCCTAGTCCTGTATAAATCTAAACAAGGATCTACCCTTAGTTGTGTCATACCATTCTTGTTGCCATGCTTCCATTGCGAGGCTGTAAAGTCTACTCCGCATGCGGGAGATGGACAACTGTTCGAAATTTAGAACCGGTGCATTGAGATCACCGTTCCACTCCGGTACAAGCCCGGCTCGAAACCGCATCCCAGATACATCGGCCTTCCTGACTCTTCGCAATTTCCAATGGCCGCCCGAACTTTCATCACTAAATCGATTGGGAGATCCTTTCCCAATACGGTGGTAGCCTCGTAGGAGATTGTTTTAAAAACACCAGTGCATAAATTTAAGGAGTGCGCTGGGCACTCCTTAAATTTTGAATAAGTGCTAAACAGCCACTTCTCATCAAACAAAACACCTAGGTACTTATGAACTCTCACTCGGCTGATTACACAGCCTTTATACTTAATGTGAAGCATAAACTTCGTCTTGGGCACAGAAATCTTTAAATTTTGAATGTCCTCTGCGGTTGATGAAGCCGCCTGCGCGGCGGCTTCAGTTATCATCGAACTGATGCGGTCGTAAGTTATCACGAACTAACAGGAGACAGTCATCGGCGAAAGCCTGGTCCGTGACCCCTTCCGGGAATGTCAGTCCCAAATATCTGTCGATACCAGGTTCCACAGCTATGGATCGGGAACGGAGCCCTGCGGGCTTCTCCTGGTGACGGACTTTTCCAGAACTAGGTGCGCATCCTTAAAAGAGCCGTGCGATCATACACGTAGGCACATACTACGGCCTGCATGGCTATGGAAATATTGCGGCGTTCCAGCTCATAGTGGACAGAATCCTCTAGGAAGTATTGCCTCTATGTCATTAAAAATTGCCAAAACATATTTACAGTCGGCGCTTTCCACTTCGGCAAGAACATTTAAGATGCAATCCTCGGTGCCAACCCCTTTCATGAAGCCATACTGGCCTCGATTTAGGAATGAGTTCATGTCGATGATTTCCCAGAACTATTCTACAAGATTACTAGGAAAAACGGGGACTGTTATATCTTCTTTATTGAGGTGAATGTACTTTTCATATAGACATTCGGATCCATTGTAATACAGTTGATATTCAGCACTTCATGTATCTTTCTCTTTTATTCTATTTATCACAGGATAATAAACATCATTATTCTCAGAGAAATCAACTCTGACTGGTGTTTCTCAGGTGTTTCTCATATGTTTCTTAGATGCTGTGTTTAACATGCATCACAATCATAAGAGAAAGGAACAATTAAAGTAAAGTAATGAATAACGTTTCTGCTGCAAAGAATCCATTAAATTCACTGTTTCAGCTTACCCAGGGGTGACATTATAAGAAGAAACATTGCAAATGGCTCGGCAGTTTTTTCTTCTCCCATACCTTAAGCAGGCTATTCCTGATTCTATATAATTTTTTTTTAATTTTTTAACCATAATAGTCTTATGAATGAAAATCATAAGACAAAGAAATTCATACTTGTAAGAAGGAGGACAACTTGAATGTAGAATTTCTGAAATATTCGTGCGAACTATTATGCATGATGTTCACAAAGTCTTGCAGCCCATAATTAAAAGAACAATTCTTTTTTTTGACAAGAGACCAATTTAATTTTAAGATAAAAATATTTTATGATAAAATAAAGGGTCAAAAAATCCAAATTTGATTTTCATTCTATTTCCTAAAAGATATTGAAAGAATTCATCTTGAGTATTGAAGTAGGCATCGACTTGTTTCTTCGTGATTCAAGTTTTGTAATTTCTTTAGAAACGTGAAATTTTTTACCAAATTTTACAATGTTGTTTAACGTGGACAGAAGTTTTCTTCTTCTATAAATTGCAAATTATTCATGATGTAATGCCCAGATCTATCAGAAGCAACTTAACTGATGCTTTCTTCAATATTTTTTCAACTCCTTCAATATACGCGGATATATTCAAGTTCGCCTCGGACAGGATGCCACCGATGCAAATATTAAGAGTTACATTCCCATCGGTGTACTATTATTTATTGAACTCAAAACAAAACACATCTTAAGTAAGACTGAAAGGACTAAACAAAGGAACTGAACTATCTACCTGTAGAAGGAAAAAGTGAGTTCAACACGCAACAAGAACCGTAAAAATATCACATGAAACAATAACACAGTAACATTGAAACAAAAATGACAAAAACATCATTGTCTTCTAGATAATCCAGCAAATAAAAATGTGAGGATGAGAGATGCAGATGAAGTGAAGGCTGTACCCAGTATGAATTACACAGCCATCAAAAAATTCACACATTAGCATTATGTGTACCATCTAGTCATAATCAGCATTTCTGCTTATGAGTTTTCAATAAAATTACAAAGTTTATAAGAATTTCCTGAAAATATTTTTTAAGTTAATTTCTGTGTTAAAAAATCAATTAATTTTCCTTTGCTGAGAAAATGCATACCACACACTGTTTTTTTTTGTTGAAAAAACAAAGTGAAAATTTGTGGGATTCTCAGAATTCCATATTCTGTCAAGCTTTATCTGAATAAAAATCATCGTCAAAAACATGTACATAATCTTAAACAATACATCTGAACTACCTGCAGTACTGAAGTTTTCTATTAAATTACATTCTCATTGTTATTTAATTTCTTGAATCAAGATATACGAGTAACTTCAGTTTTTTATGGTCTTGCCAAGAGAAATCCAGTTCGCTGAGAGACTTTTAAGGAGAACATTACAATGATTGATGATTGTTTTGCCTAATGTCATGTAAAAACAATGATGATCGACTACAGTCATTAGATACATCTTCAAGCTGTGATTAGAACAAGCCATGCTTATTCTAATACCACAAGACTACTAATTCAGACAAAGTGATGGTATACTAATAAACTACATGATTTGACCTTCAATTGTACTACATTTTAAACCTTGAAACAATATATTTAAAAGCTTTGTTAATATTTGATTGTTATAATACATTAGTTGATGCAATTAATTACTAAAGCTATAATTAGTAAAAATGTTTTGTTATCATGGAACTATTTTAAATCCAAAATACAATTCCATTTGATTAGCATTTAATAATTCAGCATGCTAATTAGTTAATATGGTTTCTTGTTACAAAGTAGGATAAGAAATAATTTAATTTATAAGAAAATGATATCATTATGGTTAACAGCAACTAAAAACTGATGATGTGGTTAGTTTATAGACAACTTTAAATTTTATAACAATTATAAATTTTTATTTAGACAAAAGATGTTAAAAATAATATCTTATATTTATTAAACATATAAATGCAGTATGGCATTTGTGAGATTTTACTCGGAAAGTGTAAGTGACTAGAATTTTATTGCATCAAGATATTTGTAAGAATAATTTTCAACTTAAATAGTAGGTCTGCTTATAGAAATAAGTTTTAATTCTTTTATTCAAGGAGTATATTATAACAACTTTAAAGGAGTTTATAATATATATCTTTTAAAATAGAAATATTTTATTGAATAATGTACGAGCCATTTATTTAACAAAAGTGTTTTTATTAAATGTTCTATACTTATACATAGTAAATTACCACACATAAGCTTTTTAAGATTATAATGAGAATATAGAATAGAAATTTTACTGCATATGAAATATTCCAATCTTAATCTGAATTTGAAAACGGGACCTTCTGGATGAAAGGCCGAGATAAAAGAAAAGGCAGTTATTTATGGTAGTATTGATGTCATAAGATTAAAAATTGATAATGGTTACCGATAAATGCTTATATAAATAACTAGCTGCAGGGCATGCCTACAGCATGCCTTCCAGGCAGCGTCTCAGAATGCTATTATTATTAGGTGTCCAAAATTGATTACCTCTTGTGTAAAAATGTTTTTTATTGAATGATGAAAATTGATCAAGGAAAAGTGAAAAAGGGTTTGTCATCATTCAGTAAAGCACCCTTCCTCATTAGGAAATAAGTTAATCAAATGCATAATCGATGATATTTTCAGTATCAATTTATTTGTATTGAAAATAGTTGTATTTTAAGATATGATACGATATTGAATGAATGAAATACGATAGTAAAATTTATTATATTGTAATTATTATTACTGTTGTTATTTATTGTTTATAAATACATAAGAAAAAATCTTATGATTTTTTGACGAACAGTTTGTTCAATCATGTAAACATGTTTTTCTTTTTGCTCTTATTTGTTGGTGTTGCTTCTTCTTACTTATTGTGTATAAAGAAAAAAAATCATGTGATTTTTTGACAGGCAGTATGTTCGATAGCAGTTAAACAGGATGTTCTGTCTAGATGGTAATTCGTTACTAGGATTGTGTTGATGGGAATTAGTTATCAATAAAATTTTCAGAGAGCAAAAAGCAGGAAGCAGGGAAATTACTTTTTTCTGAGAAAAATTTAAGAATAAGCAAAAGCAAAGTAAACAATACACATGTATCAAATGATGTTTATCAATATTTCAGAATTATAATGTTAAACAATCCAAGCCATTCTCAACTTGTGTGAGCCATCAAGCTTGTGTTAAGATTAAGATTCTGCTCTACTAATGTTTTCAACATCAACATTAGAACAGGATATTTTACTGAAAACCATGATATATGCAGGGAAAACAAAACAGCTAATTAAGGAACAAAATTTTAAATAAGTCAATCTATTTAAAATAAATACATGTAACTTTCACAAACAAACACTGATAAAATTCAGAAAACCATCAAGACTTTACAACCGACAAAATAAATTAATTTCATATCCATACAGCATACAGTACATAAAAATTGTAAAATAGCACATTTCAAAAAGTTTATATCATATAAATACTTATTCATGATATTTGTTGGAATATTAAAATTAATTTAAAATCACTTTAGCACCAATAAATTTATAAAAAATAATCAGATACACATAAAATTCAATATTATAACAGCAGTGCTTAATAGTTTTAAATATTCATTCTTTTTACGTTTATTATTTCAAAACCACTTTGAAGTAAAATTTTTGTTAATTAACATTTGTTTTTTTCAAAAACCAAGATATACATTACTGATAATCTGTATTAATTGTCATCCTTATCTTAAGAATTCAGCAGTAAAAACAAACAATTCTTATTAAATAAGAATTATAATAAACATTATAAAATAATAACTCAGTTGTTTATTTTACTTTAATTGACGTAATATTAAAGAATAAATAGTAATTTAGAAAACAAAGTTTCATTTCTGTTACAGGTGATCTAGTGTTGTTAAGTGGCTACTTTAAAAAATTAAAAATTAAGAATGTTCAGTTATTTAAAATAAAAAATTTCTAAGTATTAATAAAAAAGAGAAATGAATTTATAATTATTATCAATAACACTGTTTAAAATTATAATTATTTATTAACCTTAATAAATCATCTAAATGATATAACCCTAGAAAACATTTCCCATGTAGAAAGAGGGATAACAGAATTTGTTGGAACTCATCCATGCTGAAAGAAATAAAAAAAGCATTTAAAAATATACTGCAAAAAAAAGTGATATCAGAATTTGCAAACTTTGTTTTTTTTTCTAATACCTAATTCTTAAACATTCTTTTGATACTGAACTTTAACATCAGGTTTTTGGTAAAAAGTAAATGTATTTTTCCTGTTATCAGCCACCCTATTTTGTATAGTACTAAAAATAAATAAAAACTAATACAAAAATGCTTAATGTATAAATTTTACTAAAATTTATCATACAAGATATAAATATATTTTAATCCTTATTGATAATAGATTTTTGTCTTTTCTATTGGTGCTATTGCCAAATCGTAAGTTAAATAAATATTTTGAAATTGGATCGTGTAAAGAGGTAACTGTTTAATCTTGAAACTACAAAATAAATAGAAAAGTTTCCAACAGGCTAATGAACTATAGTAGGGACTCTTTCTTTATCTTTGTCATTCAAGGTCACAGACAAGATGGTAAAATACTCCAAACAGATGTAGTTCCTTTGTGAATTTATCATCCCTTTTCTACTCTCTTTCATTTCTTATTCTTGGATGAAGCCACGGGAACTGGATCTAGTTTCATCAGTGGCATTGTAGCAGCCTTCCTAGTAGTTATAAAGGATAACCCTTCCTAGCACTCAGTTCTGTTCGAACTTAGTAAGTAGCGACCCTATGTCCCTGTGCGGCAGTCTGTTTCTTCTCTGCAGATTGCGCAAAACACTTTACTAGCTGTTGACATGTCTTCTGAATAAAGCCAGTCTTCCTGTTTCCCATATCTAGTTTCACATATGAATATTCAAACTATAACTTTTCAACTTAGTGTGTAGCACATAAAAATGTTTACAAAAAGATTATTATCGAGTTTAAAAAAATTATTAAAAAAAAAAAATTGTAATTAAAAGGTTTAGAAGCATGATATTTTGAACTTTATCGTGCTCTGTAATTCTGCCCTTTTATTTGTTTGCTGTTTGTTAATGGATATCAATCCAATGCAGTGTTCTATATAATAAAAAAAGATACTGAGCACTGTAAGCGTGCATGCACACGCATGCATACACACACACACACACACACACACACATGCATGCATGCAGAGAGAGAGAGGAGAGTGAGTGTACACTGTGTGTCTGTATGTGTGTATGTGTGTCTCTCTCTCTCTCTCTCTCTCTCTCTCTCTCTCTGTGTGTGTGTGTGTGTGTGTGTGTACACATGCACTGTACTTATATGAATAATATAAGCATATTAGCATGCACAATTCAAACAAGAGATCAAAATGTATGTAATTTTATTTATTTATTTATTAACAATTTGACCATTAATCATTAAGATACTGGATTTCAATTTGACAGATAGTTTTATTACTGTTATATGAGATTCTCATAGAAGAATGAACTATTTTCTCAATCACTTAAATGTAAAAGAATGCATCAAGTTAATGAAAAAGTGCACAGAAATCTAATTGATAAGCTGAAAGAATTTAAAAACGACTACAAACAAATCAACATAAAAAACACAACAATTTAACTTCAAAAAAAAAATTCTTATATGTGTATTATAAACTATGAAACAATAATAAGTATAAAACCAATAACAAAACTTTCCATTTCCCAATGGAAAATTTCTAAGTAGACGTATAAATACATCAACCTCAAAGAAATTTTACAACGTAAAGTTTGATTATTAACTGGTATTACTTGATCTATCCCAGTTTTTGTAGACTGATTTCGCAATCTGTATGAGCAGTTGGTGCATAATGATATCGAGATGCCATTATTATAAAAACAGCCATATCAATAAGCATTAAGACAACAAATAAAAAAAATTCATCAGCCTGTAACAGAAATAAAAAAAGGGACTGCATTAATTAAATGTCATCTAACAAAGTAGATGTAAGAAATAAAACTTATTAGATAATTAGTACTAATAATGTTCATTTTATTGCTTATAATAATTAAACATAAGAGCTAATCTTTTGTTTACAAAAGAAAATATCATTGAAATTGATGTATTAATTACAAAAATATAATTTTTTTATGCTTGAAATTAACAAAATAAAACTGGTCAGCATTTTTAATAAAATTATTTAGAATACATTTACCTCTTCTGATACAGACTTTTGAAAAAACTGCTGGTAATAAAAAGATTAATTTTATAAATGTCAGGTATTTTTCAAAATGAAATAAATACTGTACAATAAAACATACAAGGTGTGTCTATTCAATAATTCAAGTATGTTTCCACCTCTTAGAGTAAGCTGTGAAAACTGATTGTGAGTTCTTGGTATGTGACTCTTGGTAACTGATTGTGAGCTTATATGTGTCTGAAACTGGATGACAAACAACACTCTTGGCAATTCAGTAATTGTGAGGCATTGCTTAGTGCAGTTTTGTTTTTTGTTACGTGCCGAAAAAATGTTAAATTTAAAAGTTGAGCAACATGTTAATTTCAAATTATTGGCAAAATTTCACAAAACAGTGACAGAATGTTTTCAAATGCTTATAAGACTTATATGTCTTATAATGCTTATAATGCATATAAGTGCTTATTAATGCTTATTAATGCTTATTAATGCTTATAATGCTTATTATGCTTATATGTCTTGTTTGTGTTAATGCTTGCATGCGCACGCGCGTGCACGCACTAGTCATTACTTACTTTGTAACAGTTTATCAAACGGATATTATACTACAGACAAGGTTTTGTCTTTTTTTACCTTTAATTTCATCTTTCTCAAATACATGTAGCATGGCTAAGGTTAAGATGAATAATAGTATAATGACATAAATAGATAATATCAATAGAAAGCTGTCAGATCATAGCAATTGTTATGAGGAACATATAACAGCTGTGAAATTGTTTTGTAGCTTAAATAGGAGATAATCGTTTTCATTTGCTCTCATACTATTTGTTTTTCAACAGAGAAAAAGAGAATATCATGTCAAAATCATACAAGATACCCCTTGAATAAATAATAATGTTTTAAATTTGATGTTTCATGTTAATTACTGGTTAATGATTTTTCATTAACAATAATGAAAGTTTGATTTTAACAGTAATGATTCCAATAGCATAATTTAAAAAATTGACTAATAGAAAACTTACCAAATTCTTAAAAAATTTTGCATGAGATATTATGACAACAATCAGATTACCAAAAGCAACTGTCAATAACCAACTTGCTGAGAGTACAGATTTCATGCTACCTGGGGCCTGAAAAAATATTTAAACTTTATTTATTTACATATCTAAATACTGATTAAATTATTTATAATCTTTTTTCATTTTTAAAAAACCTATTTGTTTCTATTATTACCTGAGTAAAAGAAAATTCAATTCCAGTAACAACAAACATTATTTCAGCTACTGTCATCACAGCATATTGAGGAAAAAGCCACAACATATGCACTTTGTTAGGTGGTGAAATCGTTACAAGATTTCCACTCTAAAAAAAAAAAAATAAATAAAATAAGTTTTATGACTACTCTTCATTGTAATTATGTAGTTTTTAAACCTTAATACAATTTTAAAATCCTTTCAACCATTTTTATTGGAGAACTTTTAAATAAATTCACATCTGCCATTGGCTATTTTGATTTCTTAAGACTGATATTTCCCAGTACAATTTTCAGAATTGTAACAAATCATTAGATGCCCGTTTTATAAACACTGATACAGCCAATCTATTGGCTGATACAGCCAATCTATACACAAAAGCAGAAGCAGGCCCAGACAAACAAATTTATACTCAAATACGTTAACTTCTTCACAGTGTAGTCTAGTAATGAGATATTAATATAATTTTTAAGAAACAGAATAATTCATTAAGGAAACAGTAAGTACTATCATTATTGTTAAAAAGTATGTCTAATGTTAATTACACGCTAAAAAATTAAGAACAAATATAACATATTCTTTTCTATACTGGGGATTTGACTGAATGGTTTATACTTCAGATACATTTCTAATAATTTTGAGGGTAAGCTTCTTTATGAAAATATGAAGATTAAGAAAATTCTCTGATGGTTTATTAGTATCTGGGTGGAACACAATTAGTTTTTGCGTAAATTTAACCTGGTCAATACAAAGTCAATCGGTAAGTTATTTCCCCATTCAAGTAAAGATAACCTGATCTCCCAAGAAACTGTAAGAAGAATGGACACAACAGGCCTTGGGGGATAAAATCGTCTTAAAGCGCTCTTTGAAGGAATTTTTGGTCTCATTTTGTGGCCCTTAAACAGTTGATTTTATTTTATTCCTTCTTTTTTAGAACATTCGGGGGGTGTTTTGCTCAATAGATCCCTGGTAAGAATGTGTGGATGTGTGGAGTTAGAATTTAGGCAGAGCTGGTCTAGCCCTAATCATCCCAAATTTTTTTTTGTACATTACAATCTATCTAATTCTATAAGGACAATTCTATGCCCTTTATGAGAAGTAGAATCTGATTTAACAAATGACAGCTTTTACAAAGAAAAGAGGGTAATCAAAAGATTATACGCATCTTTTTTTTATTTCTAAATGCATTTCAGTGCATCATATCAATAAAATGGGTCTTCTCAAATACGACCCGTATTTTTTTATATGTGTACTGTCAAGAAACATCTGGTTAAGAAAATAATAAAGAAACTTCAAACTTGAAACTTCTAGATAAAACTTAAGATATTCTATATAGTCTAATAAAAGATCTAGTAGATCTAGTAAGATCCTTATCGGGTTGAATGAGAAGCTTATAGATCTATTATTTGAAGCAGTATTATGTGTCATTCTTACTCTGTACGTCTGAAGTTCAACCAATGAAATCTTAGCCCCCTTTTACTTCTGTTTTAATCATCCCTTAGCGAGAAAGTTACTTTCTTTCAACCCTGAAGTTGCCATACATTTGTATCAGGGAGAAGATGGATTTGCAGATACTGAGTGTAGATTGATTTCCTCTGTTGACAGAGGAAATCAATGATTTATTATTATTGATGATTACACTAAACATCTTTGTTTGGTATTCTGAAACCACTGAATAATTAAACTGATTTAAGCATTTTAAGAGTTGCTAGACGGTCTCTTAGAACAATTTTATATTATACCAAGATACTTCATCTCCAAACAGATGTCTATAGATGAGGATGGTCAAGAGCGCATCAAACATTTACACGCGCAATGCCTGAAGCTAAGGTTAAACAACCCCCTATAGATACCAGGTTATGTTAAGAAAGTAACCAACCACAGGTTTTCTTCAAATTTTATAAACATTATGGGACAGTTACTGTATGAGGAACTTTTTTGCTATTTATTATTTTTACAAAAAAGCTAATGTGAAATGAGATATTTATTAGATAAAGCTGGACCTTCTATATGAAAACATTATGAATTATGAAATATTTTAATACTATATTTGAATATTCAAACATTAATAATCTATTAATAAATATTTTTAATCAAATCAGACAAAATAACTTTTCTCAATTATGTGATTTTATAGTCTTTTTATAAGTCATAAGCTTCATTAACAATAATCTAAATACTTTTTAAACAGGATACTCTGCAAACTGAAAACATACTCTAAGAAAGAAACATTAAAGATAACAGAAAAAATGCACTTAAAGATAGTAATTTTTAATTTAGCTATAAGAGACTACATATTACCAATAACATAATAATTTATTTCAATTAAAATTTATGAACCACAAAGAATAACTTACAATATGAGTTTTATTTTCATGTATAACTAGTGTATAAACTCCACCAGATCCCATTTCAATGTCATCATCATCATCATCATCATTGTGATTGTCATGACCGTTTCTTACATGTATTTCAGTGCCACCTATATAAATCCGGAAACTGAAATTTAAATTATAGTCTATAATAGAAATTATTTAAAATAATTAATTATTTTTAAAAAATTAAATACCAATGAAAATTTACCTTCCAACTAATCCTGGTATTTCTTTCTGTGGTGTATATATATCACTTTTTGTTAAAACAATTGTAGCAGTTTTTTCATCATCTGTTATTTTCAAATTTCCACGATCTGCTGACAGTTTATAAAGAACACTGAAAAAAAAAAATACAAATGTATTAATAATATACATAAATTTACACTTCATTTTTACACTGTCACATTATCAAACACTATGTTTATGGGTTTTCAAATATTTATAATAATAATGCAAAAAATAAAATAGTAAGCAAATAAAAGCAGGTGAGTATGGATAGAATCCTTAACTTTCAGTTGGTGAGGTGATGTTTCACAGACACATATGGTGAGGTGACATCATTTTGATACCCCTTAATTTTTTGTTACTTTTTACATCATTTTTAAGTAAATTTTTTATTTTAGTTATTGTTAAGTGAATAAAGGTTTTTAAAACCCCTTTAATACTTTAAATCACTTTTTAATACAATAAAATACTTTAAAATAGGAAATAGGAAAATAATTTATTCCATACTTCAATTTCACTTTCATTTTGAATATTACGTCTGTTGCCAACTCATAACATATTATGTGCCACAACACAGATATTTCTTCTCGGTTCTACTTTAGACCATCTAAAATTGGATTTATTCAGATAAACATTTTCATCTACTTTTCCATGTTTATCAATCCCTACATTTTCACCACCTCCTGAAACTTCGACCTCAGAATCTGTGTTATGTTCGCTGACAATACAGTCATTCCATTCAACAGCCTGTTCCTCATTTCCTACAGCAACCACCTCTCAATTTCCATTTCTAACCGATTCTTGATTATAATTTGCACCTTGTTCCCTATTTTGACCTATAATTGGTTCATCAACATCTAAATTCATGGTTTTCTGTCCATACAGTTCATGAAGAATTGCTTCTTCAAAATTTTGATATTCACGTTCATTTTTACACTGGAAAAAATTAATACAATTTGCTAATAAAATTGAAACAACTAGATACAAATAAATTAATATTTAAGCAAAAATCCACATTATTTGATCATTTCACGAAAGGAAACTGTACTTACAGTTGTAAGCACAAAATGGTAAGCACACATCAGTTTGACGTTGGACACTCAATTGAGAAAAAGCAGACAATATAAAAATTCTCAGTGGACTGCAATCTAATTATAACTAAAAAATAACCAATTACTACAAAGCACATTTCATTATATGATCAAGGGTGCGGATAATCACATAGCGACCAGACGCACACTGTCTTTTTGACATCACCTCACCAGTTGAGGGTTAAACAAGATGGAAAAACAGAATTTAACTGGTTTAAAGCTATCAAAGCTTAATTTTGGAGTAAAAGAGGAGGGCAGTAGATCTAAAAGAAATAAGCAGGAAGAGGTAGTATAACGGTGTGATGGAGGAAATGGAAGAAAAGTCAGAATGAAGAAATCATAATAGAAAAATGATTTTGGAGAAGGCAAAGTATATTTAACATACCGATCAGGGAAGGCTTGGAATATGAGAATGAATGAAGTAAATATTACAAAAGTTAGCCGGCAAAGTACTATATATTGGTATAGATGATTAAACTGATTTTTTATTAACACTGGATTACATATTACACCTTCAAAAATTTTATTTGCTGGTGTAGCAAATGTCATACTCCATCTATTACAAAACCTTGAAGAAATTGGCCTGGTAGTTAAAAACAATAGGTTGTCACAAAATTGAAGTATTAAATTTTAGCAGTATAAGTCTTTGTTACACTTAAGCATGCCTGTGTCTGAAGGGTTGATTTGTGTAAACAAACACACACTCACATTTTTAAACAGCATTAATGATAGCTGACATAGGTTTCTTTGCTTGTCTGGGGCTGTTACAAGGTATTATAAGATGTTAGTAATGTGGAGTTACATTACATCATTCATGCAAATGAGGGTAAAGAGAGGGCTGATATTTTGGCTAAGGAAACAAGAACTTTATGTATCGGTCCCGAACCGGTTTGTGGAGTAAGCATAAACTTGGACAGAAGAAAATGAAGTAGTTGGGTTACAAGGAAATAAAAAATACTTTGGAAAGCTCAATCTGAGGAAGAATTTATAAACCTAATACAGACCTTTATTGATACTGAATAGGTAGCAGTCTCGTGAAAATAACTAGTTTTTTACTAAATATATATTTTATGTTAAGGATTAATTAAAAAAATCATAGGACTCTGCAAAGAAAACCCTGTTGATAGATTGTGCCAAAAATCTAAAGACACTGCTTGGTACTTATTTCTAGAAAGATGACTAAACCAAACAAACTAATGAAAGGATTAATGCTAGACTACAAATGAAAGTTACAAAAATACAGATTCTACCGACTTGATAATTCAGTATAAAGTTGCAAGAACTGCGGTTTTAATTTAAAAATACCAGAAATATATTTTTTTAAATTAAAAAAAAATCTGATACTAAAGCAAGTAAACAAGTTTTTCATAATAAAGATTTAAAAAAAAATGGGTTTCTTAATTATGTAGCTCCTTGGATGGTCACGACAAAATCACAAAATTAATTAGAAAGAGATAGAGACGTCACTTGTTATCAGAAAAAATACAAAAGATTAAATTGAAAAGATAACAAATGAACATTAAAGGATAATATAAAAAAATAAATTATTACAATAATTTTTTTTTTGCCTGATAGTACTGCCAGATAAGGTTGAAGCATTTGTATGTTTATGAAAAATTCCATGACCAGATTTGAACCAGGGACCCTCCAGATGAATGGCCAAGATGCTAACACTCTGCCACAGAGATCAGCTAATTAAGGGCACTTGCTCAAAAACATTTTTTTTTAAATGTGTATTCTTTTTCATTTTTAAATTTTCCCGCTTTTTCTGTTTTATTTGATTTATAATGCATGGTATTTGAGAGAAGATTTCTGTTGAAAAAATGTTTTTAATAGTTTTGTATTTATTTTGTGACGATTGAATTTTATAAACGTTTTTTTGTAGTTCGATTTTCTTCCTGCTCACATGCGCTTTATTTTGTCTTGTACAGGCTATGTGTCGTACGTTAGGGTAAACGCGTACTACTGCGGCTGCGGCCACGACCAACCCTGGTCGTCGCTGTACTGAATACGGCCAGACATGCGGCCAGCCGGTGCGGCCAGCAATGTAGTGGCCGCGCCTGGCCGCACCGTCGACCTCACTAACAGTCACGAGATGGATGTCTCCGAGGTAGCCGCTGTTGCGTATCTGTATATTAATCGTGTAAAACGCAAGAGGAAACACTGGGTACATCCTGTTTTACGATCTCGGTTGTCAAAAGGAATGTTTTTCTTCTTTTTTTGCGATCTGCGACAACATGAAAAAGAATTTTCCAATTTTACTAGAATGTCAGTGAAAAGTTTTGATCATTTATTACATAAAATCGGTGATAATATAAGAGGCATAGACACAGCAATGCGCATGCGCATAGGAAATGAAGAAAAACTAATCGTAACTTTGAGGTAAGTTTTATTTTTCATAATAACATGACAATATTACTGAACAGAATAATTCAAAATCGTACACAATATCAATTACAGAACAGTGGCTTTAACCTCTAGTAAAATTTGTCTTATTAGTTTTAAAGTAGTTTTGATAAAGTTAAAATTAGTTTTTATTTGTAAAGTTACCGGTCTTGAGACTCATCAAAACAGGTAATTAAAGGCGACCTTCCTTCATCAAGAACATAGTTACTTTCACTAGAAACCGAAGTGGACGTTAATAATGCCTCAGGAGACTGCTTCGTAGGATACGGTTGAGTCGAATAAACCTTGACTGAATTGACCGATTCGAATTTGAGGTACTAGGGTGGTATGGTATCTGTATCGGCTTGAATAACCCTGCGGAGAAGACGCATTGCAGTTCAGCCTCTTCCAGAACACGTAACTTAAACATCGGAGGAATTTTTTTTTAACTAATGACATCATGAACAATCTATCTTCATCGTTCAATAATTCTCTTTCAAGATTAATTTTAGCTTCCGAAGATTCTTTCAACACTTCCACTAGTTTTTCGCCTGCTTCGTCACGCGGCTTTCTTTTTCTGGCAAGCACCCTTGTCTGGTAAGGTCCCGCAGGTGTATCTTGTGAGTTGTCTGAATCTTGAGGGTCCGGTTCTAAACTAGAGTGAGTTGTGGTCGGTTGATTGGTGGAATTTAAGAAAGATAACAAATTAAAATACACGTAAGGAGTTTTTCTGGCAGCCGCAGAACTACTCTTAACTCCACTTAACCTTCTTTTTTCTCTGTTGTAAGAGTCCTTTATGTTCCGCCACTTGTTCTGTAAACTGATACCTGTAACAAAAGGAACAAATAAAATAGATAAGTTTATTTTAAAGCGATTCTTTTAAGAACATACAAAAATCCACCTTTATAATAATATCATTTTACTCAGAGTTTATTCTTTATAAATTTTCTTGCGAAATTTTGTTAAATTTTTGGCAATAATTATACAAAAAATTCAAATAAAAAATAAAAAAGTGTGTTTTATTCCGATTTTGTAAAAAAGTATTGAAGATATAATTTAAGGATTTCTTCTTTTTTTTTAATTTTACGGACACAAAATACATAGGGGCTAAAACTATCAAATTTATAGAAAAATTTTTAAGCAAGTTATAATACAGTAAGCTATAGTTATAGTTTAAGTACAGTAAGTATAGTAACTTTGTACATTTTTAGTGATCTGTGAATCGCTACATTAATTTTTCAATAAAATTATTCTATCAATACCGAATTACAATTATTGAACTAATTTTACAAATTAATGTTTTTGTTTTCAGGTATCTGGCATCAGGAAACTCATTCGTTGATTTGCACCGTGCTTTTCGCCTTGGAGATACTATTTTTACCAATACCTACGAAAGAGGACCGGTTACGAATAGCAAAAGGGTTCGAATATTCAACAATTTCCCCAACTGCCTCGGCGCAATAGACGGCAAGCACGTAAGAATTATGAAACCACCAAACAGTGCGTCAATTTACTTTAACTATAAAAAATACTTTTCGATCGTATTAATGGCCATTGCTGACTCAAACTATAAGTTTACTTATATAGATGTAGGTTCTTAGGGGAAATATGCCGATTCAACAATATGTGAACAGTCAACTTTTTATAAAAGGTTACTAAATAATCCTGAAAACACGCCGATCTCACATGTAAATCCAACACCTTTGCCGTTTGTATTTGTTGCAGATGATGCGTTTTCTAATTCTCACAGAATTATGCGTTCATATGTTGGCAATCGACTCTATAATGAAAAAGAAATATTTAATTATCGCCTAACTAGAGCTAGACGTTTCGTAGAGCGTACGCTTGGGATAATGGCGAATAAATGGAGGATTTTTCACAGGCCCGTAAATGTAGACGTTGACTTCACTTACATTGTAAAGGCTTGCTGCTTATTATATAACTATGTCAGAAGTAGGGATGGTGTAAGATTTCGGGATACGCTCTGCGGATATCCTACAGTATAATCTACATAATTACAGTATATCCTACAGAATTATCCACAGGATAATTCGCCACAAATACAAACGAACCGGCGTAGATGCACTTCAAATAACAGAAAAATTTTTGCCAGTTACTTTGTAAATGAAGCTGCTCTCGAGTGGCAAAACAGATTTATACGATGAAAAAATATATTTAAAAAAAATAACAAATTGTAAATTTATGAAAATAAACTTATATTCGAATACTCACCTGCTTCGTTTTTCTCCTTTGGTGTTCTGCATTCGCTGCCGCCAAAAACCATTGCTATTTCTTCCCGCATCTTTTTCTTTACATTTTTGTTTGCGTATTCATCAAAAGACAAATCCCGTAAAGCAGGCCTTTCTTTCACCTCGAGAATGAACTTTTCAGTATCGAATTCAACGGATGACGTGATTCAATAGTTTTTAAAAATCACAGCAAGGCGTACTTCACAGATAGCTGTCTGATCGCAAACTGGCCGTCTACCGTGTGCGTTGTCCATAAGATTACATGAAACCTTTGGTCGTAACGACCAGCCGGTCGGTAGTTGGTCGCATAGACAAGGAGTGCGCGTTGATTCATGTTTACTCTATATATTTGTGGCCGCATCCGACCAGCCGCAATCGTGGCCGCAGTAGTGTGCGTTTGCACTTAATGAATTTGCAAAAGTTTGTTGATTTTCGTGGTGATTAATAGTTTTACTGTAGTTTTAGTGCGACACTGCGATTTATTTTGATTTTCTTGTACAGTTTAATTTTTGTTAATGAAATTTATCGGTAAACAAGCCTAGTTTGTTTTTTAAATCGGTGCCTAGAATTAAGAAATTAAACAACCGTAAAAACACTGAAAAGAAAGCGAAGGAAAATGCTGTTTGCAGGATACCTGGTTCCAAAATAAAAGCTGAGGATAACTTAGTAGTGATAATTGTTCTAAAAGCAACGCATCTAAAGACTGCAAATTTTCATGTATATATGGTAATTATGATACTCCTACCAACGACTTTGAGTATGACGTATTCAATTTTGATGACTTCAATAAACTTTTATTAGAAATAAGTATGCGAATTTTGCCAAAGCCCCCTAAAATTTTTGTTAATGAAATAAAAACTTCTTATGGTTTGGCTATTTTGAGAAAGATCAGTATCGTTAATGAGGTGAAGACGTGCTATTTTGGCTGGATATTTCCACTTGTCAACTACTAATGGAGAGTCTACCTATGGTTTGTAGCCACAAACTGATGAAACTGGGTGTAAATATGTTGTACAGACTTGTTCAGCCAAAGAACTTTTAGTTTTTCTCAACAACCAGAAAAGATATTTGATCAATTCTTTTTGTGTTTTTTAAAGAAAACAGATCTCTTTAACGCTATGGAAACTTTCAAACAGCACAATAGAACATTTTAAAAATAATTATTTCTCTTTCGAGGCAGAGGAAAAACACAAGTAATTATGGTACAATTAAAAAAAAAAATGAATCATCGACTAAAATAAAAAATCAAAACCATAGCGTTGAATAAAACCCTGTAAAATATGAAGTAAAAAAAGTCCTATTCAGTTTATTTTCTAGTTTTCTGTAAAAGTGTACAACATAGAAAAATTAACTTAGTACGTATAGGGCAATAGTATGAAAATGCCCTTAACTTAGCAGTTCAGCTAACTTTTAAGTTAACTATTTAATATAATAAAAATAAGTAAACGTTTATTAATTAACCTAAATTTTATTAAATGTTAATTTACATCTAAATTATTCTTTTTTTTTTGTCTTCAGACATTTGACTAGTTTGATGCAGCTCTCCAAGATTACCTATCTAGTGCAAGTCATTTTATTTTAATATACCCCCCTACTACATCCCTAACAATTGCTTTACAAATTTGTTTTCATCATTGCTGTCTGCACAGTTTTTTTCCCATCTACCTACCCCGGTAATATCAAAGCAACTATTCCAGGATGTCTTAAGATGTGGCTTATAAGTCTGTTTCTTCTTTTAGCAAACTCTGTTCTCTTGATTCGAACAGTTTGTGCGTTGTAACTGAGTCTTTTTCGGCGCTATTGAAACGGTGGTTAAGTATATACCTTCCCCAGTTTCTGAATATTTGCTGATTGAGAACTGCTGCAACGGTTTTATGCCATATATATTCAGACACGTCTCCTCTGTTTCACAGAGATTCAGAGTTTCAAGGCGTACAATTTGTTCAAGCACCCACCTCATCGCAGCAAAAGAATGAATGGCAACGACTTCTGGTAGTAGAACCCTGTAACAAGCAAAGGAGTTACCCCCTTAGTCCTGCTTGCGTTCTTTTAAGAATGAGGGCCGTAATTCGTGACTACGTGTTTGATCACAATACTTCACATATTTGATCTAGCAGTGGCGAAGAGCTGCAGTGTGAGACAGTAGAATATAGAAGGTTTCCCGTGGCCCGCTGCAGGTTGTAGTCATATTTGTGGGTTTGCCCAAGAGTCTAAATAGAAGGAAGTTAGTGAGCATTTATATTCGCAGATTGTCAGATTAGGGTATCTCCGGCCATGACAGATACCAAAAAGAGGTAGGCAGGAAGTCTGGCTGGAAAAGGGGACCTGATCTTTTTCCATCGACCTCCTCAGTCTCTGGTAATGAAGACTTGGTGGCAGATGTAACACTTGGCTGTAACACCACATTTCAAAGCTTCTAATCTTTTCTTTTAGGTACTCAAATCGTCCAAGTTTTACATTCAAAAAAGTTATTCTCCAAACATATACTTTCAAAAATGTTTTCCTGATGTAAGCAAATAATATTTCTGACTGAAGGCTCATTTCGCCTATGCTATTTGGCATTTTGTATCAGTACTGCTTCGTTCATCTTCAGTAATTCTGCTTCCCAAATAAAAAAATTCTTCTATCTCCATAGTCTTTTCTCATCCTATAATTATATTTAGTGGCCCTTCTACTTTATTTCTAC
This sequence comes from Lycorma delicatula, assembly GCF_047948215.1. Lineage (NCBI taxonomy): Eukaryota > Metazoa > Arthropoda > Insecta > Hemiptera > Fulgoridae > Lycorma > Lycorma delicatula. The sequence continues at coordinate 142,072,589 of NC_134462.1, forward strand.
TACATTTCATTACTTTTGTTTTGTGCTTGTTTATTTTTATGTGCTAGTTCATCTTCAGACTTCATCCATGCCATTCACTGTTTCTTTTAAATTTTTTTACTCTCAGCTAGAATTACTACATCATCAGCAAATCGTAGCATCTCTATCTTTTCACCTTGCACTGTTACTCTGAATCTAAACTGTTCTTTAACATCATTAACTGCTAGTTCTATGTAAAGATTAAAAAGTAACGGGGATAGGGAACATCCTTGTCGGACTCCCTTTCTTATTACGTCTTCTTTCGTATGTTCTTCAATTATTAGTGTTACTGTTTGGTTCCTCTAAATGTTAGCAATTGTTCTTCTATCTGTGTACTTGAATCCTAATTTTTTAAAAATGCTGAACATTTTATTCCAGTCTACATCATAGAATGCCTTTTCTAGGTCTATAAACGCCAAGTATGTTGGTTTGTTTTTCCTTAATCTTCCTTCTACTATTAATCTGAGTGCTAAAATTGCTTCCCTTGTCCCTATACTTTTCGTGAATCCAAATCGGTCTTTTCCTAACACTTCTTCCACTCTCCTCTCAATTCTTCTGTACAGAATTCTAGTTAAGATTTTTGATGCATGGCTAGTTAAGCTAATTGTTCTGTATTCTTCACATTTATCTGCTCCTGCTTTCTTTGGTGTCCTGACAATTACACTCTTTTTGAAGTCTGACAGAACTTCCCCTTTTTCATAAATATTACACACCAGTTTGTATAATTTATCTATCACTTCCTCACCTGCACTGCACAGTAATTCTTTAGGTATCCCGTCTATTCCAGGAGCCTTTCTCACATACAAATCCTTTAATGCTCTATTAGATTCAGATCTCAGTATTGTATCTCCCTTTTCAACCTCTTTGACTTTCTCTTCTTCCTCTGTAACACCAGTTTCTAATTAATTTTCTTCATATAACTCTTCAATATATTCCACCCACCAAACATTTCTTTTGTATTATAAATTGGTGTACCATCTTTATATAACACATTATTTAATTTTAATTTATGTACCACAAAATTCTCTTTTACTTTCCTGTATGATCTGTCTATTTTAACAAGGATCATTTCTCTTTCCACTTCTAAACACTTTTCTTTAATCCACTCTTTTTTCACTAATTTGCACTTCCTGTTTATAGTATTATTTCTTAACTGTCAATAGATCCTTTTACCTTCTTTATCTGTAGCGTTCTTATACTTTCTACGCTCCTCCATCAGCTGCAATATATCCTCTGATATCCAAGATTTTCTACCAGTTCTCTTTGTTTCGTCTAACTTTATTGAAGAAGATTTAAGAATTTTCTTTTTTTTAACATTCTTTTTTAACATTCTCCCATTCTTTTTCTATATTTTCTACCTTATCTTTTTTACTCAGACCTCTTGCGATGTCCTCCACAAAAATCTTCTTTACTTCTTCCTCAAGCTTATCTAAATTCCACTGATTCATCTGACCTCTTTTCTTCAGGTTTTTAAACCCCAATCTACATTCTATTATCAATAAATTACGGTTGCTATCAGTGTGCTCCTGGATATGCTTTGCAGTCAATGAGTTGATTTCTAAATCTTTGCTTAACCATGATATAATCCATCTGATGCCTTGCAGTATCACCTAGCTTTTTTCATTGTATATTCTTTTATTATGATTTTTAAACTGGGGTTGGCAATTACTAACTTATACTTCATGTAAAACTCAGTAAGTCCATCCCCTCTTTCATTTACTACTGTGCAGCACATATTCACCCACAACATTCCCTTCCTTCCCTTTTTCGATGCTTGCATTCTAATCTCCAACTTATATTAAATTTTCATCCCCTCTTATATGTTTAATTTCTTCATATACATACACTACCTCATCATCATCATGGGCATTTGTAGGCATATTAGACTTAACAATCATCATCGGCTTAGGTTTTGATTTTATCCTGATCACAATGATTCTATCGCTAAGCTTTTTGAAATACTGAATTAATTATTCTAAAATCTCCTGACCAAAAGTTGTTTTCCTCTTCCCATCGAACCTCCCTAATTCTTACTACATCTACATGTAACCTACCCATTTCCCTCTTTAAATTTTATAACCTGCCGAACTTTTTTAAACTTCTAACATTTCACCCTCCAACTCATAGAATGTTATTTTTTAATTTTCTGGTGACCACTTCCTTAGCAGTCCCACCCGGAGATCTTAACAGGGACTAGTTTACATCCAGAATATTTTACATGAAAATGCAGAGAGCTACATTTTCTTGAAAAAAATACAGCTATAGTTTTCCATTGCTTTCAGCTGCGTAGTACTCGGAAGATTGAGTGATGCTGATATGGCCGTTTATGTCTTCCTGATCTACGCCCTTAGCAGCTACTGAAAGAGCTTCTGCGCTCTTTCAGGAATCATTCCTTAGTTTGGCTCTCAATAGATATCACTCTGATATGATTGCACCTTCGGTGCAGGTACTCTGTATCACTGAACACTCAAGCCCCCCCCACAAACAATCGGCAAGGTCTCATGATTCATATAGGAGGATCTAAATTATAAAAAGAAAATAATTAAAGTAATAATAATAACAAATAAATAATAAAAATATTAAAGATGGGAAGACAAAAAAAATGACAAACAAAATTACAGTGAACTTTGCAACTTAATATAAACTGAATGCTTACCGTAGCCTTGGATTACCAATTTCAGATTTATGAACATTATCAAATCCAGGTATTTTTTCCACAATTATATTTCCTGGCTCATATTCCTCATCATCATTTTTCATAATAAAGTAGGAAACAGCCTGAAGAAAGAAAACATATTTTACATGTACAATTTTGTTTTATATACTTATCAAATTAACAAACATCAAACATCATCTAACGTAAATTTATCACTTTATTATAATAAATTTTTTAATGATTTTATTTTTCATTAATAATAAAATACATTGCTATCATCAGGGCATTATCATCATCACACTTAAGAACTGCTAGTTGACATGATCAACTGATTTAGATATTGAATACAAGTAAGATAGCTAGTAAAACAGGCATGCTAAATTAAATAATTCATAATTTTCAGAAACAGGAATAAAGAAAAAACCTACTACATACTTTATATCTTTTTTTAAGCACTTTAGACATCCTGTATGATAATTTCCAAACAAAATTATCTTTGTTTAGCTTTGAGCATTTACCTTTAGCTTTTTTGTTTACTTCAAATTATCGTATATGTAGTCACTCATGTATTTGAAATGAGTTACTTGATATCTATTTCAGGAGGATAAACACAGCCATTCTGGAATTACAGTAGCAAAGCAAACATACTACCTCAAATACATCACATAAGAAGTGCTTTTGATGATATTTATTTTATTTCAGCAAATCATTGCTTTACTTTTTCAATAATGCCTTAGAATTAAAAGTTTATCCAAAATATACTATTTTTAAGGCAGCACTTAAAATTTTATTAACAAATTTTCACTTTATATTCTCTGAATGTTCATCATCTCGGTGGTGAATCCACTGAATTCAGCTAAATATTATGCAATATTTAGCTTACTTTAGGAATCCATTCCAAAATTGAATTTTTCTCTTGTACAAATTTTTCTAGTTAATAAACGGGATTTTTAAGAGAAACTTTAATATCAAAAGTAATGTTTATATATTAATGCAACTATTTTTGAGAATATCTTGATTATTTAATGTAATATTCTGTTATCTCTTATTTCATAAATCTATAGATAACAAAATTTTACTGTAATTCAATTACAACCTGTAACTTTTTTATTAGCATATTATTTATCACTCCTGTAATTTACTTTTGTCCAATAGAAAAATTTTTATAGTTGAGTTAACTAATACAATAAAATTATACAGATGAGAGAGGTTGTTCATTAAAAAAACTTATCCCTCTACTCAAGTGGCATTTTAATTTCTGAAGGAAAAGCAGTTTTTGGTGAAGCATATATTTAAGCTGATCAATGAAATATCAGTTAGCAGTAAATTGATATCTTCCCCTTTAGAGTTTTATAGATGTATTTTGCACTAAGTCCAGGCTGAAGACAACCAGTGTATTGTGGATGTGTCTGTGGAAAGAATTACGTATGGACAAACCCAAGAGTTCGTGTCATACAGCAGCACAATAAGCCTGTTGTCTTTAATGTCATGGGTCTCCTAATAACTCCTAAAATATATAAATACCAAAACTATAAGAAGGCATGCATGATGCTGTGTTATATTGTATTGAATATGCCTGTTTGATTTGAATTCATTTAAGGAGCAGTTATTTTAAAAAAGTTATCTCATTAAGATACAAACCCTAGCATCAATAGTTGTAATATTGCCAGTCCAAGGTAGTAATCCGGGACACTGAGAAGAATTTGCAGTAGCAGTAACAGTAAGTGAAGAAGCAGGCAAATGAAGACTTTGAAAAGCCTGCAATGTTTCAACTTCTGCAAACAACTGCAATTTATTTTCACCTGTAACTACAGACTCCAAGTTTACACTGCAGTTTAAACCATTAAATATCCGTAGCTGACTTTCACCCATATGTGGAACAACAGCATATGATCCCTGCATAAAAAATTAAATGAATAACTATAATCTATTTCTGTATGATTTATAAAGATACTATGAGAAATATGGTATATGTTTTGAAATCTACATAATTCATATTTGAATTTTACTACTTGAATAAAACATATATATATGTTTCATATATATTTCTGCAACCCTCACAAAAAATTATAATTAATAAAAAATTGTTTGTGTATCTTTAGTATATTTTTTAAATTTAAAAAAAAAAAGTTAATTTTTATTAAACAATAACGGAATTATTTCAATCATGAACGAGGATGTGGCATCTCACGAAAGTACTTTTATGAAAAATTAAGATATGTCTTATCTCAATATTCTGTACTAGGTGGTTTATTTAATAGAATTTAAATTTATTTAACTGTACAGAAGAATAATATGAATCATAAAAAGATTAAGTTCAGTAAAATAATATACACAGGGAGTCAAAAATATAGAAACCCCTCAATAACTTTAAAACCATTCCAGGTAAAATAGTGTAACTTTCAGGATAAGGTGAAGGTCAACTACTTTACCTTTTGACAACAAATAAAATTTTAACCCCTTGGGAAGTGGCCCAGGGGTTGTAACTCAAATATTTTAAATGAGAACACCCTTTTTGTGATACATTGATAATTTAAGAAACTTTTATCACAAAATGAATTTGATAAAATTTGATTAAATGGATATTATTGAATAAATTTAGCATAACATTTGCTTAGTTACTTTTATTTACTTAAAATTTCATTTTAATAAATGTTCAAAATGTCCTGTTTTTTGGCAGTGTGCCAGTCAGTTGTAAAAGGATGACACTGCATTATTCAGTGATTCCCTACCAATATTTTTTTGCTGATTTTCAAATTCTATTTTGTAAATCATCGATAACTTGGGGCTTTTTATGATACGTTTTTTAAGTGGCCCCATAGAAAGGAATCTTGATTGTGACAAGTCAGATGATCTCATTGGACATTCTATTTCACCCCTTTGGCCAATCCATATTTCAGAAAAAAAATTAATTTAAAATTTCATGTACCTGAATACTGAAATGAGGAAGGAAAACATCTCGTTAAAACTAATGTTTTGAATTTGGGGCCAACAACGTTTTGAATGTTTGGAATGATATGGCCAAGAAGGAAAGGCTCATATTTTACTGCATTTAAATTTCCATCAACAAATATAGAAGCTTTCAACTGTCCCTCCAACATTACCTAGCCATACATTTACTTTGACTGGATACTGTATATGTGCACAATACCAGTAGTATGTCACAATACCAATGTGGATAAGTCCAGTATTGACAATTATGGCCACTTACACTGCCATTTCAAAAAAATGTGGCCTCATCACTAAAAAGTACATATGTTGTTTAATAAATCAGGATTTGCAGAAAAATTGTTCATCATAATTTCACACAAGTCTTCAATTGTAGTCATCTTCATAGAGTTCTTGCACTAGCCAAATTTTTAAGAGTTAGAAATTTTCATTTTTTAATGTTAGAATCCTGAACTTTGGCTAATGTTATGTTCTCATCCTGTTGTTCAAGTCGAGGAATGAGGATTCCCAATAAAGTTTTGCATAATCTCTAATGAGTTTTTATTATTTGTTGCAGATTTAGGTCTCTTGTTTTCCCATATAATTAATATTACCTGTTTCTTCAAATGATTGATGGTCTTTGAGCGCTTTTGAAATAGGGTTATGATTATGAAGTGTTGCATTGAACAATTCACCAAGTTCATTATATGACCTAACTATCACCAAAGCCCCTCATCAGTAAAAGTGTGATCCTCTCCTGTTTACAAGTGAAATGTTGATAGCAATGTTAGCAGGCAGCACACAAAAGATTAATTCAGTAAAAAACAATTACAAAAATGGTAAAAAAATGTAAATAACAAAATTGGCTTACAAATATGGTAAAAGCAGATAAAATCAATTAGCCAACTGATCACAATAAATTCTCATAAGAAACTAACAGTGCAGTAATGAAACACTGTAAATACACAACAATGAAGTATGTTTTGCAACAATAGTAAGATACCATCAATGATTAGCTGATCAGTATGATTAGGTGACAATATTTTTATTTATTTACTCTTCTTTTATTAATTTTCTGTGTTAAAAAATAACATTTTTTTAATTTAAAATCTAACTTTTAAAATAAATTTTAACTAAATTAGATTAAATTTTAATTTAATTCAGTTTAATTTTATTATTTGAACTTTGTAAATCTAGTCATTTTCAAAATCAATTTTATCCCACCACCATTTTGAGTTATTTACCTAAAATAAAAAATTGAACCAATGTTTTACTTACACCATTTTTCTTGTTTTAAAAAGACCTTTAAAATGATATTTACACAAAGGATGTTAGCATTTAAGATATTTGAGGTACAACCCCTTGGCCACCCTCCAAGAAGGAGTTGAAATTCTATTTCTGATCAAAGGTAAAGTAGTTGACTGATAGGTTAATCTGAAAAGTTAAGTATTCTATCTAGAACGGTTTTAAAGTTGTTGAGGGATTTCCATACTTTTGACTTGCTCTATATTTACTGCATACATATATATATATATATATATATATATGTCACTTAGCAGGCAAAACCTTTTATGTGTCTTTTTTAAAATTGTTTTGGCCTTTTTCTGACATTTAGTAAGACTTCTTATGTGTTAAACCATGTTTAAAAATGGATAAAAATAATTTTCTAAACCTTCCAAGAGCAAGCTTTCATAACGGTTACTTTGAAAAATGTCTTTCATATTTCACTATTGCTCATTTGAGAATATTTTCATAAAATTGTTGATGTGATGTATTAGCATAAAATTTGTGGTGTGTAAAACCTCCTTTTATGCACCATGCACCTAATGAATTTATAGGTTTTCTGAATTATTGCAGTCTACTAGTGGTAAAGCATCCTATGTGTAAATTATGTATACACACATGAGAAGTAATGTAACATGAGCTAATAAAGAGGCTGTTCAAAAATAGCATAATAACAGTACACTAGACTAACATGACAGTCGGTATTATTATAGTGAAGTTGATCGCATCTTTCAGCTAAATAATGAAGATTGTCAAGCAGATAAACCTACTGACAATGATGAAAAATAAAATAAACATGTAAGACAAAAGGAAACAAGAAAAGCCATCAAAGCGCTAAATAACTTTCCTAAATTTGCCATTGACAGGTTTTTATTTCTAATGTACCATAGGGTTTTAACTTAGTTACCCAATATTTAAATTACAATTACAAAAAAGATCTCACATTGTTCAACACAAAAATATTTCAAGTTGGGGAACCAAAGTTTTAGTCCAATGTTTGCCAAATCGTGTTTCCATCTTTAAAAAGTATTAAGTATTAAAAGTATAATTTTATCATGTCTATTTTGTATCTAGTAATTGACAGTGTATTCTGTGTTGCTGCTCTGATCAATGTTTACCATGAGTTTTTTTCCACAGGTTTCTCTTGATATATAGATATGTGCTCCGTTTTTTAGCAGTGAAGTAGCAATTCCTTGCCACTTCTGACATGATCTTTGTAATGTATTATTATATAACACCTCCTCTATGAAACATGAGACCTTGCCATTGGTGAGGGGGCTTGAGTACTCAGTGATACAGAGTAGCTGGACCGAAGGTGCAACCATATCGGAGAGGTATCTGTTGAGAGCCAGACTAAGGAATGATTCCTGAAAGAGGGCAGCAGCTCTTTCAGTAGTTGTTAGGGGCGTGAGTCAGGACGACTTAAACGGCCATATCAACATCACTCAGTCCTCTGAGTACTGCGCAGCTGAAAGCAATGGAAAACTACAGCTGCTTTTTTCCAAGAAAATGTGGCTCTCTGCATTTTCATATAGCAATGATGGAGGCGCCTTCCTTGGTAAAATATTCCGGAGGTAAACTAGTCCCCCGTTCGGATCTTCGGGTGGGGACTACTAAGGAGGGAGTCACCAGAAAATTAAAAAATAACATTCTACGAGTCGGAGCGTAGAATGTTAGAAGTTTAAAAAAGGTTGGTAGGCTGGAAAATTTAAAAAGAGAAATGAGAAATGGATAGGATAAATGTGGATGTAGTAGGAATTAGTGAGGTTCGGTGGGAAGAGGAAGGCGATTTTTGGTCAGGTGATTTTAAAATAATAAACTCAGATTCAAATAATGGGCAGGCAGGAGTAGGTTTCATAATGAACAAGAAGATAGGGAAGAGAGTAGAATATTTCAAAACGCATAGCAATAGAATCATTGTAATAAGGATAAAATCAAAACCTAAACTGACAACGATTGTTAACGTCTATATGCCTACAAGCACCCATGATGATGATGAGGTAGAGTGTGTATATGAAGAGATTGATGAAGCAATTAAACACGTAAAAGGAGATGAAAATTTAATAATAGTTTGAGATTGGAATGCAAGCATTGGAAAGGGCAAGGAAGGAAATATAGTAGGTGAATACGGGCTGGGCAAAAGAAATGAAAGAGGGGACAGACTTATAGAGTTTTGCACAAAGTATAATTTAGTAATTGCCAACACCCAATTTAAAAATCATAATAGAAGAATATACACTTGGAAAAAGCCAGGCGATACTGCAAGGTATCAGATAGATTATATCATGGTTAAGCAAAGATTTAGGAATCAACTCATTGACTCCAAAACTTATCCTGGAGCAGACATTGATAGCGACCATAATTTGGTGATAATGAAATGTAAATTGGGATTTAAAAACCTGAAGAAAAGGTGTCAGATGAATCGGTGGAATTTAGAGAAGCTTGAGGAAGAGGAGGTAAAGAAGATTTTTGAGGAGGACAAGAAAAGTGTTCAGAAGTGGAAAGAGAAATGAACATTGGTAAAATAGACGGAGCATACAGGAAAGTTAAAGAAAATTTTGGGGTACATAAATTAAAATCTAATAATGTGTTAAACAAAGATGGTACACCAATATATAATACGAAAGGTAAAGTCGATAGATGGGTGGAATATATTGAAGAGTTATACGGAGGAAATGAATTAGAAAATGGTGTTACAGAGGAAGAAGAGGAAGTTGAGGAGGATGAAATGGGAGAAGCAATACTGAGATCTGAATTTAAGAGAGCATTAAAAGATTTAAATGGCAGAAAGGCTCCTGGAATAGACGGAATACCTGTAGAATTACTGCGCAGTGCAGGTGAGGAAGCGATTGATAGATTATACAAGCTGGTGTGTAATATTTATGAAAAAGGGGAAGTTCCGTCAGACTTCAAAAAAAGTGTTATAGTCATGATACCAAAGAAAGCAGGGGCAGATAAATGTGAAAAATACAGAACAATTAGTTTAACTAGTCATGCATCAAAAATCTTAACTAGAATTCTATACAGAAGAATTGAGAGGAGAGTGGAAGAAGTGTTAGGAGAAGACCAATTTGGTTTCAGGTAAAGTATAGGGACAAGGGAAGCAATTTTAGGCCTCAGATTAATAGTAGAAGAAAGATTAAAGAAAAACAAACCAACATACTTGGCGTTTATAGACCTAGAAAAGGCATTCGATAACGTAGACTGGAATAAAATGTTCAGAATTTTAAAAAAATTAGGGTTCAAATACAGAGATAGAAGAACAATTGCTAACATGTACAGGAACCATACAGAAACAGTAATAATCGTAGAACATAAGAAAGAAGCCGTAATAACAAAGGGAGTCCGACAAGGATGTTCCCTATCCCTGTTACTTTTTAATCTTTACATGGAACTAGCAGTTAATGATGTTAAAGAACAATTTAGTTTCGGAGTAACAGTACAAGGTGAAAAGATAAAGATGCTATGATTTGCTGATGATATAGTAATTCTAGCCGAGAGTAAAAAGGATTTAGAAGAAACAATGAACGGCATAGATGAAGTCCTACGCAAGAACTATCACATGAAAATAAGCAAGAACAAAATGAAAGTAATGAAGTGTAGTAGAAATAACGAAGATGGATCACTGAATGTAAAAATAGGAAGAAAAAAGATTATGGAGGTAGAAGAATTTTGTTATTTGGGAAGTAGAATTACTAAAGATGGACGAAGCAGGAGCGGTATAAAATGCCGAATAGCACAAGCGAAACGAGCCTTCAGTAAGAAATATAATTTGTTTACATTAAAAATTAATTTAAATGTCAGGAAAAGATTTTTGAAAGTATATGTTTGGAGTGTCGCTTTATATGGAAGTGAAACTTGGACGATCGGAGTATCTGAGAAGAAAAGATTAGAAGCTTTTGAAATGCGGTGCTATAGGAGAATGTTAAAAATCAGATGGGTGGATAAAGTGACAAATGAAGAGGTATTGCGGCAAATGGATGAAGAAAGAAGCATTTGGAAAAATATAGTTAAAAGAAGAGACAGACTTATAGGCCACATACTAAGGCATCCTGGAATAGTCACTTTAATATTGGAAGGACAGGTAGAAGGAAAAAATTGTGTAGGCAGGCCATGTTTGGAATATGTAAAACAAATTGTTAGGGATGTAGGATGTAGGGGGTATACTGAAATGAAACGACTAGCACTAGATAGGGAATCTTGGAGAGCTGCATCAAACCAGTCAAATGACTGAAGACAAAAAAAATAATTATATAACAATCAGAATAAAAGATCTATTTTAATTAATTTAAATTTGGTGTTATTCGAGTTCATTTAATAGTATTAGCTTTTTGAAGAGCTTTTAACGTTAATTTTATTTAAAATAATAAAATTATTTTAAAATTTACGATAATCAATTAAGTGTATTATTCTTTCCCTTGCAAAAACAAACATCATAATTTTAACACAATATCAAACCACCGATTAATGAAGGTGTTAATGTTGGAAAGTAATATTTCTATTAATTTATTGTAATAAGAAATATGAAAGTCATTAGAAATTATTTATAATCATAAGTGAATAATTTTATCACTGTTTACTAACACCAAAGTTTTTAATAAGATACAGTTTAAATAAGTATTTACTTAAAAATAGTTTATTTCAGTTAAAAAAGTGATTTTTCAGACATTTTTATTGATTCATAATTTGTATCATTAGATTTTTTGATGGATCATTTTGACCCAGTGTTGTAGTTGTAGTAGGTGACATGTAACAGTATCTATTATTAACATGCTTTGATTTTTTTATTTAAAAAATGTTATATTTTAATTTTTTTAAATAAAAGTATATTTATTGTATGTTCTGCTTTATTTTAAATAAATTTAAAATAGTTATTTGTGTTTAGATATCAATCATGATATCTTGATAAATATTCACTGATACTCCTACGTAACATTAAAGAGCAAAACTTCTAATGCGACCAAAAAAAAATTAACTTAGGTATTTATTTATTTAAAGAAGTTCATAACACTCAAAAACATATTTAAAATGACGTTAAAATACATACCAGTTCCATAAAACCACACTTCAAAACATCTACATTGTACTATATTAAAGTTATTAACATTAGTTTCTTTTGGTTATCCTGTAAAATTTTGTTTTAATGTGTAGGAGATTTCATCTGCCAAATGACAATATATATTTTATATGCAGTAGCATGTAAATTAATCTAAACACCATTCTGACCCCAAAGGGGAGACACCCACCATATGACGGATTTAAGCGCCACACCACCCCCTCCGTACCTAGCCCTGAGCGGATTTACCGGAGGTCATCTTCAAAGGCCTCAAGACATATTCCACCTTGCCTCAGACAGGATGCCACCAATCCGACTGCAACACGCAATATTCCCATCGGTGTAAGACACCTGTACAGATCCTAATGTTAACAGAAGTTTTAAACAAGACCTTACCGATTCAGCTGATCCACGAAACCCACATAAAGTAGAGCGAGCCCAATACATAATGCCATCGAGCATACAACAACTAAACAACGCAAACACCATTAAAACAATAACCTAAAAACAACAAACTAAATTAATAAACCAAAAACTTATGCTGTAACCCACAACCAAACCAAATCGAAAGAGAAACCGATTGAAACCTAAACAATCACAAAACAACTAATCGACTCAAACAAGAACACAATTCCAGAGACCTCAGCCTGTAACCAGGTAGCTGCAAATCTAAAAATCAATTTTGCTACGCAACATATCCCGCACACGCACATACGCGGGACATTCATCCGATCCACAATCATGTAACACCAACTTCCCAACTCAAGAACAATTAAGTTATTATTTAATAAGTTACAGTAGGGCTCGGTGGCAGCTCATAGCTAAAATTAGTGGGAGTGCTTCTCCAGAAAATTTTTAGCCTTTGTTTTAAAATTATGTAAAAGGAAACAAACATGTATAAAACGAAAATCCAGAAACTTGATAAAATCCTAAAAGGACAAAATCAAACATTTTTTACTTATTTTAAACTAAATTGTTACAGTTCAAGGTTGATCTATTCGTTTAAAAATGAAATTTATTCTTCTTGTTTTGAAAAAAAATGAATACGCTTTAACACATCCAAGAATATGGTACACGTTTTTTATGCACAACACACACGGAGTAAGAAAAAAATTACCTTCCACTAGCACACCAGGAATGGTACTGCAGGAGCAACAGTGCTCTCTCTCCCTCGCAGCCTTGCGTGCAGCTTAATATGTGCGCATGCGCACAACAGCCAAACACCACGCCACTGCAGCTGTGAAGCGCACAGTTCCATACGAAGAGTTTTGTATCTTTTTCATAAACTGGGGGATGGCTACTGACATTAAGCGTAAGGATTTATATATTGTACAAGAAAGAATTAAAGAAAAAAGAACTTATTATATTAAATGTTATCGATAATATCAAGTGGAAATAGGGACTTCTGCAGTTCCACATTGCCTATACGCGAGCCACCACTGGTAGGGCCTCTCTTAACCGAGGTAATTGGGGAGGTTACCGACCCGAATAACAGAATCTGCGGTTAACAGAGACCTTAAGTTTCGTTCTTAAATTCGGGCAACAAACCATATTAATATTGAATTGGTAGCAGAATAAGCCCCTAATTAAAAATGATTATAACAATATTATTATTTACTTTATTTTACTATATTTATAATAATAGAATCAATAGTCGCTAATCACTCCTGCATCAACTCACAAAATCTTAGTTTGATTTTTAACGAAAAAGTTTGTACTGACAAAAGCTTGTCAAAAGTTATCTTAACATGGTCCACAGCAACGCGATCATAACTCTAATTTCGTTACTGTTAAGTCAAGGAAAGGAACATTCTTTCGTTGTTCTAAATAACGGAGCCCTTTGTGAGAAATACAGTATCTTCATCGTAGCTATTTTTTTTCTTTATTAATCGGTTCATCTTCATCACTGGAGATTTCATTAACCTCTTCTATCACAACTTTCACTATCTCGTCATCTTAAATGTTGGTTACCTTGAATCCGATTCTAATCAGTCTTGCACTTCATTTTCCTTTAGATTTTCTCATTCCAGTTTATTTTCTAATTAAGCACAAAACTACTCATTCATTGGCATAGTACATAAAATTTTCTGATTGTTAACCTGTAGAATATCTGCAATTTTCATGGAGTAGACAGCATCTCGACGAATTTTTTTTTTTTAGTTTTGCTGTACGTCAGACTTTTTGTATCTGAGGCGAAATACAGATTTAAATGATTCGTAGTTTAGTGAAAAGATGCCATGCCTGAGCGGGATTCGAGCCTGCAACCGCAAGATAAAAGGACGATACGCTACTCCAACACAACGGCCGGTCATCTCTCACTGTTCTTTATTTAGAAAAAAGTCATACCGGTGCAATTTGTGAATGTCTAGTAATTAATATTTCTTCTACATTCTTATTCATTTCGCTTACAGGAATAGAGAGACATTAATTCAACAAGTGTACATACACATTTTTTTTATTTCTTCATCATGAAACCATGCCCATATTGTCTCTTTAATGAGGTCAATTTTTATGATGCAGTTCATTTTTAAGAGTCGTTTTTTGAGTACCGCCCAAAGATTTTCAATTGGTTTTAAGTCTTGTAAGTGGCCTGACCTCGAGAATACTAATAAGTTTCGTTCTTCAAAACATTTTCCAGTTTTTTGGCAACATGGCTGGCACCAAATATTGTTGTAATACTCCATTATCTTGTGGGAATTTGTTTTGAAGTTGTGTCATAACCTTTTCCTCCAGAATCTTTTTATATCCATCACTTTTCAACATACCATTTACTAGAAGTAATGAACACCTTCAAATGTGAAACAACCCCAAAACATTTTTTTCTGCAGATGTTAACTGATTGTTGGATATGAGCCAATGATGTATTTTCATCTGATGTTTTTCTAATGTATGGACCCTTTCCCCCTGAACATAAAAATGTGACTCGGAAAACATAACATTTTTCTAGTCTTTGTTTCAGTTAGCATATGATTTAGTCCACAAAAGCCTTCTTTTACAATGACTGTTTAAAAGCTACTTTTTCCGGGGCGATGATAACGTTCAACCGTTTTTCGCCCCAAAAAAAAAAAAGCTACTTTTTAGCAGGTCAACAAGCTTCTTCCGTCCAGCTGCAAGAAGTCAGCGTCTAACAATTGTCACATGTAAATCTGTTCCACTGGCTGCTAATTCTCAATTTAAGTCAACAGAAGATAATTTTGGATCAAGTTTACTCTTTTTAACTAATGACCGATCCTCTGTTGGACTAGTTTTTCTTTGGCCACATTTGCCTTAACTTTGAGGTGAAAAGGAACCAGTTTCTTTAAATTATTTTAAAACAGCATTCACTGGCCCTAGACCAACACCACACTCAGAAGCTATTTGCTGTCACACTGGTTGCCCAAAAAAAAAAAAAAATTTTTTCAAATGCTTTCTTAGAGTTATATTCATATAATCAAAACACACTTTACTAGAAATATGAAATTATGATTTTGTAATAAAACATGAAATAAACTTTCACAAAACACTATTGCATGAGAATTGCTAAATAACCTCACATTGCACAAACAACTTAAATGGGTGTGTGTGTGTGTGTGCGCGCGCATATGTTCAAGCAATGTAGCCACAACATAAAAATAAGCAAAAATTTCCTGTGTTTACATTAAAAACTGCACCCTACTGTATATATACATAATGTTTTTAATTTTATTACATAAGCATCATTTGATATAACATACTGCATACTAATATCCCAGTAACAGAAACACATTCCATTCTTAAAAACAAAGTAAAACAACAAAATACCATAAGAACATAGCTCAGAAGACATAAACTACTAAAGATTATTATAAAACAAAATTATGTTACATTCCAGACCAAATTTTCCACTGGCCTTTCTATTAACTCTCCTACCTAGATGAAATCTTTCTATAATACATGCATACTCATCTACAGCTAATATACTTACAAAATATACTGGCACATATATTCGTTGATGGTACATCATCTTATTGTACGGCAAGATGAAGTGAACAACTGATCATCCTTAAATAAAATTCACCACAAATTAAACCTTGTACCCAAATTCAATCACAAACAAATAAATTTTCTTTATCCCAGTCAACATATAAATTAATAAAAACATCCTTTCAAAATATTAGACAACCAACAATGACAGAAATTCTAATTCACAATATCTCAAATCATCCAACTTTACATAAATATCTGCTTTTAGAAGTATGATTTACAAGCATAAGTATCCAACATACCCATGTCACCTGAAGACCACATAATAAAAATAAAAATGTTAAAATATCTAACACATAACGACTGATATAACTATACATTCACTGATACTGTCTTACTGATACTATTCTAAACTTTTCTAATGATTTTGGACACCAAGTTACCTCAAAACAACAGGATTACAAAAATCAGGAAGTTTTTTGATCCATTACAGCACTCCCTCTGTTCATATAATAAAGTCAAAGAGCCAGGAAGTTATCTGTGTATCAGAGGTAAAAGGCACTGTCACAAATGTTAAATTTTTCAGAACCAGTTGAATGATTCTTTTACATGTTATCTTAAATTTTGCACTTTTATCGACATACTCTTCGTAAACTTTTTATATGGTATAGTACATACAGTTTCCACATATCTAACATACATATTTTAGAGGTGGTAATCTTTAAAAATACTGTTTAATTACTGGACTTAGTGCCTTTTACCTCTGTGATAGCGACTGTATAGGAGATTATTATGCAAGCATTATGTCCTATTAGGAAATTAAATTCAGTTTACAACATAAGATAGTTTTATTTGCGTTCCCATTGTTTTATTACACTACAAAATTTTTGCAAAAAAAGTTGAAAAATGTAACATTAAAATATAACATTTTAAAAAATGTAAAAACGTAATACAAAGTACTAAAACTAAAATTTCAATTTTCATCTACATATGATCTACTTCTTCTTAATCTACATAATACGCAAGATTTGTGTTCCTATTGTTTTATTACCACAAAATGTTTGAAGAAAAAAGTAAACAATGAAAAACAATATCAGGTTTTAAAAATAGTAAAACTAAAATTTCAGTCTCTTCATCTCCTGGATAGTCTGCAGCACTCTTTGTGTATCTCAAACTTTTATAGAAGGGATGACACCATGGATAAAACTTCAGCAGGGATAAAATCTGATTGTATTTTTCTGAAGAAATAGGCCTTTTTTTTTTCTTTTTCCTGTTTAGCCTCCGGTAACTACCGTTTTAGATAATTCTTCAGAGGATGAATGAGGATGATATGTATGAGTGTAAATGAAGTGTAGTCTTGTACATTCTCAGTTCGACCATTCCTGAGATGTGTGGTTAATTGAAACCCAACCACCAAAGAACACCGGTATCCACGATCTAGTATTCAAATCCGTGTAAAATGAAGAAATAGGCCTAGATTCTTTAGCATTTACTTTCAGAGTTTGTGGAAATTCAAAAGCTTTTCAAGTATTTCTCTTTAAATCTACTTCCTTAAAATCATTTTCTGAAGAAATTTTGTAATAAAGATGGCTAGTATTTTCTTGTATCACTTGGAGATGAATACATTATGACAGTTGACGTTTTTCCTTACATCCATTTTTCTGTACACTGTAGGAGAATCTCCTTCACTGTACAAAGACTTAAAAGTTTTTGAAGTCCGGTAATACCATGTTGTGTACAGTGAATTTTTTGGCATTTGGCTAATAGCACTTTGCCAATTGCAAGTTGTTAATATGGTTAAATGTGGAAATGTTTTTGTTTTGTGTTCAACCAGAGCATGGACTGTGTCTGCTTCCATGTGCGTATGACCTCACAGTAGAAATTTATGATTAATTTCTTTAACCTGACTGTATTTATTTAGAATCCAAAAATAATACAAGATAACAGACATATTTATTCTGCCCAAAACAGTTGTCCGTCCAAATAGTTATTTTGTTCGTCACTGAATTTGGAATAACAGTATCTGCCCATTTAAGTATAGCAGAGGCAATCTCATTTCCTCCACATCCTGCCTTTGGCTCATTACACATAATACATTGTGCTGAGCCATCAGATGAATCGTACAATGTAAAGTTGAACGTCCACAACTTTCTTCGGTAGAAACTTTCACTATTTGATAACATTGGTGTTGCAAAACACTTCTGAAGATCAGCAGTTATTACTTTATGGCTAGAGTTTTTCTTTGAATCAGCAGTATCACTAGATTTTTCTTCATATTGGGTTTTTGTCTCTTGGAAATGATCATTATAATTTGATGTGATTTTCTCTTTTTGTTCTTCAGATAAATTACATTTCAACTGAGCAATGTACGAATCACATACATCGCAGGTATCACTTTCAACAGCTTTAAAAGACAAATAGAATTTTTTATTAAAAATATCAGAGTATAGCCATTTTTTTTCTAATACACAGTGGTCTTATATTATGTCAACTATTCCTCCTTCTCGTCTTTTCTTGATTGCATTAATAACTTTATTTTACACACAGAGTATGTTTAAAAACATTGTTTGGCAGATCCTAACTTTTTGTTTATTTATTACAAAACTGTACACCAAGCTTTGGTTTCTACCTTCCTTTGGCCATAAACGGTATATTTCTTTCACCTCAATACGAACTAATAAATTGTCTTTTTAATATTAACATCTTTCCCTTCATGCCAATATTCCTTAAATTATCTCTATTCTTTTATTTTGTGGAATTTTTTTCCCACATTTAAATTTACAGTTACATGGAGGCTTCATTTTTCTTGCAGCAATGTTCTTCCCTCTTTTGTTAATATACTGCTGCATGTCTCAACTTCCACTTGTTACACATCCATTGTAGTGGCTGACGCTGATGTTTTCTACTTCTGTACTTTCTTCATCTGGGCAGTAGTTTACATATTCATCTCTGACATCGATTTCACTTTTACACAAATATAAATCCTCATTCAAGATATGGTATTTTGTCATGGATAATAGGTCATCAATATCTAAACTTCCATCTTTTTAAACAGGAAGACTTTAGTTTGTCCAAAATTAACATTTTCATTTGGTTTAAAGAAGTTACCATCCATAAAATTAGCATCCATTTCATCTGAAATGATTAAAATAATAATTTTATATTATGTTATAATTTAAAACAATCTTTACAAGTTTGTAAATCTTAACAAAGACTGCAAACAAGATTGACAAGTTTGTAAAACTACAGTAGTTATAGATTACTTATTATGTCTCTTGGTGGTAAATCTGAGCAAAATTATTTTGCATTTCATAACAAAAAAGCTACTGAGAATAAATTCCTTTTAAGTAGTTAACTTGCCTTGTAGTTTTTTATTACTCT
Source organism: Lycorma delicatula (assembly GCF_047948215.1). Lineage (NCBI taxonomy): Eukaryota > Metazoa > Arthropoda > Insecta > Hemiptera > Fulgoridae > Lycorma > Lycorma delicatula. The sequence goes on from NC_134462.1 coordinate 142,091,854, forward strand.
GGTCTAGAAAGTCATATTTTTTTAGGTTATGAATTTCATAATACATATTGTTTCACTTAATATTATAAGTTAATTTAAAGCAAAAATACAAAGGTATTTTATTCTTGGTATTTTTAGATATAGTATTATTTTGTACTCTTACCTTTATTTTCCTGTATGTTATCTTTTGTTTCCTCCAAAGCAAGGTTTACAATCATCAATTCACGAGAGATTATGACACTTTTACATAAATTACTTTTTGAATTCATTTTAATGATAGTCATATGATAAAGAAGGGAAGCAAACAAAATGTACATACAAATGTATTCGTAATGTTCACAGACAAGTTGGACATAGTGCTAGCTTATTCTCAGTTTCTGGAGGTAAACAGCTACATGTCCATATAGTGCTCTTTACCTCGCAAGCATGTTGGTACATAGTGCCTTCCGGCTAAATCTGTTATTTTTTAGGCTTAGGACGTAATGCTTTGTATCTCTGAAAAAGTAAAAAAAAATTGCATAGGAAACTGTTAAAACCTTCATTTCATAAAAAAATGGACATAGTGCCGCCTTTTACCTCCAATACACAGATATATTACAATTAATTAAAATTGTAACTTTAATATTACAAACATCCTGCAAATACTATCACATTTCAATATATGGCACAACACTTTTAAAAAGGTGATACTAACCTGAGCTTGGAGACGAAGTTCCACTAATGCAGAAATAAAAAATGCAACAGCTGCTAATATGCCTCCAGCAGACAATTTTTGTAATGGTCTAGTCAAAAGTTGACATCTTGCCAAAAGAGGATAAAGAACAGATTCAAATAGTGGAATAAAAACAAGTATTAATAATGGGTTCATGACTTGCATTTGTTCTGGTTTTAATGTATACCAGCCCAATGTTCCATCCATATTTGTTGCTTGGAATGTCCATCTTGAACCCTAAAAGAAGTATGAGATAATAAAATATTTCTTGTAGACAGTACTCGCATAGCAGAAAAAACCATAAAGCACCATACTACATAATACATAAAAGCTTCATTCATAGCAGAACATGAAAGTTTTTATAACTTTTTTTTCTATGGAGCAGAAACTAAAATCTAACAAAAGTCAAAAATAAGAAATTTTAGAGTAATCAGGTTAACATATAATTATGAATTATAATTATGAATTATTTTTTATATTAAACTACAACCTGATTTTAAAGATGTACAAAAACTTTAAACATTATTCTAAAATGAAATATTTCAGATAATATATGTTATAAATTTTATGAACAAAGCTTGAAATTGAGCTGTTTTGATGCTAAAAAAATGTATATTCAACGTTTACAGGTAAGTGATGTGTGTGATGAATATTACATTATTATCATGCGTACCTGCTGATCAAATAAAGCCCAAAAAACAGGAAGTGGAAGATATAAAAACATCACTTGAAGTAGTGCTTTTGTTTCTTCTATAAGTGTTTTATCAAATTTATCTTCAGCAAAATCTAACCAATGTTCTTTATTTTTATCTTTACTAGCTATTCTCTTTTTCACAGCATACTAAAGAAAAGAAAGAAAAAATATTGGTAAATGCAGAATGAATCAGTTCTAACTAAATAACAAAAATGTTTAGTAACATATACGCAGAAAATCCAATAATATGACTTCCATAATTATTAGAGAGGTGTGTTAAAAATAATTTGCAGGACAAATCAGTCCACCCAAAGTTTTGGATTAATCGCATTGGTTTTTCTCTCTCTCACCTTTATCAGACAACAGTAAAGAGAAAAAATACACACAGCAGAATGCAGAATTCATATTTTATTAGAACAATATAAACTGAGCCTGCCAGTTATATAATATTAACACGCTGATTTCTAGGTTAGTTGGTCTTAGATTCAATTTCTGACAAAGGTCATGGAATTTTTCCACTTATTACTTCACCCATCTCATTTTCATATCTAAAACATACATAAATTAAATTAAATAACCAAAATTAAATTAAAAAATAATTAAATAACTTTATTTTTTATTTTTTTTTAATTTGTCAAGAAGCACTTGCCAATTCCACTTCATCCCAACCATAAAAATGATGATTTTTTTCCTAATACCAATCTTATTTATACCCAGAATAATTTTAGTAGTGTTTTTATGATCATAAAAAATGTTATTTTTTTAAATTTTCAAAAACAGCAAGTAGATAGGAATATGAGTAAGCCCAGTTACCATAGTGGAAATATTTTAAAGAAATTTTAAAGGTTTTTATACAAAAACATTTTTATGCTAAAAAGGGGATTTTAATTTTTAATAAATTTTTTAATGAATGTAAGCAGGTGAAGCCAACAATCCTCTTCAAATGATGAGAAAGCACAGATTCAGTTTCATTCTTGAAGGAATGAAACTGAATCTCATCCTCATTTAAAGAGTATTAAATTAAATATAATACAAATTCTACTTCACATATGTATTAAATATATGCATACTTCATGAAGCTTTTTCAGATAAAATACATAAACTTATCATTTTAAAGAATAAATAATAAAATGATATAGTTTTAGACTTCTCTAATTCATTTCTTAATATGGTGCCTCAATTTCTTTTTCGTACTTGATAATTTTCCATAAAATCAAATCAGTATACTAAAAGGAAATATACTTAGCCTTTGAGTTCATAAAGGCCTTTCACCTGCCACGCACAAAGAACAAGCACAACAACGTGACGCATTTTGAACCTTGAATATCATTCGGTCTACGCTAAAGAAATATACATACACTGAAGAATGTGCAATAATTATTCTATAGTTCTTACTAAAGAACTAAAGAATTAAGTGATAATCATAGACAGAAATTGAGCGTCTTTTGACCCAATAGCATTAACTATGAGATATGTGTTCCTCCCCATAAGAGATTGTACAATTTTATTTTAAATTCAATCCCAAAGCATTTATTAGTGTCATTAACCAATATTTTTCCTAAATTTATAATTGTTGCCCTAATTTATCAGAGTTGTGTGGTACTTAAGAATAAAACTGTTCTATGACACTTAGCTGTAAAAGTGTTAAGTTCATGAAATCATGAAATAAACCTGCCTCCATCAACCTCTTTGATGGAGTGGTAGTCTGTTTTTTCATCCTTCAAACAGAAGTTTCCTAGTTTGAACACCTGTCTGGCATTTTTCAGGCATTATAAATATTTCATATCATACTCTCACAATAAAGCTTATACGGGGAATTAATCATCTAATAAAAAAAAATTAATTAACTATATAACAGTAGAGGATGACCAAACTTACAGTAATGCAACAAATAACTCTTAACACAATATTTTCTTGTGGTTTCTTTATAACATAAATATTTTTGCAAATTCCAAACACACCTATAAAAAAAAATAACTGCTTTTAACAATAATAATATACTATTTTATTCATCTGTACCTAAACATGTAGTCTTATAAACAAGTAAAAAATATTCATCATATAAACAGATTTAACCAAAAATAATACTATAAAATAAATGTTGATAATTTGATCATGCAGTAATTTTTGTTTCAAATACAAAAATTAATAAAATAACATTTTAGTAATTTATTTCATAAAACAATCTTGTTAGAGAAAAAATTACACTAAATCAGTTTTAATAGCCTCCTCAAAAAGCCTCCTCCTCTTTACTACTATCATTCCTGTGAATAATACAAAATCTTTCCAGCAGAAATGATTTCAGACTTTTCTCTCTACCAGAATTTCTTCTCTTTACCAGTTTGGCATAAATACAACCTCTGACTTACGAATTTGGATAATTTTTTTGTGTATTTTTAAAATATTTACCCCACAATATATCCATGCGATTATGAATTTATCCAAAATTTTATAAAAACTATTAATAGATTTGGAGACATATAATGAGTAAACAATTAGAAATTGTTTTATTTAAAAAGCTACCGATAAGATTCATTCTATTTCAAGTGGATTATCAACCAAACAGCTTTTGTAGAACAAAAATACTTTATTAATATACTAACTTGCTGAACTCAAAAACTCAATCCTGAAAGCCAAATGAAGGAATAAAATTCCATATTAAAAACTGACAGAAAAATAGTTGGCCAAAATAAAAACACTGCATCTTAGCTTTGGACAAACATATTAAATATGCTCACAGCAGTTTAAACCAGAAATCACAGAAATCAAGAAAGATACCAAGAAATTCTACAGTGTACAGTCTTTTAAAATTACTTCATTATTACAATTAACCATTGATTTTATACTATTCCTAAATTTTATTATATTTAATTTAAGGCTATTTGAATTAAAATATTGAATTAGTGCGTCTAAGATTCAAGTCGACTTTGCCAAGAGTATATGATTGCTGTCATCCTAACAAATCAATAGACACCATCAGTGAAATTAATTATTTTATGTTTTCCAGTTTAGAAAAGTCAGTAATATATACAAGAAAAATTAACATTGAGAAACATTGTAATTTCATGTCTCTCACTTCCTCAATGTCTCTTAAAAAGTGCCTGATTAGATCTAAAAGTAAATAGTGAATTTCAAAGTTAGAAAACTTAGCCAACAGTAAATAGTGACATCATGTCAAATGCTCTTAACAAATAAACAAAGAAGCCAGATAAATTACTGCAGAATTTTTTTTCTTTTTTAAACATTTTTCAGATATTTAACAATCACCTAAGTAGTATTACGATTTTCCCTGAACCCATTTTGGATCACTTAAACTAAACAATCCTTCTTGAACATCTTAGTAATGTTAAAGTAATATGTCTACAACTTTGTTAATCTCCTTATTGCTCTAATTTTTATCAAATTCAAACTATCCATTTAAATTAAAGGACTAATTTCTCAAATTAATGACTTCAGGCTTCCTAAATTTCATAAACATCTACCTAAGGTGAATGAAAACCCTTTACTTTTTCACAATAAGAAAATTACTATTTTTATGATTTCATTTCCTACATTTTACAAATTATTCAATGTCAAACTTAAAAAGAAAAATTTCTGGTGAAAAGAAAATCACACAATGTGAGAAGTAATCTGTATCATACAAAAAAGGCATAAAATATACCTTGCCTCTAGTTAACAAGTGTTATTGTATTAAAAAAAATACACAAAAAGTTTGCATAAACGTTTTATATGAAATGTTTACACTAAACATTTGATTAATTATACAGTTAAATATATGAATTAATAACATGATTAATACTGCACAAACTTAATTTATTAGATTAATAAATTATGTTTTACATTACTAAAGCTGGTAAAGAGAAGTGAATAACTACTTCAGTAACAAGCAGTCCCTCTGAGAATTGATGATTATCTATTTCTATTCTCTGCCTTTCTTTATCCTTCATCCCTTCTTCCTTTGATAGTTGTCACTAGAACTGTGACAGCTGCTGATCCGGTTTCACCTATGGCACCTTCCTTAATTCCTCGTTATTAAAATAGTTGCTTCTTTAATGTGCTCAGTAGGGTGGCAGATATGCCTTACTAGGAACTGAAGAAACAAGTGTTTTTTGTGTAACTATGGTTACAACGAACATAATACTAAACTGTAACCAAAACCATAGGTATGTTGACATACTAAGCAAATCCATCGATTGTTTACACACCAGCACTACTCATAATGAAATGATAACAATCAATAAACATGTTTGCCAACATAAGTAGGCCTTTTTCAGAGGCCAATTTTTTACCCCCTCAACTACACACATTAATAACGATAAGTATAGTAGTCGGCGGGGTCGTCCCTGCGGGAGCCTAGGCTCTTTGTGGGGTCGGCGCTGTCGATTAGAGGCCAAAGGCGTAAAGACCGAGTCCCGGTTCCCTGCTGAGGCGCTGGGGAACGGCATAGCCGGACCTTGGCTCTAAAGCGGGGGATTAGAGGCAGGCAATGTAAAACAAAAGATCCGAGACCGGGGAGGCCAACCTGCCGTGCCGGACGTATAGCCGGCGGGTGGGGGACACCTCCTTTGAGAGTAAAAGGACACTCTCCCCGACTGAGTATACTTAATTGGATATCCGGTCGAGGAGAGTAGGGGAGAAAAAAAAAAAGTATAGTAGCCTCTAACTGGTGTATATATGTGGGTGGGTGGGTGTGTTACTTAACTATATGAAAAAATTTCTATATTTATAAAATCAGCAAACTATGCACATCTAGCTGTGGACACTTTTTGACATATATACTAGTTAAATCAAACAAGATATTTCTAAAACTTACATAATGCAAGTATCATAAGAACTGCTGGTGCACCAAATGCTAAAGGAAAGCAAAAATCTTCCCCAAAACATGAAAAATCTCTTCTAAGCCACGGGATAAGTAATGTTGAAATCAATCCACCAGCATTAAGAGTAAAATAAAAAATGCTGAAAAACTGTTGTAGTTGTTTCTCTTGTTGTGGTAACATAAATTGATCACCACCAAATGCTGACACACAAGGTTTTATTCCACCTGTACCAATTGCTATAAACATCATTCCAACTAAACTCATACCTCTGAAAAGAAATTTACATGAATCATAAATATCATTAAACAATAAATAGTAATAAAACATAACAATAAAATGAATGGTTTATAGTTAAAAACCATGTTAATACAGTCTAAATTGTATTTTTAAATTATAATAAACGAATACATGAAAGGATTCCAGAACAAATCCCTTCCCAAAAAAAGAGTAGTAAAATAATAAGAAGACAGAAGAGAAAAACACTCAGAATGAAAAAAGGAGAAAAACATTAAAAGAAAAAAAAATAAAGCTAAATGAAAGTTTGTGAAAGCAGCCCTCTGCTGGTCAAAATAAAGAGAAAACAAAGATAAATTAAAATATTTCTTACGTAATGACAAACATATTATTTAGACATTTGTTTTACAAGCAAAAACGATTTGTAACACTAGTCAACACAAAATTTGTATTAACATGTTACACAACTTTTTTCACTGTAATTGGGTGCTGATTTCAAATATGCTACTGAAATTATGTTACCACATAAAAAATTTACATACATTATAAATTTGAAAAATGTTTTATAATAAACTCATTTTGATCAACTGCTGGTTACAATTACGAATAGTTTCTGTATTTTTACTTTTAAACAATGTGCATATAAGCTTAATAAAGAAAAAAGAAAAAATATATATATACACTATCATGAGAAATAGACACGCACAAACATGTCTGTGTGACGGCAATATATAGATATCTGTTGTTGCCTACTTCAGAGCTTAAAATCTTATTCAGTCTAGTTTCACTTGTTTATACTGTGTGTTGTGTTCACAGAGTTAATAGTGTTTACTATATTTTCTATCAGTTCTTTATAATACAAGTGATTTTTCTTGTTTTTATTTGCTATAACATGGCTTCTGCAAAAGTTTGTGGATGTTCAAATCATCCAGACAGTTTTTGTTATGTCTGTGGTAAAATTACACCTAAATCTCAAAGAACAGCTAATAAATTTCATTTTGATTGTACATTCAGAAATCAAAATAAAATCTGAGTGCCTCATGTTATTTGCACATATCATGCTCAGTAAGTAACTGAATGGTTGAAGGGAAAATGACAAGCCATGCTATTTGCTGTACCGATGCTTTGATGAGAACCTAAGGACCACTTCACCGACTGCTACATCTGTGTGACAAATATATTTGGATTTTCATTCAAAAATAGAAAGTTCATAAATTATGCAGATGTATTCTCTGCTCTAAAGCTGGTACCACATGGAGAGGAGTTACCGGTACCTGTACCACCATCTAATCTGACATCGCTAGAAGAACAATCTGAAAATAAAGCAGATGATGTAGAGGATGTTGAAGAATTTCTTCCTCTATCTGATGAGAAATCAACTTATTTAATTCAACAACATGAACTTAGTGATTTAGTTTGCGATTTAAAGTTATCAAAGCAGCAAGCTGAACTTCTGGGGTGTAATTCCGCAATCTTTCAGCGGAAAAAACAAAAGTTACTATGTTTAGAACACAAAGTAAAACTTTCAACTTATTTTATTATGAAAAATTTATTGCACGTTTGTACTGATGTCGGTGGCCTGATGAAAGAGCTTGGAGTTCATCATATTCCTGAAGAATGGTGTCTTTTTATCGACTCTTCTAAAGTTAACATGTGTTCCGTTCCACATCAAGCCGTCTGCTGCTGCGATCTAGTGGGTGCTAGCCCTCATCGGAAAGTTAAGTTCGTACTAGTATTCTGTGTCAGAATCCGATCCAGAGCGGTCGTATGCACTTTCAGTCCGGATGGACATGTTCGGATGAACGATTAGTTTTTTTAGTATAAGTTATATGTTATTAAGTTTAATTATATGTGTAAAGTTATGTATTAAATGTTCAATTACACGCACGTTATCATTAAATGTCAAGATGACAATTCATTAAATCATTATTCAACAAGCAACAAGGCGTTGTCTTCATTCATCACCTATGAATATACAGTCCAACCTCACTCTAAAATCTACCACACGTTTCATGGTTCTCACAGGCAGGATCTAAGAACATGAAAGCAGTTTTATTGCATAATGGTAAAACAGCCATCCATTCCATTAGCTCATGCAGTCAGACATTAAAGAAACATATGAATCTATGGCATCAACATTAGAAGCAAAAAAATACAAAGACCATACGTATATGTGGCAAGTTTGTAGTGATCTGAAAGTTGTTGAGTTACTTCTTGGTTTACAAGATGTGTTTATAAAATATTGTTGTTTTCTTTGTCTTTGAGATAGTCACGATACAAAATGTTTAGCAAGTATGAACTGGCCATTGCAGCAGAACTTTCTAGCCGGTGAAAAAAATATAAAACATTTAATTGAGAGTAATAAAATCATATTGCCACCAGCCACTTCACATAAAACTTGAACTCATGGACAATTTGTAGGCACTACACAAAGATAGACTAGTATTTAAGCATTTAAAAATAAGTTCTGAAGTGAGTGATGGTAAGCTCAAGGAGTGTATATTTATCGGTTCACAAATCAAGAAATTGCTGGGTCTCAACTTTTGGTGATAAACATAGCAAATGTGAACTAGCTGCACAGAAGACCTTCAAGATATTGTTGGTGGTTTTTTTAGGCAACAGATAAAATTAAAACTATGTTGTTATGGTTAATAAGCTGAAAACTACAAACATTTAAGATGTAAGATGTCATTAAAAATTCATTTCTTATACTCCCACCTAGACTTTTTTCCCAAAAATTTGAGTTCTGTCAGCAATAACCAAGGAGAGTGTTTCCATCTGGATATTCTGACTGTGGAGCTTCAGTACCAAGGAAGATGGGTTCATGGAATGATGGATAACTATTGTTGATTTTTGTTTAGAGAAACTGATAAAACATTGTATAAGCGTAAAAATTTGTCAGCATATTTTAAAAATTAAAGGTAAGACAATTCCAGTGATTTAAACTATTAGAAACTTTTATTTTAAAATTGTATTAATGTATTTAAATTTGTCTGTCCTTGAATAAGTAACAGTTTAGTTGATTTTTAAACAAAACTTAAATGAATATACATAAATAATATTTTTTTTTAAATATTGATTTCACAATGATTATGCATTTATTGGTAAATAAAGTATATGTCAAAATCATATATATCTAAAAAAAACATGACATAATACAAAAATTCTGGTAACAAAAAACAGTTTTGAATTCCGCACCCCAAAATTGGTTAAAATCACCATGTACAATTACAGACATGAAAAAAATTTTTTTTATTGACCAGTGTAATTACAAGTATTAAGTGAAAATTAAAAAAAGTCTATTACAGAACACAATTACAGCAATGGTTATAGGGTTCTTAAAAATTAATAACTATAAAATCAACAGTAAACTTCACAATAACAATTCCAACAATCTGATGTAGAGGGTATACTGAAATGAAACGACTAGCACTAGATAGGGAATCTTGGAGAGCTGCATCAAACCAGTCAAATGACCGAACACAAAAAGAAAAAAAGATATGAGATACAAGAAACACAAAAATAACTAAATGATATTCTCAATACCAAGCATCACACACCTAGCTGATGAAGAGATGCTTCCATTATGAGTGAAAATGCAAAAATGGGAACCTTCAAAATCATTTTACAAATTCAAATTTATTTTCACTTTTAAACCACAGATTTCAGTAATGTATTTATCACTTTCAATGAAACAGTTTTTTTGCTTATATTATATAATGAATTTAGACTGAAATCAAGGATACATTTTAACATAAATTGCAGATAAAAAGTTCCTCATTCTTTCTAAACGAAAAATTTTTTGACATTCTCTCATTCAGGATTCATTTTGCAAAAAAAAAGAAATTAATTAATTGACATGAATTACAACACATGAATAGAATAACTACCATAGAACACATTTTTATTTGATCTCCAACAGGAGTTTCACTTCCTACTAGTGATATTTTTTTCCATGATCATTCAGTCAGAATATCAGTAAACGAAATATCAATGGAAAAAATAAAATGCTTTTATTTTTTTTTGTAAGTAGGAAAAGTATTTTTATGATAATTTTGAAATTCACTCAACAAAAAACCATTTCAATTATTGCCCAATTTTGATAGCTCATTATACCAGTTCATTTATTTTTGTTTAAGATCAAACATGAACAGCAAAATCAAGCATAATCACCAACATGAATGATGTATTTATCTTAAGTCTGCTGGAGATTATAACTATGTTAACTTGAAAGAGCAGTATCCAGAAAGTAACTTGGTTACAAACATATCATGCAAGTTTTGGGGGTAATGATATTATTATTGTAGCTTGTAGCAAAATAGTGAGACAATACAGGATTATTATTAGTAGAAGAAAGAAGTTTCTATTGTAGAAACTTATTAATTGTAACAGTTTTAAATGTGCGCTGAGTTTGAGAATCCAGCCGATCATTTAGCATGCTCTATGATAAGATTCCTGTTATACAGAAACATTAAAGTAGATATAACAGGTGAAAGTTGTGGGACAATGGTGTGGTATGTTTAGAAAAACAAAGACCGCCTACCATGAAAGATGAACTGCTTAAGAAGATTGACAATATAGTTTGAGAAAAACAGCTTTTCAGAACTTTCTGATAAGTTTCCTCAGATCTGTAGCTTATGAAGAAATCACGTAATACTAGGCTAGCATAAGTTTTGTAGTTAGTGGGTTTTTACACTTCTTTCAAACAGATGGGCTCAGTGTTAACCTCTCTTAAGTATTATAATTCAGTCCTACAAATGGAATAACCACCAAACCTCTATAACTTATTTACATATAAGTCTGCCTTTTTTACATATATATGTTATATAATATTACCTCCATTCTGTACAGGTATCCTCCCCGATTAAACATCTTTCAAACAATCCCAAACAACTTTTTAGAACAATGCTTTATCAGTTTTGGAAAACATTTTTAATCTTCTTCGTTAAAATATATCTGTTCTACCACAATTTGCTATAAATTATGATTATTAATCACAAGTACTATCAATAACTATTATACAAAAGAATGGCAAAAGAGTAAACACTAAGACTTCTCAGTGTAACATTTTTAATAAAATTATCTTAAAATGTAATTTAAGTACTACTGTGATCAAACATTCACAAATTCCACTTCTCAGAAATGAAAATTAAAAATATTTTTTGACCAGAAATACATAATAGGGTAACACAACTTATTAGAGATTTTGTAATACAAGGATATAGTAACATCTATAAAAAATATCAATTTGTTGCCAAATTGAAGACATAACATTAATCTAGCCAAAAATATCACTTATGAAAACTAACAAAATAAACAAGTACCAAAACACCTTAGAAATTTTAACCTTCTCAGTAAAACTGTACACTATACTGTGAATGAAAATTTAATACCCCCTCAGTGGCAAAATTTATTGGTACAAAGAAAAATATTTTAATTTCTTTTTTTACATTATATATGCTGCTATTATGACATAAAAACAGTTTTTGAACCATTACCTTTTTCAGACTGCAAAATACTCAATGTACACTACACTGTACATTTTTAGTCAAACTACACAGGTGTTAAAAAAACTTTTAGAAATAAAAATATATCTAGAAGGTGTACAATAGTTTTCTTGACACAAATTTTCATTTATTACCTAGTAAAAAGAGAATAAAATAATAAATAGTAATTTTATTAAGTACAACATTTCATTATCTTGAGTACAGAGTATAGTCTTAAGGACAGACTATTTCATTATCTTGGGTGACCAACTCTTCACTAAATCCTCTCTTATATTCTTTGAAAAGTACTTTGTCATCAGTAAATGGAGGTTTTGAAAAACAACTTACTCTACCTGAGCCTGAAGAAAAGACCAGTCAAGACTTTAAAATCTGTAGCAAGTGATAATTCATAAAATAATTGTCAAGGTAAAGACAGTGACCTAGTCTACTAAGACTTTTACTGAGCTCTCATACAACAGAAGCCCCCAAATCAAATTGTTTAATTTCATTAAAAGCAAGTTCTGTTGTTCTACCTTAGTATAAATGAAATTGCAGAAAAGACCACTCTTACCACAAAGTAAGAAGTTTTTTATCCCCCAGGATGAGGGCTTCCCCTTAACATGTTATACTGTTTAACACTTATATTACTAGTAAAAGGAATTATATTAACAGATTTTTCTATTACCAATTGTTTGCAACTTCATTTATTTTATTGTACAGAGGTCAAACTTTATGAAATAAGTCAATGATCTGATGATCAGTAACAGCAGCACGAGTATTTTTTATTCATTTCCTTCAGTAGAACAGTTTGTTCCAGGCCTCACTGGACGATTTTCTAAGTTATTAACAAAGTGCAGATTATTTCTTAATTTGAAGAATCTTTCTTTTGACATTCCTAAATCTTGAAAAAGTTCAATTTTAATGTGTGGATCCTAGCAAAGTTCCACTCTGGGATTACACAATGTACCTAATGCAACATGGATGCTGTAAGAGTCTCAATTTCTGCTGCATCACAATATCTATAGCCTATAGAATTTTTCTGTATTGCATACATATTTAGGTTAATGCCTAATTTACAGTGGCAAACCTGTAGCTATAGTATGGTGGCAAATTTAAAAATTATAGAGAAAAATGTACCGAATACTGTACAAACAAGTTCTATTATTGTAATATTCAGACAACTAAAAACAAAGCTATCAGAAATTGTCTGTACAGTATACTGTACAATCCTGGATAATGCTTTACTGAGGAAGTTTAAAAATAATGAAAAAAAGTTTATAAAAAAATGTTAAAACATTAATATCTCCCTAATTAAGTTAATATGTATATGCTCATGCTTCATTGCTGTGTAACAAATAGAACCACAATTTTGTAGACAACATTCATAAAATTTGCAAAGAATTTATTTTAGCTCAATTTTTTTATCAGTAATGTACTAATACTTAATATTTTTATCTAAGTACAAATAAATAATATACAAGATTAATAACCAGTATGTGTAACTACTTTAAAACATAAAATAAAATAAAAATAATATTATACCCACCGTTGTGACAGACTAAATCCCGGAGTTGACGCTACGGACAGGATAGTATTACCAATTGCAAAAACAACTGATAAGTAAAGAATAGTTCTGAAAACAATAATACAAAATATATATATATATATATATAGTGTTTGTTTTATTTTTTATTTCTTATATACTGTTATATACATACACTGTACAGCAATTCCAGCCACAGTGTAATAAATTGGTTGTGATAATAGCATACACTAAGTAATTACCAGAAAAATAAACTATGGATAATTTACACTTCCTTTATTCCTTTAAATTTATATTGAATTAATACATTAAATCACAATAATTTCATACTTAATAATAAGTTCATATTTCATGTGAATTTTAGATAAATTCACATTTATAAATATATGTTATACTGTCTAGCTAGAATAGATAAAATTAGTAACGTTGTTTATTTCATATTTTAAAGGAATGTGAAGTCGTAAGTTATTAATTGCTTAATAATACTTAAACTCACAACTGGTTCATTACTAAAAGTTAAGAAATAAGAAAATGACAGGATATGTTTACATTTTTCAAGAGTATGAAGAAAACATGAATCTGAACATACTGCCTGTCAAAAAAGAGGTTCTTTTTTATAATAACATGAGAATATAATATACAGTACATAAATGTTATATTAATATAAATATAAATATTGTTATACATTTATTATAATACAAGTACATTGTTATAATACAAATGTATACATGTAATTTAATTTTTTTTATAAATATAAAAGTGGTGATCATATATGAATAGTAATACAATAAGAATAATATCACAATGCACAAAATATTAATAACTTTGTAATATACATTAATATATATATATACACACATTTTATTCTTGCACACCTGTGCCTATAATCTATAGAGACTAGGATTTCTTTAAATGTGTTGTTCATGAGGCAGGAGAAGATGGGTCCAATGGTCCAAATAACTATGGTGCCATTGAATAGAAAGTGTAAATAATGTGATAGAATAGTGTAAATAATGATGACATTGCACATTTAGCGACTTATTGCATCTAACATACATACAATGTCTGTGTGTTGTATGTGTGTGTGTTCATGTTGTATGTGTTGTCTGCATATGTGTTTGCTGTGTAGTATACATGTACATGTAAATTTAGCATAATAATTAGTCTGTAGAGTAGAGTTTTAAAAGAGCATATGAGTAAAATATAAATATACAGAATATTATATTAATAATTAACATTTATAAATCATAATTTAAAGCACATTCATAAAATACAATAAATAAATTACAATGATAAGTATAATATTAATTAACAAAATTATTTTAACAATATTCTCAATTAGTAACATGAAGTATTTTTTTTTTATTTTAAATATATAATATTCAATTAATTATCAGACACTGGCAGCAAACAACTTATGTACAGGTCTTCGAAGCTGATCATCAGCAGTCTTTTAATTAATGATTAATTGGTCAAGACCTGGATAAACCTTAGTGATAATTCCAAATTTCCACTGCATTGGTGAACAGTTTTCCTTACAGATTAATACTAAGTCTCCAATAGAAAGATTACGCGAAGGAAAACTTCATTGATTTATTTCTCTCCTGGAGTGTTGGAGATAATAAAGATAGTCCTTGACCATTGTTTTCATATGGATTGGACAAATTTCTGAAGTAAATGCCAATGACCTAGGCAGTTAATTTGAATTTCTTTGTAATCTGGTTCAGGTAAAGACATAAGTGGATAACCAATAAGAAAATGTCCAGGCGATAGTGGTTCTGGGTTCCTATGATTATAGAAACAGTAAAAATAGGATGAGAATTAAGATAGGCTTCAACCTATATTAAAACCAAACCATATACAATTTTTCAAAGTTCAAGATTGTTTATCCTACAACACGATGTAGATGATATTTCACACTTTTAATTGCAATCTCATACAAGCCACCAAAATGGGGCGAACAGAGTGGAATTAATGGCCATGATATGTTTTGTTTGAATGAAAAGACTTGAATGTTTGATTTTAGATTTTCAAAATATAAGAATTAAATAGGAAAAGAATAGAATTAAATATTATTAGAATATTAAAAAATAAAATTATTAGAATATTATTAAATATTATTTTAAATAGGTCATACAAAATATTCCTGGCAGAACGGAAGTTGGAACCATTATCGGAAAAGATTTGGGTAGGAATACCTGTTCATGAAATAAATCTCTTGAGTGTCGCTATGAATGACTGGTCAAATCAGACTAATTCTAAATGAATTGCCTCAGTACAGAGGCATATAAAAAGTGTGATAAGATTTACTTATGGCTTTGGACCACTGCCCACCATGACAAACTGTAAGTGGACCTCCATAGTCAATTGTACAGACAGAGAATAGATAGGAAGGTACTACTCTGAAAGGTGGTAAGTGACCTAATTGTTGCACTTGAGTTTATTAATTCAAGCATTTATTAATGATTGATGAAATCCTTGATTTAGCATTTAAGATTCAGTATTTCTGGCATAATGAATGATGCGTTAATTGTATACCAGAATGTAAAAGACATAAATGTTCAGCAATAATTAATCTATTTATATTTGTCTTTGTGTGTAGGATAATAAGATGTTTAGCTTGATAATATAATAAAGAGTGTTGTACTCTACCTCCGACTTGTAATAGTCCTAAGTCATCCAGAAATGGGTCAAGTGAAATGATTTTACTTTGGTTTTCATTTGATATTTGGATTATACATCTAGTGGCAAAGTATGGGGCAGAAGCGGTTCCATATGTTATAGTTCTAAGTGCAAACAAGAGTCTAACAAGATTGCACAAATGAGAGAATACTAGAAACAACTTCTACATTAGATACAGCAGTAGACAAAATTACATTTTTGTTTAATTGTGAGCAATAGTCATTATTACTAAATTTATCATTAATTAATTTAAAATCAGTTTTATCAGTATGAATGAATGTGTTGTGTCTGTTGACATAAATCGCATAAGTTATTTTAGTAACATTGATTGTTACTATGACCCGGTGAACTGAATCTAAATAAACTTCTTCTATCATCTAGTCATACCCCACTATCACCTCACTAGATCACATCTTGAGTTGTAACTTGGGACCTAGTCTCATCACAAGTGACTACTTAACAGTCATGAAAGGTCTTTTAAGGAGTACTCCACTGGCTGAACCAGGCAACACCAGAGTTCAGAGAAGGCAGTACTTGGATATAGCGAGTAGCCACTTAGAAGATAGCATGCAATCAGAATCACTGGAATGCCTTAACACTGCAAACATGAACAAGAACAATACAAATTCCAAAATCAAACCAAAGCAAATCATCTATATTTTCACATACAATATACATGATGACAAAACCATCTAATAAAAAGTATACTATAATTAACGCTCACACCCCCACCAGTAATAAAAACAAATCTCCAAAAGACTGTAAGGAAACAGAAATGTTCTGGAACATACTCGACCAGACTATAAATAACATCTCTAAAAATCACATTAAACTATTAATAGGAGACTTCAACACTCAACTAGGCAGAGAAAGAAGATACCATGACAGCTCGGAAAATGACCCGCCAAAAAGAGAACAAATAAAAATGGAAGAGACTCATCAATCTCTGCAGAAACCACAACCTAATCTCAAAATTTACTTAATTCAAGAGGAAACTTCAAAAATTCAACCCCGTCTACACTAAAAGAGAATGGCAACTAGATCATGTCTTCATGGACAAACACCACCACAAAGAGATCTACAGTGTAAAAGTTCTCCGAGGAGTACTCACAGGCTCAGATCACTAAATAGTCAAAATTAAAATTAAATTCACTCCCCAAAGAAAGCAACAAAACCAAGCCCCTAAAACTAAAAGAAAAATAGACCCTATCCAATTAATAAAGAATGAAAATTACCAAAAAGCAACCAAAAAAATAACAATCACGGATAAACTTGAAGACCTAGTCAACAATCTTAAACAAATCACAAAAGAATTGGGCCTAATAAAACCCCATAAAAAGCATCAATGGTAGAACAGAAAATGTGATGAAACAGTGGAGAAGCATCATGGTATGGCTATTACACCAACCGCAAAAATCAGAAACATCCTTCAAAAATCTAGTAAAACAAAGAAAAGTGACCACCTGAACCCTAAGGAAAATAAAAAGACAACACCATGAAGACAAACTGAAATCAACAAAAGGAGAATTCAACAAAATGTAATCGAGAGACTACCACAAAACCCTCAAAATACTATTCCAAAAATACAAACCCCCAACCCTACTAATTAAGGATGAAAACCATAATTTGGCTCATAACAATAAAGACAATGCAAAAATTTTAGATTAATCTTTATATTTATTAGGATGGCACAGAAAAAAAATCCTGTCATGCAGCAACACTAATAGAAGATCACACCCTTCTAAAGCAGGGATTGAAATTTGAGTCCTAGCTGGAGCAAGCCAGACCAGTTATTTTGTTGCTGTAGTTCCTCGATATTGTCTATCACCCACCAATCTGTTTTTGGGTTTGAACTTTATCAATCCTTGGACCTCTATGACAGGATTTTTGTACCTCTACTTTTCATCTGATAAGTCCTGTATTCAAATCACAATCAGGCTTGATATTTTTCACGTAATACAAAAATTAATCTGTTTTCAGTGGGTGTAATATAGTAGTTAGCATGTAGTTGCTAACATAAATATATAAACAAACTCTTAAATTGCAAAGAACTGACAGAATTCCTAAACTTCGGCACCACCACCCCAATAACAACATCACCGAAATACATCAACCTTCCTGCTGTAAAAGAAGTCTACCAAGCACTGGGTGAGATGAAAAATTACTAAGAGAAGATCAGACCTTTGTAGAGATTTGGAAACATGCAGGAAGATGACCAAAAAGTGCTCTTCAACAACCTATCAACATCTGGATTAAAGAAGAACTACTGGAACACTAAACGACAACCCCCATCCAGCTCCTACGCAAAAAAGCAGACAAAACAGATCCTAACAACTACAGGGGAATCTCACTCCTAGACAAAACTTACAAGATTCTTTCAACAAGAATCATGCTCATCAGGATCGGTTTACAACTCGAGAAGGAACTAGGAGAATAACAGGGAAGTTTCAGACTCTGGAGGAACTGTCCAGACCAAATCATGAATCTCAAGCTAATAATGGATTACAAGAGAAAAATAAATGATTTTGCCACTACTATTTACTCGGCACTGCCAGGAAATGACATCAACAAAGCTAAATCACAGATATTAGAACCTCAAGACATTGCAAATAAAATTGGCCTCAAAATATCATTCGAAAAGACAGAATTTATGCCCCAAAAATCAATACGATTAAAAGAAGTAAACATAAACGGTAATAAAATCAGAATAGTAACCCGATTTAAATACCTTGGAGAGATAATAACAAACAACCTAAATGAAAAAACCTCGTTCCAAATAAGAAATAACAAACTAGCTAAAGCTCAAAAATTAACCTGTTGATTTACAATAAAAAATGCCGGATGACTATGTCTATCGCTATACTATGTCTACAGTACATAGTATAGGTAAAGAATGCCTATACTCTGCCTATCCAGACGACGAATATAAATGCCTATGAATAAATTCAAAAATAGTACACTGCAACACAGTTACAAAACCGGAAGCCACATATGCAACAGAAACACTCTTCCACCTGAATGAATAATCAAAGAACAACTGACCCAGAAAATCAAAAGAAGAATTGGAAGATCCTGCATCAACAAAAAGTACCAGAAACAGGCAGTGGTGGATCATCTCCAACAAAGTTGTGTACAGAGAGTTACAACCCATTACTGACACCGCATGTAAGAAGAGACTAGGATTCATTCTTTGGCACATCATGAGGATGCAAGATTCGAGACTTCTGAAATAACTAGTACAGTACAATTTCAATTCGAAGAACACCAAAACAGGATGCTGATGGATCAAAGAAATAAGAGAGGATCTGAAGGAAATTGTCCTTAATCAGAAGACACCATAGACAAGATAAAATTAAACAAAAGATTCAAGGATAAAAACAATCACTTCACACTTACAAGAAAGAAACTGACAACATGAACATTTTCAATATCAGAAAAGGGCACGGAGGTCGGAATGTATGAAAAAGTTCTGGGAGGAACAGACCTGAACAGTCCCTTCAAAGAGGCTCGCATAATGGACTGACTAAAGTGAGATCCTGTGCAGTTATAAAAGATGAAAAAAAAGAAGTAATTTATTATAAATTAAAATTTTTACACAAATTTAAAATAAATAAATGAACAATATCTATAGTAAGTAATAAATCAAATAAAACAGATGATGTTCTAATAGACAGATGATTGATTTATAATCAACATATAATCAAGATTCAGGGAAAGAGAAGCCGTAATGATCTCACATGAAAAGAGAATGAAATAAGATATGAGTAGTTTTTCCAGTAACTGGTTGAATGATCTTAGGGACGGATTATTAATATTAGATTATTTTCCTTAACTGACAACCTCATATAAAGAAAAAATATTTTCTGAAAAAAGTACAATTACAGAAAGTATACTCAACTTAATTATTCAAATATTAAAATTACATTACCAGTTGAAATAAAATTAAAATAAAATAATATGTAAAATATTCATGTTATACATCTCATTACAATGAATTGAAAAAAAAAATAACAATGAATATTGGAATTACATTTATTTTACAATTCTCACCTAAATTTTCCAAGAACAGAATCAGCCATTATTGCACCCAATAATGGAAAGAAGTAACAAAACATAGTAAATGCATGATAGATAACTGTAGTGTCATTTGCACTATACTGCAATACACTATGTAGATAAACTGGTAAAATACCTGTTAACAAAAAATAAAAAGTATTTTTTTAAGTATTACAAATTATTAATGATTTACTTCAAAATTAAGAAAACATTATTCTTGCAGAAGGTCTTTACTATTTATAAACTAATTCATAAATGGAGTTACCGATGACAATATTTTTAATGGCACCTTTCTTAAAACAGTTAGCAATCACCTTTAGTAAATTGTCAAATAATAAACTTAATGTACATTGCATATATTTGTTTGCAAGACATTTACCTGAGAACAACCTGCTCCCAGATTTACAGTTCAGTTTTAGGGAGAATCATACATAATATTATCACTACTCTGTTTAGTATTATTCATGATATAATCGTGCATTGAATCCAAATACTGGCAACTTTATTTATAGTCATTGATATCAGTAAAGTGTTTGATTGTGTTTATGATCCCTTATTACCCTCTAAACTTCATTTGACTGAAGTAAGTTAAGTGGTTGAATTTGTGTTTGACAGGCAGCAGTGTGTTTATGCTGATAATTCTTCATAATCTTGGTTGAATGCTGTTATTAAGAGATGTACCGCAATCAGTTTTGGTGCCACTGGTTTCTAATGTTTAAATGAAATATGAATTAATTGTATTTAGATGTTTTATATCTGTCTATGCAAGATCAAAAATAACAAATGCTTGTTGCTAGCCTTGTTGATAGCCTTAACTAAATGAAATAAAACCAAAAAAACGATTAATGGCTATTGTTTATGAGAAACATAAATCTTAATGCTGCCCATAAATAATAAATGGTAAGCAGTTAGTTGACTGATCTTGTAATAAATTTTAACTGAAAATAATTTATTGGACTGGACTGAAAAGGTTAACAAAACTTGCAGAAGGTTCTTTGCTTCACTGGCATTTATTCAATGAAGCAATTAAAACACTTATTACGTTTATATATTAAAGTAATATTTACAAAGATTCTGGTATTCATTTATTTTAATTATTTTTACATGTAAAACATACACTACCCTGATCATTACATTTCAGATAAAAGCAATTAAATAACATGTAAAATTTCATATTACAAACAGGTAAACCTTAAAAATGGGTTTTACAAAGCAAATTAACACAATAATAACAAATTATTATTATAGAACAACATTCAATTGTACTCACTTCGCATTCCATAGTACGAAAACCGCTCACAAAATTCATTACTAACAATAAAAAAGACAGCTTTAGGATATTTATATTCCAATTTATGTTCTCTTGTTTTGCTAACCTAAAAATAAAAACTAAAATAAAATAGCATAAAGTGAAAAGATTTTTTCACATATTAATGCATATATTTAGTAAAATAATTTTACATAATTTATAATTACTGAAATAACAAAACATAGTACATTTTGTTTTCAAAGGAATAATAAAAAAAAAATTGTCGCAAAAAACAATATGTATAGTAGCATAAAACAATGGAGTAATAAGAAACTAATTAGGGGCACAATGAAACTTTGGGAAAATATTTGTTTTGGTTGTAATTTATGAAACCAGAGTTCCAAACCAGAGATGTCAAATAGAGGTGGATTTCTTTTTTTTATTAAGGATTGAAAGTTTTTCATGAATAACTCAAAAACTGTAACCCCTAGGTAATGCCAGTATTTTTTTGAAACCTGCATTAAATTACCAAAAAAACCTTTTTTTGGAACAATTTTCTCCAACCAAAATTGAGTGAATATATAGCCCTTTAAAGTATTTAACCCTCTGAAAAGAGTCACATTTTCACAAATAACCTTTTAACAAAACCTCAGGTCAAAAATATTTCAATATTAAGGGCAGAAGAGTCAAAAAAATAATTTTTCATGATTAAGTCAAAAACTAATAATTTTTGATAATCTATAGGGGGTTTTAAACTTCATGAAATTCCTGTGAAAAACTTTTTTGGATCAACTTTATATGACTAGAATTAACCAAATTCTAACCCTTTGAATTTTTATTCTTTTGAAAAAGTTATATCTTCAAACTAATTTTTTTGCAAATAACATTTTAACAAAATCTCAAATCAAAAGATGTTTCAAATAAAAGTTGTTCAAATGTTTTTAATGACAGATTTCCACTATTGAAAATTATATTGGAATCATCCAGTTAAAGTAAACACAAAAAACTTTGAGTAACTGAATGAAATGGTATGATCTTAATGAGTAATTAACTAAATCAAATGATAATGCAAAAGAAATTCAAGTACTTCATTTTTTGAAGTTCATTGATCATATTTTAAGTTGTTGTAGATAGGGAAAGGATTAGGAATCAAGTTTTCAATGCATTAATGATCAAAATCACCCAATTTTCGGTATATCTAAGTAAATTTTAAAGATAGAAATAAGAGAAAGGATGCAAACTATAAGGAACTGAGCACCCAAAACAACTTTTATTTGAATATATTTTAATCCAAGATTTTATTAAAATGTTATTTTCAAGAGATTAATATGAGGATGTTATGTTTTCAAAGGAATAATAATTCAAAGAGCCAGAAGTCAGTCAATTTTAGTCATATAAAGTCAATCCAAAAACATTTTTGTCAGGAATTTCATGTAGTTTAAAAACCCTTATCAATTACTTAGAATTAATTGGTCAATTATCATAAAAAATTGATTTTTTGACACTTCTGCCCTTAATAAAAAAAACAACCCTACAACCTATCTGACAATTGAAACTCTTCAGCTTTCTGAATTACATGACACAAAAAACATTTTTCTACATAGCACCTCTAATTAGTTCCTTGAAGAAAGTCTATTTTTATGTACTATACATTTTCAGCCAAAAAACTGATTGATCCTCATAGATAATAACACTAACTAAAGACATTAATTTTAAAACTATTTTAGTTATGAATGTTTAACCCTAGACCACTAATGTTCGTAAAATTTATGTGTACAGGTGATGATCAGGCGGATGGAGAGTACTGTGATTCACAGATCACCCCACCCTCCCAGCTATGCTTTGGCAGGTTAGTGTTCTGTAGTGTTTCCATGTTTCAAGTACCTGATGCTGCAATTTGTATTCTTTCATCAATTTGTCCTGAAAGAAGGTACGTAAAACTTGTGTGTAGTTAGTAATTAAGGTGTTTTAGTGTATGTATTATTTACATAGAGTAAATAATACACTGCACTGGTTGAATGTAAATTTTACATAGAGTTAGTATTAACATATAATTTAGTAAAAGTTTTTTTCCTAAATGAGTCAAAATGGAGAAAACTTATGAGCCAGAAGAAATTCTTCAGTTATTAAAAGAACTATCTGCTGAGGTGGAGGAAGGCATGGAAGACATCCTTCCATGAGTACAAGAAGTCCAAGTACAAGAATTGGAGCCTTATGATGACACGGACATGGATCCTGATTACCTATTGGAGGAGGAGGAATTAGAAGATCAAGTTGAGATGGAAATTAAAAACATCGAAGGTGAGCCTGTCCAAAAAAGAAAAAAATCCAAAAGTGAACCAGAATAACAGAATGTTTCAAATGATTTATTGGTTAGTCTGAACGATGATGAACTTATTGGAAAAAATCGCTACATATAGAAGACAACCAGTGGCCCTTGGAGGGGCCAAACCAAGAAACAAAATATTACAATATTTATAATTGACCAGGACCAACCTCTCTAGCTAAAAATGTCGTGGAGCCAAAGAATGCTTCAAGCTTTTTTTAGACGATAAAATAATGGATACGATTGTTCTCCATACAAACGAAGAAATTAGTTTAGAAAGAAATAACTATGCCAACCAAAATAATTCCACTTTGAAGGACACAAACCTGGAAGAAATACATGCACTAAGACTCCTCATTTTATCTGCGGCTTTGAAAGACAACCACCTGACAACAGATACGTTAGTTCATGATTCTTATGGTTCAGGACGCTGTAAAGCAACAATGTCGAAAATGACTGTGTTCATTTCGATGACAAGGATCGAGGCCAGAGAGACAAACACAAAACTCATACCTATTTCATGTATATGGAATATTTTTACAAATAATTGTTGCAAGTCATACACACCAGGGCCGTACCTAACAATAGATGAAAAGTTGGTGGGATTGTGCCTTTGTAAATGTATATCCCGTCAAAACCGAACAGATATATGGCATTAAACTCATTATTATGTGTGAAATTCAATGAAATACATCATTATGAAGTACGCCATATCTCAGAAAAGGTACAGTACCTTCTGAAATTCCAGCGGCAGATTTCTTTGTTGAAAAATTGACAGAATCTGTAAAAGGGAGTCATCGTAACATAACTCTTGACAAGCCTATATGTGGAGAGCTCCAAAAGAAGTCATGCATAAACTGTCTGTAAATAATATCAAATGTTTACTCATTTATTTAATATATTGTAAAAGTTTAATAAAATTGACAATATTTAAGAATGTTTAACGAGAAGTAAAATGTTTTATGTAAAAAGTGTTATGTAAAATGTGGTTCTGGATTTTAATCTAGACACCTGATTATTACTTTTATGTTTTTCTTATCTTATATTATATAATATTATTAATTAATAAATAATATATAGTACAATAACATTAAAAAGTTATTCTGAGAAACCCACTTCTTTAGAATGTACATAAATTTTACATGTAGTTAGTAATTAGGTAGGCATTAATTCATTTAGTGTACTAGGATTAATTAAAGTGGTTCTTTTGTGTGCAAGAAATTAATAAAATTGTGTTTGAAGGATAGGTAATGAGATCTCTCTTGAACACTAAGCCTTTAGTGGGTTCCAAGAACTGGATTTGAGCAAGATTTTACTTCCTTATGTAATAACATATTCATAATGCAATTAAATGAATGTTTAATTTATTTAAAGGCGCATTTAAAGCTGCAAGGTATCATATAGATTATATCATAGTTAAGCAAAGATTTAGAAATCAACTTGTTGACTGCAAAGCTTACTCTGGAGCAGACATTGATAGCGACCATAATTTTAGTGATAATGAAATGTAGATTGGGGTTTAAAAACCTGAAGAAAAGGTATTAGCTGAATCAGAGGAATTTCAAGAAGCTTGAGGAAAAGGAGGTAAAGAAGATTTTTGAGGAGGACATTGCAAGAGGTCTGAGTAAAAAAGATAAGGTAGAAAATCTAGAAGAAGAATGGGAGAATGTTAAAAAGGAAATTCTTAAATCAGCAGAAGCAAACTTAGGCGGAGCAAAGAGAACTGGTAGAAAACCTTGGATTTCAGAGGATATATTGCAGCTGATGGATGAACGTAGAAAATATAAGAATGCTAGTGATGAAGAAAGTAAAAGGAACTATCAACAATTAAGAAATACTATACACAGAAAGTGCAAACTAGCAAAAGAAGAGTAGATTAAAGAAAATTGTTCCGAAGTGGAAAGAGAAATGAACATTGGTAAAATAGACATAGCATATAGGAAAGTTAAGGAAAATTTTGGGGTACATAAATTAAAATCTAATAATATGTTAAACAAAGATGGTACACCAATATATAATACGAAAGGCAAAGTCAATAGGCGGGTGGAATATATTGAAGAATTATACAGAGGAATGAATTAGAAAATGGTGTTATAGAGGAATAAGAGGTAGTCGGAGAGGATGAAAGGGGAGAAACAGTACTGAGATCTGAATTTAAGAGAGCATTAAAAGATTTAAATGGCAGAAAGGCTCCTGGAATAGCCAGAATACCTGTAGAATTACTGCGCAGTGCAGGTGAGGAAGCGATTGATAGATTATACAAACTGGTGTGTAATATTTATGAAAAGGGGGAAGTTCCGTCAGACTTCAAAAAGAGTGTTATAGTCATGATACCAAAGAGAGCAGGAGCAGATAAATGTGAAGAATACAGAACAATTAGCTTAACTAGCCGTGCATCAAAACTCTTAACTAGAATTCTGTACAGAAGAATTGAGAGGAGAGTGGAAGAAGTGTGAGGAGAAGACCAATTTAGTTTCAGGAAAAAGTATAGGTACAAGGTAAGCAATTATAGCGCTCAGAGTAATAGTAGAAGGAAGATTATAGAAAATCAAACCAACATACTTGGCATTTATAGACTTAAAAAGGCATTCGATAACATAGACTGGAATAAAATGTTCAGCATTTTAAAAAAATTAGGATTCAAATACAGAGATAGAAGAACAATTGCTAACATTTACAGGAACCAAACAGAAACAGTAATAATTGAAGAACATAAGAAAGAAGCCGTAATAAGAAAGGGAGTCTGACAAGGATGTTCACTATCCCCGTTACTTTTTAATCTTTACATAGAACTAGCAGTTAATGATATTAAAGAGCAATTTAGATCCGGAGTAACAGTACAAGGTGAAAAGATAAAGATGCTACGATTTGCTGATGATAACGTAATTCTAGCTGAGATTAAAAATGATCTAGAAGGAACAATGAATGGCATGGATGAAGTCCTATGCAAGAACTACTGCATGAAAATAAACAAGAACAAAACAAAAGTAATGAAATGTAGTAGAAATAACGAAGATGGACCACTGAATGTGAAAATAGGAGGAGAAAAGATTATGGAGGTAGAAGAATTTTGTTATTTGGGAAGTAGAATTACTAAAGATGGACAAAGTAGGAGCAATATGAAATGCCAAATAGCACAGGCGAAACGAGCCTTCAGTCGGAAATATAATTTGTTTACATCAGAAATTAATGTAAACATCAGGAAAAGAGTTTTGAAAGTGTATGTTTGGAGCGTAGCTTTATATGGAAGTGAAACTTGGACGATTGGAGTACCTGAGAAGAAAAGATTAGAAGCTTTTGAAATGCGGTGCTATAGGAGAATGTTAAAAATCAAATGTGTGGATAAAGTGACAAATGAAGAGGAGTTGCGGCAAATCGATGAAGAAAGAAGCGTTTGGAAAAATACAGTTAAAAGAAGAGACAGATTTGTAGGCCACATATTAAGACATCCTGGAATAGTCGCTTTAATATTGGAGGGACAGGTAAAAGAAAAAATTGTGCAGGCAGGCAACGTTTGGAATATATAAAACAAATTGTTAGGGATGTAGGATGTAAGGGGTATACCGAAATGAAAAGACTAGCACTAGATAGGGAATCTTGGAGAGCTGCATCAAACCAGTCAAATGACTGAATACAAAAAAATGAATGTTTGTACTACAAATTTAACATATATTTTTATAAATTGTTCGTGATAAATCTGAAAAGGAACTACTAATGAAATAAACTTGATACCCAAATTTTGGCTGATCAGTATACTTTCCCTTCACAGGTATGCTGCTGCACAGCAATAGAGCCATAGTTGGGAAAGTAAAAATGCAACTCAAAAATTGGTTAAACATAGTTTCAATCTTGAAAACGTGCCTGACAGAAATCAATTTCAAAAAGTTTTAATGTTAAAGTAGTCAAGCAATGATGACACATGACTACTTCCAGCAGATCTTTGTAGAAATTAAGCCAGCAAAACAATAATATTTTTATTAGGTTTGCCTCATAGAGGAGAATGCAAAAATTAGATTTTTCACAAACTAAAACCTGCTATGTTAAAAGGACTGACTACTGTCAATGATTTAAGTACTTAATTTGAGCCAGTAAATTAAATCTAATAATTGTCATGGAAAAAAGTCAGTTTCAAGCCAAGGTATCAATTAGTTATTCATATACTAGACTTGGAATAATGAAAACTCATATAATTTCATAAAATCCTTCTTCATTCAAAAAATTATATAATACTTCAGGGCAATAAATAATAGACCTATTAACAATTCATTGTCTTTCTGGAAAATAATATGCATCTTGCCCATCCCTTGGAACAAGCACTCAAAGTTGGTTGTAGTAGAACATTGGATGTTTTTGTATACCTGGATTGACAGTGGAGATACTGCATTTTTTTCATGAAAATATCATTTATACAGGACTATGGTCTCTAAGAGCTGCCTACTAGTGTCCTAGTAGACCTTGTTTTACATCAGACAAGAAGGACACAATTCTTTTTAAAACAGGAGCAATCTACTCAATTTGGAACAGTTAAAGGCAGAAATTACCAGTATCATTCAGAAACAGGAGAAAACTAAGAAAACTTGCTATGTACGTGAAAAAATACATTGATAATTACAGAGAAATGAGAAGACATCATTTCCAACAATTTTATAAGTATACTCTTGCTATACTCAATAAGTATAAGTATACTCAATTTTATACTCTTGCTATACAAATTACTAGAGTTCATTTATAAACTGAATATATTGCTTTACACTAAGTCTAAGCCGTAACAAAAAGGCATAGTAGTCTACAATCTACCACTATATCTTTGTACAACCAGATAATGATTAAATTGTTTGCCAAACTTATGACTTTAGCAGTTGACAACTAGCCATTTACAATATCTGAGAAAGAGAGTTAATACCTAAAAGTAAATAAACAGCAAAATCAATGATCAGTAATAATAATAAACAAAAATATAATTAATGTAAATTCATATTCAACATTCAAATTAAAGGCTGATGTTTGCATTGATGATAAACACACGAGCGCGTGCATGCACATACACACACAAATTAAATTAAAACTAAAAAAATTAATTAAATGAATTATTCATATTGATGACCCATGAACTAAATGAATAAATAAGGTTTTATTGATATATTATAATAATGGGATATCACATAAAAAAGTTATTAAATACCTTAATTGTTCCTTCTTCGTAACTCATGTGGATATAGTTTTGAAAGTACAAAAACAATTACTTTAAAATGTGCATAAACACATTTTATTAATAATTTACACTTAATCTGTACATGGAAAATTAAAACTGATTACACGGGAGGCTAAAATTATTTTAGTTGTGCAATTGGCATAAAACATCTGAGCATAAAATCTTCAACATTTATCTTATCAACAGAATCTTTATTATAACAATTCTGTGTTAATTATACAAGTTCTGAATAAAACTATACAAAAGAGTAATAACAATTTTCTTTACATTCAAGTGATACAGTTTTTAAACGACAGTCCAATGTGTATAATCTGGTAAATTCCCTTAAAATTTATAGTGTCACATAGAATTTTTCTAAATTTTAATTTTATGAGCAAGTGTTTGAATATAATTTCCACATTTTCAACATATGTTTTTCAATTTGTCGCTCTATCTTTTATAAACTGTCTCAAAAATATCTATAAATAGCAAATCATTTTTAGTGTTAATCAGAAATTAAATTAGTAAGCTAATTTCATTACAAAAATAATAAAATAAATATGTCTGTATATCTTTGCATCATGCCAAGTTATTTTTAAAACCGATTTAAAAGATATAGAACAAACAGTGTAAAAATACTTTAATGTACAAATAATAAATTAATATTAAATTTCAATACAACATAAATTATGCAATTATAATTTATTAGATTAATATTCAGGCTTTATGTTGAGGCTCAAGTAGGTAGGTCAATGTATAATTATTTGCTTATAATTTTATTCTGGTCTGACCAGAAATAAAATTACTAGATTAGTTTACCAATTCTTAGTAAACTTGACTTTGTTGTTAAATCTGTTAATGAAAACATTTGCAACTAAATGTAGCATTTATTAAATGTAAATGTAACTAATGTAATATAAATAATAAAAAATTTTTATTCTTCATAAATGCATAATTTATAACAATGAAAATCAAAAGTTTTTATCAATTGATTGACACTGATAATGAGTTATGATTATGATGGTAATTATTTTTGTGTCTGATGGTAGTTTTTATACAATGTGTTATTTTAATTTAATATCATACTCAGCTTAATAATAATGTTCCATCTTTATGTAGTCATGAGGTTTCAGATGTAAACCCAATAAGTTGAAATTTAAAATGCAAGTATTATATGTGATGAAATGAGATTGTTATTAACCTTAAAATTAAACAGTAAAAAAGTTAACATATCAAAATAGCGACTAGGTTAAAATAGTCACTATATCAAAATAACAAAAAAGCAGTTTATAAAATGTATCATATCATAAGTTAAATTCTTTTTTTAATTAAAAAATAAAATTTATATCTGTCAAGTCTGATTTAGTTTCAAAAAAAAAAATCTTATATGTAAACAATATAATATAAAAACACTTTAATGCAAAAATATTATAGTAATTATTTATGTAATTTTTTTTTTTAAACACCCCCAAAGTAACCAGTCCGCGACCCTCTCACAACTCGAGAGTCCTCTATACCATCATCAGGGAGCTCCAACCCCCCCCCCCCACACTTGTGTGTGGGCAGGCTAAAAACATCCTAGGCATAGAGACTATCTCCCTGGCCCTACACGTCGCCATGCTTCGACCCTAGATTTCCTGATTTTTTTTAAGTCTTCCCCATCTGTTTTTCTTCTTTTTTTTTATTATAAAAAATATTATGTATTGCTTTGTTCTAGGTGACAAAACCAGGCAGAAAAGTGGTGGTTTGGTGAACTAAATTTATTTGTAGTGTTATATCTAATAACACTAGTACAATATTTTCTCATAGTAAATAAACTTGTACAATTTTTTTTTTTTTTTAATATTATTCAATCATTTGTAATTAAAACATTTATAACAAAGCATGTTGGAGTATCATGAACGGTTAAGCAGTTCCTTGATATGTGGGAGATTAGTAGTTTAAGACACAGCCAAATAGTTACGTCTTAACGCTAAAACTGCTCCTTAATACTGTCCCCAGTCCCACTCTATTGATGAGCTCTAATTAATAACATAACCTGACCTGGTGATCCAAGGATTTAATAAACTATCAATATATTGACTGCACAAATAAGGGACACAGCTGCTTATAGTCAAGAAGGCATTAGATACCTGTGAACTTCAAGAATATCATACCAATCAATCAATTCATTATGCATTATTTATTGTTATTTTCAAAAGCATTAAGTATTATTCTAATGTACATAATTTAATATATTTTTTTTAAGTAGATGCTTGATTTCCAGATGTTTTAAAATTATTTTAGTGTTATATAAAAAATAATTTGAATAATCCAATAGATAAAATGTGAAAGTTTGTGGCAAGTTCTGTTTGTTTGCAAAAGGATCACCCAAGAACCAACTGATCAATTGCTTTCAGATTTTCAGGATACATTCATGTGATCCGAAGGAAAGTTTTAAACTATAGATTGAAGTCTTAGCTCCCTTCGGGTTAAAGTTTTCCTCGTCAAAATCTGTGTACATTAGTTATTACTATTCTGTATTTTGGAATTTGGTTTCTTTTTCACATATATTTGAAAAGGCTGTGTACTTTAATCTGCTATTTATCAGCATTATTCTTATAACTGTGAGGATAATGAACACAATGGGGATCCAGGGGGCTCCACCCCCTAGCTCGATGGGAAGGGCAAGCCCTGAACGGCTGGTTATTATGAAATAGTAGTGAGTTAAAATTTGTTAATCAATTCAATTAAATAAAAAACAACATATCAGACAGTCTATAAATTGATTTTATATGACAAATAGAAGATTTTATTTATTGTTTAGATTTATAATTTCTCTGAGGCAGTCAGTAACCATTATCAAATTTCAGCTGTTCATTTACTATATTTCCATTATTATTTTTCATTGATATAGATTTAAATTGGTTACTATTAACTTTTAATACTGCCAGTCTCTAACAGAGCTCCAAGAAAAAAAATAAAATCATCATAGCTTCACTTACTATTTCTATATAAAACAGATAGATTTTATGTATCATTTTCAGTTTAATTGCTCATATTACCTGCATGAATAAAGAACTTGGCAAGTATTTTTAACAATTTAGGAAAATATCAAATTAAATCATCAATAAAATAAAAATAGATAGTTATAAAATGTTAAAATTTTATATACATATCTAATTATTCTTTTTGACCTAGAAAAATTCCACTTTGACTGAGTAATTTTTTGTAAAGTGTGCAATTTACATTGTACTAATGTCACAATTAAAGTTTTGTAAAATAATATGATTATAAACTGATTTTTTTTTAGGCATCTGATACTTTCAACTTAATTTGTTTAATACTATTCATTGCTTCTTTCTATTCAATGCTAATAATTTAACCTAAAGATATTTATTATATGATAATACTCAATTATCTGTTTAATGTATTAAACAGATAAGGAACAGACATATAATTAATATTAATATATTTAACAGACAAGGAAGTAAAAATAAATAAAATATAAGAAATCTGATAAATATGAACATATTTTACAATCTGCATTATTTCTGAACTAAATGTTGGGTTAAATTAATACTAGTCTGGAAAAAAGTCAGTATTTAAATACTGTAATTAAACTCAACCTAATAATAGTTATATAAATACATTCAATTAACAAATTTTCTAAAATAAGTTAAATATCGCTATAGTACAAGTCAACGTAGGTAGTATGCATTTAAAATTTATCTTGTAATTCATTCTCATTTTTACTTCCTTTTCAAGATTTTGAAAAGGAAAACAATTTTGAAAATCTGAAAACCAAAAATGGTTTTCAGATTTCAACAGAATATCCATTTTGACTAGTTTTGGCGTGACGTCTGTAATACGTACGTATGTATGAACTTGTATATCTTGCATAACTCAAAAATGATTAGCTGTAGGATGTTGAAATATTGGTTTTAGGACTGTTGTAACTTCTAGTTTTGCACCTCCCCTTTTGGTTGCAATCAACTAAACCAAAAAAGGCCAACATCCAAAGAAATTGGGTTTTGGACATTTTCTTAACTGTCATATATCATATAATGACATATCATTAACTGTCAGAATGATTGCAGAACAGTTGAATTTGAATCATACCACTGTCCAACAAATTTTGACAAACAAATTGGGACGTGAAAAAAGTTTGTGCAAAATTGATCACAAAAAACCTCTCTGTTGAACAGAAATTGTGATCTTGGGCGAATTGAAACCGATCCTGATTTTCTAAAAAAATGTTATTATTGGTGATGATTCTTGGATACTTGAGTATGACCCAGAAACAAAATGTCAGAGAAAGCAGTGGCACACTTCAAACTCACCACGTTGCAAAAAAACAAAAAAGAGCAAATCAAAACCATGCTAATTTGTTTCTTTGATAGTAATGACATTGTCCGTAAGGAGATTTTGCCTAGAGGACAGACTGTAAGTCAATATGATTACCGAGAAATTCTTGAAAAACTGCGGAAAAGAGTTGCCCACGTGAGACCAGCCATCAAAGACAACTGAATGCTGCATCATGACAATGCACCTTGTCACACTGTACTCTCAATTAATGTTTTTGGCAAAGTAAAACATTCCTGCAGTTCCTCAACCACCTTATTCACCTGAATTGAGTCCCTGTAACTTTTCCTGTTCCTGACTTTAAAAAACACCTCAAAGGACACAATTTTATAACATTAAAAAAACATCAAAAAAATCTAACCAACCATCAGAAGGATATTCCAGTTTCTGAGTTCCAACACTATTATGAAGAGTGAGAAAACTATTTGAAGCGTTGCGTGGCTTCCCAAGGAAACTATTTCGAAGGTGATACACGCCATGTATAATTGGATTGTAAATAAAAGGTTTTACTGAACCAATCTCATTATTTTATTTACAGACCTTGTATGTCTCATTCTTAAGAGAGATATAACAGAATTAAATGTTATGAAATAGTATTCACAAATTTATCACCTACAAAAAGAAAATGTATCATCTACAAAAGTTCTGCATATATTCTTCTGTTCTATGGGATGGAACAATATTATTCTGTACCATTAATAAGTTCTGCATCATTACTATCTTCCTTCAAAGCTCACACTTTCTCATTACTATTTTCAAATAAAAGGTTTTTCCTAACTTTTGGAATCGGCAGGACTCCAGTGTGAGGTACAAGTATGATGACTGCCATATAGGATACTTTTCGGGATAAATAATGAATGCTTACATTTAATCAAGTAAATAAAGCAATCAGGAATACAATACTTTTAATAGAAATCCAGTCAAACAAAAATAGCATTTGATATTGAAAATCTTTTGATTCACTCCAAAATACTAAAACTCTTAGTCATCTTTTAGACTGAAAAGTTAGTGAATATTGTAATAGGTAGTTTAGAGTAGTGAGCCTTTTGCACACAAGATAATGTTAGTGACCCAAATCTCAGGATAAATGAAACACAGTAGGTCAGGCCAGAAGTCATTTGAAGCTAATAGATGTGTAAAAAGTGTTGAAATTCTTACACTCAGACGTAAGGTATTGTGCTATGAAGAGAAGTGAACTTTTCGCAAGACTACGGTACATTTTACAATTTTATTTTGATAAAGGCGCAAATGCTGTGCAGGCCCATGAATAAATTTGTGTTGTTTATAGGCAAGATACGTTATAAAAACTCAGACCTGGCATCATCAGTCTGATTTGTTTTGGTCTCTGACTTGCTGAATGGTGTTATCTGTTTCAAAAGAGGCCTGTGAAAACCATGTCACAATTTTCTTACCGGTAATCACAGAATTTCTACAGCAATAGGATATGGTAATGCTGGAAAAATGGCACATCATCGAAAAGACTGGTGCATATGTGGTCCCTATCTTATCTTGATCATCTGTGTTACAGCCTTGTTAAATTTATTTAATTAAAGATGTAATTTTTTTCTTTATGCTTTGGTAAGTTTCTACTTTATTTAGAGGACCTTTTTCATGTAGATCAGGTTGAAGAAAATTAAATATTACAATATTTTAATCAGTTTGTAAGTAAAATTCTCCAATTAAAATATTTTTTTTCTAGTTATAATGAAGTTAAAATATAAATTTCAAAAAATTAATAGACTATTCATTAAATTATCCAATATATTTATCAGACCAAACATTTTGACAACAATAATTTGAATTAAAAAAAAGACTTCATGTTATTTCTATGGTTTGGGTGAAGGATGTGTTTTGTAGCTTTGCAAGGTACAAACCACAAAAGTAAGTACATTACTTTTTTCTAGTAAATAAAAAATTCTGAAATGGATTTAACTCAATATAAAACAAATTATTTCCAACCTTTAACTTGGTACTGGGATGTTTGGTCTTGAAAGAAAAGTAATTGTCTTTGTGATAATTTCTTTGGAAATTGATACCAATCGTAAAATAAAGATGAGTATTCTACATGCTATACGCTATCTTGGCAAAGATAAGTATTCTAAAAAAAAAAAAATGTTAAAAATCACCACTTGGTGTTGGAAAGGACTACCCCGCATTCTTTGGATTTATTATACATATTTACATTCACTGTTTACATCGCTTTATATACTGATAAGTGATCAGAACTAATAATTTTTTTTCTGCTTTATTATACTTTACTGCAGATTACCGTACTATTTCATGAGAGGCAATCTTGGTGTTGGTGATTGCAGGCATAAAACTGACAGATTTATTACATCAGACAGCAGCATTATATAGCTAAGAAATCAGGTAAATTGATAGAATGGCATGGCAAGCCAGATGGTATGAGACAAAGGGTGAGCGTTATATTATGATCTCTTCCCAGATGTTTGTTTGCAGGGTGCCCCTTGGGTTTATCCTAACAAGTATGCGACACAATTTCTTTCTGGTCATGGCGCCTTCCAAGAGAGACTCCAGCGATTTGGCCTGGTGGATTCAGGTGTATGTCCAGATTGTGGACAACTAGATGACACATACCATGTAATTTACAAAGTTGTGTTTACCTTTGCTAAAGTTGTGAAGGTGATCTACGTTAAAGCCCATTAAGGCTTGGTATGGAGGGGGTGGCATGGCGACCAAAACTACCACAAGGAGGGTGTCTTTCCCTACAGAGTCAGGCAGTATAAATCATACAACTCACCGGGTCGGTCTACTGGTGAACTCATCGCAAATCAACAATTTTGATGTCAAGAGTTGTAAGGTTCAAATCCTAGTAAAGGCTACTTTTATACGGGTTTGAATACTAGATCCTGGATACTGGTGTTCTTTGATGGTTGGGTTTCAATTAACCACACATCTCAGGAATGGTCAATCTGAGACTCAAGACTACACTTCATTCATACATATCATCCTTTGCAGTAATACCTTACAGCGGTTCCAGAGGCTAAACAGAAAAAAGGGAGTGTATAAATCAAACAGTAATTTCTAGTATTAAGTCCACTGATATCTTTGCAACTGATTACGAGTTACAATGGAAGGTAAACACCTCTGGGCACACAAATGAAATAGACTCAGGTTTCCATTTACGCCAGGTCAGCTAGACTGAACTGTACGATGGTCATTTAACCATCACAGTATTTTTCCTGATGTGAGAATTATGCAGGTAGTTACGTGGATTTCACCGATCAGCATATTAAAGTTCCTTTTTTAGCATGGAGTTTTTGAGACAGGTTGGCCAGATGTGGTTTGATTAATTCAGACTTGTGTCAAAAGCGTAGAAACATTCATGATGTGCACACCATGTCTTATATGTTTGCCCCAGGTACAAAGCTAAACATACCAAAGTAGTTAGAGAGCTTATGAGTATCAATTTTGTATAAATCATACAAGCAAATGTCTTTCCCTATGCGGTCAGGATGTATAAATCATAAAAGTCACTTGTGTTATAAGCAGGTGAAATTACACAAAACCTGATTTTTTAAATATACTATATATTTATTTTTTGATTTTTTTTACAATACATCTATTATTTCTTAACATAAAAAACTCTAACAAACATTAAATATTACCTGAATAAATAACAACAGTAGAATTATCAGTAGACAATTATAACTATTTTTAAATTATAAAAATAAAATATTTATTTTTTTTAATAAGTTTAAAAAATGTAATCCTACACATATACCAATATACATGCTGTATTCTGGTAATTGTATAAATAATACATGGTAGTACTTACAAAAACATTTGTGAAACAATATATTAAGCAAGAAGCACTTATATTAAAAATATAAAAATTAAAAAACTATTATTAGTAATTATTATTGACAATGAAATAAAGACAAATTCTTGCATAATCATAAAGCACTATTAGTAAAATATATTGATAATTTTTTAAAATTAAGTATTTAATATCCAATGAAACCTATAAAAATTATTATGTATACATAAATTATAGTTTACGTATTAGTAGCATATTGAAATATCAAAAACAAATACTAGTTATTTTAGATAAATTCAATAAACATTCATACATCCATTCATTAAAAATAAACAAGCTGTAAAAAAAAACTGAAGAGATGGGAGTACATCTACAGCATAACTCATAACAGGCAGTATGCATAAAGATGGAAAGTATATTAAGAAAAAGTCTCATCAAAAAAATGACTATTTTCTTAAAAAAAAAAATTAAAAAACAATCCTGTGTTCTTTTAGTTGGCACATATATTTAAAAGTAATTTAAACAGTAATACAAGCTGCAACTACATACAAAGTGAAATCATATAAAAACTATATTTCTAATAAGATTAAATCTTAATGTGTTCAATGCAACAGGATTGTGTGAATTCATTTCTATATCAGTGTTATGTATTAATAATTTCATGCACAGAGCCAACTTATTGCTACTGTATTGGGACTTCTCAATTTTATTAATATTCCCAGTTAATTATTTTTAATGTTCACTTTATCCGGTCGATTGATGGGATTAAAGTGGTTACAAACGAATGGATTATGTGGTAATACAACAAAAAATTTTAATTTAAAAACAAAAACATTAAAATTTAGTAAAAACAAAAAAATATCCCAAGTCTCACTGGAATTTAATTCTAAAAAACTCTGAATGAAAGATTAAACCGATCTGTTAAAAAATGGTTTACTTTTTTTTTTCTTTAAAAAAACAAACTTTCATAGTACAATGTATAAATGTTAAAAATGGTTATGATTTAAATGTTAGAAAAAGTAACAAACTTTTTACAAAAACATTTAATTCACTACTTTGATTTCCAAACAATTTTTAAAATAAAAATTAAAACATACTTTTGCAAAGAAAATATTACATAACAAATATTAGGGTAAAAATTACTATACTAAAGAAGTGTAAATCTTATTAAGATTGAAAAACATACAAAATATTAAATAGGTAATTTTTGTTTTATCAATAGAAGGAAAAAATCAAATTTTTTATTATCCACAACACATCGTCAATAAAAAATTAACAAATGTTAAGTAATTTGTAACTGGCGATACTGAGTTAAATATCTGTTCAATATTTATATTTATAAAATTTGTCCTTGCAGTTAGTTAACAATGCAGTGGTCATGTGGTTCAGCAATGCGTGGTTGGTCGCATGAAGTACTATTATAATCCACAAGAATATTTTTTTTAGTTCTAAATTTTTTTAAAATTAACTTTATCAGAGTTGGGGTTGTGTAAAACAAAGTAAAACACACATTTTTTATATAACTTTCAACTACTGATACTGAAAATTATAACTATTATAGAAAATTGTTTTTAGAAAACAACTGTACTTGTAAACTCCAAAATCTATTAATATTTAGAGCACAAAATAATAATACATATTACATATTTAGAACATAAAACAAATTACAAAAACTATTATTACACATTTACAATAAAAAACAGATCTATGATGAAAAACACTTTGCTGTCATAGTTTTTTATGTAAGTTTAAAATATTTAAGTTGAAAATATTATAATTTACTAAAAATAGGACATGGTATTTACAAAATAAATTTACTTGAAAATTCCAAAATAGATTACATATTTAGAACACAAAGTGACAAACAACATTCTTACATATTTAGAATAAAAATAAAAATCTCTGATGAAAAATGCTTTGCTGTCATAATTTATTCAAGTTTAAAATATTTATGTTGAAAATATAACAATTATTACTAAAAACCAAAAGCAGATATATTTAAATGTGGTGTTTGTGATGTAAATCTAAATACTAGCGGGGATTTTAAATACCAGCAAGTTGGTTCTTTTTTTGCTTACCGATATATAACTCACGTCTATCAAGATGAGACTGAGGACTATGCTCTTCAACAGGATTACTTTCTTCTACTATTTCTATATTTTGAGCTACCTCATAAGCGTTCTCAGTGTCACTGTCCTGAACTGTTTCTTCAACAAAATCCTCCTGAACTTCATCTGGGTCTTCGACGCCAGTTACACTTTCACTGTCACTTTTGGCCTCTTCTAACTGCTGTATCTGTTCCTGATCATGTTCTGACATTTTCAACGCATGTATAACTATTTATACAAAAATAACGAAAAACTGAAAATAACCGATTTGTAAAACCGAGATTCGATTATATAATTGGTAGTGTGGAGTACAATGGTAATCCAAGGGCAAATAAAAAGACTCTGCACTATGTCAGCAAAAATGCTAAAACTGTACTGACACATCTGGTGGATAGTGACGGAAAGGTTGATAACCCTGAAGGTCATATATACTGTCAACTGCTTTACGATTATGCATTTTGTTTTAGTCTTTATACTTTTTAAAATGTCTAAAAAGTGCTCCTTTTATATATATATATATATATATATATATACACACACAAATACAGTACATTCTACTTACTGTGATCAAAATAAATAAAATGTTATCATTCAGTTAATAATCATCATTTATATAAATCCTGATGTAAAGCACTGAAGAACAATACAGATAGGTTGTTTATTGCAACCAACCATTGGGGTTTTTGTCATCACTATTATACCCATTTATTAACTAAATAAAATATATATTTTATATTTGAAGCGAGATTAAAATCTATATTTATCAAATAAATATTTACTACAGAATTTGACCATTCAAAGGTTAATAAAGGTTTATGAAGGTTAGTAACAAATTTTATTTTAGGATACTGTTATTCCCTATGTTCAGTTTTGTAAATTATTCTGTATAAATCGGCAAATCGGTAAATTTGTTTACTGGATATCCTCATTTGATCTTTAAACTACATTTTTGTTAAACCTTCAGTTTATAAGTATAAAAGATGAAGCTTTTGCTAATCGAGCATGAATAGCAATTTTGTAGCTGCCAATGAATGATTAAAACTGATTTAAGAAAATAATTTTTAAGAATTGAAGGAAACAAAGGTCTAAAATTTTGTTAAGATTATCCCCTACAAGGAGTGCAATGCAAATGAAGCTGTGCTTGTTGTTACTATTTTTAAAAATATCAATGTTAAAAGTAGCAGAATATCTTACAAATGCTTAATTGTTTTGTACTTTGATAACATGAATTGAAATAAAAGCGTTTAGCTAAAGTAAAGTGAAAAACTCTACACTGTATCAATGATGTCAATAAAATTACTGAAGGATGACCACTAAAGGTTTTAAGAGTAGTGGGATAATAGGTTGAATCAAAGCATTATCTTTTTAATTTGACAACTCCACAGCACAAGGTGGTATAAGCATAATGATACAATTATTAACATCCATCTGCATGGTAATTGAAGGATATAGTTGAAAATTTTATTAACTTGAAAGAAATTCAATTCACAACTACTAATGAACTGGTTAAAAAAATGAGCAATATGCATACATTCATTTACTTCATTTTAAAATATTTCTCTACACACTATTCTGGACACAATGTTAATATAATTTAAAAAATTAATAAAACATTATGCATTCAACACTTAACTGACCTGGCCCAACTTTAATTACTTAACCCAGCACAAAGAAAAAATGCTGCCTGACCTTTATTAAACAGCATTAGTATTACTTTTGTCTACAATCTGTGATTCAGAAATTTGCCTAGAAAATGCAATAAAATAATTATAATCTGATGCCTATCTTTGGTATTACAATATTTCATCAGTAGAAAAATAACTTTTGAAAATAAAACAGTTTTGATTAGCTGATGTTTATATTACTTCAGTCATATAAATATTATTTATATAAATATTTCATGGAAAGATTCAAAAAGAAATCTTGTGA
This sequence comes from Lycorma delicatula, assembly GCF_047948215.1. Taxonomy (NCBI): domain Eukaryota; kingdom Metazoa; phylum Arthropoda; class Insecta; order Hemiptera; family Fulgoridae; genus Lycorma; species Lycorma delicatula. Next base: position 142,132,988 of record NC_134462.1, read on the forward strand.
GCACATTTGCAAAATGACAGTGGCTATAGACAGTACCAATAGGGCAAGTCTATTCAACAATAATTTTTGGGCGGTAGAAGGCAATAAATTAATAAGGTGGTATTGACAGCTTGTAGAGATGTTTATTAATACTCTAAAAAAAGAATTGTTCACTGAAATCTTCCAGTTATATAATTTATTAGAGAAATATTAGTAAATATTAAATCAGTAGTATTTTCAAAAACAATCACAGCTAGCATGGAACAATAACACTGTTACCTTCCACAAAATGAATGTTATGTAAACATTATATATATTCTATTAATTAAGAAGTTATTTCTTTTGTATTAAATAAGAATCTAATTTTATCTAATAAACACACTTTCATATATCACAAAATAATTTTTACAAAATACACTCTGTTAAGCATTAATTATTGACATTGATATTACAAATATTTAATAAATTGAACAGCATAAATTTATTGAACATATTAATTTAAAAAACACATGCACACAACAATCACAAATCTTTTTTATCTTACATTGATCATTAAGTCATTTTTTTTATTATGCGAAAAACATTTAATAATGCATTATTAAGACATTTATTAATATTTATCAACTATGTTTATACCAATAAAAATATTTTTAAATAATTAAAAATCCATATTTACACAAGCAAAACACAAACCACTGCTTATAAAAACACAATATTTACGCACCATGTGTTGTTTTAAATGTATTTATAAATATAGTATTCTTTATTATTAACTAATTAGAAAGCATAACAATATTTCTAAATGTAATCAAATTATTAAATTCATCACAATTGACACATCACAATTTGTACATTACACACACACATGCGCACATGCACACACGCACATACACGATCTGAATTATTTAAAATTGGAATTCATGAGTAACTCCTAATACTGTTTGGGAAATGATATTCATATTCTTATTAACATGAAGAAAAGTTTTCAAAAGGTATTTTTATAATTTTATTTAATAATTTAGTAACTTTTTCTGATTTATTTTCGTATACGCATATCACACATTCTTTCAAAATTAGGCAAACAGACAGACAGGCCATCGATAGATTTTATAAGTTAGATTGCTTTTGCCAAAGCACTCTAGTCTTGCAATACACAATCACAAGTTGAGCAAATTCCATAAAAATAATGCGTACTTAAGTTTATTCTCCAGCGTACTTTTGTTTATTCTCCATGCAAAAAGAAATCTAAATCAGCTGAATAATTTATTTTTACGTCAAAATCAACTGAATTTTAAGTCAAATCAATTAACAATAACTTTGAATACACAGAATGTATTTTCCAATTGTCATTATAAAAAGCTGTTTTACCAGAGAAGCACTTCTTGACAAATATTCCCAATACATAAAATAACCTACTCATGATGTTCAACTAGCATGGGACGCAATTTTTTAGTTTAATAATTAACACATTCATGCAAAAAAAAACACACGCACACGCACACACACACACACATTATAGCCTATAATGGTTTAATAATTTTTTTTTAATTTAAATATTATCTGCCCTATAGTAAATAAAAGTCAACACAGAAATAATAAAATATAATATAATAAATTAAAGTGTACAAAATAAACAATATAAATATTGGGGTTGCATAAATTACACCATTTTCAAAATCACTAATAATAACAAATAAAATGATTCATTATTTATTAGGGCTCGGTTCACTTTCTTTCTCTCCCTCTTGACCATCAGCATCATGATCGTCATCATCATCATCGTCTTCGTCCATTAGCTGCATTGCTAATTTAGCGGCAAAGAATTCATTATAATGAGCCTTTCTTTTCATTTCAAATTCTTTACGTAGAGCTAAACAGAAAATAAATTAAATTAACTTCAGATAAGAGTAAATTTATGAATAAAGAAATTAAACAAATTTAAAAGCGTCTATAAAACGCAAGAAAACATGGACATAACATAAAAGTAAATAAAGAACCTAACAATAGCTAATTTATTCAAAAGCTAATTAGTAAAGAATTTTCCAAAAACAATTTTTCAATTAATAAGAAATAAATTATCAAAATAACTTTATTAATAATGTTTTGTTGCCACATGCATGCAAAGCCTCATATTGGCGAGCACAAAGCTAGCCATTTAGATGTCAGCAGGAGTACAGCATACCTACATGCCTGCAAAACACCACTCCTCACCATTGTGCAGTCAGCTGACCGCACAACACATCCCACCACAGCAGCATGGCGGCCCACCATGCTCTGGCCATCTATATGTATGGTGTCAGTACTGCAAGGGCTAATTCTTTGCCAACCATCACCTTTTCTTTTTCCTGTTTAGTCACCAGTAATTACCGTTCAGGTAATACTTCAGAGGATGATATGTATGAGTGTAAATGAAGCGTAGTCTTGTACAGTCTCAGTTCGACCTTTCCTGAGATGTGTGGTTAATTGAAACCCAACCGCCAAAGAAAATTGGTATCCACGATCTAGTATTCAAATCCACATAAAAATAACTGACTTTACTACGACTTGAATGATGGAACTTTCAACTTCCAAATCAGCTGATTTGGGAAGATGTGTTCATCAATGGACCAACCCGGTGCCAGCCACCACCTGGAGAAGATGAAGATAACAGAAGAAAAACTAAGTTTCCTGGCCCGCCCAGTGTGGGACTTCCTGGCAGATGCCAACATCCTGCTGGAGCAGCATGCCTAGCCAGCCTGCAGAGGGAGCCACTGGACACAGATGCTGCCAGGGAACCCATCAGCAGGAGACATCCCAGCGTGGGATCACTCAGGAGAACTAAACCATCAAAAGACAACAGACACTGACATGACACCATGGAGCTCTGAGGGCCACCACTGCCATGGTGTAGCAAGGACCTGGACTGCCACTGAGAAGAAGCTTGGTCTGATTCCAACAGATGAGTTGCAACTCCCTGACTACAGATAAGTCGACATCACTGGCGACCAGCTTCCAGACCCAACATCCCTTTCTCAGGGCTACCTTGCAAAACACAGAAACTGCACTTTTCAGGGTCACCACTCCAAAAACACGGGGCTAGAGAATTTTTTTGTTTGGCTTTTTGTGGGTAAAAAACACTTTGGCATTATCATTGCCCGAACACACTAATTAAAAATTAACTAAAAATTATGTATTAACTAAAAATTAGTTACATACAAAAAATCTCTAAAAACAATTAAAATACTACATCTTAAGATTAAAAAAATCTGTAGCATATGCTAAGATACAGCAACGAGATGTTGGCAAAGTAAGAAGGCATTTTAATGACAGATTCAAGAGCAACTACATGACTGACAAGACACTCAACCCTGGCAGAAACCACATTGTTTGGGGGGCAATTAAGGATTTTCTCTCAAGGTACCACACTAGATGAAAGTTAGGTACCACTAGAAGACAACGGTTAAGCGATAGGACAATATAACTTGAAGGGCCAGATTTATATTTACCAGGTTTCAGTGCAGGAATCGCTAATGCTTTTGACCAAAAATCTGGAAAAACCTGATTACAAAATATTTTATTGTAGATATACAAAAGATGTAATGCAGTATCCAGGAGATGTGCTAACACCTCCTTTATACTGCACTACATATTGTTAAGGTATCCAGGAGGGGTTAGCCTCCTCCCAATAAAGACCTTCCCATTGTGTACGACCTATCGTTCAATAATCAAAGATCTAAGTACTGCCTCAATTGATCAACTACAGTGCCTCAGGAAGAACATGATGATGGAGCCCCATGAATAGTGATGGGCATTGAAATCACCAATCTCTAAGCAGGACAAAGAAATCTGTAAAAACAGACTGGATAGATCATCCTAACTGATATCAATTTACTTTAAATTTTAAAAAGCATTTACATATCATTATCATATACAATTTTAAATCTGACAAATTTTTCGATTTTGTTACTTTTTACAGTTTGGAGAAAAGAAGAATTTGTTTAGTATGAAAACTGACTAAGACTGAGCTAAGAAAACAGGGAAATGATTGGAGCTACTTCCACTGCCACCAGTGAGAAGAGAATCACAATCATTTTAGCAAATGCTGCACTTCAATAACTAATATTTCATCTATTTGAATGAAAAACATTTTTATTAAAATAATAACAGAAAGTAATAAACTTTACATTTGAGTTGCTACTCCAATGTTACAAAAAAAAAGAAGAATAATTTGTTTACCTCTCTGTTCTGGTGTCTCATCTTCTTCACCATCACTACCAGATGATTCACCACTTAATCTCATTTCCCTAGGCCCTTCATCTGCTGCTAATCTTATCCTATAGAATTCAATATAGTCGTGAATAAAACAATTCTAATAATTAATATAAATAGAAAATTGTCAATATAATAAAAAAATAAATTTTACTTAAAAATAGAAAAACAATTATTTCTTTTAGGCGAAAAATTATAAGCAGTTAACATTAAAAAAAGTAACATGCACATGTTTCATTACAGTAGTGCCTTACAAGTTAAAAATATGCAGAAGTAATGAACCTTTTAATGACATTAAAATTACACCAAGTTTCTTTATCTCAGCTATGCTTAAAAAAGAAATAGCCTTACATCATACTGAAACCTGGTCTATTTTACATTGCTATATGAATTTGAGTAGCCATTTATAAGAAAAGATCATGAAAATCCCCTTTACTTTTTCACTTGGCATTGGAAGTTCCATAGCTTCCTTTAATAATTTTACATAAAAATTCAGCAAATAAATACAGCAGAAAAGAAGTTTATCTCTTCTTTAATTTTTTTAAAAAAATGTTTTGATGGGTTGGTTTCAACATGGCTACTTTAAAAATAGGAAATTTGACTCCAATGAAGTTAATTGTTTTTTCACTTAAATACAGTGACACACAAAATGATCCAATATTTGTTTTGGTAATAATTGTTTAGATTAATAATTATTAAAGTGTTTTATTGTTGGTAGAAGTGACAGCAGTTCATGAATATTAGTTTCTTCTCTTTCTGAATGTGCTGCTTGTATATCGTTCAAAGATGGGTGACAAAGGAAGAATAATCACTGTTGAACAGCGTAAATTAACAGTTGACAACAAACATCAAAGGATGGCATTTTGCTGAACAGGCTGTGAACCAAAACGTATTGTTGAACAATGTTTGGTTTTTAAATGAGGAATTTTCATCTAGACGAGTTTTCAGTTTTGTTTAGACGAGTTTTCATCTAAACAAAATGCATATTTTGTTTAACAAAATATGCATTTTTCGGCTTCTGAAAATCCACATGAGCTTGATGAAAAGGTGCATCATACTCCAAGAATTACAGTATGGACCACTACCTCAAGATGGGATAATGGGCCATTTTTTTAACATACAGTGAACAGTGAATGTTATCTGCATAATGATGTTGCACAAATGTCATTTCAAACCAATTTCCTTATCGTTTTGCGTGTGGACAGATCTGGGCCCCTCAACAATCCTGATTTGAATCCGTGTGATTATTCTCTTTGGGGATTTTTAAGCAAAAAGATTTCCCCTGAACATCCTTATACAGTGATGGAACTGAGAGTGCTGATCATTCAGGCATGCAATGAGATAACCGAGGATAAGTGCCGTCGAGTTATTAACAACATAGGAGAGTTCAATACTAGATGTGATGGTCTTCTTGAACTATGACAAGCAGAATATAATCTCCAGGTATATAATAAACACGTGTTTTAAGTTTCTGTATTGCGATTCAAATAAATATAAATTAACAAAATGAAATATTGCATCATTTTGTGCCCCACTCTGTATCTGGTGGTTTTTCATATACATAATTTCTACAAAAAAAATTATGAAAAAAGATGTAAAGGCAGAATTTTCATTCTGCTGGGAATCTTACTTGTCTGTTAGAAAAACGTGTTAGTGTAGAATATACAGATTACCCTCCATAACTCATTTATTTTCATGGATAACAGTATAAAAAAGCAAATACATGTACAAAGCTAACATTTTTATAAAAAACATTCTTATCTCTCTGTGAACGTTATTGGGCCAATTTGAATTATTTTTTTGCTGATCAAAACATTTTCTTTAATATAGTTTATATAGAAAATCTACCAACAAAAACAGAAAATCTACAATTGGAGATATTGAATACTACCTTTTTTAAATGAACAAAATATCTTTTTTAACTGAACAGAGATAAAACATAATTAATAAACTTTGCAGACTTTTCTTATTTTCTTAAAGTATCAGAGTTCCAATGGAACAAAATGTCAAAATTGCTTTCTTGTTCTAGTAAGTAGAAAGTTCTGAGGTTCAACTCTTGTTTTACACAGATTTAAATACTAGACAGTAGATACCGGAGTACTTTGGTGGTTGAGGTTCATAAATCACATCTCAGGAATGGTCTGCCAGAGTCTATGTAAGACTATTATCTCATTTACATTTCCTACATATCCTCTTCTCATTGGGCTGAGGAGAAGTTGCTTATGCTCACTAGTTGAACAAATTGCAACATACACATTAGAAAAATTATATAAACTTATATACTGATTATTATATAACATTATATATATTGTCATTATATAATAGATTATAAAAATAAAAACTAATTTTGAGATAAAAAAAATAGAAGTGATTAAAGTCATATTAATTATTTAAATATAAACGTGAAATAATATTAAAATAAATACACTAAATAACTTTAACTTTAACTTTTTACTTTTAATTAGACATTTTAGTGGTAGCCACATATACACTGAAGGTCAGGATTGGATAATAAATTGGTCTTGCTGAAAATAATCATGAAAATATCAGTGTAATGATACATTCGTTGTGTTTTCATAAATACATAGTCTTCTCCAGACAGAGAACGGCTTGTTTTTAGAGAGATCACCACTATCATCCTAGGGCTACAATATTTTGAAAATATAGCCAGATAAATCTTAGAAAACCACAGAGGCAAAATAACTTGTGTTATTCATTATGTCAATGCTGTTCACTCAATTGGATAAAGTTACTAGAAACATATACTGTGTATATTAACTCAAAACAGAATGAAGATATCGTTTTAGCCTGTACAGTTCGTACATATACATACCGTACAACTGCAGTATAAACTGTCACCTTAATGTGAAAAAATAACCGAGTTAAACAAAAATGAGTCAGTGAATATGAACATATTCATCCAATAAGCGATTAAACGAATATGCGCGCGTGCACGCACATACACACACACCTATTATCCATTATTAATTTTCAAAGGTCTCAGTACAGGATAAATTAAACAACTTTAAAGACAAATTAAGTTTTCAAAAAAACAATTTATAGTTGTTTAAGTAGATGCAAACATAAATTACATTACTTACTTATCAGCTAAAGCAGCTGCGTCTAGAGCATCACTATCACTTGTTTCTTCTACTGTACGTTCAAATGGTGTAGGAGCTTCATCAATCTTCATGAATCCATAATCTTTGTCAGCTGGATGTAAAGTTGCTATTATATTCATTTCATCCCATTTTGCTGATTTCTTTTTTCTGCAGGCATATAATAAGCATATAAACATACTAGAAATATTAATTTCCTACTTGTATTAAGTTAAACAAAATTATAACATTACCTTTATAATTAGAGAATTAAAAAAAAATAATTCAAAAGTAATATAAAAAAATAATTCAAACCTATAAAGAAATCACTAGAACCATAAAAGACAAATCACAAACATCTCTTTTGGTCCTTAAACAATGTTCATTCTTGCTTTTAAATTATCTTTTATTCATAAACCACATAAATGTTTGCACCTGGTCACAGACAATGCAGAAGAATCTTGTGATTTACAAAATTCTTAATAATTGATTTAATTATCAATTGGCATAACCATACACCCAAGGTAACAAGCATACCATGCTAGGTCTACAAAGAAAAGAGAAATGGTGTTCTGCTGCCTTCATCAATGAGCCAAACATTCACAGTCAACATATTGGTATGATAAAGCCACTAAAATTAAGTTACCCTTAAATAACTCAACAGTTACTCTGCTGAGAACAGGGACCAGATGTACTGGGTGGGCCATAATTATGTATACAATGATGTTTCACAGTTTCATAAAGAAACTAATTTTATTACCAACAACATAATGCAAATAAAATACCATCTCCAACTTTTTTTAATCTCCATTTTCCATGGCGTGGTCTCCACCAATATATCAATAAATCGATACATACCTGAAGATCACACCACCCCTCTCCCCATTCCTAGCCCTGATGACCTAAAGATGAACAGCAACATTGCCACAATCAACTTGACAAGAGCTAACTGTGACAATCAGAATCAGCTCACAGGTATCCTGTGAAATTCTTCTGTGATAGCTGTCCATAGCTCGGCTTAACTGCATATGCAATGTTGATACAGGGTAAATCCATTTGAAGTGATCGAGCGTGATTGTTTGACCAATTAAAACAAAATTTTAACTTACCCACTTGTTTCCTACATGTTTCAGGCAGGACCTAAAAACAATTTTATTTTTATTTTTTATTTCAGTAGTTTACTTGTGGCGGTTACTTTTGTTATGATGCGCATACCTATTTGAGTGGATATTGAGTGGTATCAGTATTCATACCATGAATACTGATTACATTAGGGGTTTCTTGACACAAAGTACATGCAATTACGATGGTTAATTCACAGAACATGGAATTTTGCCTCATCTGTCCAAATGAATGTTCTTCCAAACCTGGATTTCCCTGCAGAAATCTCAGTCACATGTCTGCAAACTGTATGTGCCTATCCAGATCATCACTGTTATAAGGATTTATCAAACAAAGATGAGATAAACCCACTGGGTTGTTCTAGTGGTGAACCTGTCATCACAAATCAGCTGATTTTGAAGTCAAGAGTAAGGTTCAAACAAGTTACTTTTATATGGTTTTGTATACTAGATTGTGGATACTGGTGTTCTTTGGTGGTTGAGTTTCAATTAACCACACATCTCAGGAATGGTCGACCCCAGATGATCACCTTGTAATGCAAGGTGACAATTTTTATTATTAATTTATTTTTATTAATTTTTATGCTCCTTTTTTTATACTACTCACGGGAATTTAGCCTAGAATCAAATTTTCATGAAAATCTATGACAATTTAAGCTGTAACCAAAAATACAAATCGTTAAATATAAATATGCAATTTTCATCATTATAAAATTCATCTATCATTATAGTATCATACTTGTTAAGTAACTTCATACTTCCTTGCTAAGTACAAAACCACTCTATCAGTCAATATAGCAGACTTGTATGTTTAATTTCATACAGCAGCTACATAAATAATAATACAATTGGATCCCCTCACTGAAGTACAGTTTCATTTCATGGTTATAGCAAAATGCTCTTGCCTGGCAGAACCCCACATCTCCTGGAGAATGACCACAACAGTCTTCATGGTTATTGGCAAATCCCACAACTTCATATTGTTTTACAGTAAGCTATTTTAAAACTTATAATCACATCTGCAACTGTAATCACAGCAATAACAAACTGAACATGACATATTGCCTATTAAACTGAACTACTTATTAAACATTGTAGTGATTACCATAAAAGCAAAAGATAAGATATGGTATGTCTTCCATTGATAATAGAAACATATGACCAGAAAATATTAATAAATACTAGATTAAATTTTAAAAAGAACATAAAATCATTCTAATAAAAAAGGCTGCCTGCATGTTAACGAGTAATTTTTTTGGGTAAACGACCAGTTCCTGTTTCTATGAGTGATGGTGCAACTACCATCCATGAGTGTATTACATCCAGGAGATTTAGCATATATACATATCTCCCCTGACATCATCCTGTTGTTTTTGTAAAAGATCCACCAACACAGTGGTGTTGAATATAATGTTTGTGTTTATTTCTTTATACAACCCTGCATTAATATCTATTATTCCAGGGCAAAGCTAACTTAAGTGCAGTTAGTATAACAAATTCCAAAACATATATATTTATGCAGTGATAAGAATAATACATTCCACATTAAGATTAAAAATAAGTTATCAACAATTAATGGGCAATTAATGTTCATCTTAAATATTTAGCTGGTTAATTTATACACTGCTTAAAAATAACTTTTTTCCTAATTAATTAGCTTATTTTAGCGATCATTTGCCAACCATAACAATTATGTATTTTAATCTTTGTGTTTATGGTACAAATAAAATTTTATAAGAACTAACAATGTAAATATATAAAGTAATATTATATTATGAAAAGGTATGTAACTTAAAGACAATCCACTTTTGTTTGTACTATACTGTTTACTGTTAACTGCTTCTGTGGCCAAAATTGGGAACTAACAATGGTTACACTTGTCATACAATTAAAACCATTATTTCTGCACATATAATTGAAAATAATAGAAACATTCATCTTCATTTATAGCCACTAGTTACTATCAGCAAATTTGACTGCAAATTTAGGTTTTGTAGACTTTATATTTATTTTTTGTCTCGAAAACTATAAATTTAACTTTCGTTCAAATTAGCATTGTAACCTATATGTCAATAAGAACCAAGTGACCAAACAAGAAAAACCAGTGTCTGTATGAATCAGAAAAACCTCTCTAGTATTTTCAAAGTCAACATGAATTTCATCAAAGAACTTTTAAGGTAAACTAATGTAAAAATGAACATTTCGTTAAACTAAACTTCGTTACAGAATAAATCTAACCCCAATTTACTATTTTTTTAAACAACGCAAAGAAAGAAACAATTAAATAGTAAATCTACATGTAACTTAAAAATTACGTCTTAAAATATTAACGAATTTAACTTTTTTTATGACATAAAACACAAAATACCAAAATTTTGACAGGACGTAACGGACTTCACAACCAACTTATTGGTTAGGTGAGCAATTTTCTTAACTTTCAGCCACAAGTTCCTTTTGAATTTTCAGTAGAAATTTATGAAAATTACTGGACTTACTTATGCGAACCGTCATGAGCATCAAAACTGGATGATGGTTTTAAAATTCCTCTAACAGTAGATCTCCTGTTACTCTCCATAGTCCCGCTGCAGGTGCTCGCCATATTAGAGGCGGTGGACTCTTGCGTTGGGATTTCATTGTTCTAGGGACAAACGATCAAATTAAAGAGATTAAATATTTTTCACATAATTTCTAAAAGTAAAAAAATATCAAACATTACTACTAATTTACAAAACTTAATAGTGATTATTTTTAATTGCTTTAAAATATTCATTTAACGAATGGTCCATATGTTCGTTACGTCGCTTCTAATTATAGCCGGGTCACTTTGAAGGTATAAGCAAACAATTATGTCTTCATTGTTGTTTATTACTACACCTCCATTTCACATGCACTTATTTTGTCTATATGAATGATTTATTTGCACCTCATGGTATATTTTGATTTATTTTGATCTGTTACAAGTGTACAGTGTAGGTTAGACTAAACTTTGTGCGTGTAAAAATATTTTTACATATATTAACAGCTAACGTTGTAATAATGTCTGCTTCTGCAGTGTATTTTCTGGACGTTAAAGGAAAAGTAATAATATCAAGAAATTATAGAGGTGATATTAATTTATCATTAATTGAAAAATTCATGCCTTTATTGGTTATCAAAGAAGAGGAAGGAATAATCTCGCCATTCGTTCAAATTCCTGAATGTACTTTTGTTTATATTAGGTATAGTAATTTATATATTGTTTTCAGTACTAATAAAAATCCCAATGTTGCCTTATTGTTTATTTTACTATATAAGATAGTACAAGTAATGAAAGAATATTTCAAAGAGCTTGAAGAAGAAAGTATAAAAGATAATTTCGTTCTTATCTATGAACTTTTAGATGAAATAATAGATTTTGGTTACCCACAGACAACTGATACAAAGATTTTACAAGAATATATTACCCAAGAGAGTCATAAACTTGAAATCCAACCTCGGATTCCTATGGCTGTAACTAATGCTATATCATGGCGCAAAGAGGGTATTAAGTATAAAAGAAATGAAATATTTCTTGATATTTTTGAATCTGTTAATGTGCTAACTAATGCAAAGGGCAACATTATAAGAAATGAAATTACTGGTTCTATTCAAATGAAAGTTTACTTATCTGGTATGCCAGAACTACAACTTGTATTAAATGATAGATTTCTTCTTGGAGATGGCACAAACAGCATAAAGTCAAGAACTGTTGTGTTGGAAGATGTTAAATTTCACCAGTGTGTTCGTCTTTCAAAGTTTGAAAATGATCGAACAATTTCTTTTATACCCCCCGATGGTGAATTTGAATTGATGTCTTATCGCATTAATACTTCAACAAAACCACTAATATGGGTAGATTGTACTACTGATTATTATGTTCATAGCAGATTAGAGTATACAATAAAAGCTAAATCTCAATTCAAACATAGGTCTACCGCTAACTATGTTGAAATAATTATACCAGTACCAATTGATGTCGATTCCCCAAAATTTCAAGCTACTATGGGAAAAGTTACTTATGCTCCAGAAGAAAACGCTATCTTGTGGAAAATCAAATCTTTTACTGGAGGTAAAGAATATGTAATGAAAGCACATTTTAATTTACCCAGTATAGAAAGTAAAAATGTTGAATGTAAACGCCCTATTTTAGTAAAATTTGAAATACCATATTTCACTTCTTCTGGGATACAAGCAAATCACCTTAAAGTAACAGAAAAAAGTGGGTATATAGCATCTGCACCATGGGTCCGATATGTAACGCAAAATGGAGAATATCAGATAAGAAGTTATCAGTTGTGATTTGTTTAATTAAAAGTTATTATTTATGTCAATTTCTAACAAGTGCCAAAGAACTAATATTTAAGATTGTAATCAGAACAAGATTATTATAAAAAACTAGATGTACCATTTAATATAAAATCACTATTATAATGCAACAAATAAAAACGTAAAAATTAAATTATTTTGTCAAATACAATAAAAAATTATTATTAAGAAATCTGCTAAAATGGTTGGTAAGGATTTTGTCAGAAAATGTGTTTTTAATTAAATATGTTTTTCCAGTATTAAAACAAAATGTTCACTTATTGTTGAAATATATCTGATCTGTTGTTCTGAAGGAAACTCCTTCCAAAAATACACAATCCCTAAAGTGATTTTAGTGAAATGAAGGTATACATTTTCACTGCCAAGAGAGCATTGCTCTTATATCATTGTATACATTTGCAGACCTACTAGTGAATGTTTACTTTTATAAATGAAGAGTATTTTATTAATTTTGCTCCTGTTGAGGCAGAAAATATTAATTTAGCATTTTATGACAGAAACAGTTTTACTATTGCCTACAAAGGTTTAAATCTGAATAAGTCAAATAATAAAAATAAATAATACTGAACCATTTTATGTTACCTATTTTTCTATAAGATGTATGTGTAAGAATCTTCAAAATACATTCATCATTTATAATTAAAAACAAGCTAACAAAAATAATTCAAACTTGTATCAACTGAAAGGCTGACAATGTATTGATTTAAATCTTACAGTAGTAAATATTGCTTGTACTGTTTCGTTATTTAGAAGGAACAAAAAGTATTTGTTGAATAATTTTGTAAAGATATTGCATACCTTTAATCGATAAAAGTGTGCCTAATTATTTTCTTCTAACAGGTTCTCTGGATTAGTTGCAGATCTACAAATCAAAACTTGTCTTCTTTTCATAAAATTTTAAATAATCTGCCTGTGTAACTCATTTTAATGATTGTTCTAATTTCATTAGTAAAAAAAATAATAAATTCAGGTTTAATATGTTCAGCAAATGTAGATTGTCTTTTTGTTAATCTGTATTCAAGAAACATTAATTTTTTGAATATTTAACAAGCCCTGTTTTGTACATAGGATATATAAATTTTATTTTTGCACAAATTTCTATAATGTGTACTAGTAGTTTATGGTTAAAAAGTAATTTTTACAATGCTTTATCATAAAAATGTGAATGTTGTGTTAAGATTAATTATTACAAAACATAGAATTTATTATAAATTATGTATATATTTTTAATAAGTAATTATTAAATATAATATATATACATACATAAATATAATACATATAATGTATATATTTTTAATAAGTAAAATAATATTTTTTTAGGTTATTTGTTTAGTCATTTTTGGAGCAGTTATTAAAGTAAAATTAATTTATAATAAAATCCTTTTAGTACCTAATTTAGAAGAATAAACTTAATTTGAGAGTGTGAAAAAGAATTTAATTATCAGTTCATTTTTACTAAGGCAGTAAAAATAAGCACAGTGTTTTGTTGATCTGTCTAATTGTTGATCTTTTTACTAATTTCAGTCATTATGCATATATTTTACTTGCAATGCCTGCACTTACCTACAATACACTAATAATAAAATGTACACACTTCTGTCTTTTATTGGATGAACAAAAGACTGGTGTTTAATGCATTCTAGATTAAGGCCTGTTACCAAGTTTTCCGTTCTACCATTAATGTAGTTTGTAATAATTATTGATGTTTTTATACTATTAGGTTAATGATAACTACACTTAGTCTGTGTTAAAAGAATACTTGTTTGCCAATTTCTATTTAACTATTTTACCACATGTGATGCTATTAGATATAAAGAGATGCAAAAATAGGTATCAGATTTGTACAAGGAAGTTTGTAATTGCCTTCCTTTATTTATTAACATTTAAAATTGATTTAATTTTAAAATTATGCCATACTGGAATATTAGATAATTTGTAGCATACAAATTAAAAATGACTATATGAAAATGAATTTAAAAAACTAATCCATATTATTCAGGCAACCAATAATTTAAATAAATTAAAAAACAAAAAATGAGAAATATTCATGAATACATTAAGATTAAATGCAGTGAATACACAATAAATTCTTCAATGGTCAGACAAAGAAAATTCACAGACAGATTTAAGAAACTATTGCTTAAAATATTGCTACAAAATAATAGTGTGCATTGAATTGCATAAGGGTTCAGAAAAAATTTTTAAATAAATATAAGTGGCATTAATGAAATCACAATAATTCAAAATGGATATAAGTACTATCACTATTTAACAAATATTAAAAAATCTGCTGCTTGACAAATGGTATTTTGTGTATGTATATTTGTAGTATTGTATCTTCATCATTCCTTCTGATTTAATACCAATCATGAAACTGATTAATAAGTCGCTAGTTTGATTTTAATTAAGGTGTTTATAACTGTTAAATCCAAAAAAAGATGACTCTAATGATATAAGAAGACAGTTGATGAGAGTAATGTATGAAGATTAAACTGTATAATTAAATTGTGTGAAACCAATGTATAATTAACCATTTATTAGTGAGTTTTGTATTGTATTTAGGAGGGATTAAGAGTTAAGTTTGCCTGGCTTGCCTTTCTTGATTATTTAAGCAATAACATTCTCTTAGAATTACATACAGCCACTTCCTCATTTTATTACAATAAGTTGGTGTAAAGATATATTTGTTGTGAGGTTAGACCTAACAGGAATCTGATTTACACCCAAACAGTTAGAAGATTAAAGATAAAAAAGTGGTAGGATAATAAGAAAGGAAGGTATAAAAAACTGAGAAACCATCATAAATTAAAAACCTCTGAGGATAAATTCAAGAACCTTCTATAAATATTGGGTGCCCAATTACAACCTCCTGGGAAATTAATTGCTTAACATTGAAGTAGTTTGTGTTGCTGATAATGATCAAGTGTGGATTTCCAAGTGGATTACAAAATTAATTAATTACATGATACAAGTCTTGCGCAGTAAAGCAAAAATTCAAACTAGCAACAAGATTATATATATACACGCACACAGATTACATAACTCATAACCATAAATACAATACAAGGATATAGTGATAAAAATTGAAAATTAAATTAATATCAGATAAATTTAGTCACCGATTCCACCCAGAATCACAGGCTAATTAATTAACCTCTTTACATAATCAGTTTTTCTCTTTCAAACAGAAAAAGTCAACAAAAAAATATATAAATATTTTGTTCATAGGCCAGAAGAATGATGTTTCCAAATTAAATATAAATTTGTAATTTTTTTGTAAAGTCTACTTTATTATATTTCTATTATTCACATCATTTCATTATAATGTAATTTAAGTAATATGTCTAACATGGTCTCAAAAAATACAGTGAATTAGATCTTTAATTAAAAAAACTTTTAGTATTGACTTTTTTCCTGAAATAATTTGAGAGATTTTGTATTTCTAGATTGTAGTTTTTTGTACTTTGTAATCATTTCCTGCTTATTATATGGGATATTAATATACTAAATTTTAAAAACAAAGTTACATTTTTTCTAATCTTAACATGGCTCATTTTTATAAAAGTATTTTTGTAATTTAATCAAAGTTTACTGTTCATAAGAAAATTTTTTGAATATACATGTAAATTTTTAATGGTAAATTGCATATTAATTTGCTGATGTTTATTTTTAATTTTATTCATATTTATCTGTTAATTATTAAAATAAAGTTTGCTAAAGATTAATTTCTTAATCTAGAGAAAGTTATATTTATTCATTTATTTTGTGATATTCTTTTCTTTTTTCTTTTCTCTTTTTTCATTATTATGATAATGACTTCTTTTTAACATTAAAATTAAAATGCTTTTAGTTGTGACTTTTAAGGTTGAGTGAGGGGTTTCTTTTATGTTTTTTTAGATTACACAGATGAGCTAAACCTTAGTTGTACCAAAGTAAATAATAACTTTTTATTTCTTTGCAAATATAAAAATATTAACGCAAGCCAAAATTGCATGTTTATACTCCAAGTGTGATTACCTCATTAAAATGTTACTATATTTTTAATGTTTAGTTAAAAATGAACACATTAAGACACTAATGCACAATTTGTAATTCATATTTAGTAAAACAAGTGGTAATAAATTCATGTGAAGAGGATGTCTGTGTAAAGAAGTGCCATTTACAGTTTGTGCCATTTTAAGAGTAAATTTAATATTATGAAGTTAAACATTTTTTTTTCAAAGAAAGCATGTCATCTATAAAAATTAGTAACAAGATATGTGATTTGTCTTGCATTGCTTTTGACATTATAGCTCAAGTGTTGAACTGACATCCATAGGTGCTACCAATGAGCTATAAACAAAGAAATTAATTAAAAGACATAAATTGACAATTTATGTCTAATTTGATTTAATGTGACCTGGTGAGATTGATATTTTATAAATCTTCCAGACTCTCAGAGGATCAAACCCAGAATATTCATTGTAGAAAGTTAATTTATTTTAGATTATATTTTTAATTTATTTTATCTTCAGTATCGAAGGTTAATTAAGATGCTAACACCTGTAGCGATCAAGGTGATCACTTTTTAAATTTTAATTTTAAAATGTATTGTTATACAAATCACATACATATTTTATAGAAATACTTTTTACATTTCATCGTTACTGTGTCTTTTAATTAATGGTTTTCTACACCATTGATTATTGGTAATCTAGCAGAGTAATTGTACATTTTTCTTTTTTCTATTACTAAACTTCCAAAAAACATGGTTTCCTTTATCTCTGGTTAAAAGCCCATTTAATAACTAACATTTAATCATAATAAGAAATAAATATTATATTACATGTCTAAAATAAATCGGTTCTGATAATAGACAATAAAGGATTAACAGCTAAAAGTTATCAAGTCTTATAATTTTGAAGACCAGAATTGAAATAATGCCATACTACAATTGAAATAAATTTATTTAAAAGGAAAAGTAATCAGAATATTTACAGATAACTGTAATTTATAATTTAAACATTACCGTTGCTTTGTTATCCTCTTCATTTTTCATATTTCATTGTACATTCTGAGAAATTATTGCACTTTTTAAATTTAGAGCATTTGTTTACAAAACATTGAATACATTTATTATAAAACAAACAATAATACAGTTAAATATTTCTTCTTTTTTTAAATTATAAACCCTTTATTTTATTTAAATATTAATTTTCATAAAAACAGACATAATATATAATTATATAAAATTCTATATGATTTACAAATTGTTAATTAAAATTATTTTCAATTTTATTTTTAATATTATAAACTCTTTTTTTGCTTTTGCTTTCTGTTTCCATTTTTTTGTTTTTTTGTTTTTAATATTTTTTTATCTACCTGTAAAAACAAAATTAAACATTTATAAAATCACAATTATATTTAAAATACATGTTATACTTAGTTCATATTTAAATGACAAAAACCAAAGCACATTGTAAATACATGGCATATATTTTCAAGCTACATTTTGCTATCGGTAAATACAACATATCTAAGTGAACTGGAATGAAATAAACTAATGAGCCCTTTCTAAACAAATCAACATTAAAAAAAATATGTTTACATATTGCCTCAAACTATTAAAGTGTTTCACAGGATTGTGTTTTGAAGCTATTTTAAAACTTTTTGTGACGAATTAAAATTAAATATTTCACTGCCTCACCCCTGTTTTATCTCCTGATTTGAAATGCATTTTAAGTTATGTTTTCTACAGCTATATTGCTGAAATTATATTCAGATAGTTTGGTTGTTACATAAATGTTGTATTTTTAAAATTATTTCAGTGTTAGTTGTAGCAATAAGAGTAGTACGATTAGATTTGGTATTTCAATCTTGATATGGCATTTTGAAATGCTCCTCTAGATAAGGTTTAAATATATTGTCCCAATACGTAGCAAAATTTGAAAAAACTACTTATGTAAATATGACAGTGGTAAATATGCATATATTACTTTGGCAATACCGATACAACTATACTAACAATTCTGTACTGACAAGTAGTTGTGTTTGTGCTGTAAATGAGGGTAAACAATAGGATAAAGGATTTAGGATCATACCATTAATACAAGCAGTTAACAACTCTTTCTCCAATTTGACCAGATGATTATTAAATATTTTTGGCACAGTCATTTGAAGCAGATTATTCATGGCAGAATTATACATTTGGCTACAAATTTTGGGCGTTATGTGGTGCAAATGCTACCATTATATCTTTGATTTGTATTGTAGGAAAGAATTTGGTTTGAATGATGAATTTGGTGCTCTTGACATACAAGTTGATGAATCCCTTCTTGTTGTAGTAGAAGTTCCCATTGAGCCGTGAAATATTTTTTTATAATTACTTTACTAGTTTTAAATTATTAAAGAAATGTTTGATGGTTTTTGAACAATGGGTTCAATTAGAGAAAATTTTAAAAATTAGTTAGCAAAGATTTTAAGAATAAGAAAAAGGTTCTTTCGATTTTTGTTCTAACGAAAAAATAGTATACTTGTGGTACAATGGCACGACAATAGCATTGCTATTGTGGCTATGATTCTGCTCAAATAGCTATGATTCTGTTGAGCCATTAGCGTCGGTAAATAGACACTGCAAAGAACATAAAATCTTATGTGAACACCACTTGACTTCCTTGTGCACCTATTAAATTACATATACACATTTTTTTAAAATGAAAAGTATATAAAATTTTATTTCATTAATAACTAGTGATATTTTTTTCATAATTTTTTTTTATTGTTAAAATTGAATTACTATTTATCTCAAATTTTTTTACAATCAGAGGTTAATAATTATTAACAAATCAATATATTTAAATTAAAAAAAAGGAGATGAAATTTCATTTGAACCGATATGCCTTTCCCTTATAGGATCCAAATATTTCATTAATTAAAATCTCATTTGTCTATAACTCTGGAACTGATGAAAATAAGTACCGCTTATGATACATCATTAAAAAGCTCTCAATGAGGGCTTATTACTGCAGTTAAGAAAAAGTTCAAAATCCAATTTTTTGGGATTTTGCCCCTATTTGGTTCAGTCGATTGCAATCAAAAGGGCACAGCTAGAAATTACAACAGTCCCAAATCAAAAGATTTCAACATGTTATGACTAATCATTTTTGAGTTATGCAAGATACACACATCACACCGAAACTAGTCAGAATGAATTCAAAGATTGTCAAAATGTATATTTCCATTGAAATATGAAAACCAGAATTTTAAAGAAGATGCAAAATGAAAAACTGCAAATCAAGACCAGACATGACAAAAAAATAATTTGATAAACGGGTTAAGTTTTGTTCTTGATTAAAATTTTGTTTATCTGAGTTGTGAACAGTTTTGATTTCAAATCTTATCTTACAATGCACATATTAAAGAAAGAGATTATTTCGTCCTAGAGCAATCTGCGATATTAAGAGCTTGTTAATATTTCATTTAGTGATAAGGGTGCATAAAGTTATTTTTAATATACCTCTAATTGCAGGGAATGCAAATACTGTGAAATAGTAGTGTTTTTATCCTGAAAGGTGGCACAATTTGTTATGAGTTTATTGAATAGTAACTTTTTGTTATCTCCTGTTTAATAATAGACATGATTACTAAAATTAATAATTGTGATTAATAAGATGTAGGTGAAAGTGTAGCTGTGACTTTCTTCCCAGATTGAGAATAAACATGAATAGCTTTTGTCAACTATGATGGATGTTATATAATGGTTACGGTTCAATATACTGCTGTGAATGGATTATATTTGTATTCCAGACATGAATATTCATAATATAAACACAGGTCACATAATGTCTTCTAATAAAATAATTAATTAATATAATGGATAGCGTTTTAGTTTTGACGAATATACAAGCAGATAAATTGTTTTAAAATGTAGAGTAATGTTTTAAGTACTTTTATCAATCTGTTATTTCATGTAAAATCTGTCAGGTAGATTTTTTTGACTACAACAGCATTAATATAAACAAATAAATATGGTATCGGGTTCGGGTAACAGAGGGTTAACTGATGAATGAGTACCTCACCATAGAAACTATGTGGTTGTGGATAGTTACAAAAAAAGTCATTATTGCAAATCTCCTGACAGGAAATAATCCTATTGAAGCTTACCTCATAATTTATCGGTTCAAACCTTTATAATGAAAATTAACTGAAATTTACTAACTTCAAATTCAGATAGCTAAACAAAAAAAAATTCATATAAGAAGTCATCGATAAGTATGATGAAATCGGGCTGAATTTTTACACAATAAACTTTAATTATCATTCAGTTTCAGAATATAAGGAAATTCACTACTGCTGGAATAAAACTCTGGATTAGTTTTAAAGTACAAATATAAAATTTCCATGTGTTTAGTACGTTCTCACTATGTTTTGTTCACATTCATGTTTATTATCTCTTTCCGTTAAAGGTACAAAAACTTTAACGGTAATGTAATGGCATATTTCTGAATAATTTAATGTAATCTGGACAATTAATTACACAATAAAGTGCTTTTAAACAGTGTGCTTCTAAAATGTTACATCAAATTTCAAATGTTACGTGATACTATAGATTTAAATAATCAAAATTTATACTTACTGTCGGTTGAGAAGCTGTAAATTCTCCTACTAGTATTTCATTAACCGCAGATGTTTTTACATCTGTTATACCATAATCACTATGCGTTTCTGGTGGTGAAGTACTTACAATCGTACCGCTTTTTTCCACATCTTTTGAAGACCACAAAATTAGATTTGGTTGTTCAGGTTCTATTATAGTTGGATGCGATGGTCCCCCGGTTGCTGGCGTAAAACTTTCACCTATTATTACAGAATTAGTACTTCGAAGCGGTTCATAAGATGCCTGTGTTTTTTTGAATTGACAATATTCATAATGTGAACCGCCTGTTGAGCAAGAACATGGACATATTTTACTTCCTCCTACAATGTGTGGACATGTTCCAGAGGGAACACAAGTACAAATTTTTACCGTTTCAGTAGGAGGTTCAGTACTATGAGAACTGCCAAGCTGAGCTTTAGAACTGCCGCTTGATATAGAAGCAGCTCTTGTGGAACTTGTGTCAGATGTGGCTGAAGATTCCTCTTTTTCTAATGTTTGTGGAAGCGCTACAGTTTCTTGTACTTCTGGTTGTGTCACTGAAGAAATTGGTCCTGCTGCTATTGCTGTTCCAAATGTTGTTCCATGAGCCGGTGATATATGTGTTGGCACTGCATGAGATGATGTTACATGCATGGGTGGTGTGTGAGCTGATTGTACATGTGGTGCTATTGCTTTTCCTCCTGATGATTTTTCTTCAATCTCACGTGTTGCTTCCTTCCCACCTGCTCGTGTATGTTCTTCATATTCTTCTACATACTCTTCTCTTTCTTCATTTAAATCTTCTCCATACCTCATTCTATCTGAAGATTTTACCTTTCTTCTAATATGAGCATGCTTCTCAATCGAACTATAACTTTGGTCATCTATCTTTTGTACCTGAGCTCTTGAACTCATAGATTTCAGGTCATAATCTTGTTCGGTTTCAGAACTGTCCATATCTGATGCTGATCTATGATCATCATAACTTACAGGAAATGCTTTTCTATATCCATAATCTGTATCAGGCCTGAAAATAAAATAGCTAACTTTATACACAATAGTATTTATTTTAGTTTGTTAGTGTGATTACTTGTTTTTAATTACTTGATAACAAACATTTCTATAGACGCTAAATTACTTTCTTGTATTATTCTGGTTCACTATACAGAACTTTTTATAAATTTCTTTAATATATTTCTTTTTATACCTCTCATTAAAGTAGTACTCAAAAGAGAATAAAGACAAAAATAATAAAGTTTATATATTAGGATTACTTTACTCTTTTTTGCCTGTTCATCATTTTATTTTTTGAGATTTTTCTGATATTGACATGTGTATATGTCAAATGGAATCAGTAGTACCATTTGAAATGAACATTATTAGTTGATGAATGCAATACTTTCTTTGCTTAGGTAATTATGAATATTTCAAGGTAACCTCTGCTTCATATTATGAATATTTCAAGGTGATCTCTGCTTTATATAAAAGATGTCTGAAAGGGATTCCATCATGGAATATTATTTATTAGGATTTGCAATAGAAGACAGAGACTGTCATGAAGATTCACAACGATTTCAGAAAGATGAAGAAGCATTTTTAAGCATTGTGTGTGTCATATAAACCTAAGACCTTGAAATTAAGCCAGGAATAATGACAAAATTTAATTGCAACTATGGAGAGATTTCAGAAATCAATAGCAGATGGATATGATCTGGTTCTACTGATGGTTAGAATGTATCTATTTATCTAGTTTAAACCAAAACAGATTTTGGTTTATTTGATTAGACAACTGTAGATCCGGGGATTTAATCAGAAGAAAATGTTAGCGGAAGTACATCTTACTTCCTCCAGCAAAACAATTGGGATACCAGCAGTATACAGATAGGTATTTTAAAGATATTCTCTAACTGGCTATAAGACTTCCATCCTTGATGTCGGCAACTTGATGATTAATGTACACAGTTAAATTAATTAAAAGCTGCACAAGAAACTTTTCTAAATTTATATATTGACAGTATGTAAATAACATTTATGTACGAGTTAAAATCTCAGTAGATTAACCGTTAAGCCGTTGCTTAAAGTTTCACTGTATTGCCTGCCGATTCCTGCATTAAATAGAAATATGCACTATACAGAATGGGCACATTATGTTATTTGTTTAAAAACAAAAAAAATGTGTAGGCTATGAATTCAGGTGTTGGAAAATCACTTACAATACTAAAAAATCAGACATACTATAAATTTTATGAAAAATTTTGACCTATTGTTTTTATATAAATATATTAACTTGTAAATTTGAGTAATTTAAGGATGCGCATGCAAAACCAAATCGGTAGTCATAATTGCTGCAGAAGACGTAGCTTCTATTATTGTTATAGACATATATTATGAATTATTACCTGCCATCTTTTAACGGTATTGTTTTATCTACATGAAATGTTCCATAGCAGCACTGGGTCTCTCCACCATCATCTTTCATCATAATAACCACTTTTTCACCTTTCTCATATGGACAAGAATTTCCTGTGACCATCATAGAAATTTTATTGAAAAGAGTTTTTTTAATATATGAAAAAGATAAACATTTAATGAAGTAAATAAATTGTGATATAAGTAAACCGATCACCATCAAATAACTTCTTTAAAAGATGTAGTCACTTGCTTTTATAATGTATGGCATGTGCTTCCAGGTGTCTTTTCAAAATTCTATTATATGTCTCCTTTGCTAATGGAGTTGAAGGTAATAGTAACTACTGTTAATGTTACTTAACTTCATTCGATTAGGAATCTGCTTTAGCATGCAATCGAATGCTTGCTATATTTAAATTGTGTTGTGTTTATTCACCTAATACATTGTTTTTATGAAATTTAGTTCTATTAGTAAATTTCATTTAGTACTAGTATAGTGAGATTAAACCTTTTCTTTGTTACATATAACGTCTACATTTTGAAGTTAATGTCTTTGTGTTTATGTCCTGTTTCAAGGAAGCAATTAGCAAAGATTACTTCTATGATTATATTTGTTGCTTGTAAACGTTTGTCTGGTCTGACTTATGTAGTTTTTTCATTGCTGTTAATGCATTTTAATTTCTGTACTCTTTATCAAGTGTACAATGATTTATGCAGACAGATTACTGTACTGCATCGATAACATTATACTACTACTATAAAAGGGAGACATAAATATTGCTCCTGATGCTTATATACAGATGCGTACATAAATACATTTGTTTCTATCTGAACAATAGAGAGATGGCCTCAGATTTTAATGATATTTTAAGGAGCAAGTAAATGCGATTATTACGCAGTAAGTTTAACAGCTTATCCAACCAAAAGATTAACTAAAATAATTTATAAAAGAATAAAAAAAGAAGGTGAAAGGTATTCAGATGAAAACCAGTCTGGTTTCAGGAAAAGCATGGAAACACTTAGAGAAAGAAGTTTTAGCCCACAGATTAATTTTAGAAGAAAAGTTGATTGAAAATAAAGATATCTCTACACGACAACCATTGTTTAAGATTTTAAGAAAAACTGGGCTGATATTTAAAAAAGTTATTTAAAATTTACACAAGGATCATGTAACCAGAGTATGAAAATCAAGAGATAATTTAAACCTTTCTTAAAGTACATTTAAGTGTATAAAACATAGATTTAGAAATCAAAAGGAATTGTTAAAAATAAATCTGTCAGGCTTATACGGGGACATTGAATGGGTCCATGTTTTGTTACTTACATGCAATAAAACATGTCCGATAAGGAAGCCTTAATATAATACTACCATGGCTTTTGAGATGTGATATTACAGGAAAATATTGATAAAACTGGGTTAATGAAGTACAAAAGAAGAACTTTTAAGATGAATAAATAAACAGATATTTATCTTGTAAAAAGTAGGTTAAGTATTAAGACATACAGGGTAGTGAATTTGGTCCAAAAGAAAGTGTAAGAGGAAAAACAGTAAAGAAATACAAATTCAAATTATCAAACAGATAATTGGGAATACAGGAGGGTAAAGTAAAGTTAAAAGTTTAACACAGAATATAAAGGAACTGCAGTAATATTCAAACAAGTAAGATTTGACAATGTATTTGAACGAGTGATGTAATTAGGAATTTTGATGTAATATTCAATTAGTAACTATTCAAACAAGTGATAAGACAAAAAAAAGAATTTATGTGAATAACTAAACAAAATGCTCTTTTGTGTGTATGTATATATATATATATATATATATATATATATATATATATATATTGTGTGTGTGTGTGTGTGTGTGTGTGTGTGTGCGCACGCATGTGCACATGTTTATCATCTCTTTAAGGTCATGTTATGTTTAATAACAGTTCTATTGAACACTTTTGTTATGATACACTCTGATTATATATACAGCTGAAGAAACCAGTACAAATAATGATAATTTGTATTAAAATTAGTAATGTAATATTAATGTTATCTAGTACATAACAGAAATGTTATATAGATCACGCCTAAAATTTAGTAACAATGATTTTCATAAAAACTTGGTAAATACTGCTTCATTTAATTATAGTAAATGAGGATAAATAAATATCTACTGTATTTGTATTTACCACTGTTGTGGATTAAAGTATGGATGCACATTCACACACAAAACCATATGTAAATAGATACTGTATAACAATAATTTGATTACAATTTAAGAATATTTTTCCCTCAGCTTTGTCAAGGTGAGTTACACATATGTATGAGAGAAAAAGTAAAATAATTAAAATAAAACTTAACATAATTGAGACTCACTGTGTTTAGATTTCCCTCTTGATGACTTTTCTGAACTTGAATCTGTATTTAACTCGCTAAATACAAAAATTGTAAAAATTATATTTCCAATTTAAAAAATATAAGATAAAATATTCATAATAATATAATATATTAGTAAAACTATAAAATAAGAAAAGATAACATAACAGACCAAATAAGATATTAAACTAGTTACTAAAAGATAACACCACACCATTGTTTCACTTAATATTGTAAATGGTAGGAATTCTTCTTGGTAAAAAGTAATTTATTATTTCATTAAATATAATCAAGATAAGTTTCCAGTTTTTTTTTTTACTTCTAACCTTCTTAAACATTACTCTTAGATAAAATTCTCTTTCCAAGTTAATAATAAGTTGTAATTCTTAAATTCATCAGCTTCAAATAAGTTTACTTTCATTGTACAGCTTGTTTATAGTCTTTGTGTCAAACATTTACTGTTTTATTGGATGTTTTACGGATTAAAAGTGTTAAACTTGTTAAATTTTGTATAATTCAATTAATGAATGTGCCTTTAGTCTATTTAATATCCAATATACTGAAAATATTTTAATACTGCAATAATGGTTATCTGCCAAACAATACAAAACACTATTTTTAGCAGTGTTAAAAATTCCATCAATAGAATGGTGACTTGATTATCATGAAACAATTAACCAGTCATTTAGTATCATGAAATATAATTAATCCAGCTAGGCCTCAAACTCTGTTCCTCCTGCGCAGGAATTCAAGCATTCTTTGCCCTCTCTAAATCTTGTGAAGTTCAATGAGTAACAGAATTTGTAATACAAAGAACTTTTTTCACAAAAGCTCACTGGAAAATATTAATCTTTATTGACATCATATAATAATGAAGTGCAAGAATAATAAACAAAGTTTAAACAGTGAAGATCAGGTAATCCTGGGAAAGACCGACCATTTTGGACATCTCTTGTGTGACTAATGAACTGACCAAACTTTTAAGGACTGTCTTAATTTTTGGAAAATTTGTATGATTTTTCCAGATTTCTTCTTTAAAAAATTGTTGTAACCTATCTTGAGTTCAATAAATTTTCATCAGCTGGGTTCCTCAGCCACTTACCAATAAGCAATAAACAGTGTCCGTAAGCAAGCACTGATCAAAAGTGACAAAAGTAAAACAAACTACTGGCCGAAAAAATGCACATTTACTATGTAGTGAATTTTGTTTAATTTTCCTTACAGTATTTTTTATTTTTCTCCAGTAATACAAATTTTAATTTACCTGCTAATGTTTTCTGAATACTACATTTATCAATTAAACTAACATCACATGTAAAAGACCAAAATATAACTAAATACTTTCTTACTATTTTAGAAAAATTTCATTATATATATTTTTTTGAGGTAAAGTTAGTCATAGCAAAGTAACCATACCTTTCACAAATTTCACTTTTCCTCTTCCTGTAAAAACAAGCAATACAAAGTGACCCAGCTATAATCCAACTGGCCAGAAATAATGAAAGAAAAAATGCAAATATGGTTGTTAGTCTGTCTGAAGATAACTGAAATTGTTAATAAAAATGTTATGTATTTTTAATTATCTAAAATTTTGTAGGTTTTATATCAAATTAAAAATAGTTTTACAAGATAAATAAATAGAATGTTATGCCTTAGTTGTTCTTTATATTCTTTTGATCAAATGTTTTTTTCTTTTAATATTTTAAGTTGACATGACTACCTATAGTAATTAATGAATGTCAACTGCATTAAGTAAAATTATTATTGGAATTGTTTGACTACGGTGCTGTACAGAAATTAGTTTATTAAACCTAGCTTCATCTATTGAAATTTTATCCTTACTTCCCAACCTTTAATCTTTAAAATGGTACTTTTGCTGATGTTCAATTCAAATGCTATTACCATCAGATTGTTAGAATCTAGTTTACTGTCTTATCCAGATAATGAAATGTTACTTTTTTTTAAGCAACATACTTTCTATTACATGCATTTGTATGTGAATGAAAGAATATATTTTGGTAATTCTGTTGTAAAATACATGTAATTGCCTGTTGTACATTTAAATTGCCTAATTAAATCAAGAAACGTTAAAAGAATGCCAATGATGAATTAAGAAAACTAGTTATGACACATTGGTTTGCTTGGCATTTCTCCCGCCACCACCCCATTCAGTCACCCTAAAGCATAAGACTGAATGTCTCACATATGGCAACTGAGCCTCAAACAGTTAGCTCTAGGAGCTATGTTAGTATTCTAACATAGCTCCTAGAGCTTATCTAACAGCGTGAATGGACTAAGCGTGGTGCCATACACCATTGGCTTACGTGTCCCAACCGCTCACATGTCATATATTTGCTAAAATGGGTAGGCACACCTCGTCAGCTACTAAAAATATATATGACATCCATAATAAAATTTGTTTCATCTAGGCAGCAATTCGCTGCAATGCCTAGGTCGCTGAATGCCAGCAAATACCTGTCCATTATTTTATAGCACTGAGAGCCATAATAATTGGCTGGTGGTGAGCCATACTCAGGGTTAGCTTCCCATGTGGTAAGTCTTCCCTTAAGCAAAATATGGTTGCCGGTTGAACAAACCAACCACATCTAGGAACTCCCACACGGTCTGACAATGCAGCTCTCGCCACATTGACTCGCTGCTTGTGAGTGGCCAATTTTCCCCTTGACCTTTAAGTTCCAGGGTGGCCTTTCCGGTCACCCCGAAGGGCAGCCTGGAGGTCTTTTTTCAGCTGACTGCTGGACACACAGTCCTCTGCTCTATTAACAAATGCAACTTCAGGTTTCTTAGAGGACTGGCTGGTTCCATGTCCGCCTCTGACCACCTCAGCATACCTACGAGGTTGCATCGGAGCCAGGGTCGGTTTCTGAGTTACAGCTACTTCTGCAAGCTTCGAATCCCTCGGCGAGAGCTGTGAAAGCCGCTCGGAAGAATTCGAGTCCGGGCAATAATCTCCTCTTGGTAGCAGCACTAGTACACTTGGGCGTTCGCTAAATAGGAAGACAAGCCACCCAGTTTTGCCAAAACAACAAGGGCCAAAGGAGCAGAGCTGCCAGGCCTGGCCACGGCTAGCAAATCTTAGCAATAAGTGGGTTCATATCCTCCCGGTTGGTCACCCCTATATCTACCTCTGAACTATCGTTGTCGGGACCAGTGTTCCAGTAAGTCGAAGGATAAGGCTCCCGCCCCCCTCCTCGGGCTAGACTTCTTACCTACCTCACTAACATCTGTCATAGTCTGAGATGCCCTGACCTAACAGTATACGAACAAAATGCTCGCTCTATTCCTTCTAATTAGATGTTGGGCTCAGGTGCACAAGCCCACAAGCGCGACGACTACCCGACTTTTCACCGCGATGAGACGAGTGCTCGAACAAATTCTGCGCCAAAATCTCTGAATCCCCGTGAAAAGGATTATGAATCGTCTATCAATAAGGGCGCAAAATCGTTGTAACAGCTCTCAGATACATGTAACAGATCGTGAACCTGGGGAAGGTACACACTCGACCACCAGCTCAAAAATAGCACTGAAAAAGACTTTATACAACGCAATCTCTGCTCGTGAAAAGAGACCAAAGCCACTTTCTAACAAGTCAGGAAACAGACTCAGCTTAGGCACCCCGAGAACAGCCTGCCAAGCGGCTCTCTTATGACAGGCAGCAGATGATAGAATATATGCGGGTCAAGTGGTCAATCCTCTACGCCATTTTCAGTGCCATTGGAGGAATCACTCGCTCTATCAATGAGATCGACAGCCCGTACGCCAGGGAAGGGCATAGCTCCCTCCTTAACGCTGACCTCTACTTCACCCTCCGGAGAATCTGGAAACGAGTATCCAAGAACTCCTAGGAAGTCGCCACAGATGTTAAAGTGGGGTCACGACCACCAAACCCGCATCTAACTCTGGACAGCACGTGCAATGGCTTTGGCCGGTAACATGATTTTACGAGCTGCCAGTGTTTGCGCTGCAACTTACGCATGAAGTCCTGCCCTAACTTGAGACTGGCTTCCTTGATGGCATGAACATACTCGTTAAGGCGCACCGCTTGATCCTCAGTTCCTCAGCGCGCATGTCATCAACGATAATCCCCGTTACGGGGCGACGCTGGTATCTCCTAGCAGACTTAACTCTTAGCTCTTGTGCACAGCACGCTAAGGTCCGAGGACAACCTCTTTTTCACGGGGTTCCCCCTGCGTTTAACAGACGGCTCCGCGGAAGCAGCGGTCTTGACAGCTCCAGGCACTCTCCGATCAGTGAACTGGCCACTACCTCAGGGTCCGTCCATTGGCCGAGGCCGCCGTAGGATCCTATCGCAGCCAGACTATCAAGATTGGCTGCGATAGGATCCTACGCAGCCAATCTTGATGGTCTGGCCGAATTGTTCAGTCATCAATTCCACCGCCTTTCCTGTGCTCCGTGCGCCATTCCAACCCCTGCAAGGAAGCTGCGCACTCGCGCCGCAGCCTGTCCTGATCCAGGCTCCTTAGGTTATAACGACCCGAATCTGGAGCTCTTATACCGCCTCCGTAAACGAACTCATAGGTTATAAGCTTATGATCGCTCACACTGGCCTCGAGCCAGATAGTCCTACTACTTGTACTCCGCAGCAAGTTGCCCGTCACCAAAGTGACGTCGATGTAACTTTCCCCCAGTTCGGAAGAGAAAGTTGGCTGTTGTTCTGCATCGTTAACCAAGTAGAGGTTCCTGGCTTCAACGAACTGTTTGAGACCAGCGCCTCTGGGGTCAGTGAGTGGGGCCTCACGGCCCTGAGGATTTCGGGCTTCTCTACCCTTATCGCCCTTGGCATATCATATACCAATATATGCGGCCTACGCTCTACCAGCAACTAAGCCTTTAGCTCGTTCTTCTGCAGAACGTCACCCTGCAGCAGTTGCTTCGCCTGCCGCTCACTAACAACTTCCAAGATCACGCCACGGTCCCTTGTTTTAGTGACCTGGGAGACTTGGATCCTTTCTCTCCGCGGGTCCAGAACTTTTTTCGGGTTAGCTCCGTCGCTACCGACGAAGCCCCTGGACCAGGTATTTAAGCGGGACTACCTTAAGCGGACCCGCTTAATTTTTGTCGCCGACGCCTGAACTGGCGGCGGATGACTAATCCGCTTAGGCGTAGCAGCAACTGAGGCAAAAGAGACAGGCTTCCTAACCATCTCTTCCACCCGTTGAATGGATTTCTGGAGTTCGCCCAGAGCCTCACCCATCACTGGTTTGAAACGACGAACTCCCTCCACAACTTAGTCGACCTTCCCTGACAGTCGCGAAACGACTGAATCCAGGGCAAGGTTGGCGCCTTGGAGTCCCTCGCATTTTAATGCCAGACCCGCAACCATCAAATTACAGACGATTAAAAAGTAGTCTGCCGAAACGCCAGTGCCACAAGCAACTCTTTCTTAGAGGAGACTTTGGACCATTTGACCGCATCTCCTCGATACAATCGGATCCGGAGATCACTTGCCTCACAGCAGGCTTCACCCGGAGACCTCCCGCACCGAGCCGATCTCCACATCGCCGTATTCCGCTTTCCCTGACTTCGTGGGGAGCCGCCCTTCGGCCTTGGCTCTCCCTTCACTACCGCGCACTCTCTTGCACAGTTCGTAGCGGAGGTTTCGGCAGGATAATTAATCCACATAACACAATTTCGTCTTTCAACACTTCTACTAAACAATCAGCAAAAATAATGTATCATCATATCACATCATCTATTGACATACGACACCTTGCCTTTCATTTGGAAGGTTCTAGAAATGAATGGTGATCAGGTTTGACATTTTTTCCATTCTAAAAAATTAATTTCTTATTAAAAAAAAAAAAAAAAAACAATTAGTAGCTAGCTGTAATTGGGAATAGGCCTACAGTTACCAGAGGGAAAGTTTAGGAAAAAAGTTGTAATAATGTATGAATTTTCAAGTTCTGGTCTGTTGACTTAAGAATGTGAATCTGTTATATCGATATTATTAATACAACTTAAGTGAGTCCATAAATGACTTTAATTCATTAAAGTAATATCCTAATTGCTAGATTAGAAGTAAAAATATGGTTTTCTAATATACTACAAATCAATTACTAATAAACAATATGGTTTCAAAAGACATTACTATAACTTAATTCCAGATAATGGAATTATCAGAATCATCATTCTGAAATTATCCAGAATTCATTATTTGTTATATATAATTAATTATATAACAGAAACCAACTTTTCTGAAAATTACAAATAAAATTCAAAATTTACACATCAGTTTTGAGAAAAATTTGATACGAGCAATTTGATTAAATTATTAAATGTTATTTCACTTACATCTGAAGTGTCTGTTGTTGAGTTTAAAGCAGTTGCACTTGGTGAATCGGCTGAATCAAGTGAGGTGATATTACCTTTTTCATTAGATCTTAAGAATTCATCATACTCGGGTAGACCAGTAACATCTCGATTAGTTACACCCTTATGTGCCAAGTTTTCTAATGAAGATATAATATTAGGATCACCTTTCCCACGATCTTTCTTTACAATTGTTGCCCTTCTTTTATTAATTCGATCAATACAATCATTTGCATATCCTATGAAGTATTTGAAATAAAAAGTATTTATATATTACACGAGCATTTTTGTTGTATTAGTAATACTGAAGTTCTTTTAATAGTTTTGTGAAAACTAGACATTAATTACTTATATAATAATGATTAATGATAGGTATATTAGTTATTTGCTACAAGTAATTTTTCACAAATGTGTGTAGTGTAATGACTGCATATGAATAATGCAGATTACACACATGCTTGCACGTGGACACATTCACACACACATAGACACATATTCAAATGAAAACCCTATAAGTCAAACTTATAATCATTTATACTGGGTCTAGTGAAAATCAAACTATAGCGGTAGAAACCAGCCGGTTAAATATAACACCGTTATTTTCTAACAGGACCTTTTTACAGAACTTCTTTCTAAAAGTAAATTTAGAATCAATTGTCCCTTGATTGGCTATAATATTTCCTGGCATGATTGTTTAATTGGACAAAACATTTTGCATATAACACTCAACATTCATTCTAATAAATTATTTTTATAAATTATTTTCTAACAAATTATATGCCTGATGAATGCTGGCTGTATTAGTGCTAAAAATACCAACGTGACTTGGATCCCAACCGAAACTGACAATTTTAGCCACATATTCAGTTAAAATAATGCCACTCTGTGTGCTAATTTAAATCTTTGATGCATTGCTATATAAAGCATATAGTCAAAAAGAATATGATGTACAGTTATTCAAGGGACATACTGGACCGTCATGAGATAACTAAATGAATCCATAACGTGTATCCCCAAATACAGACAATGAATTTTTTCACGGTAGTTGTCTCATATTGGTAACATCCATGCTAATAGCTTTAATTTGCCGCTACTTATTGTTAACCAGAACTCATTTTATCAAACATAGCTGACATTTCATAAAGCATGTATGAAATGTGTAATGAAAACATGTAGAATGGATAACATGATTTATGAAAGTCAACTAAGTCCAACAATCCTTAGCAGCTACCTCAATTCATTCACCATTTGGGATTTCTTACATCATTTGAAATCCAGCCGCAGCAGAAATTGCAACACATGTGTAGCAGTTGCTAAGAATAGAAACAGAATCGAAAATACAGAATGTTAGTAAATATACTAGATAGTGTTTACCGCTTGCTGGGTTATAATAGCATGATGATGATGATGTTGGCATCAAAAAACAAGATTACTTTAAATATTAAAAATTTTTAAACTTCTTGAGTTTAATTTGACAATTATTATAACAAAAACACTTGTATAAATTTCCAAAATTGACACTTTATAAAAATACTATATAGCTACACTGATTCCAGTTGAATCATCTTCAGTAGTATAATATTAAAATTTTTATTATTTTGTTCAATAGCTGTATAGTGTTATATAAAGTGTCAATTTTGGAAATTTATACAAGTGTTTTTAAGAATAGTATAAATTACAAATTTAACAGAATTTATTAATAAGTATATTCACATGTGCCTTTAGTACACGTGTTATTTTTGTTAAAAAGTAAAAGTAAATTTTTCTTTTAGTTTACGGTGTGCTAATTTTGCATAGTGAATAAACAAATAATAAACAAATTTTAAACTGTAGAGTAAAATAAATAACTAATTACCTCTATCCTCCATAGTTTTTACAATTCTAAGCACTCCATTAAAAGCAGGATAGTACTGATGATTTGAAACATATGGAATAACCTGAAAAAAGTCTTCTTATTGAAAAAATTTCTTAAAAATTACATTATGTATTGTTCTATTAATAAAAAAAAATACTTTAGTCACCTATTTCCCTTGTACCTATTGGTTTTTCTATGCGATTAAAATTATTTACTAAAATATTAATTAGCACTAATAGTGATTTAAGTTTTTCTAGTAACAAAAAACTGTCATAACTTGCCAAAAAGACATTACTAAAAGTTTTAGTCACAAAGTTAAATAATCTTCACTCTATACCCTTTCTTACACCGTTCAATTTTCAAAAGTAAAAGATAAAGCGAGTTGAAATTTGATATGATAAAAACATTTAAAGCAATGTAATGTAATAAATTAACATTAAAATACAATATTAATTTTTTGCTTCATAAATTGATACTGTATGTCGTAAGAGCAAGATGACTTATTATCTGACTATTATTCTTTTAGAAGTACTTAAACATCTGTAATTAACATAGTCGGTTTATGATCTAGGTACAATCAGTAACGACTGCTTTAGAAACAGTTTTGGTAATTATTTTTGATAAAAGTGATTTTACAAATATATGACAGTAACAAAAAATGATTTTTAAAAACGCTTGTGTTATCTTATAATATCTAAGTTATAATTAATTTTGCACTATGAAGTTTACTTAAGCCATATGTAAGTTAAATACACTCTTCTAAAGGAAAAATTCAAAACCCTTGAAAGTTTTCCAAACTTACCATCTACTCATTAAAGACTACTATTCACAATTAAAAAAATAAATTGTTATTTTGCTATTAACATTTATTATTTAGTTTGCATTAATGGAAATTGCTTTTATAGTTTCTTACAAACAGGTGAAAATACATTATTTGGATAAATTGATGACATCTAGTTTGTGATTCATCAAGATCTTTTTAATAAATCATCATTAGATTGTTCATTTATTTCCTTTTCATTTGATTTATTAACAGTTTGTGAACAGTTAATAATTTCCATGCGGTTGTAACAAGTATTGTGGAGAAGTATAGACAGTATTTTCATCTATGTGAAACAAATGAATTGATCAAAAACTAAGTCACTGTTCTGTTTAATATAACTTCAATTTATTTGTCATTATCTTCTTTATTATTATCAAATAGATTTAATCATGAAAGTTAGGTCAGAGACTTGGAGTAAAATGTCTACTACATCTAAACTGGTTCATTTTTGAAAAAAATTAGAGAAATTAAAATTAAATATCTGGAAAAACTGTACATAATACATAATTAGGGAGTTGCATGGTCTACAACCTAGAATGTTTCATTAACAATTTGAAGTAATCAGTTCACTAAAAAAAAGCAATTGATTTTTATTTGACTGCAAATTCAGATAAAAAAAGAGCAAGCAGTGAATGGAAAAATCATAAAATCATATTCTTTGGTGCAAGGAAACTAATTCCTTCAGTAACTACAGATTAATAAATTAACAATCAGTAAATAACTAGTTATGCCTATGATCTGACTAATATTACCAACATTAAAATACAAATTTCTCAGATAGATTCAGGAGGTTTACATTTTAGTTAAACAAACAAATTTGCCAGTTACAATTTCTCTCACAACCAATATATGATATCTTGGTTACATCATTAGGAATTGACAGTACAATTTTATTCACGAGTACATGTCAGTTATAAAACAAAATACTTAAGATAACAGTAACAATAATAAAAAAACATTGATTTATTGAAATTACCTCTTTTTCTATCCACTGACAAAATGATTTATTGAACTCAGATACTTCTCTTTTATTATATCGTTTTACAAGCATCAAACATTTCATTGATGTAATATAGTAATTAATTAACACATCTCTTGAATCTTCATTTGTTACTACATAGATCGATTGAGATCTCAATGGTACTGCTAATGAATCAGGAGTTTTATGTACTTTTCGAAGGATAGGTGTTGGAATAAATTTTGTAATTTTACTAATTGTACTGTTGCTAATGTTTTTACCATTTCCAACTGGTTTAATTACTATAACCGAAAAATAAAAATTCTGATAAGTTAATTCAAAATATTATATTAATAAAGTAAATTTATTAATTAATTAAATGATTAATTTTTCAATTAAATTCTAAAATAAAAACATTTTTAATAATATCCAATTTTTTTCTATTTAACAAAACACTTCAAAAAATGTTGCAACAGTATCGATGTAATTGTTTAGATAAAAAATGTTTTGATGTAATTGTTTAGATAATTGATTGCATTCAGTACAGTTTATACAATTAATATTTTATCAATAACTTTTAATATTCTGGATTATGATCATGGTTGTAGTGTAGATAAAAAATAAATACATTCTGAGAATATCAATAACAGGTTTTATTTTAATATAAGGAAAATCAATAACACGTATTGTACAAGTGATTTTAATACTGAAACTGCATACACTATAAGTTCAGTCCCAATTATTTTTTGTTAGTATTATAACTCCTTGAACTTAGCTTTATAAATTTTTATTTTAATTAGAAGATAGCTGAAGTGAAGATAAAAAAATTTCAAACCGTTACTAGGAACTGAATATAAATATATGCCTAAAAAACTGCTAGAAATAACATCAGCTGTCACCAGGTCAAAAATCAATCGATCAAGACAGCCATAAAAGTAATTTATTAAATTTAAGTTTGCCATTAAAAATTTATGTAGTTTTAAATAATTTTCAATGCTAACCAACATGGACATAAATCTACAAAGAAATAAAATATCACCGTGAAATTAATTTTTGGTTACAAAGCTGAAGAATTAACTTGTAAAAATATTTTTTATTATGGCACTGTGCGTAGCACAACACAATGAATGAACTAAAATCTATAGATACACTATTTTAATGCTTACCTGAAGTTTTATTTTTAAAAATTAAAGAATCACAAGCTTCTTTTTGTTCATTTACAGTAGCGATTATTTTTAGCGGTGAAATTTTTGTTTTACCAGGAGATCTATTTAATCTATTTCCATATGTATCATATCCACAATAATACTGAGCTTGAAAATCAGGAAAAGAAAGTTCTATAAATTGAATTTCATTTATAATGTCGTATAAATTGTCAACAATATCATAATCAATATTTCCATTATAATATTCAAATTTTACTTCAGGTAAAACAGAGTTGATACGACTCAATAATGTGTCTAATAACCTTCTTTTATCTGAAGTTTCTAGTAATTCAGTTGCTTGAAGACACGATCTAAAGTAATAAAGTAGCAAAGGAATATTTTGAGGATCAACAAAAATATCCTCATCGCCCCAACAAACATCTGACATTTTAGAACTGTTTGGTAACATATTGTAACATATTTCATTATAATTAAACACTAATAAATTCAACAAAAGAAATTGATTAAAATCCATTTAAATTGGATCATTTATTATATTTTATTCTAAAAGGGAACATAAATAAATGATTCAATTTGTCCTCTTTTAATAAATTCACTAAATGATTCAATTAATTAATTTTTATATAAATGAAATTATGTGCATTTTATTTAGGCCAAAATATATCTATTTTCAAATTATTAATCGAATAAATTACACTTCTATCTTTGTTGCTTAGCTACCAGCGGAGTGAGATAAGAGAAACATTGTTATTAAAAGGATATTTATTTATCCTGGTCTTTGGTACCGTTAATAGTGAACATTGTAATAGGCAGTTCCTCATTTCATCTCCAGAATTGCTATGGTCACCTTCTTCAGAGAAAATTTTCCAATAACAAAGTTGGAAAAAAATCATTAAATGCCAAGGAAGATCTGTTAACTAGTAAAATCTCATAATAAATGTCTTCCTTTCAGAAAGATTCACCATGAGTGTTTTCATATAAAATATCTGCTCTATAACATGGTGTTATTATCCCATATAAACTTTTCTCCATTAAAATATTCAAAGAAATGAGTGTGAAATGTAACTCGCATTAGAACTTTTTATATTACAACTGACTGCTATTTTGGCAAGCCTAAATTACACGTGTATTAAAAAAATATTTTGATTTAACGAGTACTTCATCAAAATACTCATTAAGTATCGCTTAAAGCTAAGAAATTACAGCTGAGTTTTACATTTCTAAAAAAATGTTAAAAAGGTTTTTAATTTTTAAAGTTTAATGGTGGCTGAACAATTTTGTGCATATTATGATGAAATATGACATTGTGTTTGATTATATGCATACTCATGTCTACGGCTCATGTTCTTGTCGAAGAAATATTCTATCATCGATAACTGAAGGTGAATGTTTTTGTAATACATTGTTTTCTTTCTTTTTCCTGTTTAGCCTCCGGTAATTACCCTTCAGATAATACTTCAGAGGATGATATGTATGAATGTAAATGAAGTGTAGTCTTGTACAGTCTCAGTTCTAGCGTTCCTGAGATGTGTGGTTAATTGAAACCCAACCACCAAAGAACACCGGTATCCACGATCTAGTATTCGAATCCGTGTAAAAATAACTGGCTTTAGTAGGACTTGAACACTGGAACTTGTAAATCGGCTGATTTGGGAAGATGCATTCAACACTAGACCAACCCGGTGGGTTTATTGCAATAAATTGTTAAAATTAGAAAAGCTAACTTTTATGTATACCATGAATTATAAACAATCAATCCTTTCCTTTTATACCAATTTGTGTAAAAAGTAACATTCCAATGAATATTAGATACATATTTTCTTATCATTAACATGCAGTTTTTTAATATTCATATATTTAGATGGTTAAGCAGGACAAAATTTCAACCATATATTATTTATTTTACGTCTTTTCTCACAGTTACTATCAGTTTAATAATATAAGCACTTCTTCTACCATTTCTTTTTACGTCTCTTTCCATTAGTAGAAACTTGAGTGTTGAGAAAAGACTTTGGAACCAAACTAATAAGAAAACTGTTGAAATAAATATGTATGAACAATTATCAACCAAGCGCTATTGGAAAATTTACTATGTTGTTGATCGAGTCTAATAATATTTAAAATTTTATTTTATTTCTTTTTAAAAATAAAACAACACTCCATCCCTTGCAATATGTTATTTGAAAAATAATTACTTATTATCAAAGAACAGCTGCCAAAAATACTAGAAAAAACACATAAAAAACTTTAAAAGCTGTGGCTACACAAAATGCAGAACACAATAATG
Source organism: Lycorma delicatula (assembly GCF_047948215.1). NCBI lineage: Eukaryota > Metazoa > Arthropoda > Insecta > Hemiptera > Fulgoridae > Lycorma > Lycorma delicatula. The sequence goes on from NC_134462.1 coordinate 142,172,608, forward strand.
AAATAGTAAAGGGCCTCACTAACTGAAGAAAAAATTAAACCAAAATGAATTTATAAATCACAAAATAAAGTAGTAAAAAAATAATCCTATAACTAATGTAGAAATAAGAACAAAAAAAATGTTTAAATAGTGTAGCAATAATCTATATTTATACGGGTGATTCAGAAAGGACTTCTCAACTAAAGTTGGGTAAAGCATGTAAAAACCGATTAAGACCTATACATTCGGTTGAGGCCTCATTTCATAGAAAAACATATCAAGTTTGTCATCCAACATTCACTCTGGTTGGATGTGGCTGCCATTTGTAATGCAATATACATTCCTCCTGAAGTCGATTTTATTTGATACTGTAGCCAGCAAGTCGGGCGTTAATTCGAAGTCTCTTAGTTCAACAAGCTTTAATGAAACCCTACAAGAAAAAAATCTATTTCTAAAAATAATGCTGCTATCTAAGGGCCCAGTAATTCTATACAAGTCCTGTCTTTGGGCTTTGCATCTGGAACAGTGGAACATAACATCTGCTGGCGAATCCACCAGTAAACCATAGGGACACCTGTCGCCTTCTACATTTCTCCTCCGATGCAGGTATGTTTTGAAACAGCCATGACTCGTAAGGATCTGCGAGAGCCGAAAGCACAGCTTCACAATCGTCTTCCTCCCGAACCGTGGCTTGATGTCCCTTGTTAATTCATAAGTCCACCTTCCCTTATCAGAGGTGTCCCATCTACGTTGCCATTCGGCCAGCATTCTATTGTATGCGATATCCCTATGTCAGCCTCCACAAATTGCTGTTCTCATTTCTGCCAGCAATGATGCGGGAGGCATCCTAGCGATGACTTGTAATGCATCGGTCGAGACCGATCTATAGCACATCGCTATTCTCAGTGCCATCTTACGCTGTATATGTTCAAGCAATCGTCTATTTCTGCCTGACTGCAATGCTCTTCCCCGCGCCGGTACAGCGTACAAGGAACAGGAGTTTGTCACGTGACCATAAAACTCTCTCTTTTTAGAGCAAGGAAGAGCCAGCGGAAGCTGGCTCTTCCTCTTTTGATGAAGGCAGTCGGCTCCTTTTCTGACCCTTTGTCAACCGTTTCGTTTCCGCCCTCATTTTCCTGCCGGTCATCGCCTTAGAGGATGTCGTTCCTGAAGTACTAGGATCCAAATCTCCAGCACCGGTCTTCCGTGTTGATTTCGTCGTTGCGGGTATCTCCATCCTGATTTCATCCGTCCCTGTCGTTTCATTAGGTAATGAAGATTTTCTTCGAGTCGTTGTCGTTCTCTAACATTTTACTTCGATTTTCAGTAGTCCACTGAATTTACCGCTAAAATCCAGTTAAATGGCACCCACACGACTGGAGGGGGAACGCCGGGGGACCTGCAGAACCAACTATGCGACGTATCGAAAAGAATACCCCACCAGTGACGTAAGTAACAAAATAAATTATTAATACTTCGTCTATGAGAAATTATCGACTGATAGTTTAATTCGTATCGTCGTCGAACCGATAATTCGATTCTTATCTAAAAATGAGTTTTTGATAATCTTATCAAAGGATGATGTCTGTAAGCGAATAAACAAAATAACACTAATGAATATAAATAATTTAAATCGACTAATTTAATCTAATCAAATAGATAAGATATTTACCACGTAAGCGGTAAACAAGTAAAGTCTTCAAATGCAATACGATAAGAATGTCTTATAATTCAATGTACTATTATAAATAATATAAAAAGTCGATAGAAGTTATCTGTCTTTCACGCAGACTTAAAACTAGCCGCAGTACAGTGTAATCCATTAGCCAATTAACTGTAATTAATAAACGAATCACTTAAAAGTCCAGATAACCAACGAAAAGCAGGGAAAAACGCGGAGCACTAAACACCCCGCCCAAACGAACTGAGAATCCACTCAGCACTCCCGCCAATAAGCTTATCCGCTCTTAAACTCGCATACTTAAACAAGCTCTAATGATATGCTGTTATTTTTTAAATGCGCTCTACCTTTGGAGCTACAGGCCCCCCAAATGTCTCTAACTCTCTTTTTAATTTAAAATTGAACCATTTCGATTATTCATTTCCATCTTTCCACAGTCTTTTCTCGGGGAGGGGTAATAAAAATATTAAGATAATAATTGTTTGAAATGTTTTCCCCGTCCAGGTATTCTTAAGTTCTTTAAGTTACTTTAATAACAGAAAATAAGAGTTTTGTGAATTTCAAATTTTATTTTCAAGTTACTTAATTTTTTACGGATACGTTTAAATTAAATTGATGTCCTAAAAATGAAGGACTAGTCGTCAGTTCACGGCATCATTTAATCAGAATTAAAATTAAATACATTCCGTCTTCAAAACTGGAAAAATAATTAAATAGTTTGATGTTGAAACCATTCTGTTTTTGAAGCGAGTAAAAACTAAATCGTGTCGATTACATCTGGATTCTTTTAGTATTTCTCTTCCCCCGTTACTTTTCGATTATGAATATCCGATGGGCTTTGCGATTAGCAAAATTAGTATTTGAGAAAATCAAAAATGAATACGCGTTAAAATCTAAGTACATAAATAGAAATGTTTATCTAATCCCATTTATATATCCTTTTTGTGTTTTAATATTTAAAAAAAGCCGATGCCAATAAGGCCAATAATTTCCCAGTTTTTACTATTTCTATCGGTTCTTTTTTATCTCGTTATCTATAATTTGCACGAATGAGTCGATCGTAAACCACCGATGAAATATTTTTTGGAGGTCGCTTCCCCATCTAAGATTCATTTTTAAATGAATCTCCAGTACGTAATAATATTAAAAATATTGTACTCGTCTTATATTTTGTTTTTCAGGAGGCAATATCTACAGTTTCTATCGCTGATGGTAGTACACGTGATCACTATCCGGGTACTCCAGCTAGCAGATCTATTAAAAAAAAACTTATAAAAATAATTCCGACTGAATTTTTCTCGTGAATTTACCAAAAATCTCTGCGAATCACAATTTTAAATGTTTTAATGCGCGTAATTAAGAAATAACGATTTTTTATATTTTTAAAATAAACTTTCACGGCAAGAAATTAAACATTAATTTCTCGCCGGTAATCGAACCCTGGACTTTTGATTTTCAGGGAAGCATGTTACTGCCTGTATTATCGGAGCGGTCTATATTAATTATTATTTTCAAACAAAACGTTTAATTAACCTTTTTATTATTTAAATACCGCTTAATGTTTTTTTTTAAATTTAAGTAAAGGCGTCTAATTTTCGAGGATTTTTCTTTGTACTGAAAGAAATTCTTAATTATTTTTAAGATTAAAAAAAGAGACTCGTATTATAAAGAATGTAAATTTAAAAAAAATAACGATGTCGATCTAATCGGTATATCTATTTTAATTAATTTTTATATGAACATTTTTATCGCCCGTTAACAAAAAACTGACTTGACGAAATAAGATTTACAGTGAAATCAATAAGGGGACAAAGAAAAAATAGTCTTCTGTATGTTAAAATAAATCGGTTGTGGGAAGTGCGATCGTATTATGTTAATTCTTTATCGTGTTCTACGTTTTATATAAATATATACGTACACGATAAGCAATAGCCTTTAGTAGGAACATATCCGGTACCACGCGATTTTAACTATTCAATGCGGTACGGAAATTACGCTATATACAGTGTGTAACATTTTTTTTATTGGATTGATGCGGGGTCAATCTCCGAGAGAAAATGTTTAACAAGATGTCAATAGATGGCAGCAGAGTACAAGGTAAGCTGAAATTCCGTCGCAAAGATTTCTTGGGCCCTCCATTGTTACATTCTAACAGCGACTTTTATACCTGTTGCCGATCTCAGTATAGGCCAGTCGGGAGTGGGTAGAAGACTGCCTTGGACGGTGAAGTAAAATAACTGTAGTCGAGTTTACGTGTTATAAAGGTTATTACTTCACGATTTCGTACGGCCAACAAAATGGGTAAGTTTAAATTCAAAATTAATAAAATTCAATACTTATTTTCATTAAATAAAATTTTTAACTTGTCGATTTTATAATAGTTTTAGCTTATTATTATCGATAGATTTATACATAAAATCACCTTGTTAACGCACACGCACTCTATATACGGATATAATGAAAAATGTACTTACGTGAACTCTTAACCTTCGCTCCCATTAAAATCTTGAAAAAAACCTCTGAAAACATTTCTTTATACAGATCATGTTACGACGACTTCATGTATATTTTACGCGAGGTACAAAATAATTAATTTCTATTATTCGTTTTCCATCCGAAAAATATAATCCTCAAAATCTAAATAAACTTAAAAATAAATTAAAAAATTACAAATCGTATTTAAAAAATAATAACGATCTACCGTTTTAGTTCTTTAAATTTTCACTTGTAAAATGTCATTTTTTTGAAGTGTAATACGTTTAAAATCGATAACTTATAATTGCTAATTTGATATCTATTTTTAAAAAATCGAAATTGAAAGATTTAAATAGTACTATTTTTATTTATTAATACTTTTTTGAAATAGGATTTATTATTAATTTTTAAGTTCATGATTGGGCGTACAAAAACCGCTCCCTCAGTAAAAATAACCATTTATTTAAAAAAAAAAAACATTTACATTCTCATAAATATAATACGTAGAATGTAGGAACAAAACACATTTACACAGGAACCAAACTGAAGCATTTACAGGAACCAAACTGAAACAGTAATAATCGAAGAACATAATAAAGATGCCGTAATAAAAAAGGGAGTTCTACAAGGATGTTCTCTACCGCAGTTACATTTTAATCTTTACGCAGAACTAGCAGTTAATGTTGTTAAAGAACAATTTAGATCCGGAGTAACAGTGCAAGGTGAAAAGATAAAGACGCTACGATTTGCTGATCATAGAGTAATTCTAGTCGAGAGTAAAGTAGATTTAGAAGAAACAACGAACGACGTGGATGAAGTCCTACGCGATAACTACCGCGTTAAAATAAACAAGAAAAACTAAGTAATGGACCGCTGAATATAAATGAAGGAAGAAAAACGATTATGGAGGTAGAAGAATTCTCTTATTTGGACGGTAGAATTACTGAAGATGGACGAAGCAGGAGCGATATAAAATACCAAATAGCACGGGCGAAACGAGCCTTCAATAAGAAATATAATTTGTTTACATCAAAAATTAATTTAAACGTCAGGAAAACATTTCAGAAAGTATGCGGCAAATCGATGAAGAAAGAAGCATTTGGAAAAATATAATTAAAAGAAAAGATAGATTTATAGGCCACATAATTCGTGCTGGAATAGTCGCTTCAATACTGGAGGGGAAAGTAGATGGGAAAAATTGTGCAGGCAGGCGACGTTTGAAATATGTAAAACAAATCGTTAGGGATGTAGGATGTAGGAGATATACCAAAATGAAACGATTAACCCTACATATGGAATCTTGGAGAGCTGTATCAAACCGGTCAAATGACTGAAGACAAAAAAATATAGATCGTAGAGAAAAATATGTGGAGATACAATACCTAAAGCAAACTGAGGCCATCTTTTTAAAAAGAAACTTATTGCATTTAATATGTTTGTGTGCATGCGGGTGCGTGTGTAATTTTCTGAGTATTTTCTTTAAGTTTCGGAAGAAAATACTTTGAATATTCGAACGAATTAGACTACGCTATAGTTACATCAAAACAGTAAAATTCTAAGTTACAAAAACAATCGAAAAATAAATTAAAAATATTGTACGTAATCGTGTAATTTTTAGTTTTAAAAATCTAAAGTCGATATTTTTTGAAAGAAATTTAAAGACGATCAGAGGAACTAAAAACAAAAGTAATTATCGGATTCGATCCCTTGGGCGAAGAGTAAAGTTTAAATAAGAAAAGAATTCCAACCCAGGTCGAAAATTGTCCTTTTATGGAATCTATTATAGAAAAAAAATTACGTTAAAGATAAGACCTTCTGAAATTAGAAAAATTTATGTATCTAAAAATAATTTAGGTGTACTACATATAGCACTAATACGGGATAAAAATATATTTTAAAAACCGATTCGTTAAGAAATTAAATCTTCAATACTTCAGCGGAGCTGGAAAGCTCAAATTTGGTTCCTTTATCTTTGAAAACCCGAAATTTTTCTTAGAACAAGGGCGTAACAGCGAACACCCTAGAAAACTGGCAAGACACTTCCTGGTTTTACAAAAACTGTATTTTTTTTTTAATTTTCTACTTTTATATTTTATACGTTTTCTATGTACTTATGTTTTTACTAAACTTTAATTTTGGTGAATCTTTTAAAGGATATCAGAAATATGGGATCGTTAATTGTTTAGGACGAGGAATGTTTATTTAACTTTATCTCAGTAGTATGAATTACTACTGTACATAATCTAGTAAGACTTAAAAAAACATATAGTATAGATCTTGTATTTAAATTATTGTAAATATAGTTTTGAAATTACACTTAAAAATATTGTTGATCTTTACTTGATGAAGGATATATTCAGAAGTTTTTTATACTAATTTATTATTATAAATTAGTATGAAACAATTTAACTCGTGATTTAATTCAGAAGCTAAAAATTGAGCTACAAATTTCCAGTCTCGCAGGGCAAAATGACCCCTAAATCAGTCGATGCCATGATTTCCAAAAAAAAACAAAAAAAAAAAAAAAAAAAAACAGAAAATGAAAAAAATAATTATAGTATTTTCCATTAGATTTCGTATAATTTATTATTTTCTTGGTCTACACAAATAAATATTTTCAAAAAGCATTTATTTTTTGATATATTTTTTATATTCTTAAGAAAATAGAAATATTGTGATACTAGTGTCCTTAAAAAAAACAAACAGAATGAAGGTAGAAATCACCATTTAAAACGGTTAATATGTAATAATTGTTACACGAAGCTATTTTTTCGTATTCCTTTGTTCGATTTTTGTATGATAATGTCTTTTGAAAGGATTTTTATGATTTTTGAATTAAAAATATTTATTTTATTAAAATTATTAACCGGATCGATCGATTTTAAATATTTTTATATCGGCAGTAACGTGCAATATTTATTACAAGAAGAAAGTTTTAAATGAAACTAAAAAGTATTTTATAAATAAACGAAAAACTATTAAACAAAATATCGATAGATTAAATCTCAAAAAACGAATGAAAAAATTGATAAATCTAATATTTCTAATTAAAATTACTATTATTATCCGGCTTTGAATTTAACTTCCACGACTAGTAGTAATCTATTTGCGACTATTTTTCTTGCAAACTTTATATTTATTTGAAAAAACTAACCGTGAAATTTGCGTCCAGAACTAAACGCTATTCTTATTACGCTTGAAACTTAAGTAAACAAATATTCAACTTTCATTTTCAACTCGGTAAAAAAATTCTTACTACTCGACATAATTAATTAATGTTTGTATATAACGCTAGATTGTTTGTTTACGAGTCGGTCGCATTTATTTTTTCATATCGCTGCTTACGCCTGGTTGTATCGAGAAACAGATGAGACCTATGTAAGTCTGATGTCAGTTACGGTAGAAATGACATCATTAGTCCGGCCTTCCGTTGGAGCAATTTGTTTACGTGGTTCCAAATATTAGCGAGAAATATGTTATATTTTTTCGTATTTTTTAATGTATATTCTGTTCTCGTCCAAGACTGACCACATTTATTTATTTTATTTGTTCTTCTATTAACGCTTAATTTGTTCCTTATTAAAGTCTTACAGCACAAAATCAGTTCCGTGATTCTTAAGCTATAGTCGATGCAAAAGAATACAAGAAGGAGTTTTTTGTTAATAAATCGTACGTTTATATTTTCAGTTTTATCCTAGGTAAATGAATCCACGTATAGGAAGAACTTATGCCCTCTTCAACCGCCTAATGATTTTAAATGCATTAGCCTGTTAATAAATGTTTTAGATTAATCGAAATTTTTACTTTTCTGATTATCTAATAAAGTTAAACTTCCAGGAGAGATTTTTAACTTTGTAATATATTAAATTCGTTATTTGCAGTAACGAATTTAATATAAAACTATAAAGTACGATTGTCTCTACGGTAAACTAAAGCGAAATTTTTGGATCCGCCCGTGATATTAAACCCTGATTTATTCGTAACTTTTTCAATAAATTTAAGTCGTGCTACGAATGAAACAAGGAATACACAAACTGTAATGTAAGGAAGCGTGTACAATATTATAAACTTTATGCGCCTTGTACTCTTACTACGTTTACTGATAAATTTTTTTTAAATTTAATTTTATCTTTTTTTATTAAATAGCAGATGGTGTTTAGTGCAATACGCCGTTAAATTTTCTTATTGCAAAAAAATGTTAACGACAGAAGACTAAAGAGAACTTTGCAACGACATTTGGTTTTTGAAGTTAATTAAGCTATTACTCTGCTGATTCTTTAATAAATTTCGCATTAGATGTTATTTACAAAAGAAAAAATCCGATGTAGACACTACATGACTTCTTGTACGTCTATTAAATTACATACAGTATACACATTTTTTTCCGCGCTTCATTTAAACTTATTTTATTTGAAAGCGAGATGTGATCCTCCAGTTCTTTAATAAAGTGAACAGTTATACGATTGCATCGTGGTGTAGATCACATCGCATCAAATTTTTTTTGTGATGTACGTATCAGCATTTTATATTAATTTTGTTTCACGTCGCTCAAGTAATTATGCGGTGTAAGTGAGAACGTGTCGGATCCGTAACTGTAGACACATCGATTCGAATCCGAATTGATTCGTATACGTATTTTTACTTTAACTTTTTTTTATTTAAATATATTGATTTATACAATTTGTAAATTATATATTATAATTATTAACCTCTGTAAAAATTGTTGAATTAAAATGCAAAGTACATAAACTTTTATTTCATTAACAACTTCTGATATTTTTTTTAATTGTTATTATTGAATTGTTATTTATTGTAATTTTTTTTTACAACGAGAGGTTAATTATTATTAATAAATCAATATATTTAAATTTAAAAAAAAGTTAAAAAAAGGAGATGAAGTTTGATTCGAACCGATGTGCCTTCCCCTTATAAGATCAAAATATTTCATTAATTAACATTATTCAGTGGATCGCAATCAAAAGGGGTGGAGCACAACTAGATGTTACAACAACCCTAAATCCAAAGTATTAACATCCTTTTTGAGTTATGCAAGAAGCATACGTTCATACATAAATTTCCGTTAAAATCTGAAAACCGAAATTTTTCGCGATCACGCATAAAGCATATATATACCAGGTTTGGCCTGCTTTAATTATTTAGTCTCAATCAGGAACTCGTCTAGTTAAAATGTATACTTAAGCCTCTGCCTGGTACGATTAGTATTAATAGACTCGTTCGATATACATCGTCCTATTAAATAAAAGTCATTTGCACGTACGCGTAATGACATTAACGGTTAATTCTAAACAATTACACGTATAAAAATCGTAACGATTTTTAATCGTATAAATAAAGTTCTTATTTTTAAAAACAGAACTCGTTTTATACTTAACTTATATATATGGAAAATAGATGCGGTAGTAAAAACGATCAATAATTCCAAAATACAAACCCGGTAAAAAAGTGTACAGATGCAGTAAAATGTTTGCATTTATATCTATTTGTTCGATAAAAAGGATTTTCGAAATACGAGCAAAACACTGTGTTGAAATAACGTTCGACATCTCCCACCTCTAAAACCGTATCGATTTAAAATTTAAGAATTTTAAATAACTTAATAAGAACTTTCATCGTCTTAAAGGTCAATTTTCTACTTCTCCCGTACAAAGTCAAAAAATTAAAACTACCTCCGCCTTTGTTAATTTTGTCCAAAATTTACCACCAACACCTCACATAATGAAACTTTCTGAAGAATTTACGCGATTAAGTCCGGAAATATTTATCAAAATACAACCTTTGCCTTGTAACCTGCAACACACGTACATAACTGCATACGTACATCTCCGGAAACTTCTATAAGTCTTTTACTGTATTTTTTAGTGTAGGATTTTGAAACGTCGTTTTCAAAATTATCGATACTAAAATTTTAGTCGATCGCTATCCTGTTTGTTATAGTTATACGTTACAAAGTATTTTTTACAGAATTTTTCTCCTTGAAACAATTTATTTAACGGTCGTTTTAAAACTTTGTTTTTAAAATAATATTTCGTCACGTAATATTATTTTTAATTTCTACACTGATTTTTTTATTCGGCTTACCAAAACAAACAATGCCGGTCCTAATTTTTACATAAAAAATAAAATAACAACTTCTTGGAAAACCGGTCTAAAAACTTCCAAGCGGGGCGAGAACGATGAGAAAAAGTTGTTTAGTTATTAAGTATTTGATAGGACGTTTTTTATCGGGTTCCACGGTTTAAAATCGAGTTTGATTTAAAATCGGTAAATAAACTATTTTACTTTTAAAGTGTTTGTTCATATTTTGAAGAAAATATTCAGTAACGAAATGAGATCGGAAATATTAATAGAAAACTAATTAAGAGCGCCCTTTATTAAGTTTCAATCTTAATTAAAACAAACAACTTTATATTTATGAAATTAACTGACATCGATGAGTAATAATTTAAAAATAAAAAAACGTACATTGTTCTTTCACGCGGTGAATAAGCGTAAAAATATTATAAGCGTGTATATTTGTCACGCGATTTAATTTATTTTCAAAATGACATCCTGCAACAAGTAACCGTCCTAATATTCAAGATTTACATTTTAAAAATTCGTGTTTATATTATTCAATGAATTTTTCGACGCAAAAGAAATCATTTTTAGTTTAAAATAATTTTAACGTTATGTAATTTATTAAATTATCTTCGTTTTTGTTAATAAAACGTATATTTTTATATTTTTAGGTCCTTGGACACAGCGTATTAGTTTTATTCTACTGATGATGGTGAGTAAATAATTTTTAAACTTATTTTCTTTAATTTTTTTTTTTAATACTTGCTTTTTATAATTTTTACCTTCCAATCTATACAAGGTAAGTATTATATTCGGTCCGATTTGGGCATATGCGGTTTTCACCGGATCGCGACGTTTTGTTTTATTTCTTTTTGCTATAAAATAACCGAACATTTTTTAAACGAATAAACAAAACAAATTTACTAAAATATACAAAATTCATAATAAAGACTAACAAATTAATTATATAATTAATATCCACGAAAGGTTACATCTTATAAACATGTAATCAAGAGCACGATACTTTTATTTGACCTAATAAGGTTTAACCGGCGGATGCTTTTTTGAGGTAATTCTGCTGTTACATTGTTAAGAAATCTTAAAAAAATGTTTTACGGTAATAATTGAAGCTCATCTTTTCCTTCGCTAAACAAAACCAAGTCGTAAGAAAATAGAGGACAATTTATTTATTATATATTATTAATCGTAAATTATTTACATAGAGATACCAGTCCCTTTAATTTAAAAATTAAAGAAATAGTATAAAACGTAAAAAGGTTATTTAAATTATTACTATCGACGATACATAATGTAAACGCAGTAATATAGAGGTTATGTAATGCGAAATTTCCGTTTATCAAAAAATCGATTATACAGTAATTTTATTACGAAGTCTTACCGATCTATTTTACATAGAGCGTAAGCTTGAACACTCTATCTCGAATATTATATTTTTACACGACTCGCATCGGTTGTGAAGGCATTTTACAAGAACTGTGACAGTGAAACTGCTGCTCAACGGGAATTCCGACGTCACGGTCGCGTTCCATTCTTCTACGCCACCAAGACACGGGTTGAGAATTTTGAGAAGACGGGTTCGGCTTTAAAAAAGAAACCGCCAGGAGGTCAACGAACCCCAGAAAATATTGAAGCGGTTCGGGCCTCGATCGGAAGGAGGCATCGATGATCGGCTAGGAAGCCGCAGCAGCATTGAACTTAAACCGAATTACCGTCCGCCGAATACTCCACGGTGAAATGAATTTTCACCTTACAAAATTCAAGCTGTACAGGAACTGAAACCGTCAGACTACGTGGTGCGACAACAATTCTGTGATAAAATTATCGAAAAGAATAATGACAACCGCGTCGGATGAAGTTCATTTACATATCGCTTCTCGACCTCTAGCCCCGTCCCGTATAACTTGTATATACTGCTACCGGTAGCGATTTGCTTCAACAAGTACAGCGTGCCTACGTTCTTGTCGTCGGGGCTGATTGCAATCAGTGGCTGTCAGTCAAACTGCGCCGCTGTGGAGTTTGGGCTACACAGCCGCGTAGTGTGTTGCAGTAGTGTCACTGTCGGCTATGTAAGGACGTTTCCTTTGTCGCATCGTGTTCGGTTTCATAGGTTTGAGGCCAAAGAATTTTATTATAGGGGTGGTACGTGACTATTTGTCTAACCGTACGGCTCTGTTTAAGGATACGCACCTAGTTGCCGAAAAATCCGTTACCAGGGGAAGCCCGCAGGGCTCCGTTCTCGGTCCCTTGCTGTGGAACCTGGTATTCAACAGACTTCTGCGATTGACATTCCCAGAAGGGGTCACGGCCCGTGCTTTCGCCGATGACTATCTCCTATTAGTTCGTGGTAACTCACGACCGCAGCTAGAAGACTCAGTGCAGGCGGCTTTGTCGACCGCAGAGGGCTGGATGGACATTCAAAATTTAAAACTTTCTGTTCCCAAGACGGTTTATGCTTCTCAAGGGTGCAGACAAATTATCGTACAGTCGTATCCCCAGTATTAAGTATAAAGGCTGTGTAATCAGCCGAGTTCTAGTTCATAAGTACCTAGGTGTTTTGTTCGATGAGAAGTAGCTGTTAGGCAACCGCCTAACAGCTACCTAACGCGGTAGCAACCCCGTTAGGCAAGTAGCGGCGGACGCTGTCTCTGTGATGCACAAGCTTAGCAGGATTGCTCGAAAGGAAGAGGGTCGTCATTTGTACGTAATGTACCGAGATGTCTTCGAAAGTATGACCTCTTACGCGGCATCCGTTTGACGCATAGGCCGGTAAGAAATCGAGCATTTATTCAAAATTTAAGGAGTGCCCAGCGCAGAGCCTTAATTGTACGCACAGGTGTTTTTAAAACTACCTCCTACGACACTACCGCTGTATTGGGAAAGGCTCTCCCAGTCGATTTACTGGTGAAAGTTCGGGCGGCCATGTGGAAATTGCGAAGAGGTAGGAAGGCCGAGGTATTTGGGATGCGGTTTCGAGTTGAGCCTGTACTGTAGCGGAACGGTGATCTCAACGCACCGGTTCTAAATTTAGAACAGTTGCCCACTTCCCGCCTATGGAGGAGGCTTTACAGCCTCGCGATGGAAGCACGGCAGCAAGAACGGGACGCCTCGACTAAGGGAAGTTCCTTGAATAGATTTATACAGGATCTGGGGGGGCGGTATGCCTCTCCTTCGTTTTTAAGGGCAACGGTAGCCCGAGTGCTCTCCAACTGTGTAAATTTAAACCGATATTTATTTCGGTTCTGCCTGGCAGGTGATGAGATGTGCATCTGCCTGGAGGTCGTGTTGCTCACGACTACTTACGTAGACGGGTGGATCTCTGCACGGTTCACCTGGATGTAATGGATGTTCACAACCGCAGACTTGTTGTCTCGTGCCAAATCTATGACACCCGAAGCACCGCAAAGGAGTCGGTATAAACGGATGAACTTCTAATCGGTGAAAACCGGCCTTTATCTTATCAGAAAATCTCAGTTTATTGATATTGAGGACGTGTGACGCGAAGGGTGCTACTTCTTCGGTGCGTCGTGTATTTAATCATCAACACGCTAAAAATCCTCGTTCAAAATTTCTTCTACAATTTCCTCGTCTGTGCAATTTAATAATTCTCTACTCACGATTACTCCTTTGGAAGTATTTAAAGTACCGTGCGGTGAAATGTCAACGTTCATAACGCCAATATTTTTAGCTTTAAGTAACCGCAAAAACTATAAATCGTTTACGGTTTTGGCAAACAAATAAACAAATACTTGTTTTCCTAACTTCTTTAACCGGATCTCCTGCAGCTTCCGTAATTCCACATGAAATAACAAAGGGACTGATTTTTGTCAAATTTCACCGCTTTTTCTTACAACCAAATATTTCGGTACTGCCGATTCACTCTTCGATAAGAACTTTGTTCGATCCGACTTTTCCTTGTCGCTGACTTCAAAACTCTTCCTTCGCTTCGGATCTGAAGCCAAAGGTTCTTAAGCGAACCCTTGGCCACAGATAAAGCGGATGTTAATTGTTCCATAAAAAATTGTTCTTCAGTTAATACGTCATAAGGTGCGAGCGGAGAGACGGTTGGATGTGCCCCGGATTATAGATCCTATCTGGGTTCCGTCAATCAGCCGCCGGGTTCGCACGTAGCAGTAAGGGTTCCGATACCCTTACCCGTAGGACAATCCTTGCCAACGGCCGAAGTAACTTAAGAATACAAATAAAATTAACAGTACAAATAATTGGTGTGTTTTAGACGATCTCAGTAGAAAGTATTAATCAGTTTAAAAAAAAATCATTTAAAACTCCAATTTTGATTACCCACCGTGAATTAATATAAGAAATTTTTATAAGTGGGTAAATAAAACTCATCTCAAGAAAGATAAAGTCAGCGTTAATAATATACATATCCGGATCCATGATTTTTTTTTTAATTTGTTCATGGGCGAGAATATTCTTAATACAAAAAAAATATATATTGTTATTAGGTAGCATATCTCTTTGATTTGAACTTTAAATTGACTATCTTCACGGTTCAAACTGTCTTTACCTTTCATGTGATAAATCTTTTCTAAGTACATAAAAGGCGAGTGCTAAATTGTTTTTTTTTTGAGATATCGGGCATCGACTGCTTTGGTCATTTTGCCCTGTGAGAATTTGTAAAGTACGAAAAATGCCATGCCTGACCGGGATTCAAACCCAGGCCCTTCGGATGAAAGGCTGTGCTAAGTTGAGATGGACAGTCTGATGTAAAGTTAAAACAAGTTTGATGGTTTTTTTCTTTTTAATTAAATTTACGCTTTTTATCGGGATTGTAAGAACGGCAACAGTTGTTTCTTTATTGTTTATTTTAAAAAATTCAGTCTAAATACACCTGATTTGTAGCGTACTGTACGTACTGAATAATTGTCAATTAATAACAATTATTTCTTTATTTATTTTCATTTATTTTTTTGCATATTAATTTACGTTGACTTTATCTATAGCGTCTACTGATGATCGTTTAACGATCGAAATCGCCATCTAGATTTATATTTTTTGTGAACGATTTTTGGAGCTTAATCGTGTTTTCCAATTTATTATACAGTAAGACATTATTAATCCGGCAACGCTTCCTATCGCTAGATTTCAGCTTAAATGAACAAGATTGAAAGTTTGATAAGACGGAACGTCACAAAACTTAACCTTTCCCTTTTTCTTTTATCCTTTTTCCCTTCTCCATTTCCCCACTTCCCCGTTTTCCTTTTTACCGTATTCCCATTTTACATTTCCCCCTTTCTCATTTTCTCTTTCCTTCCCCATTCCTTTCCCCTTATTTCTCTTTCCCCCTTAATTTACCCCATTTTCCCCTTTTCTTTATTATCCTTTCCCCTGTCCATTTTATCTTCCCGTTTTCCCTCTTCCCTTTTTTCCATTTTCCCCTTCTTCCTTTTTTACCTTTTCCCCTTTTACCTTTTCCGATTTTTCGTCTTTCCCTTTTCCGATTTTTACCTTTCTCCCTTTTTCCCTTCGCGTAAATCGGTCCAGTAGTTTTTAGTCTATAGCGGACACGCATATCGGAAACATTGACATGGAATCGTAAAATATTTAGTATAACGTGTGTTGCTTTTGCGCCCGACAGATAGCGCTGTTTTTACGTGTCACAGGTGTCACATCTTAGGTATATAAAAACACGCGCGTATTCGAACGTAACGTTGCGTCAAAATTTCAATGCGATCGGTGAAGAACTTTCGGAGATTTAAGAACAAACGAACATTTGCATTTTTATTTATATAGATACCCTTACTCCCTCCCTTTCCCCCTTTACAGATTTATATAGATATGCATTTACATCGCATAGTAAACAAACTTTCATCGTATAAATTAAACTTACCCGTACCGACGATTTAAAAAGTATAAATCCTAGTACTTTCGGAGCTGTTACTTCATCTTCAGGGAGTTTCTAAAAGATGTTAATTTAAATTCAAATCGATAATCGTTTTTAAAATTGAACTGTTATGTTCGTAATAGTTTAGTCAAGAATAAAATTAATTCTTACGTCAATAAGAAAGTAACGTCATGTCGGTAAGATGTTTGCAATTATTATGGTGTGTTGTACGTATGTTTGCGACTTACAACTATTACGGTGTACGGTATGTTTGCTACTTATAAACATGACGTTCTGTCTTATCGACGTACGAATAAATTTTATTCTTGACGACCGACTATTATTAACATTAACAGTTTAATTTAAAAACGATTATCGATTCGAATTTAAATTAACATCTTTTAGAAAATCCCTGAAGATGAAGTAACGGCTCCGAAAGTATTAGAATTTACACTTTTTAAATTTTTATTAAGTGGAAATTTAATTTATACAATTGTATTAATACCGACGGTGCCAAACGCTTGGTAAATTATATTTAAACTTTTATTTCTCGCTTATTTGTGTTCTAAACAACCACAGGATGGAACCAAATATACATTTTTTTAAAATTTGTTTTGTTGTCGAGAGATTAATTTTGTAGGCTCTAAAAATGTCAATCTTACCGCGATTTGAGCTTCGTATAACGCTTCCATAACGCCAAGGAGACTGTAGAAGGGACAGATTTGACAACGATAGTTTATTTATAAAGTAAAAATATTTTAAATATTTCGTTATAAATGAATACGAAGTTGTAAATGAATATTCTGCAATAAAAGAGTCTAACATAGGCGTATAAAAGAATACGGTGAAAGCTGTGATGCGATTTGAGAAGAAAGAATCGAAGGAAAAGTGGATTCAAATAAGTCAAGGTTATTCCATTTAGTTTAACGAGTATATTAAAACGTACGCGCATGGCTGCTCACATGCCTCTACGTTTCACGTTTTATAACGGTTTTAATTCTTTTATACTGGACTTGCACGGTTATAATACTATTATTCTATACTTATTTTATACTCATACATGTAAGCCGATATTATTTTCGTTCACTGTAATTTAAAAATTTTGTTACAGTTTCTCAAACACATGCTCGCACCGACACACACAAATATACATAAATATACACATGCGTCTGTATACCGTATTCATGTAAGCTTAAGTTGATTAAAATTTTAAAAAAATTATACTTATAAACTTTTTTAAAAACCGTAAACCGAATGCAACGATCATTTTTATCTACCTTTAAAACGTGTAAAAAATTATATTAGGAAAGCGATTCTAAAAATCGCAGGCAAAATAAGCTCTTCACCAACAGCGTGTGGGTTTTTACATCTGGCTAATTTATAAGAAACTTTGTAAGAAGCAAGTACAGCTTTTTCATTCGCATTTTTTTTTTTTAAATGATATTTGCTTTTCATACGATTTTAATTTTAATTCGAAGAATTCTAGGGGTTTGTTGACGTACGCGTTTCCGAATGTCGTTTAAGTTTATTAGGTTTCACGCTGTCTGCTGCCAAACGTTTTCAACAAGGAGCGTTTCTTTTTTATTTACTTCAGTACTGGTAAACCCAAAATTTAAATATCCTTGAGAATATTTTGTCGATTTTATTTTCGGAACCGCACTCGTCTATATCATCTAACGCTCGCTTACGTCCGCTTACAAATTTATCCGTGAACTGCCGTGAACAGCAATTAACACGCGAATTACAACATACACGTTTACGATATATTCGATAACTGTAGAAGGATCGATCGTCTGAGACCGGCTGGAATTGAACGAGGTGCAGCATTTGTACACGTTTGCGCAGACGATCGAATAGGCGTTCCACAATGTTCGATATGGTGGACGTAAGCCAGAGAGCAATAGAGAGACATCGATTCTGGTTTTGTCAATACAGCGGATCGGTATTGACAAATATCAATAAATTGACTTATTCTTGATCGTTTTTAAGTTTTGTAATTAAGGTCGTAGTGTAGCTTTAGGGTCAAAATACATTACTATTATATACACTGTTGTTGTACGAGAGGGGGGGATCGCGAGGAAAATTGGGTGGCAATTACTGAAAGGTTGAAAAACGCTGCATAATACGATAAATTAAAATTTTTTTAAGTTTTAGTCAAATTAATAGCTATTGTATACAACTTATTTACTCTTACTTTGGTGCTGACTTCACATTTTAATGTTTACAGCTTCTTTTTTGGAAGTCGAATTTTTATTATTATTATTATTATTATATTTTATGACCGCATAGGATCACTTTAGTCCAGGCGTGGTCAACAGTTTTTGCCTCCAGGCCAAATTAAAAAAAATACGTTTTTCTCGAGTAGAACAAAATGTTAAATACGATAACGATTCGTTTAAAAATTTTAAATAAATTTGAATAAATTGGTTTTTTTTAAATTTTATTTTGGAATTTGTTATACTTTTATTTGGAATCGTTAAAGAAAACCTTTGTTCGCAAATATAAGTTACTAAGTAATTCTTAACAAGCTTTTTCAAATTTCTGTATTTTCCATTAGTCGATTGCTTATAAAAAAAGCTAATATTGAAAACTTTTTCGCGGCAGAAAAAGTAATTAATTATTAACTTCATTACTCTGGCCGTATATCAGTCCATTATCCAAGTCTCTTCCTTGGGACTGTTTGGGCCTTGCGGTATTTTTTCATATTTTCCGATCTTTTTGCCCTTTCTAGTGTTGAAAATGTTCGTGTTTGGGTTTCTTGTTTTGTTCTTGATTTTCTTATTGTTATGTTATAATCTACTTCTGATATTTTTTGTTAATTTCTTCGTATTTATTATATTCAATTTTTTTTAAATTTAAAATACGGATAGTTAATCCTAAAATATGCAGACCGCACAAAAAAAGCCGTTCGTAAGAAACACAAATGCGAAATAAAAATACGAGACAGATTGCAGACATATGTCTTACACTCGTACCGATTGATCTACCGAGCGTGTGCTTTCAGGAATGCAGGAATAAGCTATCCAAATAACTTCTTTTTTTTTAATTTTTGTTTGAAAATATTTTGAATAGCGCAATTATATCAGGTTATTATAATTGTTCTTCTTCTTAAGATGCGATCTTCTTTAGAAGGCCGGAAGTGAACACGACTAACTAGTTAACCGCGATACTAAAAAGGTCGCTTGATGAGCAGTTAAACCACTCACTCCTACGAGTTCTGAAGCCACGACGTACGTATTTTGCCTATATTTCATTTTCCTTAAATATTTATACGTATTAATTATTCTCTTTGGCCTCTCGTAAAATGACCTAAACATGACTGTTTCCTTGGTCCATTTACTTATCGAATCTACACAAAACCTCTTCATTTGTGATCCTATCGGTATATGTTATATGCGAGTATCATTAGATAAAAATATCGTCACATCCTTATCTGTAGCGATTCGTAATGTGCTCTCTAAGCTTTACATGATCTGTATTGCAGACGTGCTATTGTCACCGAAATACGTAATAATACAATCCCTGAATTAAATTGTCACAACACGCAGGTGAATTTCTGCTGGATCCCTAGCCGTGTGGGAATCACGGTTAACAAACGTGCGGATTCCGCTGCTAAGGGTGCATGTAGCCAACCGTCTTTCTACACTCGGATTTCATCGATTCCATTAGAAATTCACTTTGAAGAAAGCGGCAAGATGACTGGACTATTACGGCGAATAATAAACTACGACGCATAAAAGGTACGGTTTTCCCGTAGGACTCTTCATGCAGGAAAATTACCGACAGGAAGCGGTCCTGTGTCGATTTCGATTAGGGCGTACCAAAGCTACTCACGGACACCTGATGTCAGCGGAGAGCATACCACTGTGCGTCCGATGTGAATGTCGCTTGACTGTACACCACATTCTTGTGGAATGCATATGCTATGCGGCCAATTGCTGACAGACATACGGCGCGTCCTAGGAAATGACAAGAATGTACTAGACCGGATATTGTTACTTCTAAAAAGAATTAATATACTTAAGATTTAATCCGTCAAAATGTTGATATTATTTTATATTCACGTTTTATTAATTATCCTAATCGTTGCGTTTCTTTTAGCGTTTCAATTTTATTCCTATTACTATTATCTTGGTTTTCATCGTAGTTTTAACCATATTTTGTTAATATTTTAGAATCCTATAAGAAGCCTCTTGTTATTATTTTAACCCGGGCGATGATAACGCGAATGTGCTTTTCAACCAAAAAAAAAAAAGAAAAAAAAAGTTATTCAAAGCGTTGTTCTGTGTATCATATACTTATCGATATTTTTCATCTTCAGTTTAGTCAAGGAGCATCCTCCATGCCGGACAGGAAGACAGAAAAAACGTAGCATCTTAACATGTGCCGTTTAACATTGAGCTGTAACAATTTAATATTAGCAACGTCGATAAAAAAAAATGTAAAATATTTTCATGCTTCTATGAAAACCGTTAATTTTTAATTTAAATAATTTTTCACTTTAGCTATGTGAGAAAACAACGCGTTTAACAGAGGGAATTCTCCACTAAAGTAAAATAATAATGAAAACCGATGCGATTGGAAAAAATAAGGCTGACGTTGTACATTTTACTCAAGAAATTGCGATTTTTAAAAATTAATCAAGAAAAAAAGGAATGCAGAGTTGTCAACTCACATTTTGTAGTAATGCGAGTTAAAATGAGAGAGGACTGTGCGAGAAATTGAATCGTTGAACTTAAAGCCTTTTATATTAATACTGCGTTAGATGTTACACGCTTTACAGGCAACAAAAGAATGCTCGATTTATATTGTCGCGTGTTCGCGGTTCGACAAGGATATTCAGAAACTAATAAAAATTTCTTATAAATACCATTTTTTACTCTAAAAATATATAAAATAAAATAAATAATTATAAATATATATAACGTACATTAAATATTAAATATATATATATATATATATATAAATTAAAATAAAAAAAAACAAAATTTATTTAACGACAAATTACAAATACCAAAATACAGTCCGATTTAATTAAATATTTTCGACCGATAGAAACTAACATTGCATTTACAATAAGATAATAGCAGGGTAATCTAAAACTCATACGATTCACGTTGTGCAAGTATTATTACTTTTACTGCTTACAGAAGGGCTATCCTACAGTTTATGAGCGAATAGAATACTGTCTCTTTCACTCCCGTTTACAAATAACTCACCGAACAGGTTATTGTTTTCAACCGCTGTTTAAAATGGAATATTCGTATCGCCTTTCTATTGCCTCGATCCAAGCCACATTTACAAATTAGCTATGTAAAATGTAGAACTAGGCGCGAGGTTGTGCTTCCGTGAACCCGGTCGGCTAGTTTGGAGGGCAACGATGTAGAACGTTCAAGATGTCCGTATGAGGCCTGCAGCGAAGGCAAAAGCCGAGTAAAAAGGTCACCGATGTAAATGCCAGTGGCATCTCAACCAAGGCCTGCCTTATTACTGTGAACGTAGTCGATGGTCTATAAGACGACTCCCGTTAAACCGTTAAAGCCCATCAGGGCTATGAACGGGGGCGGGATGTGTGGCGACCGGAATCGTCACAAGGCGGGCGTCATCCTCTACGGGATTTGGGATGTCCGCGCCTTTACGTTTTTCTAAAAAAACCTTTTTCTTGTCCGGTAATCCTTGCGGTTGAACAGGAGCTCTTGAATTTGCCGTTGTGTATACTACAAAGAACAGATCGTTAAACGGACCCGTTATTCTAAGAAAATAATTTCTTTTGGGTCCTTTTAGAGTCTTTTTTCTTTATTTACCTCTCTTTCTTCTTTCTGGAAGAAACTCGTTACATTATGTCGGCTCCGTTACAATACGTTCTCACACAGCTCTGTGAACAGTAACAACCTTGAAGCATCACTACGTTAACGACCTTCATTTCTATCAACAGCAGCTAGCGTCATTCTACCACGATATTTTCAGTCCCAAAAGTTAATCGTTTTTAAGAAAAAGATCGAGTCGATAAGCCGCGAACATAGTCGTACATAAAAAATAAAAACATTTGACATATTAATCAGATTGAAAATCACCTAATTTCATTAAAATCAATTAAATTACCGTAATGAACGGCAGTTTAAAACATAATTTTACGTAGTCAAATTAATTTATAACAATTAAAAATTTCTCTTTATTATTATTTTACGTAATAGGTTCTTGTACTGATTCAAGTAAAAAAATTTAGATTCTGTTCAATGATTTTTTCAACTTATATAAAAAATCTTGATAAACCTACCTTTGCGTAGAGGCAAAGTTTTCAGATCTTTTTCCACTTCTTTTCAAGTTTGAAAAATATATTACTATTTAATGACCCTGAATTAGCCGTATAAAAATGTATGCATCCGCCTTGTTCAATTATCCTAGGATCATAGCCATATATGTACAACTGTTACGTTGGTTAAAATAGATCTTTTACTACGATGTTAAAAATTTGTTTTTAAAGGAAAAATAAATAATTATTACAAAGTAACCTACAGCACCTTTAAATAGACTTTATAAATTAAATATTGCGTTTAATTCTTGAGAACTATTAGAGATATAATATTTTTATAGAATTCAAATAGATTAATCGCCGCACCCTTTTCATAGGTGATTAATTAAATCAAGGACATCATTTAATATGAAATATCTTTCTTTCAAGGCGGACTTCAATCGATATCTGCAATATAAAATACATATGATCACAGTGTATAATTAATTATAATGTCTTAATGCAATTTTTATCTACTTATATAGATTCATTTTATAGTCGCAGTTCTTTGCCAGAAATACTATTTACCATGACATATTTATCTATCTGGTTTATTCTAATAGACCGAATAAGAAACGACAATTATTAAACCGCAAATGACTTAGTATTTCTTGATGCAGCAGGTGATGAACATCGACTTCGGCAAGAAAACGATTAGCCGGCACGTCGTCTTCACCGACAGTAGTTAGTATAGAATGTTGTAACGAGTAATTTTTCATCTCGTAATTACTTGTAGTCGATGTAAAAATTATTTTAATAGATTTTTTTTAGATACCCCCATCATCATCATCGAAATAATTATTATGTATGTTTTCTTACTAAGCTTAACAAAACGAACGTATCAAAATTTTATTTTATTTTTATTTTAAAAATCATCACTCCTGATTAAAACAGTACTTTCTTTGAAAATAATTCAACAACAGGAAAAATTATCCCAAATCAAGCGAGATATGAAAAATAATTTAAATAACTTACCTAGTGATTTTAAAATTTCTTTTGCGTATTTTAATCGGTCTTGTTAAATTAAAAATTAATCGTAAAGGATACTTTTCTTCAGATTCTGAAAACTTATTAATAATGAAACGAGATTTCATCGGTTAATAGAAAAGCGATCGGGGGAATAAAATAAAACTAGCCTCGATTTTTTTTAGTCTTATTATGAAGCGATTTATTAATAATATTAAACTCATCGGGGAAAATTAATGCGTCCGTTATAAAGGATGAGGTCGTGACGTATGAGAGTAAGAGAAAAACTTTCACGTTTATAACCGAAGCAGAATATTTATTTATATATGGAATTACAAAATTTATTTTTGTATTAAATTTAGCGTACGGAAATTTATGTTTCTTTCGTTTTTACATTTTAGCATTAAAAAATTCCGGAAAAATTATGTATGTACGTACTTACACATGCCTGTATGATTCTGGCTTATTTTCTGTTTGATCACTCCAGACTAGATAGACCGGTACGGATGAAATGTAGCGCAATGATATCTTTAAACGGAGTATTAATACGATTTAATTTTGATTAAAATCTGTCAAGGGAGCAGGGAGTTTATAGGTGGCACTCTCCTATATTTTTGAACCGAAAATACAAAGCGCCATAGTTTAGCTTATAGGAAGAGCTTACGGGTTCTGCGTCTCAAAATTTGAATCAAAGTGTCGGTGAAGTTTTTCAAATAATTTAATGCCCCGCAGGTAGCTAATATGCTTTCTTACCTTTACGGTATTTGATCTTATTCAAACTCCCGAAAAGGGATGGAAGCAAACAACGTTTTTTAAATTTTTGTCGTTTTTTAATTCAAAATCATATTCTTTCCTGATTAGATGTTTTTAATACTTTCTTATATAACTTTAATTATAAATTAGAGAAATTTAATTCGGGGAAGGGGATAATAAATCTTTTTTTTCTTTTTTCGTCGATTAACGATTTATTTGATTTCTTCAGACCGGGTCAAAATTTTATGAAATTTTATATGACGATCTACGAATACCGGTCATCGATTACAATTACTTTTGTTTACAACCGGCATCCAGAATCGGGATGGGGAGATACGGTCACCAGAGGTCGCATACTTTTATCTCAAAATTTTACTAAGCGTAGAATAACTGTTTATTTGAATATATACATAATATTCAATTTAATTTTTCCCCTAAGTAGTATTCTGTTATACCCAAGCCTTCGGCAACTCTTTGCCAAAATCGTACAATTTTGTAAATCAATGAAATACTTACAACTTATTTTCTAACTACTTGAAATATATTTCCAACGGCATTCCCCTGTTATTATAATAAAAACTTAATTCCATCACGTCGGTCTACAATCGTATACTGTGTCTTCTCACAGTATTTTATTCTATGAAACTTACCGATAATATCTACCGAGTAAGCGCGTTTTCATATTACGGAATTTGGAAATATAGAAAGTAGCAGATAATACAACACCGGTAAGTTACAATACAGAAAATATAAATAGATTACAGATAGATACTTTCATAGGGTATAAATTCACCCGCTAACTCCTTTTCTGAAGCAAAGTATACCTAAATATATATATATATTTTAAACGACTTTAAAATGACTTTATATATATATATATATATATATATATATATATATATATATATATATATATATAGATATATAGATATAAACCTTTTTCTTAGAAGGCTGAATATTAACTAAAAATGTTTGGTAATTTGTGTCTTGATAAAAAAATTCAACATTTGTAAGAAAAATGTTTTGCTAAAGCGCCCCAGTAAAGATTTTAAATTTTATTTTGGACAAAACAACCTCTTCCCTTTTTAATTTTTTTTGCAAAAGTTAGTACCTGTCCATCAATTTTCAAGAAAATCGGGCAACGAGGTCCGGAGTCATAAGACCAAATACAGGCCAATGTACGTACGACTAAATTAAAAGAAAGCTTTAAAAGTAAATATATAAAATATCAATATGTATATATATATATACGTGATATTTTGTTGTAATGCTACAGAACAGTCATTACTAACAAAGTTCTTTAGTGTAATAATTGATCTTAACATCTCTTGGAATTCAAATTATATGTATATATTTTTGTAACCAGTTTTCCAGCTACTACCGGATCTGACTATGTGTGTATAGATAAATTAGTAAACATGTAGCACGGAACAGACTCAGGTTGACCGCTCCTGAGACTTGTGGTTATTTGAAACCCGACCGCCAAAGAATACCGGTATCCAATTCAAATCCATATAAAAGTAACTGTCTTTACAAGGACTTCAACCTTAGGACTCTTGATTTCGAAAATTAGCTGATTTTGCGATGAGTTTAACCGCTAGACTAATCCGGCGGGTTAATTTAGATTATATGTGCAAAAATTACAGGAATTCTTTTTGCTTTAAGATTAATATTTAGACCGGAGCAAATTATCAACGATCGATAATTTCTTACGTACAATACCCCATATTATTTCTGGGAATCTTTTAATTTTTCAACTAGTGAACAATAAGCAACCTCCTCTCGATCCGGTGAGATGAGGATGATGTAGTCTTGTATAGACTCAGGCCGACCGTTCCTGAGACGTGTGGTTAATCGAACCCCGACCACGGTGTCCGTTTTCTAATATTTATATCCTAAAAAAGTAACAAACTTTTACTAGGATTTGAACCTCAGAAGGTTTGACGAGGAAAATCAGCTGTTAAACAACCGATTTGCGACGGCAAGTTACCCGCTATACCGACCCGGTCGGATAACACAAAACCCATTTAAAATGGATTTTTAGATTAAAAAAGAAATCGCTAGATATTACGAATAAGAAAATATTAAACGTTTAGCCGATCTTTTAAAGCTACAGATTACAGATTTATGAAGCGATAATTTCTAGAACGCTATAAAATAATACTTTTTTTAAGTGTAAGCCATCTCATGTAGGCCCGAAATGCACGGATAAATTACCGTACAAAGTTTGTACGTATATGTAGAAAAGTTTTTATCATTCCCGTTCCGTAAAAAAAGATGGCGCTTGAGTTTTCTTGTCGTATCTGCTCACATTTTTATTTTAGCTGCTATCGGTGCAGAGCGGACTAATGGCAGAGCGCCGGGTGGCTCCGCGCAACGCACGAGCGATTCATTCGTTCGAACGATTTACACTTTCGAACCGCTTATACTTCTTGATACAGACGATTTATCTAAAATTTTATTTGTGTTTTGGGGATAAAAAAGGAGAAAATCGGGGTTTGAGCCGTGTTAAAAAATCACAACTCAAGAAGCAGCTAAAAACGTTCAGGATTTTGAAGCTGTTCGTTGTAAAAGTTTTTGTGGTTAGTACGATAAATTTATGAACGTTATGTTGTTACGATTGGCAAAAACATTTAAAAAAATAATGTGTAATGAAACAAACCGTGTCACATTTTCGCGGCGAGTCATCGGCCAGCTTTTCCTAGTATTAAAAGAATAAAGTAGTTTTTAATTAAAAAATATATTTACTTCCGAAGAATTCATTTCGCTGCCGATCATTTTTATCAAAAACTATAATTTTCATCGAAAATACTTAATAAATTATTTTTTATTTTTTAATAACTGAAATCATTCTTTTAAACTTAATTATCAGACAGAAAATATATTTAGTGATCTGTGTGGTTAAGCTTCAAAGAGATATTTATTCTATAATAAAAAGAATAATTTTCATCAAAAATTATTAATAAAAACTCTTTTGAAAAGCGGTTTAGTTTATTAAAAAACACAAAAAAAAACAATAATTAATTTTTTCATAAGGAAAACTATAAAGTTTATTACAAATACTCGATAAACAAATTTCCTCCAATAAAAACTATTTACACGGAAATGTACCCCCTTCGACGAAAAAGCATCCCTTCTATGAAAATATTCCATTTCTCAAATTTTTCGTCAAAAAATAATACATCTAACGATACCAACAATTTTTAAAGCGGTAAAAATTGTTTGAATCAAAATATATTTCTAAAAAAGAATACTGCAATTTTTTAATAAATATTTTTCGTTTTCCGACAATTTTTAAAACAAAGTTTGCAATGTTGTTAGGCTTTCGTGCAAACTTAGTTATTTAGGGAAAGGTTGAGAGACAACAGAGTAAGATTTAAGTTCAATTTTTGACTCGCCTATACTTAATACCGAGTCAACTGGAAATAGTATTAAAAAATCTGATTTGGACATCACATGACTTCCTTGTACGCCTATTAAATTACATATACATATTTTTTGCTGCCCTCCATTTAAACTTATTTCATTTGAAAGTGAGATACGATTTTCCGATTCTTTAATACAGCGGACAATTACACAATCGCTGAAACTACAGAACGCGTACATTAAAATCAGAAGAATCATATCAAACCAAACGGCGATTAAACGATCGGCAACAAAAAACAAATAAACGAAATGACGATCGACTCTGACTTCGGGAGAATATTGTCAGACGATATCAGAAAAGTAATGAACTAAAAGATAAGAATTTTTAACAATTTATTAAAGATCGATCACGTATGCCTCAGTGTGTATACGTTGTTCTTGGGATTGTCTATTTTTCAGTAACTCTGTAGTTAACTTAAATGTAGATAAAATTAAACAGAAATTCCAGAATAACTAATATATTATTAAAGTAGAAAATCCAAAAATAGTACGATTCTAAATTATAGTTTTCATTTAATATTAGTCAGATGTTTCACCAACTCTATTACATATACACATTTAATAATGGTTATTAACTTACATATACGCATTTTTTAAAAACGGAAAATTTTATTTCACTAATAACTTCTGATTTTTTTTTTTTATTGAATTATTAGTTACGGTAAAACTATTTTTACAATCACCGGTTAGAAATTTTTAATAAATTAATACACTTAAATTAAAAAAAATTAATTAAAAAAAAAAAAAAGAAAAGCTGATGAAGTCTGATTCGAACCGATGCGATGTGCCTTCCCTTGTAAGATCCAGATATTTCATTAATTAAATTTTTTTTGACTATAACTCTGGAACCGATGAAAATAAGTGCCACTTATTACATATCGCTGAAAAGATCTCGATGAGGGCTTATTACTGCGGTTAAGAAAAACTCCAAAATCCAAAAGTGTTTGGATTTTGGTCTTTTTTGGACGCTTTTGGTTCGGTCGATTAAAATTAAAAAGGTGGACAACTAGATGTACTACAGTCCTAAATCCAAAATGTCAACATCCTACGACTAATCGTTTTTGAGTTGTACGAGATACGTATGTGCATACGTACACACAGACGTCACGCCGAAACTAGTCAAAATAGATTCAGGGATGGTCAAGATGTATATTTCCGTTGAAATCTGAAAACCGAAATTTTCACGATCGCAATACTTCTTTTACTTCGTACAAGGAAGTAACAAAAAAATATTTTAAAAATAATTTTCCTTTCCCGCGTACATTATTAATAAATGTATGTAAGTTGACATTTAAAAAAATTTATATCTATCGGTAAATTGATTTTATAATTTTACAGTTGCTTCAGTGAAATATAGTCGTAGAGTTATAAGACATGAATAAGGAACTACTATCGGAAAGGACTCTTAGCGAGATTGAAAGTCTTTCAGTCACGAAGGATAAAATTAACTTAGTAAATTGATTTAATTGAATTATTTAAACGAATAATCGATTTAATTTTAACGATAATTAATCCATATAATAAGTAACCCTTATTAATTAAAAATTGATTAATTAGCATGTGCCGACTTCCGGTATCAAGTAATGTCATGTCTTGTCATTAACCTTCGGAAATAGGTTCAATAGAAGCGTTTAGAGAGTAAAAGAAAAAAATAATTATATTAAAACGCTGAATTTTATTGAAAAATATAAATATATTTAATGATGTTTTATTGCAGCAGAACATTCAGGCCTGAAACTCTGTTTAATTTTATTATAGAAATTTAATAGCGTAATATTTTTAAATTGGAAACTAAAAAAATTTGTAATAGATAATTTCATAACTTATTATTTTAATATTTACTACTTATACGGTCGTTGCTCACTACTTCGTTCGACGGCTATTCTCTTGGCAAAATAACCGGAAGTACGTTTGAAAGGATTTTACGTATAATTTTTAATCTGTTATATATATTTTAATAGGAAACAGGGGTGGTGATTTTTGCATGAATTTTTTTAAAATATATCTACTTTTTTAAACTTTTTCGATTCAAAGGGTACAGTGTAAACCTTTATTTATCGCATCGAAAATTATCTTTGCCTTTCTTAAGTTGGTTTTATTAGATCCCTTGTTCCCCTCCTTGCAGGTGTGAACCGGTGCCGGAACGCCATTGCGGTACTGCTTTTTGGAGAAATACAAAATTTTCCTTTGGCGTAAAATTTGTTTTAGCTTAAAACCGATAAATATTATAACCTAAACTATAAAACTCAGAACTCACGAAAACGGTCCTTGGTTTTGGATATCCGTTAGCAAACGGCGAAAAAATAAGTCACTAGAAATCTAATTCACGAGAAAAAGTTAAAAATTTGCCGCGATAAGATAAGTTTTACTTCTTATCGATGTTTACATCAAAAAGAATTTGTATCGCCGATAACAGTGTCATGAAGCCAGCCGCCTGTGACTGTGTATCATCGCATTGCTCCTATAACACGAAATCAATCGTTCCGGTACTGGAAAATTTATGAGTGCACCCCTGCTTCCTTAGCCATTTTTCTTTCTCTGTTCCTGAGCCTAAAGAGTCTATAAAAAGTAGAGTCCTAAAAGTCTATAAGGAGATATGGAAGTACGTCCAAAACCACTGATATAATGACATGTAATTGTTTGCAGGTAATACTTTTAAAAGGTTCTAAATTTACCCCCCATATGAACATTTTTAAAAGGATGTGCTTTACAGTGGAAAATTTCAAATCAATTTTAATTGTTTTTTTTTTTTTTTTTTTTTGCGTAGACAGTCTTTCATCTGGTTCTGGGATCGAATTCCAGTCAGCCTGGGCATTTTCTACACTCTGAAAAATTTATTTCTAATAAAAAAAAATAAGGAGAGTGATTATAACTGGAGTAATCCGTAAGCGTGTTGTTACCACAGTCAATAAATATATAAATAACCAAATTATTAGTGCTAATATCCACATCTGAAATCCTACCAGTAGATAATTTCATTCGATTAAGTGACTGGAAGGAGGCAGATACTTTCTTCCGATGATTTAGAATTGTTGTCTTTTTAATAATACTCACTTGATGAAATCACACTTATGAGAGAACATAAAAAATTAAAACACAGTAAAAACGATTTTTCGATAATATATTTCAATTTCATCGATGTATATACAGTCAAAAATTCGAATCTCAAGCGACCAATATTTTTTTTCGATTTAGGTAGTTTTCTATTTAGAGAGGTAAAATAATGAAACTCAATAATTGTAAAGGAAAATTTCACAGTTTAATACACATTTATGTTAATCTATAATATAATAATATACTACAGTATTAAATTACGTTAGAAAAGAAAAAATGTGTATAGTATTATGTAAAAATACAAAAAATAAAAATGAAGTACAGTACAATGCTTTTAATTATTTCTTGAAAAAAGAAACACTAGCACTTTCACCGCTAACTTTATAGAACGCAATATTATGTCTTTTTTGAAATTTTTCTAACTATCCGTTGTTCGCTTTAAATTCTTTATCCCCCAACGCCTCTGCAAATATTTGTTTTTTTTTTGTGATTGGACCCCCTAAACTGACAGTATTATCTCTACATCGTTTGAACCATTTTATCACGCATTCATCAATATCGGAGAATTCTCCCACTCTTGTTCTTTTGCGATCCACATTCGAAGAATATTCTTGTGAAAGGATCGAATTTTCATATTTTTTTAAATTGCCGATACTTGACGGAAATCCAAATTCGAGAGCGAATTTTCTAATCTCTTTTATAATCTTTATTTTATCTAAAACTAGTGCGACGTGTACATTTAAATTGTTAAACGCAATTAGTAACGACAATTTTAATGTTAACTTCGTAAAATTAAAAAGCATACCGCAGTAAAATCTGACTCATTATGTTATGCACAGCCTGCTGTAGGAATAAGACCGGATATTACTCCCGATACGGTGGCACCGTGCATGTAGTTTTATTATCGACTACTCCAGCGCCGCGAGAGAAATAAACAAATCGGAAGTTGATTAACATTAGGCATACATACCGGATAAATTTGATAGTCCACACTAACGACCGCTAAACACTATTAAACTGAATTTACTGCTGTCTAAGCTTTGGAAATCGTGCACAGTATGTAAATTCTCTATTGAATACGTTTAAAAAAACGTTTTCATCAAAGAAATAATATGTTTATCAAGTCCTCGAAATTTTCGAATAAAGGAGCTGATTTAATTCGATTTAAGGAGGATTTTTCAAAGCGACAAAGTAAATATTCGATTTACGGAGTTATTCGAATAAGGGAGGTTCGATTATGGAAGGTTTCACTGTATATAAATATATATTAGCCGGCCCGTCTA
This sequence comes from Lycorma delicatula, assembly GCF_047948215.1. Taxonomy (NCBI): domain Eukaryota; kingdom Metazoa; phylum Arthropoda; class Insecta; order Hemiptera; family Fulgoridae; genus Lycorma; species Lycorma delicatula. Next base: position 142,204,461 of record NC_134462.1, read on the forward strand.
ACCGGAACCCTCAGGGCCCATATCGGACCACCCAATCCCGGGGAAGACACCCGCCTAGTGACGTTTCGGTCATCCCCCCCCCCGTTCCTTGCCCTGATGGGCTTTAACGGGACCCATGTCGGACCAGGTGAACCCGGAGCCAACATAGCGGCTCCTCGGGACCTCTCGGATCCACGGGGTCTAGACCAGGGCCGTATAATTCACTTCGATTGCCGTTCACGTCTTACAGGAGGACGGAGCCTTGGACACCCGCAGGGCTCGCTTCGGTCGCCATTTCCGTTTACCCAGAGGGCTCCGCCCCCTGGACTCCCACAGTGTTCTTTATCCTCATGATTGTAAGAGTTATACTGTTAAATAGCAATTAAAGCATTCAGATTTATAGGAACCTGAAGAAGAAACTAAATTACAAAAGACAGAATAATAGTAGCTGCGGTAACTAAAGTGCACACCTTTCACGACGAAAAATTCATAACTTATTTCTCTGTCACGGAGGCAGAAATGTAATAATGAAGTAAAAGAATTAATCTAGTTCTACCTTAATGAATATCGTAATAATGAATAATATTAAAACGGTATATAAATTACATCTCTATGACGACTAGAAATAAAGAAATTATTTTTTTATAAAGGCTATACGCCAGGAAATCGCGCGATAATCCAAAACGTTAATCGTATTAATATTTTTGTACACTCATTCGGTTTATTGTATACTCTATTTTTATTTCCCATTATTTTTATGTTGTGTGTTATTTATATTTAGGTTGGCATTAATATAAATAATATTATATAACATTCTTTAGCGGTTGGATTTCAATTAACCACACATCTCAGCAGTCGACCTGAGACTGTACAAGACTACACTTCATTTACATTCGTACATATCTTCCTCAATCTTTCTCTGAAGTAATACCTTACGGTGGTTCCGGAGGCTAAACAGAAAAAAGATATAAAAAACTATCAGCTGAATTCACAACACTATTTTATTTATGTAGGAATTGTACGTTTAAAAATTCGTGACCGGTAGCGTTTGGTTTTTAAAGTATTGTGAACCGAGTTTTAATTTTATTTTTGTGTGATTTTTGTTTTTATAAGATGAGCTGATCCCAGAGTTTAAAAAAAAGTGAAAATAGGTTTTAAACGCGCAACAAACCTTACTGAAGATAAAGTTAATCTCAGAGAGAAACTTCTTGCTGCAGTTACAGTAACGAACGGCCAGCTCGTGGTACCAGTTCTAAGGAAAAGATTTGTAATAATATACTGGAATACGACAACAGGGCAAGTGATTTATAATATATAATTATTGGCATAAAACCATTTAATACTTTTTCGAATGAAGTAGGCGCCTGTAGGATTTGCAATCGCAATCTGTCGATTGAAAAACAACATATTGTTGACCTTGCTTGCAAACTGAAGATTTTCTGCCCGTTTTGTGAATTCAAAACAAAATTAATTGTCAAAAAAACTGTCGTATAAGAAGTAAATAAACCAAGTAAGGTTTTCATATGATTTAAATATAAGATGCAGCTCAGATGTTGTGTGGAATGATGAACCTGTCGCCGGCATCAGACAAACGAAACACGTTACACCGTATGAAAACATTACCAAAATAGAGCGGTATGCGGTACTGCTTGTGACAGGTAACCTACTCGGTGTGGTAAATGACGATACGTATGAGTGTAGTCTTGTATAGTCTCAGTTCGACCGTTCCTGATATGTGTGCCTAATTGAAATCCGACCACCAAACAACACCGGTATCCACGATCTAGTATTCAAATCCGTACAAAAATAACTGCCTTTATTACATACAAAAGTGTGCGAAGAGGAAACCTCCGATCTTTTCGATTTGCTGTGCATTAAGAATGAAAAGACCAGTCGCTACTGCTACATATCAAATCTAGTACGTCTAGTCCGAACATACAGAAGTAATCGAAATATGCTTCACCTTCTTCCGAAAAAATGTCGATTGTGACAGGAAAATGCAGGCTTACCTCCGAAACTGTTTGATGAACGAACCGGCTCGCGTTAAGATGCCGCAACTAAGTGTAGACTGTATGCCGCTTACATTATCGTTTACGAATTACCAAAACGTGTTTTCCGTTCCGGTCGTCGGCATACGCTAACCTTGGGTGTATACTAAAACCGACTCTGTACTGTCCGTCACCGACCAAAAATTACACGCATGTCACGCAGTAGCAAAAACCTATGAGCTACTGCATGTATTTTGTGTCTCACGACTCTGTTTACGATAAGATAAAGTAGATAATACCTAAAACATCGCTGTTGTACAGAGGTTCTGACCCTACACAGCATTTTGTACGACAATTAGTCGATATAATGTCAAAGTGGCAGAGAAACTGAAACAAAACAAAAAAAAAATGGTATTTACACTTGAAGACTTGTCAAGATACAACACGGTCGATAACTGTGAGATGTGTAAAATACCGTCCGGTTCTGAAGCCAAAAAGGTGAGAGACCGTTGCCGCTTTACCGGCAAGTACAGAGCAGTACTGTGTAACAATTGCAACCTGCGCAGGATTACACAAACTAGTATCCCCGTCTTCATCCGCAATCTATCAGCCTACGATTCTCACTTCATCATAAGAGAACCGGACTATGACGGCAAAATGATATACGCGATACCGAAAAACGGCTGAATAGGTCATCGCGTTTACTAAGAACATCGACGAAAACATATCGGTAAAGTATGTGAAACCGTTCCGGTTTATGACGGCCAGCTTAGCCGTCGTTGGAAGTGGTATCCGATTTACCGAAAGACGCATTCCAGCATATTCGGAAGTACTTCAGCGAACAAAATTTGCCACTACTGACCGGTAAAGGTGTATATCCTTACGACGACACCGACTCCTGGTCAAATCTCGAAGAAACGACTTAACCATCTAAAGAACAGTTTTACAGCACGCTAACCGATTCGCACACGGGCGAAGACGATTAAAAACACGCACAAAATATATGGAATCACTTCGGCTGCAACACGTTAGGTGAATACAGCGATGTGTATCTGAGGTGTGACTTCCTGTAACCGGCGGACATATTCGAAAACTTTCGATCGCTATGCTTGAACATATACAATCCAGAAGCAGCCCGTTACGTATGAGATTCAGGGCTGGCTTTCGACGCCGTGCTGTATAAAACGTAAGTTCATTTAAAGCTGTTCACCGATCCGAACACGTACATTTTCATCGAGTCAGGCATACGAGGCGGTATAACGACACGTCTAAAGAAACGCTCAGGCTAACAATCCATAGCGTTTTCAACTAATACGGTCTTGTGCGATTTTCTGCCGATTTGGTCCAATATACTTGATAATGAACCAACTGATGAATTGATGATGCGCTAACTTAGGAGGATTCCTCAGAAGGACTATGGGTTATCTGGCCGTGAAATGTACGTGGTACTCAAGTAAGGGAAGGTCCTTATATAGATTTATACAGGATTTGGAGGGATGGTACGCCCCTAGTTTGTTTTTAATGGCGTTGGGAACCCAAGTGCTCACCAACCACGCGAATTTCAACCAGTATTTGTTTTTTTCCCCCCTGGCCGGTGATGTGCTGTGCGTCTACGGGGGGGGGGGGGTCCAGTCGAACGAACACAGAGCTCCCCAAGAGCTGGTCGATTGCCCAGCTCTTGGGGAGGCCAGAACTCAGGCCACTCTGGAACTTATAGGTCGACTGGAAAATTGGCTACTCACAAGAGGCGAGTCAATGTGGCAAGAGCCGCATTGTCGGACCGTGTGGGAGTTCCTTGATGCGGTTGCTTTGTTCAGGGAAAAGACTCCTACCGCGCTGCTGTAGGAAGCTAGCCGAGAGATTTGGCTGGCTACCAGCCAGATTAAAGCTCCAAGCGCTTTAATGGTGGACGAGATAAATAAATTATTGATAGCATATATGTTTTAGTAGTTGATGGGGTGCGCCTACCCATTAATGGTATATAACAAGTGAGCGGTGGGACACGTAATCGAGTGGTGTTTGGTACCACGCTTATTCCGCTCACTCTTTTAGGTTAGCTCTAGGAGCTAGTTAGGACACCGGTAGCTAAACTGTTTCACGTCTCAGTATTCAATTTTAGGGCAAAGACATTCGGTCTTATGCTTTAGGGCGACCGAATAGGGTGGTGGCGGGAAAAATGTTAAGCAGACCGATATTGGTATCCATTCAAGATCTAATTTAGTGCACCTGCCAACAGTTCTTCTTGCTTCATGGCCTGCCCACCACCATTTGATTCTTTAATTCCCATTCTGTGACGATTGAACGGTTAACGACCAAGTTTCGCTTCCATAGGTAAGGTCTGTCAGGATGCATTATATATACGCAATACACACAGAACATTCGAGTATTTTTTTTTCACATGAGTTTTATTCGAGTTTTTATTCGGTAAACATTTGAGATAATTCCTTCGAGATGATCATCACGCGTGAATATTTTTATCCCGTTATATGGCGTTACGATACATCTTTCATTTGAACCAAGCAGAACTGACAATCGTTTCTGTTTAATCGATGGATCTAATCGAACGTAAAATTAAAAATAAAAGATCACTATTAACATTTATAATGATAGAGTTGATCGTACATCTTTTGTAAAATCTATTTTCATTTATTTTTTATCGTGTAAAAATCTTACATAAAAAAAACTTTTACAAGATAAAATCGTGTATTCTGCGAGTAATTTAATTAAACAAATTAATCAAAGCTTCCGATTGTGAACAATTTGACATCAAGTACGATTCTAAACTTTATTAAAAAAAAGTAAACTATTTTCGAGACGTGTAATAATTACGGGGTTTTAATCTATGGTATCTATTAAATGCAGTAACTTTTAAAAAATGCTATGTAAATTTAGGTTAGTACAATACAAACAATTGCGTATATATATATATTTTTTTTTTCACACATGGGCGCGTGCAAGCACGTATGAAACGTCTTCACTACATCTAGTCAAAATCGATGTTCTCCTCCTGGTACAGTCTGTTTAAAATAAGTACGGTGTATAAACTACTGCCTGTGGGAATTATAACGCAATATATAACCGGTTTTTTCGACAACTACTATTTAATATATGTAAGCCCTACTATATTCTTACGGTATGAAGCGAGTTATAAGTAACAGACGGGTTAGTTAAGACGAGTATGGTAGTAGAAAGCGATGCGACTGTTCTTTCGCTAAGAATAAATTTTCTTTTTACGTATGCGTTTATATATAACTGCGTGTGTATAAACAAGCCTTCCGTATTTCACTCGGTGAAACGTTATCGTATTTCTGTAATATAACTACGCCGTGTACCGCTTAGTTAAACCAATTATTTCCGTCTCTTAGCGTAACAATTTTGCAAGAATTCGTCTAGATATATACAAAACAGTAATTTTAAATACGCATAATAATAAATAACCTGTTATAATTTATTCCACAATGAAATTTCTTTATTACTATTTTAATTATTATTATTTTAATATAGAAAGCGAACAAAGTAATAAAAAATTAATCGTAAAAAGTCGAACTGTAATACTGATTTTTAATTTAATTAATTGTAAAGATGTAACGAAACACGGAACTTAAAGATATTAGTAATTAAAAAAAGAAAATACAAACTGAAATCTAACAAAAAATCAAACCGACCTAAAATCAGCGGTAAGGAAAAGAACTTTAAGGAAAAGAACAGCGGTAGGATAGTACTTTAAATTTCTCTTTTGTGGAACACGAAAAGCAAATCAAATTAACTGAAACGCATGGAAGTGGACCTCCAAAGTGATAAAGCGATAGGCTTGAAACAAGAGGACTGTCGGGAAAAAGATAACTTCCAAAGAATATTTCTACATTAAAGTTCTTGCGGCCGAAAAAAGAAGGATAGGAATGAACAGGTGAGCAAAAACGAAGCCGTGCCGACAAACTGAAAAACACATGGAGAAGAGAAAAGAAGTTTGAAAGAAGTGATATTTGCGTGGACCTCAGTCGGCCTTCTCGCATAAAAAAGTATTTAAGTTTTGGTAATCCTTTATAATTATGCGACTCAACTGAAATCCAGATACTTTTGATCTTGTATCGATTTTAAAAATAAACATTTTATTATTATTATTATTATTATTATTATTATAACGGTAATAACAACAACGGTAAGAGCGGAAGCGTTCCCGATTTACCTGCTGGCACCGGAGAGAAGAGAAGCCTATCTGAAGAGGATCGAAGCACCGAAGGATCGGCAAGAGAGATGGAATAATGGGAACAGGTTCAGATGGACTGACAAGCTAGCGGGGCACCTGGGCAGATGGTACGACCGTGAATTTGGCGGGGTAAACTACTACCTGATGCGGCTCCTGTCCGATCACACGGGGAAAACAAGTAATCCTGGATGCCCATACGGCGATGCGAAGCACACCTTTTTTGAATACGATAGACGGAACACCGTCAGAAATCGGTTGCAAACCGATATCGGTGATATAACATCAGAAACTTTGGTGAAGAAGACGGTCATCGGCAGAAGATTACGAGCTTCGTAGAATCGAGTCTTAGAAGGAAGAAAAAAAACCCGGATCGATGAGGAACAGTCGAATCAGAAACGAGTAAGCGAAAGCAGCAGGCGCATGAGAAGGCAAATCTAGTGACACCACCCCGAAGTAAAGCGGGAGTCGGTTCCGGGGTGCGACCAAAGATCTATTGTCTGCGAACAAAATTAGGTTATTTAGTGAGCGGGAGTCCCACACACCGGAAATAACGTCATCAGTTCCCTGATGGTGCATAACGCATTTTTCCTCCTTTATAATAATAATTATTATTATTATTGCTCGGCCGATTTCAAATAATTTTTAATATTCAATTTTAATCAAACACCATCCGCCGTCTACTAATTTACTTTATATCAATTTGTATGTAATTTTAGTTGTAAGATTGAGATGTACGTATAATTTCATAAATTTACGTATCGAACAGCTAGAGCTGTTTCTCCCTTTATCTTATGAGTCGGGTAGTTATTTATTATATTACGGTTAAAAGAAAATCCTGAAGCCTTAAAGTTTTAAAAATCGAATAAGAATTTCCATTATAATATTACAAGGCGCTAAGAATATTCTACGATTAAATTCTGTATACTATCAAATACATGTGTTATGTTGTATACAATAGACTACGATGCAGAATAAATTCAGAATTACTATCCGATTAAATTTTACGCGCGGTGGAATTTTACAGCAACTATCTCGGCAGTTAACCGCCCGTTAAAATTTAAGTTTTAGGTTTTTATTTTTCTCGGATGATTTCACAGATGTTTGTCGAGAGTTTTATTTAAATACGTTTGAAAGAAGAGCCTATTTTTAAATTTTTATTCCGAAGGTCTTATTTTAGCCGATAATAACTCCAGAAATCTACAACCGGCTTTTTCCCAACTTTTGAAGCGTTATTATATAATGTTTTAAACGGGTCTGCTGAATCTTATACTCTTCCGTTTTTAATGCTTTTTATTTTAAGATCCAATATCTCTGTAATTACAGATCGTAGAAGTATTAGATAAAGTGTAACGGCCGCATCGTCATTCAGTATTAATTATTAATTGCGGTTATGATAAATAGATTTTTAATTATTCTTTATAATCTATTACTGCTACACGATGAAAATACAGAAATTAACATCGTGAGGTCGTCGAGGCAAAAGAAAACATTTAAAACCTGCGGGAATTTATTTACCTTTATTCTCTAAAGGAATTTTTTAAGGTTAATAGTATAAAATTCGGCAGACTTATTGAAAATTATAAAGAATAAAATATAAAGTACAGTTACCTTTCTTAGCTTCGTCGTAATTAAATCATATGTCGATGCGTTTCAGATATATTCCGTTTAAAATTCCAAATTCCGAAACACGTCGACGTACGACTTAGTTACGACGAAGCTAAAAAGTAGATAATTATACTAGATACAAAACGTATGACGATCTTAGCGGAAAAAAATCGTAATAATAATTTTAAAGAAGAATTCTTTAAAATTAAACGCGATTTCAATTTGAATTTTATCATATTCAAATTTTTTAAAGAATTTGAAATAATTGTTTAAAGTTTAACGGATCGCGAGTTATAACGGGCTAAAACAAGGCTTTTGTATTTATAAATGTAAAAATGGATATTCTTTAAGATCGGCCGAAAGAAATCTGTCAAAAACTTGTCCGAAAAGTTTTTTTAAGGTAATCGATAGACGAAATATATTTACCCTCATCAAAAAAGGAGATGCTTATTCTCAAATTTAACAGAATCAGATCGGTTCGGTCTATATTCCGGTATTTACCGCCTTGGCGGAGACAGTGAAAGCTACGAACGATTTAATGAAATAGATTATAAATTATATATAAATAAATTTTTAAAAATCACAAAGAAATGAAAATCAGAATAAGCATACGAGATGAATAAACGTTTTATTCTTTTCGGTACACGATAATACTCGTACTTTATATAGAACTAAAAAGTCAGTAAATGTCCTTCTTCGCGTAAAACCGGGCCAGCCTCAGTATTTGCCCGTATGAATCAAGAGAAACCGTAGTAAAACCAGATCATCGTCGTAAAATACACGATTAATTTTAAAATTATTACAAATAGAACTTGTTAAAGTCCATATTAACGATACTTCTTCCGACTGGCTGGCGGATTTCCATCTACGAGTAGATTTATTATCGATTGATGATTCAAATCCCGTTTACCAGGAGACTTACTTTAAACATTACAGCTACGGTCGAGCTAATAATTTATAAACAAAACATTAAATAACTAAAAATAATAGCGAGTACGTAAAGATGCTAAAAATTAAAACGATTACAAAATAAATAACAACCCGTAATACGATAATGAAATTTACTTGAAAGCTATTTGTATACTTTAAATAAAAAATCGCTTTAATAATATCATTTAAAACTAGATCTATAGAGTAATATCGTTTATACGCGACTGCCCAAAAGATGTGCAATGTATTTAGAATGTGCATGTATATATATATATATATATATATATATATGTTAGTTCATCGTAGCAGATCAACGGATAAACCGATTTAGGTGTATGATCCCGTGTTGGAATTCTTATGTTACCGGGAGTGTAGGTTTCTTGAGTAGGCTACATATATATAAAAATAATAATAATAAATAAATATATCTGTATGTGTGTGTGTGTGTGTGTGTGTGTGTGTGTGTGTGTGTGTGTAGTAGTAGTAGTAGTAGTAGTAGTAGTAGTAGTAGTGGAGAGTTGCCGGTTGAAGGATAAACTTTAATGAATTGAATTAAACAGTTGTTGAAACATTAATTAACTGTTGCGATGAAGGAAAAAGGAAAAGATCGGAAGGTTTACAAGCTTGATTATAAACAAATACTAAGTACTGGATCGGTAGATAGACTAATGAACGGCTATTAAAAAAAGCTAATAACGCTATGGTAGGTCTTTCCCGTCACGCGGCTAAAGCCGCGATCCGGGAAAGTCCTACAACTGCGAGTTGTTTCTGATGCACGGCTTACACACGCGTAAACGCAACTTAATTTAAAATATTTATCGTTTATTTAAATATAATATTTTTTCGTTTATTTAATTCAATTATTCTAATTAAAGCGCGCGTATTTAATTCGCGCGGGTGGGGCAGTACTAGCGGCGACGGTCGGCAACAACTAAACCGATGTAATTTCACAACTCGCGTAGAACAAATTTCGCTCGTACGGTCGGCAGACTGGTGTAGCTGAAAGGCTTACACCAGGTACCGAATCGACCGAGCGATCGAGTTAGAGACCCGGCCAGACCGAGTTACTGTTTTACACGTTAAATATTATTCGTTTATTTAATTCTACCGCTCACCTGTGACGTGGCAACGTAGCAGTAGTTAGAGCATTTTTGGGATGGGGTGCGATCTCGTAAAAAATTTTTTTTGCAAATATTGTTATTTTTTAATTAACAAATGCCTAACAAGCGCCTAACAAAAATATGACCCTTAATTAAGCGAAATCTCGAGATACTGACCCGGGCAGATGATAACAACATGTTTCTGATATTTGACGCTAAAGAACGGGGATCTTTTAAATCAGTAGTTTAGAACCAAGAATATAACTGTGACCTGCGCTTTGCGAGCACAAATGATGATAATACACCTTTTCGAACCACCCGTAGAATCGTAGAAACAGATTTCCCTCGCAGCCAACATCGACCAGCAGTTATAGAGGTACGTATAAGCATCCTCCTTATCAGATCCTTCCCTCGGCCAAGATGGAACTTTAAAAGGGCATATCGGGAGAGTTTTTTCAGCAGGCTTGATAAATGCACAGGATGGATCCCACCTTTGATCTACCGAAAACTACCGAAGATTCATAGGAGCGATAACTGAAACGGCAAAAAAGACCATCCCCAGAGGATTTCGTAAAGAATACATACCAAGATGGAATGATGAATGTGAAGAACAACACAAGGAATTGTAATGTTCAAGAAAGGCGACAGAGAAATAGCTGATGATCTATCGCACATACTGGATGCAGGGTGACTAAGGAAGTGGGCGGAAACAATTGCTAGCCTGGAGCTTAAAAAAAAATAGCGAGAAGCTTGGTAGGCGACAGCTCTAAAACAAAAAATAGCGATATACCTTTCCACCCGGACAAGATTGCAGCCCACGTAGTGTCCTCATCTAAAGCCCCACGAGATAGAAGTCATTCGACACACGTCAAACACGAATTTAAAGCACTGAAAGCTTCTAGCCAGGGACAAACTGAATTCTTCCGTCCATTTAGTACCGGGGAAGTAATAAAAGCCCTTAAAGACGGGAAAGCAGGCAAGGCGCCAGGGCCTAATGGGATACGCTCTAATGTTTCTTTTAAACTGCGGTAAATACACAAAAAACTGGCTGGTCCGAGTGAGATGTAAAAGTCAAATGTTCTCGCTATTCTAAAACCAGGTAAGCCGAATGACGGCCCAAAAAGCTATCGCCTAATAGCTCTACCGAGTGCAGTATACAAGGTCCATGAAAATCTCTTATATAACAGAATCGGAAGCAAAATATCTGAGAGGATTCCTATCAAGCAGGCTGGCTTCCGACCAGAAAGAAGTTGCACAGACGAAATATAACTGACGGCTTATTTAGAAGCAAGTTTCCAAAAAAATTCTGAAAACGTCAGCCGCGTTTATAGACTCCTCTGCAACTTACGACACCGTCTTCTACATGAAGTTATACAAATAATTCCGTGTAGAAAGACCTTACGACTCGTTGACGACATGCTTGCCGGTAAGACTTTTCAAGTTATATCGGGTAGCCGCAAGAGCTCCTCAAAAATGCTGAACGACGGGCTGCCTCAGGGGTCCGCTCTGATCCCATCGCATTTCAGTCTCTATATGTCTGACATTTCTGATACTAGATTCGGAAGTTCCACTACGTAGATGCCGGATAATAGCCGCAAGACAGAGAACGTTTGAAGAAACAGAAGCCATCTTGACGTCTGCCTGCCGAGCTTGGGAACATATTTTCGTAGGTGGAAGCCGACACTAAACGACACAAAGACGGAGAAGGCTTGTTTTTATCGTTGCAACAGGACGGCAAACAGATAACTCCGGGTTCATTTTGAGGGTAGTCTTCTCCATCCTTACGCGTACCCGAAATAACTCTGTGTTACTCTAGACCAAACGTTATTCTACAAGAGACATCTAGAAAACACTGCTGCGGAGCTGCGAACTAGAAATAATATCGTCCGTGAAATATGTGAAACAACTCGGGGTTCTTCCGCCGAAACCTTACACAATTCGGCGCTTGGGCTGGTCTACTCGACCGAAAAATACAGCGCTTCGGTCTGCCTCAACGGCGCATATACCAAAAGGTTGACGTACAAGTAAATAACACCGTTCGGATTATCAGCTGAACATTAAGATCGACTCCTACCGTACGACTGCCTATATCGAGTCACGTACTCCCTCCTGATCTCCGTCGTAAGGCGGCTCTCCTTTCAGAGTACAGACGTATATACAGGGCGATCTTCGACTCCCCATACACCAAGATATCGGCGATCTGTTGCGATCTAGGAGACCGTCTATGTGTTGGTCTAGTGGTTAACGCGTCTTCCCAAATCAGCTGATTTGGAAGTCGAGAGTTACAGCGTTCAAGTCCTAGTAAAGCCAGTTAGTTTTACACGGATTTGAATACTAGATCGTGGGGATACCGGTGTTCTTTGGCGGTCGGGTTTCAATTAACCGCACATCTCAGGAACGGTCGAACTGAGAATGTACAAGACTACACTTCATTTACACTCATGCATATCATCCTCATTCATCCTCTGAAGAATTATCTAAAAGGTAGTTACCGGAGGCTAGACAAGAAAAAGAAAGACCGTCTATGTGAAATCCCGAGGCTGCGTTGAGGTTCAATTTGACAGGTTTCTGGGAACGAAACTAGACGGAGACCTGTCCTCCCCGATGCCAGAAATTTCCCTGTATAAAAGAGAAACCTTTCCCCTTCGAAGAGCCTCGCAGAGAATGGACGTTAATCGGTAAAATCCGTTCTAAGCGTGCCAGATTGCGGACTTGCTTCACAAATGGGAACAGGCGCCGTCTACCACATTATAGCGGAATGTCCAATTAGGACTTTCTGATCGCAACAGAGCTACAACCGAATATGTTTAAAACTGAAAGTGTGTTTATAATTTTAGTATTTACTATTTGTCTAACCTGGAAAATAATAATTCTTTATTATTATTTTTATAATTTTATAATTTGTATGTTTTTATAATTTTCTATCCGATTTTTTTATTTATCTTAATATATATCGTGAAATCATGCGTATGTGCCATACGATAAATAAATTAGACGGGAAATTAAAAGGGGTGAGATAGGTTTACACTCAGATATGAAAGTTAGGAAACGGTAGCGGATAAAAGAGTAGAACAAAAGCTAAGAATGCAATAATTAACGGTGATAAAAAAATACGCAAACTGTATTTTACGAGATTACGAAGAGAAAGGTAAAAAAAATTCAATTTCTATCAAACTTATTTACAGACAGGTATAAAAAGAAAACCTACAATAAGCTGATTTAAGCCTAATAAGGTAAAAAATAAAATCTAAGCGAGTATAATATGTAGTGTCAAATGTACCATCGCAAGAAAAATATATTTTTATAATGCATGTACGTAAAATTACATAAATTTAAATCACGCTTGTTATCGAATACGATCTTTATATGAACTACCGCCAATAAAAAATTCTAATATCAGATATCAGGTTACATACACGATAACCACTTAACTAAATTTAATTCACATTTCGAAACCGTTTTTATTCGCTTAAAATCTAATCGAGCGAAAATATTATTCCATTTTTTTTTTAATTTATCGCAATTACAGAGCATTTTACCCTAAAATATTTACGAATTTTTAGAATATCTAATATTTATTTTTCCGCTTCCACAATATTTTTGGTGCGATTACATTTGAATTAAATAATTTTTTTCCTACTGTGTGTATTGCAATACGTTCAGCTAATGAACAATAAGCACCCCCCCCCCCTACGTCGACTAAATGAAATGAGGATGATGTGTAAACGAACCCCGACCACCAAAGTACACCGGTATCCACCGTTTAGTATTCAAATCCGTATAAAAGCAACCGACGTTTACAATCATTTGAACCGCAGAACCTTTGAGTTTGAAAATCAGTTAAATAAGTGATTTGCGATGACGAATCTTACCGCTAGACCGGCCCGGTCCGCTTTAAAAAATCAAAAATCATATTTAATCAAAATCTAAACCGACTAAAACACGAAATAAATATGTTTTTCTCGGCAAAATAAGTTAGTTTTTCGGCTATTAAAAACAGTTGACAAAGTTTGCGTGACTTAAGCCGGCTATTATTAACAAAAATTAGAAGGGTTAAAGCCAAAACACAAAAAAACAAGAAAGTATATCTTTTAGAGGTGAGGAATAGCGTTAAGAAAGATTTTTCTAAACGTATTCGTATAAAGATTAGCTTAATAAATTTTCTCTAAATCTAATACTCTCTTTGATAAAGGCTAAAATAAGAAAAAGAACATTTTCAGAAAAACTTTTCTGCATTTTAAATCCGAATTTATAATTGAAAAATATTAAACCGAAGGGAAGTAGAGCAAAAGAACAAAAGACATATGTTTTTATTTATATATACGCACTGAAAGTAACAAATTTGCTTTAATAAAGCTTTCTCTAAAATGCCTCTGATCGGTATTGGTTTTCGCGATAGACCTCACCCTTAACGAAAATTAATACCATCGATGCAACATATATAGAAACTAAAACCCAAATTTGAAGAAAATAGGTTCGATCGATCCCGAGATACAAGGCCAGAAGCCAGAAGCAGTGCGAAACACATACAAACATATGTTTGGTTTAGATGAACTAGTTTCACGCTAAAAAACGAAAAGATTTGCAAAAAACCTGATACACCATTTTTGGCACTATCACCGTAGTTTCTCCTTTAACTATATTCGCAGCGAAACGCTGAGTCAACGACTGGGGAAATCGAATAATGTAACAAATATATTACTAGCGTGAGTTTACAGAACCGATGTACGATTATTTGTCGACTGTTAAACATCGATTTTAACAAACAGGATGGTTCTATTCGACTTACGTTCGTTCCAAACTTAAAATTTACCAAATCCAACAATTTTCATGATTTTAGTTTACTTTTATTAATGAATCCCGTTCGTTGTCCCGAAATAATGTTATTTCAGATAATTTAAGGGAAAAACTTCTTTAATTAAAAATTAAATAATGTACAAATACGATCTGAAGTTATTTATTTGGCGTATTTATCTGCGCTTAACATCGCATCGATATAATGCAGCGATTATTACCTGATATCACTATCTTTGTTGTAAACGGTATTTTCTAACTGAAGAGTCAAAAAAAGCGACTGGAAGTTTTGCGTTACAAAGTTCTAAATGAGAAAAAGTAGACCGAAATAGGAAAAGAAAAATGAGTGCGGATCGGTACACAACAACTTTCCGAACGCTCTGTAGAATTAGTAAAAACCAGTTCTGATTTATATTTTAAATATTTGAAGGAGGGGTGTGGTTTTCTGAAAATTTCCCCGCGAATAATACTTATGTCGAAAGTAAATAATTAAAAAAAAATTTTCCTCTGACATTTTTATCGCGATACCTTGAAATGCATTCTTTTATATGCTCACCCGTCCGCGGATTTTTCTAAAAAAATAATATTTTCTATGTTCACGCATATGTGAAATCTTTTTTTCTAAAATTCAGGAGGTTAAATTTACGCGGTTCGATGAAATACGTTACTGAATTCCATCACCCTCTTTATTCCTTTTGAAAAATTTGTTAAAAGAAGACTGAACATCCTAAAACATATTTTATATAAATAAATTACTAAACGCTTTAAAATTAACGGCGATTGAAATTCACGTATTTGAAATATCGGAGGGAAGAGACGGTTTTTTGGAATTTTTCACAGATACCAAATAACTTGTACCGAAAGATCAACGATAAGGTAAGAAAATCTTTATATCCTTCTTGCACTTAACTATTTATAACGCACACTCCCCCACCCCGTATACCTATATAATATCCACCCTCGGATTTTTAAAAAATGTAAAAAGTAATGCCTAATTTATGAAAATCATCCTATAAAATTTCAGGTTTCTATATCGATCTGCTTCTGAGATATTTACGAAATAGAAACCAACCACGCGAGCGCTAGCAATTATTTTCAAGCGTTTACTGGCCGATCTCGATTCTTTGATGATTCTAAAGGTCATAACCGGATGGATTATTTTGTCACAATAGCAATGCTTTCCCTCTATTCTGTAACGGTCGTGAAATTTAAAAAAAAAAAAATTAAATAAAATCATTTTGGCGATGCGGTTAATAAGGCTTCTAGCCTTGTAAAAAAAGTTATTATTTTTTAATTTTATTGCAATCGTAATAAAAAATTACTTATTATTATTATAAATAATAAAGCATCGGAATAAGTAACAATTATTGTAACGGTTGTAATAAAACAATTATTATAAGCATAAAAAAAAACCATATAAAGATTATTATAATTTAGGCCTCCAAAAGAAAAACTGCAATTATGGAAAGCAAATATGTAAAAAGCATGAAAACCTGTAATTTTTAAAAAAATAAGGAAAATAATGCAGCAGCTAAAAAAAAATGTAACCGAACGAGAACTGGAACGGGGAAAGTTTTAGCTTAAATTTGTGAATTAAAAATTTAGTTAAATAAATTCATATAAAATTAAGTTATTATTTTTATTTGTTAAGTCTGCAAATCCGTTTCAACTACAATCTTTAATTAATGCAAATTTTCAACTTAATTTTCTTAAGGTCTCGTGTAAATATTTTACCTATCAGAATATTACCAATATTTTGATAATAATCAATATTATCATTACTTTGTAATAATAAAGTTCTAAGGCGATCGTTAAAAGAAATAATAGAAGTTTAAGCGTAAAAGAAACGGTTAGCTTACAAAGAAAAAAAATTAAATTTTTTCGCTTGTAAAAATTAAAATTAATTATTTATAATATTAAACGTTAAGGTTCACATTAGGTAAAAATTAAATGACTTGACGTGTTTTCTGTTAACAGTAACTTGATCTAATATAATTTATTTTCACAATCGGTCTAACGACCAGAAGGTCTTAAGGTAGTACTGAGAGGGTGTAAAATGCAAGTGTTGTATAGCTTAAGTTAATAAATTATTTTCTTATAAAACGGATACATTGCGTAGCAAATATTATTTAAATGAGTATATATATATATATATATATATATATATATATATATATTCACCAGCAAGGTCATTTTAAAATAATATAAATCACTTTTACTGTAATAAACACAAAAAAAAATATTCAAAAAATAAAACACCAAAAATGAAAATATATTTATTTATTATTACATTTTGTCTTCATCTTCTATGTAGTAATAATAATAATAATAAGAAATAAATTAAAAAAAGAAAAACGGGAAACATAATAACAATCTACACAACATAAAGAATCGATTAAAAGAAAATATTTTATCCGAGTTTTACTCCTTATTTGCTTATTCCATCAACACTGTACAATCGACTCATTTTTATAAATAACAATCTTGTCATTTTACGAATGTAACCGGTGACTAATTCGGTATTATAACTCAGAATGAATCATAATTGACGTTCACGCTAAAGAAGGAGTATTATACAAACAAGTATTATTATTGCTGATTCTGTCTGCCTACGGTGTACTTTAGTAGCATAAAAAAAATACAAAAGTAAAATTTTAATTATAATGTTAAATAAAAACTATATTTAAATCACTACCTTCTTTTTTTATTTTCTTTTACTGTACATGTCACAGTAAACGTTCAAAATGTTCACCTTGAGCGTCGATCCAGGTTTCAACTTTCCTTGGAGCTGTTTCACTGATTTTTATGAGATCAACTCGTTCAAAATTTGCGGATCGTTCTTAAAAACAGTACCTTTCAGATAATCCCAAAAATAAAAGTCTGATTCCACGAGTTCTGAGGGCTGCGGAAAAATACCCGGTCGTCGAAGAATTCACTTAAGAACTCCGTAGTCGAATCGGCAGAATCGTATATAGCATCGTGTTTACTGTAACCGGTAGTTTCTTGCTACGAAATTTCTGTGAAAACAAATAGGTCCGAACGATCTGCTTCGAAAAATAGCGTACCAAGCACCGACTTGTTGAGAATGCAACGGCCTTTCGTTCACGGTAAAGGTACGATTCTCAGAACTCCATATTTTTTTTTTTTTTTTTTGGCTGTTCATGTACTCAGAAAGGCGAAATCTACATCTGAATAAAAAACATTATCCAAAACATGCAAACCGTCTGCCTTGGAAGAAATGCTTGAACCGTCTACAGTGCTGAAGTCTTCTGTTAAAAGTCAGGTTCTACAAGTTCTCGATATTATTCGAATTTGATACGGGCGTTACTTAAGCTTTTTTACAACCTTGTGATCGACTCCGATCGTAACTCAAGTCTGTTGAAAAGTTTTTCCAGCGGTTTTCCTGAAGACGTAAAAGCGACTGATGAATGTCGTGCAAACTGTCATATCGTGTAACTCTGATGGACCGCTCCTTTACGCTATCGCGAAATATTTCCTATTTCGTGAAATATATACGTTAAAAGAAAAACAGATGATTTATTTGGTAATCCGTTTTGAGAAAAATTAATCGTATAAAAATACTATCGTTCAAAATAAGACCTGGTTATTAAATACATACGAAATAGCTGCGCGCTGAACTTATGAAAACCGCATGATTTTTTATCGCGAAACTACCGACTCGCATAAAGGGATGATGAGTCACGTAATCTATGAATTTGGACTTTACTGTCTCGGCAAAAACCCTCGCCAGGAACTCGGGAACAACAAGAGTAGGACTGACTGTTTTGGGTTGCGAGACCTACGAATGCGTTATATGAAAGAATGTTACAACGCGTTGCATAAATTATCTGCATTTTTTAGTTGAGGTTTTATAAAAACAGAACCGTCCAACCGACTTTCAAAGAAATTTACAATCTTTCAGATTGTTTTATTCCGGCGTTCCTACAATGAAAAGATTCTTGCGTAGCTTCTTCTTTTTGATCGCTAGTTACTAAAAAAAGACAAAAATAGTACTTTGTTACTAAAAAAAAGACAGCTGTTACTTTAGCACTTAAAGCTGTTATTTTTATCATTTTTTAACAAGCAAAAAGTTAGTAATCTAGATTTTTAAAATTTTTGGAGTACGGATACTCAAAATTTTCTATTAATTCTAGGTAACAGTTGATTCAACTGTCTGTACACACACACATATATATATATATATAAATCTGATAATAAAAAAGTTTAAAAAAATTATTTCCATTCACTTCAGCAAAAGGAGCATGTATTCGTAATTAAAAAAATTAAAAACTAGTACTTTTTCATAGGACATCGATCGTTACCGAGTCCCCAGCGATCTTCCACATGTCGTTCACCAATTCCTCCTCCTTGGTAAGGCGTCGACGTCCTTTATCAACAAATGGACTCGCCGCACGCCCCTACTTGCCGTCACTGTCTTACCTTCAATTATAACCGTTATCTGCTGCCGAAGATTGGCAGCAGCGCCACCCGTATCGTGGACTCTTATATGAAGGTTCTCTTCCTAACCCCTACGTGCGGAAATGATTTCCGCCTCACCCGGTGACACAGTGTCCTCAACTGTGTGGAGAAGGTCCGCATACGACCACCCGCCGCCTTAACAACCACCGTCACAGTTGGAGGCACTTCCGGCTTTCTCCCCGTAGTCGGACTCCCATCAGCATCCAGCGACGACCAGTCCATATAGATCTGGAGCTTACTCGAACATCTCCGTGCCAAATATTCGGCCGCCCGGTGAAGGTAAAGCCCTATCTTCCCAAACGGCCCGCAAGAGCAAACTTTAGGACCCTCAGCCCGGACTAAGTTGACCGATTCCATCAGACGAGACACCAGCCTTTCCATCGCAGAAATCCACAGACAACACATAAGCATTCCCACGGAAGTTTACGGACCTACCGGCCAGGTCCATAGCACGGGTGCTACCTACCACCACTCGACTCACCTGCAGTGTGCCCAAACGAAGCATCGGCACCACCCGAGGCATCTCTTCCAGCAAAAATGCGAGTGACTCTGATACTACCAACCCTGAGACAGATCGATCGCTCATGCTAGCCCCTCCAGGCCATCGACATCCACGACCATCTCGGTTGACGTGAACGCATCCTTTGGCCACCGCTGGAGGACCAGACGGGGCAGATCTCCATCATCCGCACCGTCGTCAAGCGCCTTCCGGACTTCAAGTCCAGCCTTGCCGCTATCTTCCGTCTGAGTGGCCGCAGAAGTCAAACACCGCTGGCGTCTCAGGAGGTGTACACTCGGTCACACTCGTCGTCGTAGGCGCCGCCTGACAAACATCGCCAAGTACACTGATCCTCTCTCGAGGAGTTCCAGACTCTTGGCAAAATGCTTAATTTCTACAGCGGTGTCGGGATTACGGCCCACCCGAAATTCCAAGGCCTTGACTTGACGAGGCAACGCATCCGCTCGGTATAGGAAAGTCGCTCGCCGATCACCACCGATCAGGAAATTCAACTTCTCCACATTCTCCGTCCAGGCCGACCCCCACCCCCGGTCACCTCACCGCCCGGTTGGACTTCTCCACTTGCTCGGCTCGTGGGATCTTTTCGTCTTCTACAGCCGGAGGAGAGAGCCTCAACCTCCGCTTGAAGGACTTCCCCGCCCACCTCGGCAGTAGAGGCTGCCGACAAGGATGGGAATTCTCTTTCATATCCGCTGAAATCATCACTGTCATCGCTGAACTCCATAGCGGAGGGGACCGCCCGTTGCTGACGGCTCGCCGACACCTCCGCAAATGTGCTTTCCTTTCTCCTGGTTTCCATCTGCTTCGCAACTGACCTCCGGTGAATCCCACCATCGGAACTTGCAGCGCTCTCTGTACTCCTATCGCCAGAGAGAATCTCCCGGACAATACGGGAAATCCTCGTTCTACTGGAAGGAGGATTGCCTCCTTCCAACTGGAGTATAACCCCCCTCCAAAGTCGGGGTCGTATCTCCGGGATGATCTCGATCAGCCGTGAGACCGAATCCGACAACAAAAATAATCAAATATAAATTAAATTAATTAACACCAAACAACCGATTTAAATAATATTTTCACACGTCGAACGTAACCCTAAACAAAGTCTTAGCAACGTGTAAATACCCCGTGGCAACCGTAGGTATGTGCCAAATAAACACTAATAAACGTTTATTAACCGTTCAAAACATTAAATCAAAAACAATCCAAAACTACAGAACAAATAATTAAATACGTAAAATAAACGGTTAACACGATTAATAAAAACAACACGGTAACCTAAATAGCCAAGACGGGTACCCGGCTAGTATACGAAATACTAAAAAACAACTCGACATTACAATTAACCAAACTCAACAAAACAACTAATAAATCGATAACAAAAATAATCATAGAAAACCTCAACAACAAAGCACGGAGCGTAGTAGAACCCAACCGCACTCGCCAAGACGTCAACCTAACCTCGTTGTGGTCAAGTACTAATATTATTATTATTATTATTATTATTATGTTTACTATTGACATTTATTATTATTTTTGTTGTTACTGATTTGTTTTATTTGATTTATGTTCTTAAACTAATAAATTGTAATTATGTAAACATTTTCAATCGTCAATCTCTCAATATCCTGACCGAGCCGCGAACACGCGACAATATATATATAATTTTTTTTTTTTAAGTTTTCCTACAAATTTTATTGAAATGTTATGTAAAAATACGACTTTAGGTAAATCATAATTTATAATAATTTACACTAAATAATGATGACGATAAATAACTAACGACTATAAATAAATTACGTTTTTCGTTTAAAGTCTTCCGCTGATGTTTTCCGGGAGAAATCTATTTCGTCATCACCGAGAAGCTTCCTAAAGAAAATATGAAGTAACAAAAAATTATATAAATCGATATTACAGAACGTAATGATTTAACATATAATAAAATTACACTTTAATAAAACATTTTCGGATTAGTAGTACTAATTAAAAAAAAAAAAATTATTGTAACCTTAGTTCAAGGATGGGGGTTTGTATCCTCCTAAAAATACTCCCATTTTTTAAAACTGCACACGATTGTACAGCTACATCTTTTATTAGCTATACGTTTATCTTTTATCTACGACTAAAATTACAAATACTTTTGTGAAATAACTTTATTTTACCGTTAAAGAAATGTAATTTTCGTTGCGATGGAAACTGAAAATTTTAAATTACTTTTTAAGGATAAATTTATTTTATTTTTCCTTAAAGACTAGGAAGACTGTAAAATAAAGAAGTCAATCGATATCTGTGATATCACCCGTTTAGATACACCGTACTTTTAATATGTTGTAAAAAATAGTAAGAAAATACGTACAAGTAAAGAGGATGAGTAATTTAAGAAACTAAGTAGGTATATCTTAAAATCTGAGTTTGTTAGATAATGGAAAAACTTAATAGTATAGAACTTACTTGAAAAAAATACAATTTATAACGTATAATAATATATCAGCATTTTTCTTATTTCAACTAGCGCTCTAATAAGAGTAATATTTTTTTAATTATTGATTGTCGATGATGCACACACATATACGTATACTTTATTTTGGGTTTTTACAGGTGTTTGTGGAAGCAGGAGATATGATGCGTAAATCAATTGTATTTGACAAGAGAACACCGGGAGTATTTTACTGTCCTCAACACAAACCGACAGGTAAGTTATGTAACTAAATATGGATATATTAAACGTAAAAAAAAATCGGTTTACTATATGACTGCGGTAATTAAATTTCTCTTTAAAAAAATGGCTAGCTTTTTTCCATATTTATTTTCGGGTAAGCGTTTGTTACTTTCTGGTTAGATTAAAAGATGTTATCAAACTCGCCTGTTGAATCGAATATTATAAACGTAATGAAATAATTTGTAATGTATGTGATAATTTTATTATCTCGTAATTGTCAAGCCAAAATGCGACAGGTTAATAATTATTAACCTGAATAAACTCAGTCGGTTATTTTGGTGACAAAATCGAATGTTATGTAGGTTTTTATTGTGCTGTTACGTCACCGGCATAAACGCGTGATTTGTTGTTACGTCACCAACATAAACGCGTGATTTGTTGTTACGTCACCAACATAAACGCGTGATTAATTTTATTAAAGAAAGAAACATACAATAGCTTTGTTTAATATCGAATAACACCGCAGAATATCAATAAGTTATATATCTATATGAAACAAAACAGTAATTTTTTTAAATATTAGTGGTATGTAGATGATGAATGCACCAAAAAGGTGTATTTTTTTGACAAATTCGCTTTGTCCGTTTATGAAAATGGTTCTCGATCGAGAATTTCGGTAATTTATAAACATGTATTATGAAATATAAAAAAAAAATTGGATTTCACGCGATTAACTCGATGATACTTCTGAGAAATAAAAATACACTGTACCGACTTATATACGATTATTAGTGTGGTATAAATTGAATAAATAGTTTTTGAAAAAAAAATTTTTTTTTAATTTTTCATTCCTTTCCATCGGCGTACTTCACCTTGTTTTCTGGTCGGCCATCACAAGAGCACCCAGATTTTCTGTTGTAGTTTATTAGATGTCAATTGTATTTCCAGTTACTAAAAACAAATTTTCATTCGTATTCGGTTTGGTTTATTTTGTATTAAGTATCCTATAATTAACCAGAAAACTTTCCAACCACACGTCTTTTTTCTTCTCTTTAGCCTCCAGGAATCACCGTCAGGGTATTACTTAAGAGGATGAATAAGGATGATATCTATGAGTGTATGTGAAGTGTAGTCTTGTACAGTCTCAGGTCAACCGTTTCTGAGATGTGCGGTTAATTGAAACCCGACCGACAAAGAACACCGGTATCCACGATCGGTATTCAAATCCGAATAAAAGTAACTGTCTTTACTAGGATTTGAACATTGGAACTCTCGACTTCAAAATCAGCTGATTTGCGAAGACGTGTTCACCTCTAGACCAACCCGGTGGGTTCCAATCGCACACCTAGCATTACTCAGTAGGTATCTCAGCCCTCAACTGGACTGATGTACACCAATGAAGTAGCAAATACAGTCTTTGACGAGGTCATTAGGCGGTTCCAAACTCTAACAAATTATAAATAAGAGGGTTATTTTTTCCAAGGTCCGATCGGTCACGAAATTAAAACCACAGTGAAAATAAGAATTTTTTTTTGTAACAAGTACTTACATAGTTACGCTATTTCTTTACATAGTCGCCACTCCGATTTAGACATTTGCCGTAGCGCGGTACCGGCTTTCCAATACCCTTGTCATAGAACGGAGCCGCCTGTGTTTTCAGCCGTGTTTCTACGCCGGTCTGCAGCTCGATGTCTGTGCCAAAATGTTGTTCTCCTAGCCAGCGTTTCGTGTGAGCAAGGAGGTGAAAATCATATGGAGCCAAGTCCGGACTGTACAGTGGGTGATCAAACACTTCCCGACGAAAACGCTGCAGGAGCTTCTTTGTTACGGCTGCAGTGTGCGGCCGAGCGTTGTCGTGGAGAAAGACAATGTCTGATGACAAAATACCTCTCCGCTTATTCTGAATCGTCCTTCGTAGACGTTGAAGAGTCACGCAGTATGAGGCTGCAGCGGTGGTCGTGCCACGTTCCTTGAATTCCACCAAGAGAACTCCATTCCGGTCCCAGAACACAGAAACCGTACGCTTTCTGTTGGAGAAGGTTCGCTTGAACTTCTTCGGTTTACCGGGAGAATGAAAATGCATCCTCTGTTTGGATTGTTCTTTTGTTTCTTCTGACATTATTTATTCGTCGATGAATTTCAGCCGCATTACACCCCTCAGCCTGAAGAACTCGAATTACCGCACGCACTTCACACTTGGCGGGAGATGCCGTTGTTGTAGACATGTTTACGTGCTAGCTGCGTGTTCAGAACTAAACGAAGTGACGCGGCGTGATTGAAGGCCATACTAGAGATGCTGCGCAACACATATGCGCACAGGCTCATCCAATTTTTGCGCGGGTTTTTATTTCGCGACCGATCGGACCTTCAAAAAGAAATAACCCTCGTATACGTCAAGGACCCGGTGACCGAACGTGTATTCACATACTTAATATCGATTCAGCGGGCTTCTAAAGGAAATCTACATAAGGCTGCGTGAAAGAAAGGAACAAGAAAACAGAGGAAGAGATAAAGAGGTGTGTGCCTGGAAAGAGAAGATCTGTGGACTGCGGCAATCCCAATCAAAGGAGTAAGCCTATGAGTTATACATTTCCATTCTTCTGACCCTCACAAGACTGGTGTATTTTTACCTAATATTGTAGTAGAAAATACCCATCAACAATTTTACATTAATCAGCTTTAAATATTTTATATAAAAGATGACTGATTTTCCTTCATAAACTAAAAGGGATGTCATCATATCCAGCTGAACCAAAATGTATGCCTGACCATCAATGGAGAATTTAATTTAATTTTTGTAAATAAAATATAATATATCTGAAACGTGTGAATCCACTCCTACAAAAATGGAAATTATTTTTCAAAAATCTTTCCTTGTATAACGATAGCCCACCACCGTGTCTAGTTGTTAACTTGTTGACGCAATCGATTGTTTAACAGCAGATGTTCAAAGTCGAAGGTTCTGAGATTCAAATCCTAGTAAAAGTTAGTTATTTTTATATGGATTTGAATAGTAAAAAGCGGATATCGGTGTGCTTTGGTTGTTGGGATTCAATTAACCAAACATCTCGGGAATGGTCGGCCTACGTCTGTATAATACCACCTCATCCACATCTCACTGGGCCACGGGAGGGTTACTTATTGTTCAGTCCCTAGTTGAACAGATAGTTAAGATTACACGGAAACAAATAATTGTTACGTTTACAATGCAAATGTAACAATATTTTATATTCCTAAAGTTGAATTGTGAAGATGTTTATAATTCAGAGATATTGATTTGTATATGAGTGAAAGAGAATTAAGAGTATCAACCAGGACTTTTGACATCATTGACAGCCAATTCTATATTAGTAACAAAAATATTTTTGAATTAATAGTCGTATTTAAATAAAATCTTGTTTTAATTGTATTCCTTAAATGCGTATTAAAAGTTAATATTTTATTTAATCGTTAGGTAAAACGATTCAATTTTTATCGGTTATTAATGAAATGTTCCTAATGAACAAGTCAGATGTTCAAATTTACTAACCGCATATGTAATCACATATATAACACGATTTACAACATTCATATGTACGAGTGGTAATTAGTGAAACATTTACCATTTTTAATGATTTTAAAATTACATGTCGTGCAAAAATTATAAAAAAATCGGAATAAACTTTGGAAGTCTGGTAAAGCACAATTTCTTTTTATTTGTTGATGTCAACTAGGAAGTGAATACTTTCTTAAGCGAGAAAAATAAAGCAAAACCTACATTTATTTTTTGGTATATTTATAATTATTCCTAAATTTATGGAAATCAAAACCGATTTGAATGATGTTAATTGAAAAAAAGATTTAAATCTTTTTTTCAATTAATTAGAGAAATTATTTTTACGTTGTTAGATATTTCAATCTTTGCATATCCGATCGGTGCTTTTAACAAACTAATGTTAAAAGGTTAACCTAAATCTAGACGACATTTGAAAGGTTCTCCAGAGTAGTTTCACCGGTTTATTCCTAGTAGAAAACCTGACGTAGAAGTATAATTTTTTTATAAATAGTGAAATATTAAATTCACGTCCTTTCACAGCAAGCATAACAGCTTGCTATATAACGGCTATTGAAGTTATTTATTAGCCTTAAAATGAAATCGAGAGTTAATTTTTGATACCCAAAGTTATACCGAATATTAAATTTCTTAAAATTAAATTTTTCGTTTTTTTAAATTACCTTGAAATATTTTAATTACAAATATACTAAATATATTAACTTTAGCCGACGGTTTTCAAATTTCCTCCTCTTAAAAAAAACCACGAAGTAGGGAATCTATTTAGTTCACGGATTAACATAAAATAAGCGCTTAAAATTTTAGAAAACAAATGTAAAAAACTCTTATTTTCTTAACGTATTGAGATGTGTAAATAGAATATCTTTTTGAAATTACAATGCAGTTCCAGCATCAGTGATATTGTCGGTAGCATTAACTTCAATCTTAAAGTTAAGAGAACTTGTTTAGTCTGTAGTTGTATGTTTAACGTACTACTTTTATGAAATTTTGTGTGTTAGTAAATTCTACATTCCCTGAGCTTGATGATGCGGCTTTCGTTCACCGAATGTAAAATTCTCATATTTGATTTGTACACGCGTTCAGTTTCAATAAAGTAATTTATTGAAGTTGAATCTGTGAATCTGTAGTCAATAATCTACAGCTTAATGTGTAAATACAATTAAAACGTTTAATGTAGGTAGTGCATTTTAATTTAAATATTCCTAGTTGTTATTTGTCATTTTTTGTTGTCAGTGCGTTATGTGATCCTGAAGTATTCTCTTAACAAATATAATTTAAAAATAACAAATAAAAAATCGTAAAACGTGTAATTACGCTTTATTTCCTTGCAGTGTAGAGAGACGAGACCTGTTTAATTTAGAACACGTTTTGAGAATTTTTCCGATATAGAATTCTAAATAACCGTACCAAATTTATTAATTCAATTTTGTTTTCTCACGATGTATTATTTAATGGATTTTTGTAATACGTACGTATAACTAATCGTAGATTTAACACATTCCAAAGCAAAATATAACAAATCACTTAACCTGCTCGATCTTAAATATCCAAAATTATAACAAGCGTACTTTTAAAATATCCCAGAACATCCATAACTGCCATGCTTATGTACAACACACCTTATCACCCCGCAGAACATAACCGACTTCAAAAAATAGTCGCCAACTTCAAAAAGTTGTAATTTGGATAATTTGAATAGAACAGCGAAATTATTTTTTAAAGCCGGTTTTAATATTAAGGAAAAGTTTTAACGTTTTTATTTTTTGTTTTTATTTAAAATATAGGTCGGTCGGGTTACAAAATATAATGCTAGAAACCTGCACTTCGGTAAAAGGTTAACTTTGTTTTTACGAATCCGTTAAAAATTAAGCGGAATCATGAAAAATTATAATCCTTACATTTATCGACCAGAAAATTAACAGCATTTTCATAAAAGAAGGATTCCGTGTAACTTTCAAAATTAGAAATAAAGTAAATGAACTGAAACAGCTAATTAACGCAACACGCAATGATGAAAACACAGGAACCCAGAAATATATAAAGTACAGTCGCAGAACTGAACAAACACAGCATAGATCTAATATATCCTTTAACTATACACTTAACTATTCGCTAAATATTTTATTGTAAAGCGGTTTAGTTACCGCTTTAAAATAAACAACATTGACAAGAATGACATTTCAACGCTATCAATGAACTAACTGTACGATTACGTGCGGAAAAATCTTTTGGAAGAATTTCCATGCGTTTTAAAAAATTACATTTTGTCATGTTGAAGAATACAATTGTATAATTAAGAAATAAAAGGATAAGAAATGAAAAATTACGATGCTATTAAAATAACAAGTAAATGCAATAAAATGTTTTCTACTTAAAAAGAGTGTAACTTATACCAGAAAATTATATTTAAATTTGAAATAGTAGTATTATTCCGTGTTACTGAGCTTTGTTAAGAAAATAGTCGGCAAATAGTAAAGGTTTTAAATTTAGTCATAGTTAAGGTTGACCGAATAAAGTAGTCGATTGAAAAACTATCTTACACCTGTCACTGCTTTGTACACGGTTACAATCTAAAATTACTGTTGCGTGAAAGGAAAGTTCAATTTTAGATTTACTATTTATTTTTTTTTAAGTAAAAATTTTTGATTTACAAAATAAAATTCATCTTTCTAAATTAATTATTAAAAAAGAACTTATAATTACTTTTTTGTATTAAATTTTTAAATGAAGTCTTTTTAAAGAATGATTTCCAGAAAATTAACGAATCGATTAAAAAAAAAATTTTTTTTTTTTAATATAATAAGCACACACATACACACACTGAAAATATTATCATGTAGTTTTGAGAGCCTATTTTAAAATTAAATGGGTTTAGTTAATGGCACTTCAACCTGTCTCTGTAGAAGAAGGTCTTACTGTAATCGGTTTAATAGTCGCTAAGTTGTATAGCAGCATCAACTTCGGTTCCTTAATCTTTCATTGTGAACATCTGGCTACAGATACTACCGATAAAATGCATTCCTATTAATGGATAATCACCGCGCCTGTATTTTTAATATCTTAAATAAATAATTTTTTATACGATATGCTAAATTCTAATTTAACCCTTTTCAGGATGTAAATCAATAGCGATGTTTAAACGTAATTACTACAGTTTATAATAGTAAAATTTTATTTCAGCATCTCTGTTTGCTCTATTTTCAAAAACCCATCGACAGGAAGGGTAACGCGCAAGATGAAAGCGTAAAAATAAAAACTTCCGGCGTTATAGTGGCGATAGGAAACGTCAGCTTGCTCCGATTTTCCTCAACAACGACCTTATAACAGTAAGAATATAAAAATGCTGAACTATATAAAGGGTTAATAAAATAAACGAATGAAGAAAGAAAAATATTCCTTTCAAAACTAAATAAGGAGACAACAAAATTAACAAGTCGAACAATTACTGTTAATCGGTAAGGATATTGTTAATAAGGTCAATATTTTAACAGTACTTGATACACTTAGTGAGAACAAGGCGGTGATAACATACACTAAATGACAGAATACTCTTACTTACAACCTAATTTAGAACAGCTTTGGAGGACAAACCGTTTTGCAGTCTTTTTCCAGAAACTTCATTTGATTATTTATAACTTTATTTAACGAAACAACACCCGGTTTTAATTCGACTTGTAAACTAAATATTAATAGAAAAAAATTAATTACTTTCAAAAAAGCGATCTACTTTCTTTTAACGCTGATGAGGTCTGAATAAAAAAGAGTGTTGTGCTTGTTTGATGAGGTTATTAAAATAAATACTTTATAATCGGCTTGAAAATAAATGTTTCTTTCACTTTAACAATCAATTTCACGCCCTACCGGTTGTCATTTCATTTCATTCAGAAATTAGTTGGTGTGTTTTATTTATATACTTTCTATTTTATACTCGATTTCTATGTAGAAACAGGATTTATTTTATCACAATTGATTATTTATTTTAGCAATTAATTTACAATCAAAGTACCGATCGTTTATATAAATGTTTTAATTGAGAAAAATTAAAATATTTATATATATATATAAAAGTTTATAGTTTGTTTAGTACATCGTACCAAGCTAAGCGTATTTAAATGTTATCGATGTAATAAACGTATAAAGAAAAGAAAATATTCAACATCTCAGAAACAAATACACGATCGTGTGAACAACTTCATTATTAGGAAAATTGAAGAATGAAATGATGCATAATTTACAGCAAGACAAATACATCACTGCACAAGAGCATATTCTACAAAGGTGCAGGTAAAATCAAACGATCTTCATTCTCTTCAGCCCAGAGACTGGGCTGACCTTTACTGATTCGACTTGTATTTTATGCGGGACAAAGAGTATAAAGGGACAAATTAACTTTCTTATGATTCTCACCGTTACAGCAGGGTCCTGTAAGCTTATCACCGTGCATTTTTTTGAAAATTACTTTTTAGTTTTTTGTTTAAAAAAAATGTAATTGTTTATCAAAAATCTAGTTGTTAATTAAAACTTGTTAATTAAATTCCACATTATTTATTTATTTTTCAAGACATCAGTCATTTAATTGACGGTTTGATCATTCACTCTATTTACCTCAAGATCTCTTCACTTTGAATTTGACCGATCCGTTTAAATTTTAATATATCTTATAAGAACACATTTCAAACGCTTCTTTTTTACATGACACTTATCCTGCTCTTATTTTAAGTAAATTTCTGTAAACGACTGGTATATTGTATTCCCTATTTTAATATTTAATCCTCCTCTTTTTATCAAATATCCGCATTTCACTTATTTTTTTTTTCAAATTACATTTCTCTCCTACCGATAAATTCATCCCGTTCAGTATCGCGACTCGCTTTCGGTTTCTCTAAAAAAACAAAGGATATCTTCAGAGAATAATAGCATATTTATTTTAGTTCTTAAATCTTTCCTTTGACTTTTTTATTGTTTTCTACGTATAAGGGACAGATTACATCCTTGTCTCACTCCTTTCTTGACTAGAGCTTTCCTTACTTCATTTTATACATTTATAAGTACTTCTTCTGCTAGGTGAGTGTTTACAGCTATAAAGGCCATCTCTCACATCCAAACCACCAAACTCTTGTATACTGTCGACTTTCCTCTTACAAATTCCTTTTCTCCATCGCCTCCATCGCCAGATATGGACGTGATGGGCGACCTCAAGACAGTGGCCTTGAGGTCACCCGTGTTTTCTCCTCTCTCTTGCAATCCATTCCGATATCCTCCTAGGCCATCTGTACTCCTCCATTCTCCAAACATGCCTATACAGTTGTAGTCTTCTTCCCTCCAAAACATCAATCGCTATACTAGTTGCCCTCATTCTTCTTCTAATCTCCTAATTTCTCACGCACTGCATTCTAGAAACTGCACAACTCCTGCGCCGACAACCTTCCCTCAACTCTTTTTCTAATTTCCCAAGCTGCTGACCACGCGACGATAAAATGCTCTCGGTAATACTCTTGTACAACGTATGCTTAATTACTTACCGTATCCCTTCAGACCGTTCTGGATAGCCATCCACCCCCAAAGGTATACGATGATTTATATCTTTTATGTTATTTCCTTCCTATGATAATATAGAACCGAGGTGCTTAAAGTCCTCGCATGCCTTGATGCACCAGCCGCTAGATATTTTATCTTACTAAAATCTATCTTCAAAACCCACTTAATAAAGGTTTCCATCAATTTTCTTATCATATAGCTAATATCCAACTGATATGATGCTATGATGATCTGACCATCTGCAAACAACGAAAGTATAGTGTATAAAGTATAAGATATAGTAATAAGTATAAAAAGTGTGTATATATACACACACGGTAAAGCTTAAACAGAACGGGAGAAAGTCAGAAACCTTGAAAAAGACCCTTATTAACGTTAAAAACTTAAAACATTAAATATTCCACGTTCCAAAGTTCATTTTTATTTGATGTATCTGATATTTTTTCCGAGTAATCCAGTCTGGCTTTTTTCTGATAGAGCTTTTAGTGATAAAAACTTTTTATGAATAATGGAGCGCCGGCCAACACCTTTACCCTCAACCTGGGGGACCACAAGTTTTCTATCAGGATCTTCTTCCCCTAGCCTTTCGCAAACCAACTCCAAACTATAAGGTAGCAGTGTTACTTTTTGCCCGCCAGAGATACTTTATTTCCCTGGTAATCTAGTGAACATTCGCCTATCTACGACCTGAGGAGGTGCCCCGATAGGAGACTAACAACTCCACACGGGACATTAACATTCTTAAATTTAATAAATTAAGAATAGTTTTTCAAAAATACAAGTCGGAAAGAAATAAGTACTTTCTATATAGAAATAAGTACATCAAACTCTCCCTGTGATTTGTAGTTATTATAAATGTTCGTAGTTTTGCAGGTAATAAAAAGTGCCACGAAAGTCCTCACCCTATTTTCAAAGGTTGTAACTTTGTTTGAAAATAACAAAAATCGGTTCTGTTGTTTGATTACATTTATTAAGACGTTTTTATCTTTTATTGTTAATTCGAGAAGATAATATTAGGCAAGTGGCCACCGTCAGAGTTGATGGTCAATCAGGCTCGTTTCACATTTTCCGCCAGCAAGATGGAATTTCAGGAATTTATTAATTCTCTACCGTTATAGGATATTCTCCTTTAGGGCCTCCACGGTTTGAGGCTTGTTCCTGAAAACCTTTAAACTTCAAAAACCCCCAAAGAAACGAAAATTTACTTTTTCACATATCCGCATAGGTGAAAATGCACTTCTTCGGTCATGATAATTTTGAATGCAAAATTCTCATTTTCGCAGACAAAGTTTTAGAGGGCTTGGCTAAACCGCACGCATGCCTGATGGTCTGAAGGCAATAAGCGGTTTGTTGTTTGTACTTAGCACGGTAACATCTGTAAGTCTTGCACTAAAATTCGTTGTAACGACCGTTTGTTGATGCTCAATTGTGTGGCCCGTTGTGTGGTTGATGCTTGGGTGTCATTTTGGACATCTGCAGCCATAGCTGTGCGGACGCTATGGGGCCAGCCCCTCTTCTCCTACCGACTTGTCAGTTCGTTGAGCCAGTTTCCTCATGGCGAGCGGCTAGACGTCGCAGTGTTTGGCCAGTTGATGCCGCACACCCAGGAAATCGATGACACTGACACAATTATTTAGTGGCGATCCATGGCCCATCCACGTGTATTTTGAATTTTTTTAAATAAATTGATTATTACATAAATAACAACTATTTGCCAACACGACAACATCTTACAACAAGGTGACAATTTCTGTGCCACCCGTTATAAAAAAATGAAACAATTTAGTCGAATGATGTTCCAAAATAAGAGTTTCAGAAATGTTTTTAACGGCTGGAAAAAGTAATATAGTTATCCGATAATAGTTTCCTTTTTGTTTTGTGAAGTAATTATTAGGGCGTTTTTGTTAGTTTCTTTAATTTCATAATTAGAAACTTGAACAGGCTGTATATGTATTTCAATGAAGAAAATGAGAAGCATGTCCAAGATTGTAACCGTCAAATTAAAGAAACTAAAAAAATCTCCTAATTACTTCATAAAACAAAAAGGAAAATATCGGATAACTGTGTACATTTAGTTTCACTAATTTTTTTAGTTTGACTATTGTAACTCGGCAAATTCGCTCAGAGTTTTTCCACTTGTTAAAAATATTTCTGAAATTCTTATTTTGGCATATAATTAAGCTGCGAGTATGTTATCCCATTTTTTGATAAGTTTATTTTAGCTTTTAAGGCGTGAACTTTTATTATAATTACAAATCACAGCAAGTCATATCTGGAGAGTTTGCTTAGCAAGCTTGGAAAATCAACAAGTGTTGCAAACAAGTTCTCGACTACTTGTAAGGAACAAAGGAGTACACTGTTATAATGGGATTTTCTCAGGTTCTAGTTTTAAGTTGTGAACAGTACGATGAAGATTATGAAGAATTTGATAGTAATAATTAACATTCAGGACTATATTTGGCTATTTTATAAAATCTTTTCTGCGAATGTTTTCTTAACTTGCATATTTTTTTGAGCTTGGGTATCTCAAACGGCTTTGGTTGTTCAGGACACTCTTTCATTATAAATGTAAAAGTTAAATAATGAAAGTCATTAACGTGAAAGATAAAGACATTTTCTGCAAAACTTTTTATTGGCTTTTTACTTCTCGTATTTAAACAATTTTGACTGCATTTTGAATCTGAAATTAAAAAAGGGAAAATTATTTTAAAATTTTAGATATTAACAAATTTAAAAAATAATATATTTGCATATTCATGCGTAATAAACATTAATCTTTCGTAAATTTTATTTTATAGGGTTTGATAAAATGATAGTACATGCTCGACCATTGAGCAAATTATGTGAATACGACGGGAAAAAATTACCACCTGACTACAAACCTGACTGTTACCATGATGTAGACGAAACAGAATATGCATGTAAAGAAAAATACCGCATCATGGTAAGATATTTATGTTATTTTATGACATTTAATTTCCTGTAAATTATATGTACTTTTTTATGTGAATATATTTTTTATATTATAATAATTATATCGCTTTAAATTACTAACAATAATTAAAATGAATAATATAATTAAATATATGTAACGTTATTTCTAATGGCATGTATAAAATTAACAGACAATAACAATAGAAAGAACACCGACGTTCATAGAAAGTATGCATATGCACTAAATCAATTTTATAGCAAACTCATGAATTCGCAGAGGATTTGGAAAAAGAAAAGACTGTTCCTCATGAAAAAAATACTTATGAAATTTAGATTCTGATTGCCATTTCACTGATAAGTTAATGAATTTTTTTAACCTATGGTACCAGTAACTTGAAACTGTACATTCTTGTAAAATTTAATTTAAAAATTGCATTAAAATTGTTTAAGTTTATAAATTTAGTCTTAGTATTGAGAATTGTATGAGACTTGAGTAGCATCCACTTCCTTTAAAAAAGTATGTTGATGATCCAAAAAGACAGTACTACATCCAAAATCATCTGTATTCTATAATATCCCGTATGTTTACAAAAATTACTATTCAAATCTTTTCTTGTTGAATCCAAATTAAAATTATATTACATATCATGATATTCCACTTCATTTAATTACATAAAAATTATGTTTTATCGCTAAAAATATCTCTAGAATGTTTCTTTCATATTAATGTATAAAACTAAGAATAGGCGTAATATTATAGATAACAAATATCCAAAATAAATTTTTACCAAAAAACCACTGATCATATAAGACATAAGGAAAACGGTTAAGTAAGTTACAGATATTAACTGTCGATAGTTAAAATAATTTTATATCCTTATAAATTAAGTTTGATATATTTAGAAAAATAATGCTTTCAATAGTATCTTTCCTTTTTTTTTATATCATACTATATCTAATTAGCCAAAAAACTGGGATACTTGCAAGCGTAAAAAATGTTTTTTGGGCGAGATAAAATCTACACTAATAAATTCTCTTAAATTTAATCTTTTTTTTTTGCCACCAGTCAATTGACTGGTTTGATGCAGCTCTCCAAGATTCCCTGTCTAGTGCCAGTCGTTTCATTTAAGTACACTCCCTACATCCTACATCCCTAACAATTTGTTTTACATATTCCAAATGTTGCCTGACTGCACAATTCTTCCATCTACCTGTCCCTCCAATATCAAAGCAACTATTCCAGGATGCCTTAAGATATGGCCTATAAGTCTCTCTTCTTTTAACTATATTTTTCCAAATGCTTCTTTCTTCAATGTGTCGCAACAACTCTTCATTTGTCACTTTATCCACCCATCTGATTTTTAACATTCTCCTATATCACTACATTTCAAAAGCTTCTAATCTTTTCTTCTAAGGTACTCTGATCATTCAAGTTTCACTTCCATAAAAAGCTTCACTCCAAACATCTGGGTTTGTTTTTTTTCTCTTTTTTTGATTTTTTGTTTTTAAAATATGCTTTCCTGAAATAACATTAGGAAATATGCTTTCCTGATGTTTAAATTAATTTTTGATGTAAGCAAATTA
This sequence comes from Lycorma delicatula, assembly GCF_047948215.1. Classification (NCBI taxonomy): domain Eukaryota; kingdom Metazoa; phylum Arthropoda; class Insecta; order Hemiptera; family Fulgoridae; genus Lycorma; species Lycorma delicatula. Next base: position 142,240,328 of record NC_134462.1, read on the forward strand.
TATTTCTGATTGAATGCTCATTTTTCTTGAGCTATTCAGCATTTTATATGCTCCAGCTTCATCCATCTTTAGTAATTCTACTTCTCAAATAATAAAATTCTTCTACCTCAATAAAATTTTCTCCTCCTACTTTTATATTCAGTGGTCCATCTACTTTATTTCTACTATATTTAATTACTTTCATTTTGTTCTTGTTTATTTTCATGAGGTAGTCCTTGCATAGGACTACCTCATGAAAACTCATTCATTGTTTCTTCTAAATCTCTTTTACTCTCAGCTAGAATTACTACATCATCAGCAAATCATAGATCTTTATCTTTTCACCTTGTATTGTTACTCCAAATCTAAACTGTTCTTTAACAAAATTAACTGCTAGTTCTATGTAAAAATTAAAAAGTAATGGGAATACTGACTCCCTTTGGGAGTTTTTGACTTCCTTTTTTATTACTGATCTCTTATGCTCTTCAATTATAATGTTGCAGTTTGGTTCCTGAAAGTGTTAGCAAATGTTCTTCTATACTTTAACCCTAAATTTTTTAAAATGCTGAACATTTTATTCCAGTCTAGTCTACGTTATGAAATGCCTTTTCTAAGTCTATAAATGCCATGTATGTTGGTTTGTTTTTTTTTAATCTTCCTTCTACTGTTAATCTTAGTGGTATAATTGCTTCCCTTGTCAACATACTTCTCCTGAAACCAACTTCTACACTTTTTCCATTCTCCTCTCAATTCTTCTGGACAGGATTCTAGTTAAAATTGTTTATACATGAGTAATTAGGCTAATTTTTCTGTATTCTTCACATTTATCTGCTCCTGCTTTCTTTGCTATTATGACAATAACACTCTTTTTGAAGTCTGATGGAACTTACCCTTTTTTGTAAATATTACACACCAGTTTGTATAATCTATCTATCACTTCCTCACCTGCACTGCATAGTAATTCTCCAGGTATCCCCTCTATCCCAGGACCCTTTCTCCCATTCAGATCCTTTAACGCTCTATTAAATTCAGATCTCAGTATTGTATCTCCCTTTTCATCCTCTTCAACTTCCTCTTCTTCCTCTATAACATCAGTTTCTAATTCATTTCCTCTGTATAACTCTTCAATATATTCCACCCACCTATCAACCATTTCTTTTATATTATTATAAATTGGTGTACCATTTTTACGTAACATGTTATTTGATTTTTAAATTATATACCAAAAAATTCTCCTTAACTTTCCTGTATGCCCCATCTATTTTACCAATGATCATCATTTCTCCATCTTTGTTGCATAAAAATGCAGAGAACTACATATCTTGAAAAAAACAACTCTATTTTACATTGCTTTCAGCTGCACAGTACTCAGAAGATCAGGTGATGTTGATATGGCCGTTTAAGTCTTCCTAACCTATGCCCTTAACAGCTGCTGAAAGAGCTGCTGCCTTCTTTCAGGAATATTTCCTTAGTCTGACTCTCAACAGCTAACACTCTCCAACACAGTTGCTTCTTTGGTCCAGCTACTCTGTATCATGAGCACTCAAGCTCCCCCACCATCGACAAGGTTTCATGATTCATAGAGGGGGGAAATTTAATCAATAAATATAAAGCGCTACTTCTTTGTGAACATCAGATGGTTTTTCCTGAAAAACAATGAAAAATACTTGAATAGGAACTCATATTCCTGTGTATATGTAAATATATATGTGCGTTTACAGTATGCATATATTATACACAAACTTATTATTAGAACATCTGATTGTAGAATTAAAAATTTTTCATTAGTTATTAATTTCTGTATTTGATGCACATTATATTAGTGACAATTGATGTTATTATAAAACATATTTTTAATTTAAAATTAGAATATAAAGATATTATAAACAATGAGAAAGCAGTTATATAATTTTAAAATTAGTGACATTTCATTATGAAAATGACAAATGAACTGAAATAACTAAGATAAACAGTAAATTAAATTGATAAATTATAATCTCATCAAAATAAAATAATATTTACAATATCTATAATTAATGAGAATATTTTTAATCTACTTTAAAAGCCATTGATAGTAAAGAATTAATAAACAGTACTTACGTAGAAGGAGTAAATAAAGCTTTAAAATTAACTGCCAAAATTGATGATTAAAATCATTTTAGAACAGTCGTGCTTAAAATTTATAAGCGACTATCCTAGATGTTTTTAAATGCATATTTTATGTTTAATACATACACTTTAACTGATTTTTTTTTTTAACTTTTGCTAGTTTTATATTTGTGTATGTGTGTGTGTGTGTGTACGCACACACACACACACACACACACACACACACACACACACACACACACACACACACAATAACAAAATTTTCTCAAAAGATAAAATTAATTATAGCAGAACAATAAAAATTATATACATACCCTTAATGAACATCTAGGATACAGTTCAATGCAAAGCTTAATAAATTATTCACAGCAAACAATTATATCCTGCCTTTATTTAATAAACAATCAAGATATAATATGTAACAGTTCAAATACAAATTACATAACTTGGTATTAGATGTGGTTAAAATGAGCAAGAACAAAAATGAAATAATAATTTAGATATAATAAATTTTGTTAGAGGCAAGTTATATTTAATGCAGTTTAATAACTGGTTATGAACTAACAATGTAAATAGAATTATTGAATTATCTTCAAAGAAATTGTCTAAAGAAAAAAGGTTTCTTTAACACTGAAAATCAATCCAAAATTTCAATAGACAATAGATTTTACAAAAACATGATTTACAAATTCCTCTGTCCACTTACATTAATAACATTATGATTAAATACTCTGATTACAGCAGTTTTTATTTTGTAAAAGAGATTCAAGTAGTAAATTCATGAATTTAAACAGGAAAATAAATAAAATTCTTCTAATGAAGGAATCAAATAGCACTTCCTTTCAATCCAATGATCCATAACATCTGAAAAATCTCAATATTTAGCATCCTAAAAACAGAAGGATGTGAAATAAATCAAGATGTCTATAGCAAGCAAGCCTTGTTACTATCGATTGTAAAAATTAAACATGATGAACGGTTTAGTTTTTCTTTAAATGAGAACTGTATGAAGTGGGTGTTTAGAGCAGTAAATGTTTCTTAATAATTACGGCAAAAAGATTGTTCAGTTATTATAATATTTTAAAATAAGAATCAAGTGATTTAACACTTATCTTTAAAACTAATTACAAACAAGTTATTTTATTTTTAATTTGTTATTTAATAAACAGATCCTACATCGGTCAGTGTAAGATAGATTCATTTTTATTGTGTACTTTAGTAAACATACTTTTAGATACTTATCTGTTTTCTTTATTCTTTCCGTACTATGAAGTGCCATTATTATTATTTTTTTAAATTATATGTTCAAAATGTATCGATAAAAAATGCGTTTCATATCTACCAAAAAGAATCTTTAGTAAAAACTGATTAGCAGTATAAAAAGTTTATATTATAACATTAAACTAAGGTAAGGACTCGATAAAATCAACAGAGTAATCGTTAATTACATTATGTATTTTATATAGTTCAGTCTAAGTTTGTCGATTAGATATTTAAATTGTCAATAAAATGTAATGATTAATGAAACGGAAAAAACATTAAGAAAAATATGTACAGCACTAATATTATTAAATGCTTGGATATCATCATTATTTAACTAAAGTAATTTAATGTTAATTTAATTTTAATGTTAATAACAGGTAATTCAAAAGGGACTTAAAGCGTATAAGAATTTAGTTAAATAACTTACATATTTGTTTGTCACATTTCATAGCAAAAACTACATGTTTTGACTCGCATAGTTCATTAGTATTGAATTCAGCCACCAGTGCTGTCATCATGTTGTTAAAAATGGATAAATTTACTTACAAAATCTCCAGGATGTTCATGTGTCCCTGAAGCTGCTGTGAAACAATTTGGATAAAGCTTAGCACAAAGTCTGAAGAAATCAACTCCACGTGAACAACTGTTTGACGCTTATTATGTAAACGATTGCACTTGAAGCCATACAAACCAACCGCGGTTCAAAAAATTACAGATGATGACAAAGTTGCTCGGCTGCAATTAAGTGTGGAGATGTTGAATAGAACTGCAGACGATACATTTTTACATACGTAAATTTTAGTGATGACTCAACATTTCATATCAGTGGCAAGGTGATGAATATGGGTTAGTGAAAACCCTCATGAAACTGCAACACATTCATGATAGCTCTAATGCAATGTTTTTTGTGCCCTAAGCAAACAAAGACAGTACAGCACGATATTTTTCCAGGAGGCAACCGCAAATGGTATTGTTTACCTGGACGTGTTTCAAAATTATCTAATTCTTCAGTTACACAATAATGACCAAGATGGATGCCATTACTATCAGCAAGACGAGGCACCATCTCACTACTGCCTAAAAGTCCAAGATTTTCTTGATATCTGATTCCCAGTTCGGTGGATTAGTTGCAAAGGTCCACTTGCATGGCCACCTTTTGTGGGGTCTCATTAAAGGTCAGGTTTATATATCGCCTTTGCCTGCTGATCTTGTTGAGCTAAAAGTTTGAATTAACGCCGGAGCTGGAGAGGTACACTTGACTTGCTGGCTACAGTCTGGAATGAAATCAACTTCAGGTGAGATGTATGTCGCATTACAAATGAAATCTATATCAAACCAAAGTGAATGTTGGGCAACAAACTTGATGTGTCTTTCTATGAAATGAAACCTCAATTCGATCTGTAAGTTAACTCAATAAATTTTTATATGCTCTTAAAGTTGTGAAGTTCTTTTTGAATTGCTCGATAGATAATGTATTTATTAATAGTAGATTATTGCACAAATTGTATATACATATTAAAATCATATAAGAAAATATAATTCTCTCATACATTTTACTATAATCCTACTAAATCCAATAGGGATTATTTTAACATATGTTGTATCATTTATATAACAGCATGATTATTTACTTAATATATGATCATTGCATACTAATTACAGCAAAGATACCAACATGTAAGTATACATACAATAAATTTAACATTTAATCTGTTCATAATATGATTATATATAAGTTGATTTTTGAACTAACAACTGGCTACCGTAATAACTGACTGAATTATATAATAGTTGTCTAAACAACAGATTTGTGAAATGTATTTTTTAATTTAATAATCATTTAATTATGTTTTAATGATAATTTTTTTCAGAAACGTATGAAGAAAGGTGATGATGATTCAGAGGATGAGAAGAAATAACTGGATTAGTAGATGTAAAATATATATATATATATATATATATATGAATAGGTACAATTTTCATCAATGTCATGTTAAAATGACGTGCCTGCTGATTATTTTACTGATTTTATAGCATGATAATCTTTTCTTACTTTTTAATAATTTTTTCCATATAGCAGTCTTCTTTCAAACTGTGCTGTCTTGACAAATCTGTTTATACTGATCATCTCTTTGTTTTGTTTTTTGTCATTTATATTTTTTTGTCTGTTTCTATCTTCTTGAAATCTTATTATTTTTTTATTTATTTTAGCACCTGTTATGTTCTGTATAAAAATTGAAAGTTCAGATTTTGCCATAATCGTGCAACAGTACAATTATCTTAAAAATTGAGTAATTTAACTTTTTACAACTGATCATTATTGTGAAATGTATAATTTAACTTAAATAAAAATGTAAACTAAACCAAACCATTTCTACTTGCACTATTCTTGACTTATTTCTTATAAAATATGTATCTACGTAGTCAGCTTAAAAGTTGATTTGATTTCTGCATGAAATGAAAAATTGCTAAACAAATCCTAGAGGCAGAAGTAAAGAGGCATGCAAACATTAATTATGGTATAAATGGTCAGTTCCTTTCCTATCCTATCATTTCCTTTTCTGCCAGTGTACTTTTATATATAATGGTCAGTTTCTGTACTTTCTTTCCTTTTCCTGTTTATCATCCAGTAATACTTCAAATAATACTTCAGAAGATGAATGAGGATGATATGTATGAGTGTAAATGAGGTGTACTCTTGTACAATCTCAGTTTGACCATTCCTGAGATGTGTGGTTAATTGAAACCCAACCACCAAAGAACACCGGTATCCACGATCTAGTATTCAAATCCATGTAAAAATAACTGACTTTACTAAGACTTCAACTCTGGAACTCTTGACTTCCAAATCAACTGATTTGGGAAGACGCGTTCATCACTAGACCAATCCGGTGGGTTCAATTCCTGAACTACTCTGTTATTTTCTTTTCTGTCAGTGTACTTTGATGTATACACTAACAACTAATAACCAATATAACTTCGGTTAAATCACCAATCTGTTCAGGCTGTCAATGATTCATTAATTCAAACAAAACAATATTAGTTCTTTAAAATAGATTTTTTATTAAAATCATTAGCAAAGTAGATATAAAGTAGAGTAGTAAAACTACAGGGCAGTGTTTCTCAACCTTTCAGTATCTGCGCCAAAATTTTTCATTCATAATTTTCATCGCGCCCCCTCTCATACAATAATAATGTATTTTGAGATATTTTGATGCTAAAGCTAACTACGACCTTAATTACAGCCACATGTAAAAAGCTTCACATCGTTGGTGAATAGCTTATTTTGCAAGCTGCAATTGAAATGGTAGAAATTATGTTTGGAGATAATTTTGTCAAACAACTGCGGTCTGTACCTCTATCAAATGATACTGTTGCCTGTCGAATTGGTAATATAGCTGAAGATGTACAGCTCAGCTTTTCGGGAAGTTGCGTGACAAATTGTTTTCAATTCAGCTTGATGAGGCAACAGATAGCAGCAATAAAGATTCTCATTACATTTCCTATGGTCGGTTTTGTGATGGTACGTCGTCAGCAGTAGAAGATATACTTTTCTGCAAGCCAACAGAACTCAGCGCAACAGCACTAGCATTATTTGTTATCTAAAATGATTTTATAAAAGAGGCAAATATAGAGTGGAAAAATTGCATCGGAATATGCATCGATGGTGCCGTTCAATGTTTGGAAGATTTCAAAGTATACACTTGTAAAACAAAAATCTCCAGGGTGTCTAGACACAATGCATGATACACAGAGTAGCTCTGGCTTCCAAAGAAATGAGTACTGGTCTGAAAATTGTGATAACGGCAGTTGTAACTGTAGTGAATTATATAAAAATGAGACCCCTAAAATCAAGAATATTTTCTGCACTTTGTGAAGACATGGGTTTGCAAAGCAAGATGGTTATCACATGGGAAACCTTTGCAATGTGTTAATGAATTAAGAGATAATATTACCATCTTTCTAGAAGAGGAAAACCAACTGGAAGCCGAGAAGTTTCGAGGTGGTTTATTTGTGATGGAATTGAGCACTTGGTCGACATATTCAAGAAATTAAATATCTTGAATCTTCAAGTTCAAGGAGCAAATACACATATGTTGGATACGAGTGATAAAGTTAATGCTTTTTGTAGAAAATTGGAATTGTGGAGCAGAAATTTAAAGCAAGAAATCTAGAAATATTTGCAAATATGGATGAATGTTTTAAGACTTACAAGGCTGAAAGAACAATATGTGAAAGTTGTTTTTGTAACGATTGAAAATTATTTAGCCATGCTGGCAAAGAATTTAAAAAATATTTTCTTGCTGACAATAACTTGGTAGCAAGTTACGAGTGTGTGTGAGATCCATTTCAAAATACTCCCAAAGGGCTCTCAACTGTTGAAGGAGAAATCTTCAAAGACTTCACAGCAAGTGGCGAAATCAAAAGACAATATAGCAATAAAACACTGTTTGAAATTTGGCCAGGGGTGGATGATGAGTTTTCTGCACTGAAAACAAAAGCATTTCAAATACTATTACCATTTTCAACATCCTACCTTTGCAAAACCAGATTTTCTGCAATGGCTGTTTTGAAGACAAAATATAGATCTGAGCTAAATATAGAAAAAGAACTCACTGAGTTCTTTTTCTATATTTAGCTATCTATTTAGCTATCTATATTTAGCTATCTAGTCTTAGTCTGTCTTAAACCTTCCTTCGAAAAACTTTGCTCTGCAAGCCAGGCCCAAGGGAGTCACTAATAATTACTAAACTTGTTTTTAATTTAGTATTGATAAGTTAATTACATCGTGCAGTATTGATACAGTCCTCTTTATATGTGTATTATATCATTGTAAATGTGTATTTTATTATTTATTATGTCACAATGTATTTTTTTTGCTTTCCTTTTAGAAAATTAATAAATTTTTTTATAATATTTTCTTTTCGATGTGCTCAAGCCCCCCATTTAGTGTTATTACAGGCCCCTAGGGGGGGCACACTCGCCAAGTTTGAGAAACAATGCCGTAGGGTCATAAATAACAAATGACTTATGATATTGCCCTTCAATGGCACACCAATTACTGCTTAATGTAGTTAAGGTCACCTTTATAAAGAAACTTTAAATGTCATTCAATGCAGTTGCAAAAATTGATTTATAATTATTTTATTCTTAAAATAGCCGCTTGTATTCAATTAATTCCATTTGTAGTTAATATAAATATATTCAAAGTTATAAATATCTGTTTTTAATTAATTCATCACCATACTGTTATTTTTTCTGACCTGAAATGTGTAGCATACAGATTATATCAGTGTTATAGTATTTCCATGAAAGTTTATTGTAATATTTGCTCTCCTAATATTTTGTATATAAATATTTGGCTTTTGTTTTAGTTTAAAATTAACAGAGTTTTCTCAAATATGAATAATCAAACTTATAAGGATCAGCTCATAAATTCCAAAATGTCAATTTAGGAATCATGGGATTATGTTACTTAATGTCATCTTCTAGCCCAGGATGCAATTGCTTTATTTTCAGGGTTGAATGAGGTCACTGAACCCCAAGTAATCTACCGATTCTGACAATGCAACTTTTTGAGAGGGGGATGTTGCTCAAAAGTTAAACAAGTAGATTGGTGTCTATTGGATGGTATTTCCCTTACTTCTTGTAAAACTTAATGATTAAGCTTGTTAGAAAAACAATTTTTACAAAATATTATTATTCTTTTTTTTTGAGTTTTAGGGGCATCGACTACTATGGTCATTAGCCCCTTCCACAACAAAAAAGAAAAAGAAAAAAAGATTCTATATCCTCCCAGTATGAAAACACAAAAAAATATCTTTTCCTTCCGCGAAAAACAAAGCTCAGGTGACATAGTAAACCACTAGTCTTGTCAAAAAAAAAGAACATCTAAAAAAAGACTTATCAATGGTTAATGAAAATCCCAAAAACACAACATAACAAGGGACATAAGAAATATCTTGTCACTTTAAGATATTTCTATCCATTTCTGACGAAATTTAGTCAAAAACTCTCAAAACAAAACTTGTCACTGATGTAAATTGATATACACATGAATAAAATCTATAAAACAGAAACATGACAAGAGTGTAAAGGGCCTTTGCCATTTAACATCACATGAAAAATACATATATAATCACAAATATCTACATTAATTAAAAATTAAAATGTTTATTTCTAAAAAATCTCAATTAAGATATTTTATCTTACTCTTAACATTTTATCGCCTAGGTTTTCCTTTACCCATCCTTTTTTCTTGCTCTTCTCCATTTTCCTAAAGGCCTCAATGTCAAACTCTGCTGTCTGATACATCTGACATCGATCCCTCAGTTCCTCCAGTGGAAAATGCAGAGGATCTCCTGCTGCTAGTATCGGATGACACCAGCTCAGTTGGCGCAGACAGAAGCACATCACAGTCAAGACTGGATGTGCTTACTGCAAGAACACATAGGTCGATCGAATGTCTCGCCCTCTCAGCTAAATGCCTCTGCAATTTCACAGGCTCCATTTTAGCTTTCCCCAAATCTTCCTTTTTTAAAATAGGTATGTCAATTTTCACGAGTCCCCGGAGTTGGAATTTGTTCAATCTGAACTTTGGTTTCATATTCCTTCGTTTGTTTTGGACTTTGCATCGCCTTTGAGTAAGTTGTAGGCTCATTTTACGGATAAGTCAGACACTGCTGCTTTTGTTTTAAATGACTTTGGGCTGCTGTCCTTAAATGTTCGATTCCTTAACGTCTGATTAACGATTCTTTCTACCAATATTATTATAACTGTCGCCAGTTCAGCTACCACGTTCTTAGGTTTGACGGTAACTCCAGGAGCAGCAGCAACCTGAGCATAAGTCGTGGTCTTTAGCGTTCTGCTACGCACGATTTTCCTAGCTTCGAAGTAACTGACCTTTTGAATGGTCTTCACTTCCTGAATAGCAATTTCTTCCTTATGTTTTGGGCTATGTTGTCCATTACAGTTTACACAAACTGGTTGGTCCTAGCACAGATCATCCGGGTGGAAGGGGTTGCCACACATGCAAATCTGTTTCTTCATACATCTCATAGCAGTGTGTCCGAATTTTTGACATCCGAAACACCGCAATGGTGTTGGGATGAACAGACGCACATCAAGCCTATGAAATCCTGCCTTTATTTTCTCTGGAAATTTAGATCTGTTAAGGGTTAACATGTGTGACGTGGAAGGTAAACTTCGTTTCGTCGAGTGCAACACGCAATGACTCCTTGTCCGTAAAGTTCCTCAACAATTTCATCCTCCATGCAGTTAAGCAAATCCCTGCACACAACTCCTTTAGAGGTATTTAGAGTACCGTGTGGTACAACCTCAACGTCAATAAGTCCAATCTTGTTTGCTTTCAATAACTGAGAAGACTGTACGTCGGTAACGGTTTCTACAAATAATCCCATCGCAGTTTTTCTTGTACTCTTTAACCGGTCTTACTGCTGCTTCAGTGATATCACGAGCTACCACAAAGGGACTGATTTTAGAAAAGACACCATCCTTTTTCCTTATTATTAAATACTCAGGAGTTGGTCCTCTGCTCTTAGGTCAAAACACGGTTCGATCCTTTCTTTCCAGAACTATTAACTCCTCCTTATCATCTCAACGCTACTCTTCGCTAACGAAGAAAGCAAATCTCCAGAACGAGGGTTTTTACGTGCACCCTCTGTCATGGAAGTTGTGGAAGCTGTTTCCACAATTCTATAAGTCGTTAGTCAATATGTCAGGCGGAGAGACAGTTGAGAGCGCCTCAGATCAGTGATCCTGCCTAGGTTTGCCCAGTCAGCTGCCTCCCACAAATTAAACCCAGGCTGGGGAGCCAGGTACTGTCCGACTCGCGATACCGACATTCCAGGGCTCGCACGTAGCAGTAAGGGCTCCGACACCCCCACCCATGGGCAATCCCTGCCAAAGGCCAAAGTGACCGACTCATACTGGACGGCACAAGACTTCAGCAGAGCAAGCTCACAGAAGCCCACCCTTAACCCGGCACAACTGAGAAGAGAGATTGGCACTCCCCATTCACACTGTGCCCAACATCGGTAAACAGAACCACGGTCATGTCTCCCACCCCCGCTGCAAACACCAAAACCAAGAAGCACAACCGCAACTAGCTCTGATAGCTCGAGACTGCCAATCCCGTACTACAAAAGGAGTTCCTGAGCAAGACCATTTCCCTGTTAGCCAACCTAAGTAGAAGTGCCAAAGTACCATGTCATTGCCTGCCCCAAATGTCTGGGGCATTTATCTGGGGCATTATTATTATTATTATTTATATAATATTTCATAAAACAAATTTTTAGTTACGATAGATAAATATAGCTATAATTAAAAAAAACCTTCAATTATAATCACAAATGCTCTGTTTTTAGCCCATTTTATGGTCATCATATTTATTAACATTATTCAATTAATGTTTAATGAGAATAGCCTGTCCTAATGAGAATAGCCAGGATAAGCAGAATAGCTTATCCTGAAATTTTTAAATGTAGATTAAAAATTTTTAAAGTTGAAAAAAAAATTATATTTCTGTTTTTTTCTGTTATTTATTGCCACTGGTGTCACTTTTATATAATTTGGTATTATGTGCATACTAAATGGCTCAGGTATATTTTTATTTGGGTGGGATGCAGTTGTATTTCTGTTGGGTGTTATAAATATTAGTTGTGTAAGAAATTTATAAATTTTCTCCCACAAAATGTGGCAGTAGGTGGCACTTTACCTGCACGGCATGAAAGCAAGAGTGGTTTTTAGAATTATTAAATAAACATTAAGTGAACAGCGAATCTGTTAAGTGAAAAGAGAATGCTCTTATAAATGAAACTTATAAATGAAAAGAGAGCTCTAATAAATGATATAAAGAAAAAGTATTAAAGCAGAATTTTGTTTAAGAGACCATAATAAATACTAATTTAAAACATGTTAACAGTAATTATAATACATATAAAGACATAACAAATATATCTTTATTATAAAAGATTATTGTACATTCAATTCCTCATTACAGGAGAGAAATCCTCACAAAAAGAATTAGCCATCCATTAGAAGATTGAATATAGTAAAAGTCATCATGCCTTATGTAAAAATTATTCATGCTTAGTTTCTTAGTACTTTCTTCTGTTTACTTTTTTATTTTTTTTTCATCTTTTATTACTACTTAGGTTCAATTTAGTCAGTTCATTATCCAGTCTCTTTGAAGGGACTGTTCGGGTCTTGCAGTCCTCCTATTACTTTTTCATATGTTACAATCTTCATTCCGTTTCTAGTATTGAAAATGTTCCTGTTGTGAATCTTTTTTCTTGTGAAGCGAGTGTTTTTGTCCTTGATTTTTTCATTTAACTTTGTCTTGTCTAAGGTGTCTTCTGGTGTAAGGGCAATTTCCTTCAGATCCTCTTTGATTTCTCTGCTCCATCTGCATCCTGTCTTGGTGTTTTTCACGTCAAGATTGTACTGTACTAGGTGTGTTTCATAATTTTTGAATCTTCCATCCTCATGATGTGTTCAAAGAAGCTTGTCTCCTCTTACCAGTATCAGTGATGAGTTCTAACTCTCTGTACACAACTTTTTTGGACATTATCCACCAGTGACTGTTTCTGATACTTTTTGTTGATACAGGTTCTTCCAATTCTTCTTTCGATTTTCTGGAGTCTGTTCTTTGATTGTTCATCAGATGGAAGAATGTTTCTGCTGCATATGTGGCTTCTTTTTATGTGTTGTAGTGTTTTATTTTTGCATTTATGGATAGAAGTTTTTTACTGTAGTTGCACCAGCTTAATTTTTGTTTTTTAGCTAGTTTGTTTGTTCTTGTTTGAATTGAGGTTATTTAGTTTTGGTTGTTTGTTATTTTTTTTTTCCAGGATATTTAAATCGGTTTGCTATTTGGGACATAATTTCTGTTTTTTTTGAGTGATATTTTGAGGCCAATTTTATTTGCAGTATTTTGAAGTTCTAACATCTGTGTTCTAGCTTCGTCATGTCATTTGCTAGAAGTGCCAGATCGTCGATGAAACCAAGGCAATTCATTTTGATTTTTTGGCCTATTTTTATTTTTGAGGAGCATTTTTTTGTCATTTCCTCATTACCATTTCAAGTATGCAGATGAACAGTAATGGTGAGAGTCCATCGCCTTAGCCTTAGCGTAGTTCTGTTTTGCTCTCAATTGGTTCTGAGAGTTCGCCTCTGAATTTAACTTTTGATTTAGCATTTGTGAGGATCAGTTTTATCATGTTTATTACGGAGGTGTCTTAGAATTTTTAGTAGTAATTCTCTGCGGATACAATTGTATGCTTTCTTTAAGTCTTCAAATGACAAAAAATCATAATGCTTTCATTAAATAGTTATTTTTTTTTATGTACATTATTTTTCAGCTTTTTCAACATCTAAATTAGTTTTTAGACTTATATTTTTTTTTAGGGTCGATTAAAACCTTAATGCTTATGACTTTTACCTGCTTTTTTTCTATTTCGTGTCTGTCCAAAAAATTAGATTTAACAATTAAATACAATATCAGTTTTAGTTGAAACCCTTCTATTCAATATAAAGCAGGCCAAATCTTTTTATTTTATTGAAAAGATTCTAGATTTTTAATTCTGGCCTGACATGACATTTCATTTATTATAAATTAATTTCTGATCTTTAACAAAGTAGGGAAAAGGTAATAGAATATCAGCCTGTAGTTTCCACAATGAAAATAAATAAAACTAAGAATATATGCCGATAGCCCACATTTTAAACACTGGAAAAAATAATGAAAACCTAAACTAAAATTCAATAATCATAAGTACAGTGGATAAAACCAAGCTGTAATGAATAATATATATACACTATAAAACAAAGTAAAAAATAAAATTTAGCTCGATTGAAAATTTATGAAATTATCAGTGATGTTTATTAAAAAACGACTATTCTGTTTCAGATTCAAAATGAATACTAACAATACTTCACAACACTATTATTGATATAAATAAATTCTTAACTCACATTTGCATCCTATGTGGATGTAGTTAAAGTGAGCCTGAATGAGTCAACTGTTTTTCATTGTTTTTTCTTTTCACAGTAAATTAGTTATAATGTCAATACCTGAAATTAATTCTGTAATATAAAACATCTGTTTTAATGGCATTAAATAAAATAGCAATAAAACAAAACATCGCATAGTTAACTACTAAGTAAAACTTTTTCAAAAGAATTATTTTTTTACTAAAATTAAAAAATAAAATGTGATTCTTACCTAATACAGCATCAACTTAAATCCTTTTCAGTATTAAATTATAAAGATTACATTATATGCATGTCTATGTTACAAGACAAAGAGAGCAGTTTTATTTTATCCCTTTGTACTATGAACAAAACTTTTTTTGTTGTTTCAATCCTACAAAATCTTTTAATTACTCACATAAGAGAGGAATAACAAAAGTTCAGATAAAGATTTAAATATTCATTATTAATCAGCAGTAGTTGTCTGTTATAATTTTCTTAACATTTAATAATTGTTATGCTGATTAGAACATAATGTAATTAATTATTCAAAGTATTCAAAGTATTAAGTAATTAATTATTCTAGTAATGTAATGGATTTTTCAGTTATTAAGAGCACACAATGTACATTTTCAGAAAAGAAAGCTGGATTAAACAATATAAAAAATATAATATCAGTAGCAAACAAAATATTATATTCAAAATACACAATATATTTCTTGCTTGCTTTATGTGTTATCTTCTGTTTCTATCCACAGGTACAATTAAGCTTATGACGATGCTGCAGCTGAATTGTTTTTCAAATTATTTTTTTCATTATTATCTTAATTTTATTTTATGTCTGTAAATATTCTTATGTTACTGCTTGAATACTTTTTATTTTAAATAGTCTTCTGCATGTTTTTTTAATAATTTATAATCTTGTGTTTTAATTACATTACTTTATAAATTTTCTAGTTCTTAAGTAAGTTTATAGCATAGAGAGTGAGTGCAAAGTACGGAAACCCTCAACAACTTTAAAACCGTTCCAGATAGAATACTGTAATTTTCAGGATAAAGTATAAGTGAACTACTTTATCATTTGACAAGAAATAAAATTTCAAACGCTTTTTGGGGGTGGCCCAGAAGTTAACTCATTTTACATGGTATCACCTTTTATGTGATACATCATTTAAAAGTCTCTTTCAGAAAGGAAAATGATATAAATAAAAATTTGGTACGATTTCTGTACCCAAAAAGGTAGTAAGATAAAATTTGAATTTTTATCTACTAAATTTAGAAAGTTCAAATAATAAAAATAAATTAAACTCAATTAAATAAAAATTTATTTTAAAAGTTAAATTTTAAAAAATAAATTTGGAGCCACTTGAAAAGAATTATTTATCGTAATAAGCCCCAATGATGATGAGATTCATTGAATAATGCAGTATCATCCTTTTACAACTTTCTTTCTTTCTTTTTCCTGTTTAACCTCCGGTAATTACCTTTCAGATAATGCTTCAGAGGATGAATGAGGATGATATGTATGAGATGTGTGGTTAATTGAAACCCAACCGCCAAAGATCACCGGTATCCACGATCTAGTATTCAAATCTGTGTAAAAATAACTGACTTTACTTGAACGCTGGAACTCTCGACTTCCAAATCAGCTGATTTGGGAAGATGCGTTCACCACTAGACCAAGCCAGTGGGTTATCCTTTTACAACTGACAGGCACACTGTCAAACAACAGAAGGAGGGCATTTCAAACATTTATTAAAACAAAATGTAAGTAAATAAGCAGCGTTATGCTTAATAAATAATTTTTTTTTAAATAAATCTATTTGATAATATCTATCCAATCAAAGTTTTATAAATTTATTTATTTGTGATAAAAGTTCCTTCAATTATCTATGTACTTTCTTCAAAATTCAAACCTTATCTTGCCACCATTTTGGATACCAAAAGTCTAAAGGTAAAGTAGTTGACCAATACCTTACCCTGAATGTTATAGTATTCTATCTGGAACGATTTTAAAGTTGTTGAGGATTTTCCACACTTTTGACTCACTCCGTATAATATTTATGAATTAAATATTATTTGGTAGTTTTATTGATGCATTAGTTGACAAGAATGAATGTGTTACACCAGGAAATTATAATATTTTTTCTATCATAGATTGTAAAATTAAAAACTGACCTATCTTAACCTACAATTGTATTTAGGTTCTATTTTTGAGAATTATGATTTTTATATTTTGTCAAAATATTTGAGTGTTTTTTCTTATCTTTTATCTATTCAAAGATCTTACTGCAATGGTTAACAATTAGATTTTTTTTTCAAATATTCTTATTGTTAATATATATATATATATATATATATTACTTATTACTATTACTTACATAACTATTGTCTAAGTCAGTCAAATAGAAAATTATTAGCCACGTCAGCAAACACAAGATAATATAAGATACAAAATTAATATAACTTTTACATGTCTATATTTTATGGTATTAATTACTATAAAAGCTGCAACTAAAACTAATTGACACCTCATCCTCATTCATCCTCTGAAGTAATACCTTAAAGCGGTTCTGGAGGCTAGTTAAATAGAAAAAGAGAGGACAACATCTTCAGAAACAAGAAACATTCATATACGCAGTAAACAAATAAAAAATAATGTTATAAAATCACAGCTGACAGACACTATTTCCAAGTCGTGCAATTCTATGAATTGTTTTTTCTACTTTCTCACAACCCACATAGAGAGCATCAGGTAAAATACCTGAAATTGTTTGTCTATTACAGACAAGCACAGACTAAAGAATCAGCATTAAAACTGTGATCAGTTTTGATACACGTGAGCTATATGGTAACATTTAAATAATTAAAATTGATACACATGGAATTAGAAAGGAAATTCCTTTTCCTTTTTTTTATACTCATGGGAGGTAGCATAACATATAAATGTATCAGAAATGATATACATGGGACTCAACCTGATAAGTAATATCATTAAACACTTTAATCATTAAAAACTTCTTCTTATACTGCTCAATGCCGTTTATATTTAGTTATTCTAAATTTTCATTAATTTTTGCCCTTTTTTAATAGAATTTGATTAAAAATAAAATTTTTAAGATTTAGAGATAACCGTAACAACCTCTGAATTAAAATGATACATTCTGCATATAGCAAAACTAGCTGCAGACTGCAACAGGTTAACTGTATAGTAATAAACCTACATTTAACTTAAAAAATTTATGACCCGTAAACTGGAGCCACAAAACATTTTTATTAAATTTGACGTTCACATGAGTAATTAAATGTATCTGAAGTTGTAGTAGTCTGAATGCAGGACTACAAGCAAGAAAAAGCAATAAAATTAATAAAACAAAATTACATACATAAAAATTGCTACAAATAATATTAAAATCTAATATGTTTATTTTTTTTTTTTTTTTTTAGTTGAGAATGCACCCACCAGGCAGTGATGATGATAAATTAAGCAAAAAATTCATGAAAGGATATGAAAAATATTTGAAGAAGAAAAGAAATTAAATGAAGAAATAATAACAACAAACTAAAAAAAAAAAAAAATGATGAAATAATAAAATATAACAAATTTACCAAAAAAATAAAGTTGCAAAATATTTGTTACTTATAACATGAACCAAAAATTTTAAGTTGCAAAATAAATGTTTATGTTACTTATAACATGAAACATTCCAGGTCAAATAGCATCAGGGTTAATAATTTTCAAAACTATAAACTTCATCTCTCATATTTTACTGTAATTGGACAAAAAACTGTAATTACTTAATAAAATATATGAATTTTCATAATACTTTTATTACTTTTTAAAAAAAAACTACGATAGGAGAATTAAAAATTATCTTACAGATTACAAATATATATCTAAGTATTACATGTCTGAAGAATGCAGCATAAAAGTTACATGATATTTTATCAATAAAGTTATACAGTAATACTTTTTGACATTTTAGTTTTCATACAGATGAATAAATTTCATTTTGTTTCCGTAGAAAATTCTATTTACTTGATTTATATAAAACATTTAGTTATTAGTCCTAAGAAAGTTAAAATATTTTGCTATAACAAATAAACTACAATTTAAACTTTATTTAATGGATCAAATAAGTCACTAGATTAAAAATAAATCATTTAAGTTGTTCTTTCATTTAAAAAGAATATATTCTATAAAATTTAAAGTTAAGATTACTTTACTGACAAATCCTTTAAAGCTTCAGAAATTTAAGGCACAGTCTTTACCTAAAGACATAATGTAGGATACATCATAAAATTTAATACAGGATTATTTAAAAATAATATTTTAAACCGATATTTTAATATTTTCTAAATCTGAGAAACTTGTATTTATAAAATTACGATTATATTTATTTTATGTAGTTTTTATTTCGTAATTATTTTACGACAATATTTTTTATTAAGGTTTAAATTCTAGTAAAGGTAGTTGCTTTTGTACAGATTTGGATGCTAGATCGTAGATACTGGTGGTCTTTAGTGGTTGAAATTCAATTAACTAAAAGTCTCAGAAACGGTTAGCGTGAGTCTGTTCAAGACTACACGTTTACAAATGTAATCTTGATGATCGGCTAATGATTTTAATCGTTGATGCAACTATAAATAAAAGGACTTAAAAAAATATATATAATTCAATAATAGAAAAGGTATTATACATATCTGGACTTAATTAACTTCAAAGAGATTACGTAACATATAAATCTACTATGTCTACAATATAATTTGATGGTTATGCAAACCAGTTGGAATGTTACAGAAAGTAGCATGATAAAAAAATGTGTAAAGTAGGGATTAAAATGTTTATTCCCTGATTTACACTTAATAAACTGGTCCCCATAGATTACCGATGTTAATTCTGGATGCAGTTATATTGCATGCTATTTGTGTTTTTTTTTTACTGCTGCAGCCATCAGCTAATACCATTTAAAAAGATACAATTCTATATCATACATTTTTATTAAAGAAACAAATTACCATATGTTAGAGTAATAAGTAATAAGGAGTTAGAAATTATTTAGTGAATCACATTCACCTAGATAAAAGCGGTTTTATTTTACAATATTAATAAAAAAGGAACCGATCTAGTAGAGAAACAATCGCACACAATCTTTAACACCAAATATAAGGAATCTCCAAATGTAAAAATTTGTAAAAAAGAACATAATATTGTTTGTTAATTATATTTAAAAAAAAATGAATAATATTTAATACTACTACACATAATGTGTACTTGAATGTATAACATTTACAAGTATGTCCAGTGCGTTCAGTTTTATATTCTGAATTTTTAACTGTCAGTTTGCATTAGTTGTAAACATTTCATTAAGTATATTAAACTAAAAAAGGTAATAAACAATACTAATTATAATAATAGTATAAAATACTAAATAATGGATTGTTTTGTATAAAATTTTGCAACTTTTTATTTTTTTTATAGTTTAAAAAAATAATTTTAACTTTTCTTACTTCTGTGATATAATTTTTTGTTTACATTTTTTATTTTTTTTTTTACTTAAACTATTTGGTATGATGTACTCATAACACTATTTTTATGACTAAATCAAAATTCTATAAAATAATTTTTATTTTTTTAGCGTATTGTATATAGTTTGTTTTTAATTTTATAATTTGTTAGGTTAATAAATAATATTAATTCAAATTTGTAATTAAATTCTACTTAAAAATGTTAATTTTTTAACTAATTAATTTTTCTCTTCACATAAAATCTGTGAAGTCAGTTCAGTGCAATTTTAATGATTCGTTGCTTTTTAAAATTACATTTAAATATTATTTCAACCTATTGTTTCATCAAGGGATTTCATTAAACGTACCATTTAATGGTTAATCTGTATTAAATAAGGAAAAAATATATTTTTAGAAGTTTATTAATTTTTTTGTAACAATGAGAACGATATTTTAAATTAAATTATTCAAATGCTTTATTAATGCTGAATTAAACTTAAAAATAAAATAAAAACATTCTTTTAAATATCATGCCTTAAATTTATTTTTAAACCATTTTTCTGTCAATATTGTAGTAAAAGATTCCTTACTAGTTATAAATAAATAAACTCTTTTATATTCCTACTGAAAAATATAATTAAAGTTACTGACCTAGTAATACTGGAAATGTAATATTATATTTCATTAGCCTCAAACATTTAATCATGAAAACAAATTCACACACACACACACACACAAATCTGATACTGTGTTTTAAAATGTATTACCAAGTTGCTGCATAAGGTGTAAAGGGTATATTAAACAGTAAAAATTTATATTAAACTTGTTAATAAGAGAATTAAATCTAAAACTGATTTAATCACACTGCATTCCCTTATGCATTACAACTGCATACAAAGAGCATTAAGTATTATAATCTGATTTATGTAGAATTAAAAACTAACTAAAATATCACTGCTTAAGATGTAAAGTACCTTATGCTATGTTGGACGACACACAACAAGTAAAGATCACAAACGAATACATCACACAATAAAAACTGAATAAGACATAAGCTGTAAAGAGCCTTATGCAGTATCAGGCAACATAAAACAAATAAAATATTAAAAAACATACGAGTGTATAGTCTTTATATGCAAATAATAATTAGCAAAAAAATGTAAACATCTTAAAATGAACTGGGTACAGTTTATCAATCCCCTTTCCCATAAGAATCGCTGAAAGATCTCAGAGGTCAAAGTTACCGTTCAAGAGTGCTTTTACAGAGATCCTTTGTGATATTACTCTTCACGATAAGCTTTAATCTCAAGTCACTATAGACTATGATACTCCTTAATCGGACGGTTTACTGTTAATGGAGTTTTCTGTATCTACATGTATTTTAATGTAGTTAGCGATAGTTTTATCTCGGTTTCTTACGGGAATCGCATGAGATTTCACAGCGAGTTACTTTTCTAGCGACATACACATTTATCTGCATCCTCGCTTCTTATAACATCTAAACATCCTAGTATCTATATTAATCTGCATGTTATGATGATTCTCTTAAGAAGATGTTTTTCTTGCTGATGAATGCACTATGTAAATCGCAACATATCAGCGACTTTTTAATTTCACTGTGTTGAACAAACCAAAGCGATTACTACATTGTATTTATATTATGTAAATTATATATTAAATTCTTGTATGTTTTCTGAAGATTCAGAACAGGACTATGGCAGTTGGTTTGTATTTAGTCTAAGGCACCACCTTCTTCCTCTACATCGCTTCAATGGTCATTTCTAAGTTAAATTTAACCGATTAAAAAATTTTTTTTTAAATAACAAAATCTGTGTGTAAAAAATACTTCACTTGGCTTTGTTTATTTTTATTTATTTATTTTCAATTAATTAAAGAAAAAACACTGATTTTTCCATAATGCCTTGAAAAACTTTGTTTTACTTCTTTTTTAGTTTATCCGATAATAATACGTAAACGATAAGAGTAAATAAATGCATAAAAATTCAGAATTGAAAAATTAATGATAATACTGTTTACTTGTAACTAAAATACAGATTATTAATTTCAGAAAAAACTTATTTAAAATTTCCAAATATGTCGTTACAGAAAATATATTTTACTTTGAAAAGATGTTAACGTAAAACATTATTTGATGTTTTATGTGGATAAAAATAAAGTGAACATTTTGCAAGCTTAAATGTTTTAACGTTATTGGTATCTACAAAAAATAAGATCTATTTTTAAAATTCTGCTAACGCTTTTTAATAAGGTTTATAAATACGCTTAATTTTTTTTTTGTAATGGGTAATGCCTGAACAAAAAGAACTAATGTTGAAATAGAGAACTACCAGCTTGTTATGCAGGGTGAACGTTTTAGACCGATTCTAATTTAAAAAGTTAAATCAGAAGTGTTGGTTATTAGAAGACTTTAAAATTGTCTGTAATTAACCTTTTAATTTTTATTGGATTATATGTTTTAAACAGAAATTTACATGAGGGGATCATTTATGCGTGGAGGAAAGTTTAGACTTTGGACATAAACCAGAGAATTATGGGCTTTTGCCTTAAGATGATGATACAAAGGCTGAGAAAAATTAAATACTCATTAGCAGTAATAACAAATTAAAGACAAGTTTCTGTGTATCATATAAAAGTATACCTACACCGTACTTGCCTACAACTTTGAATCTTTTACAAAATCCCTTATTCCTACAAGTACGGATTAAAGAAGATACCCAACATCCAACCCTGTTAGTAATGCCACATAATGTGTTATGTTGAGGAGCGTTGCTGAACAAAATAAATACAGGTGTCCCATATAAAACGCAACCCAACCTTATATTGCTAGGTATTGAAATAATAAAAAGGCATGTGTAAATGTAAATGTAATTTTTATTATTACCATCCATTACCTTACATTTAGAGTAAATGTTGGAAGTGGCCGCCATCTTCTTGAATACAAGCTTCAATTCTTTTTACAGCGTTTCTTGCAACTTTTTTCAAAGTTTGTGGCCGGATATTTAATACAGCTTGTTCAATATTGACTTTCAATCGTTCAAGTGTTCGTGGTTTGATACTGTAGGCTTTTTCTTTAAGCTAACCCCGTAGAAAAAAATCCACCGCAGTCAAATCTGGAGATCTCGGTGGCCACAAGCCTCGACCGATAACACGATTACCAAAGAATTCCTCGACGAAATCAGAAGTTGAACCTGCGTAGTGCGATGTCGCACCGTCATGTTGTAGCCGGCAGTGTCTGTCTTCCTCTTCCGAGAGTGCGATGAACCGAAATAAAATATCCTGATATCGTTCTGCATTAATGGTGTACTCGAAAAAATTGGACCGATTATTTTCTTCCGCGATATCGCGCACCACACGCCCAACTTCTGTGGGTGTAATTGTTTTTCGTGTTAAACGTGGGAATTTTCAGCGCTCCAAATTCTACTGTTTTGGCTGTTTACGTAGCCGTCCAAATGAAACCGTACTTCATCTGTGAAAAATAACGAATCCATAACATTAATTCCCTCACGCAGAAATCGACGGAACCGTTGACAATATTGTAGCCGTTTTTCTTTGTCGGGCTCAAGAAGTCGATGAACCGTTTGAATGCGATAAGGTCGTAATTTTAATCGTTTGGTCGCCCGATGAACAGTCGATTTAGACAAATTAATTTCAGCACACAAAAGTCTGATCGGTTTATTTGGCGAGGCGAGTAATCGGTCTTTGATTTCAGCGACTGTATCTGTATTCAACACCGACGCCGATCTTTTGTGTTCCTTGTTATTAACAGAACCGGTCTCTCCAAATTTTGCGACTAACCTTAATACTGATGTTTTGTTAGGAGCCGGTTTATCCGGGTACTTATGGCGAAACAAATCTTGCACTGCAACCGCTGATTTCGTACTGAAGTACGACTCGACAATGAAAACACGTTCATCTAGCGAAAACACCATCTTGTCTCTAGCAACACACTGAACGTTATGATTGCATTGTTATTACTATCGGTAGTGTTCTACTGCGTCGCCGCGATGTTCAGATGTTGGACGAGTCCATTTCAGTAACGAGTAGGGCAGTAAGCTTGACTTTTTAAATTTCATGGATGAGTGATTGATGGGTTGTGTTTTATATGGGACATTCTGTATATTGACATTAAACAAAAAAAAAACGAAATTAGTAATTAATTAGATTTTTCTAAATACATTTTTAAGATAAATTGAATAAAAAATTCAAATTTTATTTAGAAACAGTACACTAGATCAAAGTGCATTATACGTACCAGATAATTACATGTTCAAAAATGTACCAGCCACTTTCAACACATTTCTAGGCGTGCTTTTTAACTGCTTTTGTTGCTCTTTTTAATCCTTCAGGGTTATCCTTAAGTTGTTCAGTCGCATCCTCCAATTCTCACCAGCAGAATATATTTTTTTTCGGCGCACAATATTTTTCATCCTTCCCCACACGCAAAAATCTGAAGTTGTAAGATAAGGCGATCTTAGTGGCCAGGAATGTAGACCTCCATTTCTCAGGGAAATAATTTAAACAAGTGGAAACAGCACAAGAGAACGGGAAGGTACGTCATCATACTGGAAATACGCTTTTCATCTCAGCAGTAGAGGATCATCTTCAAGCAGCTGAAGTAATTCATCTTCAAGAAGCGCAAGTAGACCTCAACATTTAAGTTGCCAGATAACATGAGCACTTCAAACATCTGATTGTGAAGAAGACCCTTAATGTTAAGGATTAGCGACCTAATTTAGGCCGCTAACTCTTAAGTATGATTAAAAAATCCAAGTCTTAAGAATTGGCAGATGATTTTTTTCAAATCTTTTTTAGAGCGCGTTACATTTTCGTTAGAACCTTAAGTAAAAATTATATTACAAAAATCGACATTAAAAAGAAATCCTCATTGAGGATTTCGCTCAAAAATTCCACGTTAGAGCTACAAAGAATTTCTGAGGGTAGAATGTAGAACACAAGGTAATTTTGGTGAACTGTACTTTCAGATATCGCTCTTTTAACACACATCTGTTTAACGATGGTCTTTAAAGACTAGAAGCTGTTTGAATCTTCCTTATTGTCTCTATTTTCCTCTCATCAAGTTTCTGATAAAATTGAGATTTTCTGTTCAACAAAAGCACAAGCGCAACACACATTTTTCTTTTACGGCTGCTAAGCAGTGATCGGCTGGAAAGTCACCAAAACAGTGAATCATAACACAATCGATTAAAGTTAAGGTCACATTCCGTGACGGCCACTTTCCACGCTACAATGATTACTGCAATAAAAAATAAATTTGGAAACTTTCTATTTACATCTTGTATTATTAATTTTTTATTTCCTCGTATGAAGTAAAGGAAGTATTACGATAGCAAAAAATTTTGATTTTCAGATTTCAACGAAAATATCCATTTTGACCATCCCTGAATCCAGTTTGACTAGTTGTCAAAATGGACATACATATGTATGTACAGCACGAAATCTGTACATATATATGTATGCATGTATGTACGTAAGTATCTCGCATAACTCAAAAACGATTAGCTGCAGGATGTTGAAATTTTTTATTTAGGACTGTTGTAAAATCTAATCGTGCACCTTCCCTTTTGGTTGCAATGGACCGGAGCAAAAGCGTTCAAAAAGCCCAAATTCCCAAAAAATTTAGATTTTTAACTTTTTCTTAACTGCAGTAACAAGCCCTCATCGACAGCTTTTCAATGATATATAATAAGCGGTACTTATTTTCGGTTCCAGAGTTATAGCCAAATAAAATTTTAATCGATGAATATTTGTATCTTACAAGGGGGTAAGGATCGTACACGGGTTCAAAACCTTTCTTTAATTTAAATATATCGATTTATTAATAATTATTAATCTCTCATCGTAGAAAATGTTTTACAATAAATAATTCAATAACAATAAAAAAAATACACGAAAAGATATCAGAAGTTATTAATGAAATAAAATTTTATGTACTTTTCATTTAAAAAAAATGCGTATGTATAATTTACTAAGCATACAAGGTCATGCGGTGCCCATATCAGATTATTTACTTTTGTAATTATTAGGAATGGCTACTATAAAAATACAATAATTTAAAATAATAGTTCTTAATAAAGTATATTTCAATAAAATTACAATAAAGTTTTATAGACACCGTTAATGAAATTCAATGTTTCAATGTCTATTTATTTTTTTTACACATTATTGTATTTTTTCTAAGTTTTCCTGTATCAGATCGCGGTATTGAAGTTAAATGTTTTTGCACGTATTTTTTGTCCACAGTTTTCCCTTGCGATTATTGTATGTAGTGTAATACATCTACCGGGAAAAATGATTTGAAAAGTATCGCTAAATATCCTTAAAAACGGGATGTTGATAAGAGAAACAGAAGGTTTGTAAAAGAAATATGCACCGAACAAAAAGCGACATAAGGATTGAGAGCAGGAACAGAATGCAAAAGAATTGTAAGCGATATAAGACAAGGGTGTGGAATTGTCCCAAACGATATTCAATATTTTAAAACTATTGAAATATTCGATATTTTTATGAGAAAAAGTTTTCCCGTAAGTATGGAAATTCTGTTAAGTATTTATGAGAACGGGATGTCAAAACAAATTGTTGAAAATTGCCGAGGAATTATTTTGTATGTAGATGAAACAAGTAATTAAGTATGTAGATGATCAAGTAATTCTTCTTTAATTTCAGAAATTAAAGAGAGGATTGCTAATAATAAAACAAAATGCAACCGGACAATCGGTTTAGAATGAGAATCGACATTGGAGAGACAAAACCGATGAAAATTTCAAAATAGCTATATTTTTATATCGATGTAGAAATTATGGTAAATGACCGAAACAAATTTAAGTATTGAAGAAGTATTATCGCTTGTAATGGATCATGCACACAAGAAATAAAGAGTTAGATAGGACTAGGAAAACTAACATTCTGGAAGTAAGGAATTTAGTTACAAACAAAAACACGAATATGAAATCAAGAAAACAATTTGTTAAATGTTTTATAAGAGCGTAGTACAATATAATTCTTAAACATGAACGTTTAGAAAGAAGGAAAAGAAATATTTTGAGATCTTTCAATTATCGGTGTAGAGGATGAAGGGAATAAAATTAAAGACAAAGTAACTAACGTGTAAGAGTTTAACGATGTCATATCAAGAAATGCCGGTTACCACATGTAATCATTTAAACTTGAACTTCCCAAACGTTTGTTTAAAGGCGATGAGTTTTCTTTTCTATGTCGATAAAGAAGAGTACAAGGAAATTATTCATAATTATATAAGAAAATATGAATGTTTAATTGAAGTACGTATGTTTTTGAAGACCGCAATAAGAATGAAAGGAAGAATAGCAGTAAGAAGAGGAATTACTATATCTTTAAAGTCTGAGCATAGAGTTAAGGAAGAGAGAGGTTAGTCAACTGTTATGTATGGAGTGGTCTGTTGCATGAAATGAAGCATGGATGGTGAGGAATAGTTCTGGATTGAGGTTTTTCACAAATGGATATGGAGAAGGTAAGATGGGTAGATAAAATGAGGAAGTAATGAAGAAGAGCAACTGCATTGGAAGAGAAATGAAGCAAGGAAGAAGATGAAACCAATAGATGAAGTGAAGCTTAGAAACTACAAGGGGACAAAGGAGAAGGCTTGGAACAGAAATGGGATGGAGACACCAGTGGCAAAAGAGACCTGCTGACAGGCAGTACAACAGATAATGATTATGAATAGCTATAATATAAATGAGAATATAGCTGATGAAAAATATAAATCAAGGAAATGTATAATTCTATATACACACTCACGGGCAAACATTGATAACCAAATGTAATTACTAAAATGGGCACAAAGAAATATTGCCATTTACTAACAATTAATATTTTCAGCTAAAACTGAACTGCCATTTGGTGACAGAACCAATATTGACACACTGAAACATTTCCCAGCAGTAATATTAACAACATTGGATGCTCTGGATCATAATCAATGTTACGAATGGTTTTCACGATTTAGAAGTGATCGTCAGTCAATTGAATATGACCCTCGACCTTGAATATGGCTCGAGGAAGGGCCTTTGACTTCATTTTACGGGGTCTAATTTTTATAAAAAATTGAAGAAAAAGTATACAAGTAAAGTACAAATATTCGAGTACGTGTGCAAATTTCAGACCTTAATATTCACAAATATTTTGAAAAAAAAAATTATCTTGGCTCAAGTAGATCGTAGAGCAAAAATCTTCATTTTTTAAATTCGTTGAAAATTGTATTTTGTGGGTTAGGTTAGGTTAGGTTAGTCGAGTGCTGAACTCGTATCTGGACGGCGGCCATTGTGGAGCTCTGACAGTTTTTGTATCTTGAGTGGTTTTATTTGTGTATTTTTGTGTTTTTGTGTGTATGGTATTCAACTATACAGTTCGACGGGTGCCTGTGTGTATTAAAATATTGACAAAAATCTGTTACTATGTTTGTTATTTATTTTATGGAAAGTTATGAACATTAATAAAAGAAAAATGTATTTGAATTGTTTTCTAGTAAAAAGATCTATTACTATACATCATGCTTTACGTAATGTTGACTCAACATCTACAGAACCTATTGTTGTTTCTAGTTGTAAAAAATTAAAAAGTTCTGTGAGTGATACACATAAATTATCTAATGTTAATGAAGGTAATATTATAAACGCTGTTTTGATTAATTGTGATAAAGTTAATGAAAATCCATTGGCTAAATCAGTTAATATACCGATAAATAAAAGTATATCAAATATTGAAAATAATAAAAGTGTTAGATACAATGAATTTAATATACAAATGATATCAAAAAATCTTTTTAATCAGCTTTTCAAAAATTCAAATACTAGTATCAGTACAACAAATGTAAGTCAAGAAGTAATTGATAAATATATACAAGATTTAAAGAAACATAATTTATTAAATAAACAAGAAGAAGTATCTGATATAGAATTAAATTTACCAAAATTTGATGGAAAAAATATTACAGAACATTTTTGGAATATTGGTGAAAAACAATCTGGACCGTATAGAAAATTATTGGAAAAGTTAATCAACAATGTACCAGAAATTCCTAAAACATGGTTATTTGAACCTGGTTGGGTTAGGTATACTAAAAATGGTTATGAAAAGGTTGCATTTCCAAAAGAAGATGCTCTGGTTTTAGACGTTGAAGTTTGTCTGAGTGAAGGTGATATGCCAACATTAGGTACTGCTGTTAGTAATGAGGCAATGGTATGGATGGGTTTCTCCTGATCTAGTTCATGACAATAAGAAAACTACGATTAATAGAAATTATGCAACAGATCGACTTATTCCATTAGAATCGAATGAGAAAGAACCTGGTTATAAGTTAAATAATTTTTTAAAAATTCCACGTATTGTTGTTGGCCATAATGTTTCATTTGATCGTGCAAGAGTTAAAGAACAATACTGGTTAGAAAAAACCGGTTTAAGATTTATGGATACTATGTCGATGCATGTATCTGTTAGCGGTGTTACTAGTTATCAAAGAGCTTTACTTAAATCAAATAATGCTGGTGAAAATGACTGGAGAAATTACAGTTCCTTAAATAGCCTTAGTAAAGTACATGAATTATATTGCGGTAGTGAATTAGCAAAAGAAAAACGAGATACGTTTATAACTGGTACATTAAATGATGTTCGCAATGAATTATTAATAAAATAAAATTGATGTACTTTTAATTTTTTTTAAATGTGTATATGTAATTTAATAAGCGTATCTGTATTAGTGTTTGTGCGCGCGCACACACACAGTCTATCTCTTTCTCTCTCCGTGCATGTGTGTGTGACTGTTTCATTCTTTCTCTCTGTTCCCTTAAATTTTGAGAAAATTGAAATAAAACCTCTTTTTTTCATTTCAAATTATTTTATCATATCATAAAGGCATTTACTTTTCGGTGAACAAAAATAATATTTAAACAAAATGCAATAAATCATAAATATACTTTAATGGATTTAGAAAGACCATAAAATTAATAATATGATTCGAAACCCCCCCCCCCCCAAATGATCAATTTATTTTGTATATAATCGTATAATTGGGGGTACAAATTAAAATAAAGGTCTATATAAATTTTATAAATGAATTTATTCATAAGTATTAGAACTTTTACAGTGCAATAAATTCATTAAATAAAAAGCTGAACTTTAAATTCACTTTTGTAATTTCCGCTTCCGTTCTTGGTATTTTTGTTAAAATATTCCTTTCTTGATTGTAATTAGCATAAATTGTATTACACCCTACGATGTAATAAACAGGAAATTGAAATATATCATCTACTTTAATGACAATTGAACTCCTACCACAAAATGAACGCTGACAACACAGTTGTAGGATTTTCTAGTAACGCGAATTTTTTCTGATGTACGTCTTACGCACACAACTTAATTTAAAATATTTATAATTTCATTTATATAAAATATTTATTTAAAAATTTAATTCAATGATTTTAGACTAAACTGCGCGCCCATACCGTTCTTTATACACGCGTGGGTGGTGGTACTAGGGGTAACTATAAATACTTTTTTATACTTAAAATATTATTCATTAATAGAAATCTACCTCCCCATATTTATCTATAAATACAGGATGATTCAGAAGGTAGGAAAACAAATATGGAAACTGATTCTACAACTTGAAATGTGCATATAAAATTAATATAGTTGTTTCTAAATCAGACGATCTTGGTTTTAATTCCTGAAAAGGGTTCGATATTTTTCACAAATCATTTTAAACATATTATCTTAGGCTTGTCACCCGTTGACAAACAGCATGAAACCAGATCCTGACAAGAAGTTGTTTCCCTTTGGATGATAGCGAGGAAGTAAAAAAAAGCCGCAGTTCGTCCTCGTCTGTGTCTTCCTTGTTTTACGTTGGGGGGGGGGGCGTGTGTTAAGGGTACTGCGGCTTTCTAACTATCACTAGTCGCCCGCTGGCAACCAACACCTTGCCAAAAACTGGAAACATGCTGTGTGTCACCCAAAGGCTCAATGAGCCCAGTGTCTCAACTGGTGCCCAGCCCCCCATTGGCGTGCCATGGTTTCATGACACAACCACCCAGTAATAAGCCTCGAGGATGTCGTATGTGCTTCTTCAGGCTAATAAAGTAAATGTGAATTTTATTTTAGTTACACGTTTTGAACTGTTGCTATGAAACAGAATTTATAATAACTTTATTGTTACTTTAATTTTAATTTTATACACTTTGAATTATTATTATTTTTTTACTTTTATAAATTGATTTTGTTTTTGAATTTTTGTCTTTTTATTTGAATTACTACTTTGTATCTAAATATATATATATATATATATATGTACTTAGTAAAGGGAAGTTGTATGTTTTTGTTTCTGACTGACTTAGTGTGTGTGTGGTTGTCTCCCTATTTCTCTCTCACTCTGTGTGTCTCTCTAGTCTGTGTGTGTGTCTCTCT
Source organism: Lycorma delicatula (assembly GCF_047948215.1). Lineage (NCBI taxonomy): Eukaryota > Metazoa > Arthropoda > Insecta > Hemiptera > Fulgoridae > Lycorma > Lycorma delicatula. The sequence goes on from NC_134462.1 coordinate 142,271,654, forward strand.
CTCCCTATCTGTGTGTATGTCACTGTCTCTCTCTCCCTATCTGTGTGTGTGTAGCTCTCTCTCACACACTCACTCACTGTGTGTCTGTCTCTGTCTCTCACGCTTTCTGTGTTTGCGTATATCTGTGTGTGTGTGTGTGTGTGTGTTTGTGTATGTCTCTTTTTATGTCTCTTACTGTCTCAATCTCTCGCTTCTTGTGTTTATGTATGTCTCTCTCTCCCTCCCTAACTGTGTGTGTGTGTGTCTGTGTCTCTCACTCTCCCTCTCTCTCTCTGTGTTTGTGTATGTATCTCTCTCTCTCTCTCTCTCTCTCTGTGTGTGTGTGTGTCTCTAGTCTGTGTGTGTGTGTGTATGTTTCCTCTCATTCCCTCATTCTGTCTCTCTCTGGCTTCTTGTGTTTGTGTATGTCTCTCTCTCCCTAACTGTGTGTGTGTGTGTGTGTGTGTGTGTGTGTGTGTGTGTGTGTGTGTGTGTGTGTGTGTGTGTGTAGCTCTCTCTCCCTAACTCTGTGTGTGTGTGTGTGTGTGTGTTTGTGTATGTCTCTTTTTATGTCTCTTACTGTCTCACTCTCTCGCTTCTTGTGTTTATGTATGTCTCTCTCTCCCTCCCTAACTGTGTGTGTGTGTGTCTGTGTCTCTCACTCTCCCTCTCTCTCTCTGTGTTTGTGTATGTATCTCTCTCTCTCTCTCTCTGTGTGTGTGTGTGTGTGTCTCTAGTCTGTGTGTGTGTGTGTGTGTGTGTGTATGTTTCCTCTCATTCCCTCATTCTGTCTCTCTCTGGCTTCTTGTGTTTGTGTATGTCTCTCTCTCCCTAACTGTGTGTGTGTGTGTGTGTGTGTGTGTGTGTGTGTGTGTGTGTAGCTCTCTCTCCCTAACTCTGTGTGTGTGTGTGTGTGTGTGTGTGTGTGTGTGTCGCTGCCTCAAACACTCTCTCGCTCTCAGTGTGAGTGTGTATGTTTACTCACATTACTTGTAGATAAAACTAGCGGTGGTGCTGCTCCAAAAACCTTTTATGGATCATATAAAAATTAGTTCAACAAATTTATTGGTAAAGGATTTTCTCAAATCTATATGCGATTAATATCGCTCCATTATCGATAGTTTTGCTTATTCAGATTGGGCCGCTTCTACATAAAAGTCTATGTTTCAATAAATTTTATCGAATTAAAACCACCATAATGTATTATAATACTTAATGAAGTATATAATCTTGTGCAGGTCTCAGGTTAACCATTCCTGAAATGTGTAGTTAATTGAATCCCAACCACTCAAAAATATCAGTAACTATGATCTTGTATTCAAATCCGTATAAAAGTAAGTGCCTTTACTAAGTTATAAACCTAAGAACTCTCGATTTTGAAATCGGTTGATTTTCAATGACGATTTAACCACTAGTCTAACCCGGTGTGGTAAATGGATGAAAATTATTTCAAGAAATTTAGTGCTAAATGATTTTCTAACATCTATCTGCCATTATTAATGCTGCGACATCGATAATTTTACTTATTCAGATGGCCGTTTTAACATGTTTTAGTCGATGTATCGAAAAATATGATCGAATTAGATCATATTTTGTTCTAAGTCTAATTTCTTATTATGTATTACAATATCATAGTACGAAATTGTCGATGGTTAAAACCATCTTCGCAAGCTTGTTGCACTAGATGTAGGTTATAAGCAGGAAATTTGTTATTATAGCGGTAAAATACATTAAAATTGTTCAAGCAGCTCCTTTTACGTTGATTTATTGTTAACACGATTTTTTCATCTGGCAACTTTGAATGCTTATAACTCTATAATGAAGGATTTAATAGAAAAACCGGTTACACCATCGTTTTTCTTGGAAAATTTTAAATGGAAATTTGGTGTATTATATCCATATTCGTATTTTTTAAAAAAATTACGTTTGATTCAACATGGCGAAAAAAATAAAAAAACTATCATAATGCAGGTTTTTTTAAAATCTATATAGAACTCCAGTTCTTTGGCTCTCCAAATATACCTGACGTAGCTTGGATTTTCTTCCGGAAAGGGGTGGGTGATAAGGGGGCTGATGAAGATGATAAAATAATAATAAGGGGGCTGGTCGGATAACTGGTGTAGCCGCGTGACTCAACACACCTAGAACCTCGTCAGATATTTTGCTGTGCTTGCTCCAACAGTCGGGCGGAACTAACCTATTGTAATTATAGAGCCTACAAAGAACAAATTTCACTTCTACGGTCGGCAGACTGGTGTAGCTGCGTGGTTTAACGCTTCAGGCACCTAGTGAAATGAGTAGTAATACTAGTGCCGACTGTCGGAACTAACCTATGTATGGTAATTTCACAACTTACATAGGTCACATTTCACCTGTATTGTCGGCTGACTGGTGTAGCCGCGAGACTTAACGCACAAGGTATCTAGTCACAGGTGTAGCAGTGGTAGCGTCGACAGTCGGGACTAACTAAAGTATTGTAATTTCACAACGTACATGGAACGTATTTCACTTGTATGGTCGGCAGTCTGTTGTAGTTGCGAGACTTAACGCTGGTACATAATCAGAGGTCTAGCAGTACTAGCGTCGATAGTCGGTCCTAACAAAAGTATGGTAATTTCATATATTACATGGAACAAATTTCTATTCTATGGAAGACTGGGTTAGCCGCAAGACTTAACGCAGTAGGAACCTAGTCAAAGTGTAGCAGTTCAAGCGTCGGAAGTCGGCCCTAACTACAGTGTTGCAATTTCAGAACATCCGTAGGTCACATTTTACTTGTACGGTCGGCAGACTGGTGTAGCCGCAAGACTTAACGCACCATGTACCTAGTCAGAGAAGTAGCAGTGGTAGCGTCGACAGTCGATAATAACAAAACTATTGTAATTTCACAATATAAAAAATACAAATTTCACTTGTTTGGTCGGTAGATTGTGTAGCCCCGAGCCTTAACGCACCAGATACCTAGTCAGAGATTTGACAGTGCTAGCGGATTTCACTTACATAGAACTAATTTCTGTCACATGGTCTGCAACCTGGTGTAGCCACGTGACTTATCGCACCAGAAAGCACCAGGAGGTTTTGCTGTCTAGCGTACTAAGCTATTGTAATATTGGATTCATGATTTTCAATGCTATTTGTGTGTTACGGGAAATATCTGTATATCTGCTCAGTTTTAAAGGACTGATTATCAAAAACCGATTCTTTTACATATACTGTTCTCATGTGTTGTTCATGCCTGGGTGAATGTTTGTGTCATGGTAAGATCATCAGCCATTGAACTATAACATTAAATTATTGATTTTGTGTTTCAGGAAAGTGAATCTTTGCAAGTGAAAGAGGAGCCGCTTAGTAATGGGTGTGATAATTTTGATGGACAGATCCTCTTGTGACTGAAGGGACCAACCTAATTAAATTAGAAGATCATAAAATCAAAAATGAAGCAGTAAGTTAGTTTTACTCGCCCTTTCAGAGTGTATTTAGTGGAGTAATTATATGAATGAAACTCTATGTATGCACTTAATATTGATTTTTTAATTTGACATCATTGCATTTTTTTTACCATGTTTGGTTTATTTTTTAGTAATACATGAACTTTCAAGTACGAGGATCATTACAGTTCTGATGTTTTACTAGACTGATTGATATGTACTGCCACATTGGCCAAAAAGATACTGTTCTTTTACCACAATAATTTGCCGGTACACATAGCTCTGATAGTAGTTGCAAAACTCAATGATAATTTACACTTTGACAATGACATCTGGAAGCATGTGCTGTATTCACCTGACTTGGCTTCAATTAATTACTTCTTCCTTTCAAATCTAAAGAAATGGCTCATTGGACAAAGATTTATTTCTTATGATGCAAACGTGAGGAGAGAACTGCTCATCTCGCAGAGTTGGACAAATCACATCATACTGATAATATAAAAAAATTTGGAAAATCTGAGTAAATGAATCAAATTGCAAGAGAATTAAGTTGAAAGTTAAAAAAAATTCTTCAAAACCTTCCTGAACAACCGCCATATTTGTTTTAAATTGACTTATAAAATTAATTTTCTCAGAATTAAATTTGTGATTAATGTGTTTGCTATTTTGTTATTTTTTGCAACATACACTTTGAGAAAATAAAGTGTATAATATATATATATATATATATATATATATATATATAAATAACAATTGTAATATTCTATTAATAGTAAATTCATATAAAAATAAAATTAAATCAGTTTTGTTCTTTTTTGCCCTAATTTTGTCATAATATTTGGATTTTTCTAAAATTTTTAGCAAGATAGATTTTAATGGTATTTACTACCAAAAATATTTATTTTTAGGATATGTGATTTGTATATAAGTGGTATTATTGCTAAGTTCCAGTCAGAATAAAATAAAAAAAAACATTTATTGGAAATTAATTAGTTTGTAATTTGTGTTCTTTATCTTTTTTTTTTAAAGGAATCTGAGATCTTATTGAATGATGATGTTTCACCACAGGTTAATCTTAATATGAAAAGCAATGAACTTCGAATAAAAGATTTTCGTACAGTAAAGACAAAAGATGGGATGGTATTTTATCCATGTCGTGTAATTACATCTATTATGGTGTTAGTGCAATCACAGTAATTGAATTCAGTTGTATAATCTTGGGTTGGTGAATTGTGTCAGTTTTCTGTATGACCTTATGAATTTTGTTTGTTAAAAAATGAAATGGAATCCTCTTTCCTAAAAATCTTGGCAATTTTGTAAAAATAGATAATGTTTACTACCATTCACTCTAAACTGTCAACATTGTCAGGAAAGAACATAAGCAGAGGCGGCTCATAGCCAAAATTAGTGGGGGTGCTGCTCCAGAAAATTTTTTAAAATAAAAGTACCAAAAAAAAAAAAAGAATCAAATAGAATAACTGGAAGCAGCATAATAATCTAATTCTACACTTTATCACATTCAAGAATATGGTACACAGTTTTTAAGCCCAATTAAAATCCATATTCGGTTAACCGAATAAATAATAAAATGTCAATACAGATAATATTTTTTTAGTATTATTAGGTAATAATAAAATGTCCGCTTAAAAGCACTATAGTGCTTTTAAGCGGACATTTTGTGGATTTTAATCCATTTTATGGATTATAATCCAGTGGTGCTTAATTTAAATTTCTATGTACACAGAAACAATTACATAATTAGTTTTTACTAATTATCTTCTCTTTCCAGCTTGTTTTTGGACAGATTTGGCAATCAAAGAGCCCTTGCTTTCCACCATATTCTGATCACTACTGAAAAACAACTAAACCACTTTCATATTCCTCCTACCCATTAAGATAGAAAAGGGAAGAACAAGGAACGTTCCATATACACGCGGAGTAAAAAAAACTACCTTCCACCAGCACGCCAGGATCAGCACTGCAGGAGCAAAAGTGCTCTCTCTCCCTCGCAGCCTCGCGTGCAACTTCCAATGTGCGCATGTGCACAACAGCCAAATACCATGCTGCTGGAACTGTGAAGCGCATAGTTCCATATAAAGATTTCTGTATCTTTTTCATAAACTGGGGGATGGCTATTAAAATTAAGCTAAGGATTATATATTGTTAAAGTATAAAGAAAGAATTAAAGAAAAAAGGACTCATTATATTAAATGTTATAGATAATAACAAGTGGAAATAGGGAGTGCTGCAGTTCCACAGAGCCTATATGCGAGCCACCACTGAGTGTAAATGTATCACTTTAGATGTTATTAACAAATTACAGGTTATATAGCAATTAAAAAAAAAAAAAATACTTGCTGACAAACAACAACCTTGGGGGTTTTGCATTAAATACATCAGGCTGACTGAATGCATATTTACCTACAGATGCAACTCATAAGTTACTAACACAATAAAAGCAACATTTATAACTAACCTCATAGAAACAGAACTCGCATGAAGGCATTAACAACATACACATTTTATATATAGTACAAAAACTGAGATCTCAATGCAACATTAAATTTTACAATTATAAATTTGACAAATATATTAAATAAGCAAATACAGCATTGATTGAATACATTATTTACCCACATCCTTAAGGGGTTTCTAACGTTTTTAAACAAGTATTATTAAAAATACAGTAGAATCACATTTTCATCTTTGAAGATGTTTTGGAAAAATAATTTCCACAAAATTTGCAAGTAAGTTAACACTTTTTAGAATTTGTAAAGTAGTAAAAATGTTTATGTAATGATACTTTTTTTTTATCAAAAATTCCTATTAGTTTAAGTGAGCTTTTATAACTCATTTAAACTCATTTTTAATTTATTTACAAAATTATAGTAATAGAAATGTTAATTTAATAATAGATAAAAGAGAACATAATGAAAGGTAAACTGTTTCTTTAACTTGCTCACTCACTCTTTTTCTATATACAGTGTTTCTAAAATGGTGGACTGGCTATACATTTTCAAATTCTACTTGCAAAAATAATTGAAAATTGGTTAACAAATAGCTGAATTATTGCAAAAAATTTATGTAATTTTGCATCTGTTTTCATGTCCTCCACTTTACAATCAATTCCATTAAATATTAATTGTTTTTATTTATTGTTAATTCTAGTATTGTAAATTAGTATCAATTTAAGTCATAATTTTCTCACAATAATAGACCTAATAATTAAAAAAATAAAACAACTACCTGTGATAATCTTACATTAATTGTAGAACATTAGGTACACTTTTTTTTAAAATAAACAGTTAACAGTTGTTAAAAGCTATAAGAGATGTTCAAAGTGTCCACCATTAGAAATTACACAAGTCTACAGTCTTTTTCAGAGAGATTGTCTTAACCGTTCAAAAATTCCATGAGTATTCCTAATTTCTTGAAATCCATTTTGGATTCTTTGTTGAAGATCCTCAATGCTGAGTATTGGAGTTGAATAAACAATATGTTTCAAATGGCCCCACAGGTAGAAGTCAAGAGTGTTTATCAGGTGATCAGGCACTGGTCCTTCGCGGTCAATCCATTTTTCATAGAAAGTTTCATGCAGGAAATCTGATACCGACTGACTGAAATGTGCTAGAGCTCAACAGACATGAAACTACATATTCTCTCTTAATTGTAGAGGTAGGTCTTTCAAAAAATGTGAAAGATTTTCAGTCAAATGAGCAAGATAATTTTCTCCATTTAAATGATTTGGTAGAATGATGGGGCCCAAAATATAGTCATTAAAAATACCTGCCCATATGTTCCGGGAAAACCTTTGTTGATGGCTACTTTGGAAGATACCATGAGGATTCTCGTCGCTTCAGATACGCTGGTTGTGATAATTTTGAAGACCATTCCTGTTGAAAGAAGCTTCACTTTTATATTGTTACCAATTATAGTCACTGTGTAAAATTATTCAAAAGTGAAAAATTAATATCAATTGTTTTATTATTATGTAATATTAAATTTTATTTTGAGAAAATTATTAATAATTTGATACTAATTTACAATACTAGAATTAACAATAAATAAAAACAATTAGTATTTAATCAAATTGAATGTAAAGTGGAGGACATGAAAACACACACAAAATTATAACATCAATTTTCTGCCATAACTTGGCTATTTGTTAGTAGATTTAAAAAAAATAAAATATAATTTTGTTCAAAATAAAAGATGCAATTAGAAAATAACATAAATTTTGATAAAACTAATATTTAGAGATATAACAGATTGAAAAATAAACATGGCCACCATTTTGTAATTTGAGCTATTTAAATCCTGATTTGTTGCTAATTTTAAAACTTTATTACCAAGACGCTTATCAAATATTAATGTGATTCGTCTATCTGAACTAGAGATATACATTTCTATACAAAAAAAAATACAAAATTGCATTCAGTGGCAGAACGAAGGAGAAATTGCCATTTTTCCTAAGGATTGTTTAATTTTACAATTCGAAAAAGTATAGCCAGCCCAGCATTTTAGAAACACTCTGTATATTTAAAAGGAAGACTATACTATATTTATTACAAGTGTCATATATAATTACAAGTCATAAATTATTTTACTTACAGTGTCCAAACAAATACTATAAATTATTGTGAAGATCAGAAAGTTCATTTTGAAATAAAGGTTGGAGTATCTAGGAAAGATAATAGAAAATTGAATGCTTATATTTGTTCACATGAAAATATAATATTTTGTTTTATTGTTTCTGAACTGCATTTTATTAATAAAAACAGACTATTAGTTCAAGTTTTTCACATTATTTTTTTATCGATTATTTATTGTTAATACAATGTATATATTGTAAAACAATGTGTGTAAGTAAAACAATGCAACTGCATCTTGTTTATAATAATGAAATCATAGTAGTCATATGAAGAGAAACTTTTTTGTTACGATAAGAATATGCATTTCAGAAACAATGCATTCATTATAAATACTTTATATAAACAAGTTTTTTTTTAAATTTTTTTTGGCTGATGTAATAGTGCATTATAACTGGCAATAGCCTACTTAAAAAATTGCAATTAGGCTTGTCCAGACTCAAGCATATCAAATGTGAGGACCACAATTTTAAATCATCAAATACATGGGTAACATTAGCTTTCAAATTAAGAAAAGTAATGTTTATTTACTTGCCTTTGAACAAGGATCCTGCTGCTTCATGGAATAATTGCTGTAGTAAACAATTTAAATTATTAAAAACCAATAATGAAATGACGGGTTCATTAACGAAACATTGGGTTCAAAACTTGGTCACCTTAATGAAATATATCCCTCCAGAAGCTCTTTAGAAAATAATTGCCAGTATTAATGGATTTCAGTTGTAACCTAGTGGAAATTGGCACTAAGTAAGCTCTAAATGGCCCTTTGGCCGTTAATTTGAAAGCGAGTTGTTTGTTATTTTTAATAGTTTTAAAGTATCACAATGCATTATGTTATTCTACCAGTTATCAGTTCATATTGGTACTAACCATAACCCAGTAAAATGGGTTTATAATGAATTTAAAAGCATAATCTGTTTGTAGGAAAAAAATATTGTTGATTATTCTAGGGAAAATATTATTCATCTTTTAATCACATACTTCTCACAACTTTTTTTTATGGTGGTTAGTGATAACAGTTTTAGAAGGTGGTCATTTTTCCAGCAAACTGAACCAAATTAAAAGTATTATGAAAGCTTTTTACCTATAAAAAAATGTTTTCAGTGATGAAACTGTGAACAGTTTTCATTAATGACTGGTGATAGCAGGTTTTTACACTGCTGAAGTTACTGGTGGCAGTTTTTTTTTTTGAGTAACAAATACATTATTTATGATGTGGTCAAAAAGCATATTACATTTTAACTGTGTGCCCGTTTAGTCTATGACAATACCTTATGGTGGTTCCGAAGGCTAAACAGAAAGAAAACATATGCCAGCATTATACACTTTTTTTTGGTCTGTTTGTTGTAGTTCAGGTGTTTCAAATTGTGGATCTTGATATATTTCAAGATTTGTCAATAGAGGAGAATAACAATGTCCTAGAATGTATTTGCCGAACTTCAAATACTGATTCAGAACACCAAAATGAGCATAAAAGTTCATATTCTAAAAGTCCTATTTTGCTTTGTTTTTCATCTGGATGCCATTTTGTTATTTTCAACAAAAAAATGATTTCTTGAACGGGTATACCTACTTTAATTAAATTTGGCAGATTTAACACTAGTGTCTTATTCTACAAAATAAAACATTTTTAAAACGTCACCTTAAAAATTTCAAAATGGTGGCCATCCTGATTTTTTAAATCTTCAATATCTTTGTAATTACTGCGATCTTTGATCAGATTTTTGTCTATTACAAAATTTATTAAGCATTTCATTTTAAAAAAAGTACACCTCATTTGTAAAAATCCATTGACAAATAATTGATTTATTGCAGAGAATTAACCCAGCAGTACTTTTGCGCACCATAATGCAGCTGATTATTTTTTTCCTGTTTTTATTTCGTCTATTAAAGGTAATAAAAATGATAAAAATAGATAATAATAGTAAATTAATAAAAATTATCACCCTTACAAAAATCAGTTTGTCTTTTTTTATTATTTTTAATGAATTACATAATAGTTTAATCTTATAATTCATTACTTAAATGTTAAGTTAAATAAATTGTGAAAATTCTATTTTTATTTTTTGCTAAATAAAAGTAGTATTGATAATATTTTTATATAATAGAAATTATTTTTACTTTATAGGCCTATACATATTTAAAATAATTAAAAGATGTTTGTTTGTTTACACATTTGTAATCTATATTATGTTACAAACAATACAACACACCAAGCTGAATTATTACTCCATATGTATGTTTCAAACTGAATTTTGTTAGTTTGTTTTTACACTTAATACTATTCTTCAAGAGAACAGGATCAAGCTGTTTAAAATAAGCTTTAGATTAAAATATTTTTTCATTTCTTTTCTAGGTAGTTGTACAACCCTTGTTACCTGAGTACTGCCTGTATTAGACGATCTGTGAAGAGGTTGACTCCCTTGCCATCAAGTTATCAGATTTTATGATAATCATATCATACTTGATAAAATTTAAAAATAAATAAATAAACCTTAATTTTCTTACTTGTTAAAAAGTTTTTACATTGTACTCAAATATTTGTCAATAAATGCCTTCAAATGGTTTTTAAATGTGCACATTTTTTAAATATGTAATCAGACAATGTTTTTTATTTATACAATTATAACCAATGAAATAAAAAAATTAATTTAATTTTGTATAAATTTAAATTTTGTTAATAATTCTCACTTAGTTGTATTATATTGTTTCACTAAATAATTATTATACTTCTACATTAATGCATTTATTAAAATAGAAGTACAATATCTCCTTCATTTTTGTTAATTAATTTTGCATTTTGTGAAGTTACTTAGATCAAAGTTTTCCCAAAGTTTTCTTTGATTCTTCCAGGAAAATGTTGGAACAATTTCTTCTGTAAAAATAATCAGTAGTGCAAATGTAATCTTTAACACAGATAAGGCTCATAAATAATGATGCTGTTATCACAAATAACAAAGATTAGTATACATGTCAAGTGTGTAAAGTATGGTTTAGGTAGGAAATTATGTTACAAGTGTATAAACCAGTCAAACGATGAGACAAAAGAAAAATGAATGAATACTGAAAAATTTTATTTAATCACTATGACATATATTTTACATTGGACACAACAAAAAATTGCTTTTAAGACTTTTTACTGTCAAATTGATTATGAATAGATGAAAGAAGGAGCAGTTCAACTTTATGAACGGTTTGCTTTTAAAGGTATGAAATTTCTGTCCTGTGTTAACGATCAACAATTCATTGTAAAACAAGGTCTTAACTATGATGTTATTTTAAAAACAGTGGCGGCTTGTAGCTAAAATTAATAGGGGTGCTGCTCCAGAAAAGTTTTAGCCTTTGTTCTAAAATTATCTAAAAGGAAACAAAAATGTATAAAACAAAAATTTATTCAGAAACTTGATAAAATCCTAAAAGAACAAAATCAAATATTTTTTACTTACTTAACCTAAATTGTTACAGTTCAAGCTTGATCTATTTATTTAAAAATGAAATCTATTCTTCTTGTTTTAATTTGTATGAAAAGATCAATAATTTTCTCCTTGATTTCTGGAAGACAACTGAGGAAATTTTTCTCCATTGAAAACACTGCAAGTGCATTTAGTCTTTCGAATTCATAGTGCTTCTTAGAAAAGTTTTTATTCTTTTCAGTATTGAAAAGCAAAGTTCTGCCTCTGATGTAGTCATAGGAATGGAACTGTCAAGAGGATTTTTATCAGTTTTGTAATTCCACAAAGAACATCATCTGGATAATTTTCCAAGATAAATTTCAGCAGCTCAATTAATTTGTAGTATTCATGAATATCAGACCTACAATAGAATACTTTTAGTTCAGTTTCAAGCTTTTCTTTGTTAATGATTGGATATGCTTCAGTGGTCAGTACTATCTCTTCTGAAGATGTTCATTCTTAAAACTAGTGAAGCATTTCTTCATTGAAATGCTTCATTAGCATCTCAATGAAGATGAAACCGTTGGTTGTGCATTTGTTGTTAATGAAAGAACTTATATGTTTGGTCTGCCCGTTATTACAAGTGTGTTTACCGCTGAACTATACGCTATAAATAAGGCTCTAAATATCATTAACCCTACATTTAGAAAAATCCTTATTTGCAGTGACTCGTGTAGTCCCCTCCAAGCCTTAAAAAACTTTTATTCCAAACATCCTATCGTCATTGAAATTTACAATGCAATCGCTGAGTTAAATAATCGCAACTCAGAAGTAAGTTTTTGCTGGGTCCCTAGCCATGTAGGGATTCCAGGTAATGAACATGCAGATTCCGCTGCCAAAGATGCATGCAATCAACCTCCTTTCACCACCCATGTTGCTACTTTTGATTTTACTAATTATGTAAAACAATCTTTTAAGATGAAGGTAGCAAGGTGACTGGATGCCTACTGTAGATAATAAACTCCGGCAGATTAAAGATTCTGTGTTACCATGGGACTCCTCATGTAGAAAATCTCGACGTGAGAAAGTAGTCCTCTGTCGATTGCGGATAGGACACACGAGTACCAGATGACAAGAGGACACGCATCCCTATGCGTACGATGCAACTGCTACATACTCGTGGACTGCATATGATATGCGGCATTGCATCATAAATTTAAACTACCCAGAAACATCCGTGGTGTCTTGTGCAATGTTAATAAAGTTTTAAACCAGATGTTTCTGTTTTTGCGTTGCGTAGGGTTAACACAAAAAATTTAATTTCTATGGTTCTGTGTTTTGCTTTTGTTATCTGAGTAGGGAGCCTTTTACACTCCCTATCGGAATTTGTCAAATTTTATATATATTTTTTTTTGTTTTATTATTTATTTGCTTTTATGTTTTAAAACTTTTGTCTGTGATATTAGTTGTAAGTTTTTAAACATAATAGTTTTAAGTTTTATTTCCCTTTTTTAATTTTTGTTTTTTAATTTAGTTTTAATTTTTTATTATATATTTTGTATTAGTTTTAACTTTTATTTATTTTTACTATTTTAGTTTTTAACCTAGTATTAAGTTTTATGTTAATGTTTTTATTATTTTTTAGCTTTTTTTATATTCTTTTAGTACTTTTGTTATCCGAGAATGGGCCTTTTACACCCATCTCGGACTTTGTTAAATTGTATTTGCTTTTATTTTTATTTTTTACCTGTGATATTAGTTTTTAAGTTTTACTTTTATCTACTAGTTTTAATTACTTTTATTTATTTTTTTTCATAAAAAAATCCGGGCGATGTAACGTGCAGATGTTTTTCGCCCTCAAAAAAAAAAAACTGCCTTTACTAGAATTTAAACCTTAAAATTCTTGACTGAAATCATTTGATTTATGATGTCAAGTTCACCACTAGACCAACCCACTGGGTTATTCTTTTTTATTACAGTAGACTCTTGACTGTTATTCCCCTTTGTATGCCTATCCTAAAGCCTGCTATATTATGGACCCTGAAGATAATGCTAAAATCTATATTTTTGAAAAAATGGACTGTTTCTCCCTTGTAGTCTTCAAATATATAATATGAGTATATGTATGAATTCAGTTTTGTCTTACTATATTTATATTTCTGACAATATTTATAATGTCTTCTTTATATTTTGAGTCTAATATTATATCTTTACAGTGTAAAGATCAAATAAAAACATTTAACAAAAAAATTTTCTTTTAACAATGTTTGATCAATAACATAGTAATGTCATGTGTTACAATCATTTCTATTGGGATTTCCAGTAGAAGTACATCTTTTAAATTTTGGTTCATACCTAATTTTAACGAGTTTCAATCTAACAAAGATTACAGGTAGATAAATCTATTTACTTGCAATGAAGACTTCTAAGAAGGAATCTGTGAAAACTATATAGAAACAAACAGAAATTGAAAAGAAACTCCACTAGAAAAAAGTTCTGGAATAAAATTAGGAACAGGAAGAGTTAAATAACATCAAGAACAAAGTAAAGGAGAAAAATCAAAAAACTTGAAATATCAGAAAGAAAAGCAAGAACTACAACATCAAGAGATATTTATAAATTATACAAGTTAAGCAAAAATAAATAAAAGAAAAGAAAAACAGAAATGACAGAACTGTAACAATCTGGGCAGTGAGAATAAAGTTTAATGAACCCCCACCACTCCAATAACAGTTTGATTGCACCCACTCCAAAAACTGTTTTGCATTCTGATATTAATTATTAAAAATTGTAAAATGTATGTGAACTAATTAGATTGAATGTTTCTTTTTAATTGCTGCTATGTATAATTATTTATAAAAACATAAATACACTGACGTTTTATTAGTGCTATTATTAATAATGTGGCAAAGACTTTAAAAAAGCAAATAATGAACAATGTATTCGTGCTTTCGTTTAATTTTAAAAACAAATAAAGAAATATTATGCATAAAAACATATTAATTGTGTAGGCAACAGTCAATTTCATAAAAATAACATCTTTCAGGTGACTATTTTGCTGCTATATGCACTATTAAGTCTGTTGCTTGCTTCACTCATCATTCTTTCAGCATCACCACAGAATTTTATTAATATCTAGTTGGATACAATGTTTCAGATCCTCTATACTCTCTTTTAAATTATGTCATCCAATATTTTATTGAAGCAGAATTTTTCATATCGTGGTTTATTTAATCACAGTAATTCATACATTTAATTTTTTGACATATCTTTTGAGCAAGGGAAATTTCTGGTTTGTAGCTGTTTCCTTGTATCAGTTCTTGTTTCCTGCAATTTCGATTCAGCACCTTGTGCAGTTTTGCGTTGTGATAACAAGTGTTTCAATAACTGAATGAGATGGAAGATTGATATTAACTTTTTTACCCACTGTTTTGTATCTCTTCTGATGTGTTCCTTGCTTCTGGTTCAGTTTTAAAATCAAAAGTGCATTTTTAAATTTCTGTCCATCATTAATGGTCTGTCACCAATATCATTCTCAATTCTTCGGATGCAGTTTTTTTTGTATCCATTAATAGACTCATCAATCCAACCATAAGTTTTATGTGTGTTGAGTGAATGTATATGACTAGTCTGAAAAAATAATTGGTTTTCGTTCCTTTCTGTAAATTTTCATTTGAATTCAATAATTATTAACCTCCATGATATGTTTACTGTATTTTTCTACCAAAATATTCTTTTATTTTCAATTTGTTTCTACATAAAACCCACACTCATCAGAATTTAACTTAAAGTTTAATTTGCAAATTACCTGCAGAATGCGGGTGTTCTGTTTTTAAAACCATTAACTAGATCGCCAATGTACGTAATTCTTACGTGTGTCAAGATATAAAGGCGCCATTGTGAGTTCTGTGATTCCCACAACTCCCCACCCTCCAAGCAGTGCTTCCGCTGCCCAGTACAACATCAGCTACTGAAGTCGCCACATTGTTTCTACCTCGTCCGTATTCGTCAGATAGAATATTCAAAAACTAGGTACGTAAATTTTACGTATAGTTGGTATTAGTGTCCAGTTATTGTACGTGTCTTTTACGTATAGTTGGTATTAATGCCCATTTATTATACATATTTTTTACGTATAATTGGCAATAAGTCCTACTATTTTTGACGTAAATTTTACGTATTATTGGTAATATAGGTTAATTATTTTCTTTATCTTTTCAGCTCCAAAAATGTCGAAAATCTACACAGATCCCGATGAAATATTGAGGATGATAAATGAAATGTCCGACTTTGATGAAGATGAAGTGGAAGACAACGTAGAAGTGGAGGAATTAAAGGATCCTGATGACAGTGACGAAGACCCGGATTACATTCCAGATGAAGCCGAAATCGAAGAAGAATTCAACAACAATATTTGCCAGATCGAAGAAGAGTCTACCCAAAAAAGGAAACAAATTAAAATAAATGTCACCGAGCCTCGGGTGAGAGAAATTACATCCGATTTCATAATAACGTTAGACAACCAAGAGCTTGTAGGTAAAGATGGCTACCGGTGGAAAACATCTCCTCCAGTTTGGCAAGGGAAAACTTGTAAAAGAAATATTATATACACAGCCCCAGGTCCAAACCCTATTGCTCGACAATGTCTCAGTCCGTTAGATTGTTTTTCTTTATTTATGACTGACGATATCTTAAGTAAAATAGTAGGACATACCAACGAAGAAATATCAATTGAAAGAGATCGATATAAGCAAAGTGGAAATTCCAGCCTAATGGATACGTCCTCGTTGGAAATAAATGCCCTTTTTGGATTGCTGATATTGTCAGCGGCATTAAAAAATAATCATCTCACAACTGAGATGTTATTTGACGAATCATATAGCGGTTCAAGGTTCAAAAGTACGATGTCGAGGACGCGTTTTAATTTTTTAGTAAACTGTGTTCGATTTGATAACAAAACAACAAGAAAAGAACGACAGGCACTAACTAAACTTGCTCCCATATCGGAAATTTGGGATATCTTCAGAATGAACTGTAAGAAATCGTACAATCCTGGTTCATACGTCACCATAGATGAACAACTGATTGGATTCAGAGGCCGTTGTCCATTTCGTATGTACATTCCATCTAAACCGAATAAATATGGGATCAAGTTAGTTATGATGTGTGATAATTCCACGAAGTACATGATAGACGCCATCCCTTATCTTGGGAAAGGCACCGTTCCAAATGGAAAGCCTGCAGCCGAATTTTTCGTAGAAGAACTTTTAAAGTCAATAAAAGGAAGTAACAGAAATATAACGTTTGACAATTGGTTCGCAAGTATACCATTGGCTAAAAAGATGCTTGAGATGAAACTAACTGTCATTGCGACAATTAAAAAAAATAAAAGAGAACTGCCACGAGAATTTGTCAAATCAGGTTCCTGCTTGTTCCTATTTGATGACGACATGACTCTATTATCGTATAAACCAAAACCTAATAAATTAGTGACCATGATCTCAACTGCACACAAAGATGGTACAATCAACAAAGATTCCAATAAACCAGAAATCGTGATGAATTACAACAGCACTAAAGGGGGCGTTGATACCTTTGATCAGATGACCCAAAACATGTGTTGCAACCGCAAAACTAAAAGATGGCCTTTGTGTTTTTTTTATAACATGCTTAATATTTCCACACTAAATTCATTTGTTATTTATACGCATAATAATTACAAAATTAAATTAAGACCACTCAATAGATTGCGATATATGTTGAAATTAAGTGACGAGCTGATAGCGCCATGGCTAAAAATTCGTTATGCACTCCCGAATATCAATAGCGATCTGAGGTTGTCAATCGGCAAACTTCTCAACCAGCCAGTAGAAACTGCTCCTAACCCAAGTCAGAAAGGTAGCAGAACATACTGTTCATATTGCAGCTACACAAAGAAAAGAATGACTACAACATATTGTGCAAGACCCGGCTGCTCGAAGCCGATTTGTGGGGAACATCAAAAGAAAATGTGTTTCCAATGTACATTGTAACAATATTATTTTTTGTACAAAATGTTAAGTTTTTTAAAATATATTTTATATTTTTTCCGTTGAATTTAGAAATATAACGTGTATTATTTTGTTTAAACTGTATGTATTTAAATTATTATAGCGTATATTTAAAACTTATGATGAAAAATTTTTTTACATTTAATATATATAAATATGTATGTATTTTTATTCATAATACGATTTAAATATATTACAATATAAGTTACAGTGTCTCTGCTCTAACCAATTTTTCTTAACATGCCTGTTTTCACGTTTAAAAAGAAAAAATCACATATACACGTAAATTTTACGTATTGTTGGTAATGATGTACTATCTATCTACATTGGCGTTCTAGGGTTAATCCTCCTCTAGCATGACGTCGCATGGCAGAGAGCTGAAAAAAGATTATAGTAAATATTGTAAAAAATAATAGTAATTATTTATATAAGTTTTTCAAACATTTTCAACCGTTCTATAAAAACCGCATAATAAGTTTTAATTATTATCCACTACATCTAGGAAAATATGAAGTAAAACATTTAGGCATCGGACTGGTTTTGAAGTATCACTTTATCTTTACCAGCATTATATTATGAAAACATGTAATTTAATATTAAAACTGCTCAACAGTTAAACAGACAGACAGGAAAATTTTAAATAATTAGAAAAACTGAAATGAAGTTGCTAACCTTTATTTGATGTTGAAAATATGTTCTACAAGAGTGGAAGTTTCAATTTATATTACTTTATAAAAATTACTTCACTTAAGTGTTGACCATTTTTGTGTACACATTCAGTAAGTTGATTCTGAAAATTTTGCATAAAATAGCGCAATGTGTTCTCTGGGATGTTGGTGATTTCCTCTTCAATCTATGTTTTGATCCGGGCAAGGTTTCTTGGTCTACTCTGGTACACAACACTCTTCAGGTGTCCCTGTAAAAAGAAGTCAAGGATTAAAAGGTCTGGAGACTGGGGCAGCCAAGCCATGTTAGCCGTCCTTGAAATTATGCAATCCCCAAACTAACATCTCACTGCTGCCATAGACTGTCGGGCAATATGCGAGGTGCCTCCATCCTGTTGAAACCAGGTTTGCTGATAGTCAATATTTGCAAGAGAATGGAGCCTAGGAGCAAAAAATGTTTTTAGCATGTTGTCATACGAGGTGTCTGAGAAAAGTAATGAGATTGGTAACACTGCGAGCTTTTTGGACTACAAAACATTATATATAGGCTTATAAATATATAAGGAAATCTTAAAATAAGTTAATGGTATTTTTGTACTCTTCATATCTCAAAACGTAAAGAAAATATCATTTTCTTCTCCCATTCCCCCGTGTGACCGAAACAAAAGCCGTACTTTTTTCGCTCAGATTTTTTCGAACTTAAATTGAGCGTAACTCAAAGAACACTCATCAATCTTCATAAAATTTTCATATGCATAACTTCAGATATACTACTACAGCATACCTAAATTTCAATGAAATTGATTAAGTAAAGTAATTTTGAAGATATTAGGGCCACAAAATTTAATATATAAGGCCTAAATATATATAATATATATATATATATATATATATAGATACATATTTACGTAGACACATATTTACATAGCCTATGACAAACGTTAAGGATTCCAACGCGTGATCATACATCTAAATCGGTTCAGTCGTTGAGCTGCTATGGTGGAATAAACATTCATATATATATATATACCCTAAATACATTACACTCCTTTTGGGGCAGTCGTGTAAAAAAAAACAAAAAAAAACATTTTTTAATTAAATTGAATATTAGATGATTTTCTTCTCGCTTTTTTTTACCAAACATTTTATAAGTGTTTTAAAACTCATCTTTGTAAATCAAAATAAACAATGAAGGAATTTCTTAACGTGCTCTTTTCAAAATACACGTCTGCCAGTCGGTCATAAAAATAAATTGTTTTTCTCAAAGACGGACTAAGTGCATATAAAAAAAGATATTTGCGAAATTGCACTTGAAAGCGTCAATATTTGCCGACAAAGACACATGTATAAGGCCTCCTAAACATTTATTAACCGTTTCGGAAATTGTATTGAAGATCTTAGAACTAACCGCTCGACGTGCGGTTAGTTCAAGATTGAAGGGTTTAACACTTTAACACATTGAAGGGTCATGTAACTTTCTACCTGCCTGTACTATGTTGAAATTGTACGACGCGTTCGTTAAATAATTTTTTATTTGTTTTTATAAAGGTTATTTTTCCGCCCCCCCCTCAAATTGACCGCTCTGGGTCCGTACCTAGATCTGGGCCTGTCCACACCAATGGTCTATAGTAACAAAATATATTTTTTTCATTTTTGAAAAACCTTCTTTAATCTAAATCTATCCTGAATGTTACTATTAAGTTCATTCTATTAAAATTTTATTTTATCCGAATGCTTCCTCTTGAGTACGGGAATCTCCAAAATATAAAAAAATTCTCAATTTTAAATATTTAATTCTCAAAACGTATTTTGTTAAACAATAAAGTAACAAAAAAAATTAACCCCTTCCCCTTCCGTTGATGGGGAGCTGCCAAAATTAAATAAAAAAAAAAAAAAAACGTTTTTTAGATTTATTTAAAATTAATCTTAGTGAATATTTTAATCGATAGAAAGAAACCTCTGATGAATAAGCCAATATTATAAAGAAGACGAAAACATATATTTCGATATACGATTGTAATTTTTTTTTTTAATTATTACCTTCATAGGACAAAATATTGTTGATTTTTGCATTCGCAAATGTTGAATAACATTTACAATTTAAAAAAAATATATAATAAATTTTATTTGACAACATAATTTTTTTGTATTATTAGCAGACAATGCTCGCTATAGTTAGATTTGAGTATATATATATGTATATAGATTAAATTAACACAATTGAAAGTTTGATAAAATATTCAAAAAATTAACACTAAGAACTTCACAAAATTTAACTTTTCACTTTTCCATTTCCCTTTTCCCATTTTCACCTTTTCCAATATTCCCTATTTCTCTTTTTTATTTTTTCCCATGTTTCCGTTTTTCCCGGAGCGTAAATCGGTCCAGTAGTATTTTAGTCTATAGATGAGATATATATCAACATTGCATTTCATATATCATATGTATATATTCTGATTCAAATCGGTCCATAATAACAATTTTTCTAAATATCTCAACCTCAGTGCCACCTAGCAATACTATTTTTCGCAAAAATATCTCTTTTCACAAAACTAATACATTTTCTGAATATGAACCAAATCGGACCACAAATGCAACTTTTTCAAATATCTCGACTCCAGCGCCATCGAACGGGTCCGGTTTTTGAAGAGGTATCTATTTCCATTTAAGTAACTTATATTCTGAATACGAGCCAAATCGGACCGTAAATAAAATTTTCTGAAATATCTCGACCCCAACGCCACCTAGCGGGTCCAAACTAACTCAGAAACCTTACCTGATATGCGTCCAACCGTTTCCCAAAATTTCATCGCTATCGGATGAACTGTTTAGGAAGGCATAAGAGACATACAGACAGACAAACATTTATTTATATATATATAGATTTCAATTTTGTTGAATATAATGCACAGAACCGGGAAACATTCACAATCCCCTACTGATTTTTAAAGAGCGACTATATCTCATTGTATTTTAAATTTTAAATATAATGAATAAAATACAATTAATTGGATTTTAAAATACGAAGATGGAATTCTGATTTAATAATAAATGATTTTTTTTTTTTTAATAAATACATTTAAATATTAAAATAAATAAATAGATATTTTTATTTACATAAAAGAAATTATCTGTAATATCACATCGTAAATTACTTTTGTTTTTTACAAGATTTCTTAACTTTACTTAAGAAAACAAAATTATTAAAAATATAATAAAGTTTTTACTTACATTTAATAGTCCGTATAATTTAAATAATACATAAATAAGATGTAAAAAATAAAAACAGTTTATAACAAAACACATTCGCACCGATAAACTTAAAGAACAAATAAAATTATATAAATTTAAACATAACAGGTTCTCCTCCGCGTTAACACAATTGTTTGGAGTACGTAAAACAAATTGTTAGGGATATAGGGTGTAGGGGGTATACCGAAATGAAACGACTGGCACTAGATAGGGAATCTTGGAGAGCTGCATCAAACCGGTTAAATGACCGAAGACAAAAAATATGAATATGTTTTTTTTAGTAGTATATACTAGTACTAGGGAGCTATGTTCCTGGCCCCTTCGCGTCTTACTGCCCGATACTAACCCCTTTCATTATTTCTTCTAATTCTTTACATTTTCTTATCTTCGTAAGTGGTTTTAAGTCACTGCCCGACCCAGTAGATAAGATTTTGAGTTGCATTTTTCGTGTTTTCATAATTTTTCTTACCATTTTGTAACATACGGAAGTATATAATAAATACCACGTTGTTGTGTCCTTGGAGTGTGTGTGTGCGTGCATGTGCGTAGGTTATCATCATTGTTAGTGTCAAGATGTTGTATTGTGTAGGTCAAATGTGAACGTTGTCCCAGTGATCGACGAATAATTAAAATAAAATAATTTTGTGGTGTTACCAGCGGCTATTTTTATTTTTTTTGTGCAGCCCCAACATACCATTATAAATACAAAATATTAATGCTCTCGATTTTAGGTTATTTTTTCACGGAGAATAAACAAGTGTCCAATTCTTTTTAACATTACATTATTCTTTTAAAAATAAAATATATTTTAGAAAAAGGAATACTAAAATTATTTTCAAGCAATTCGTTAATAAAAAGAGGACATTACCGGTGAGTTCCCAATTTTTAATCTATTCATGCTTTTCTTTGTTCTATTTTTTTGCTTTATAACTTTTATTCATCTTTTTTTATTTTATATAAAAATAACTGATGAATGAAAAAAGAAGAAAAAATGCATCTAAAAAAGGAATTATGATAGTTGAAATACAAGGAGAATATTCGTGGGGAGGGAAAATAGAAAAAAAGTATCAACAAAAGAAAAAAAACGAGGAAAACATTTTGATGAGTTTACTTTTTATGCAATAATTTTACTATAAGTAATTTTAACAAAAAAAAACCCGTATATATATATATATATATATATACACCGGGTGATCATTTTAAAAGTTATCACATTTATTATTCAACAGCTTTCAGTTCCATTGTATTTCTGTTTGCAGACATGTATCCCATTCTCGTGGGGGGGGGGGGGAATATTTTTAAAATTATATTCAAATGGGTGGAACCCACCCTCGCCGCTACACCTTTTCTTTTCTTTTTTTTTGTTTAACCTCCCGGTCCGCAGTCAAACAATACTTTCCGCAAAGGATGAGATGAGTGTTTTGTAGTGTGTGTAAAAAATGCTACGCTTGACCGGAATCCAAACCCAGGATCTCCGACTGAAAGGCCGATACGCTACCACTCGCGCCATGGTGGCCGGGTTCTCCGCTCTACACCTACCCCTACTCAAAAATCTTAAATGCCGATGATAACATTTAATTATATTAATTGACAACTCGAAAAAAATAAAAAAAATTTGGCGAAAAGAAAATTAGAATCTTTCCACCCTTTCGCACGGTAGGTGCGTAAAATCATTTGGAGTAGCACTTTTTTTTTTTAATTTCAGTCCAAAAAAAAATAAAATTACGTGATATTACATTTTAAAACGTTTGAAATAATCATAATCTGTAGATTAAAACTGTGAAAATCATTTTTTAAATTACCGATACAAAATTTCGCCCTTAAATGTTTTTTTTAATTTTTAGAGTTGAAAACTTTTTTTTTAAAAAGAGACGATGCAACTTGTGACAACTCATTGAAAGGCCCTTTGAACGACAAGTAATTTGGTACAAATAAAATAAAAATTGGTTCACGGGTATTGAAGTAAGATTAAAAATGCGTTTGTTTTTTTTAGGTATGTTGGGATACAGTGATACCGACCCAAAACCTTAGGGCTGAAATCGTCCTTTCTTGTTAAAAATATGGGTTTTAGGTTTCCCCAGCATTCAAAAAACGTAACGGTCAACACAGCATTATAACATCAGAAACATACGAAAAACAAATAATAAGGTACCTCCTTCTTTGCCGGTAACATGTTGAAAAATTTATTACCGGATAAACTTAACGATTAAATAATTAAATAAAAACTAATTCGTCAAAAATTAAAGCTGAAATTATTCATTAGTTAATTTTGTTATAAAGGTTTTTAACGATAAGGATCCTTAAGAGATAATAAATGAAACAAATTTTTTTTACCTCTATAAAATAAAAGTACCAATTTTTAAGTTATTTGTTCAAAACGATTCCGATTTTCCTATAAATTCATATCGTACTTTTATTAAAGTTTCTTTAGTTACATCCCTGCGTGGTTTTACAATTTTATTTTTTAACTGTTGTATATCAGCACGAATTTCTTTATAAATTATTGATTTTAAATGACCCCCGCAAAAAAATGTCCGGTGGTGTAAGGTCAGCAGATCTTATCGGCCACAACTGTTCGTCTTCTACCTATCCGATGCTTGGGAAACAACATAAAATTTAACTAACCGACATCGATCGGGGGGAAATATGGCCTCTACAATATGCTGTTACGAACTAATAAGTCATCGGTATTTAACACAAATAGGCAAAGAGTTAATTACTTAGCTTAATCGGTCAAATAATTATTATTATACATATAAATTTATGCAATATTTTTAATTACAGCAAATTAACATTTAAAAAAAATTGATATATATGATATTAAATGTTAACATGATCATTTTTTATATTTCAATATAAAAATAAATTATTTTAAATAATTTGTAAATGAATCTTACCTAATAATGTAAAAAATACTTTAAAAAAAGTTTAAATTCATAATATATATATAATGAATTTAAATTTAATTAATTAGTACAGATGGAGATACGGGCAACAATGAAGAAAAAATTGATTTTACTAAATTAATTATGAATGCCGACCAGGCAAAAATGTCCTACGACTTTTGTAAACTATATTAAATTATGTAACGTCAAACATCTGATAAATTTTAACAAAACAAGTTTAAAATGAAATATAACTCCTAAATATGCGAAAATAAATGTAAAAAATTCCCAATATAATATATAAGAATTTTGCAGATAGATTTAGGGTAAAACAAGAAATAAAACTATCTTATTATAAAAGAAACGGTATAATTATTGAAATTAAAACCTTCATTAAAAAACTTAGAAGATGTTATGTTCGATCGTATAAGTTATTTAATCAGAATTAATTTTGATGTTAAACAAATAAATAGGTAATTAGATTAAAATAGAAAACGATAGTAATAAAAATAAAAATTTGTATAGTAATAATTTTCATAAAAAGTTTAACGTTAGAGATGTAGAAAAACAACGTAATTTTAATTTAGCG
This sequence comes from Lycorma delicatula, assembly GCF_047948215.1. Lineage (NCBI taxonomy): Eukaryota > Metazoa > Arthropoda > Insecta > Hemiptera > Fulgoridae > Lycorma > Lycorma delicatula. Next base: position 142,296,543 of record NC_134462.1, read on the forward strand.
AATACACATGATGTTTCAGGTAAATTTGATGACTACGACACCTTGTAAATCTAATGAATGTTTAGTTTAGCGGTAATGAAAAATTAATAATAGCTAATGTCTTTAAATTTAATTTACCTGATAATAGATAATTTATCTGATAATAGAATTATCAAGAATATAGTACTGAATATTAATAAAATTGACAAAGGTAAAGAAATATTACGCAATATTATCGGTAATAACATCGTATAATTAGAAATACATATATAAATAAGAAACCCCTTTTTCACGTGAAAGCAAGATATAATTTAAAAGAAAATAAATGCGCTGTACTAAAATCAGAAAAAAAACCAAACGCACAGTTATTATAATCGATGAATATAATAATTTAATGGAAAAATATATAACCGATAATAATTTTAGACAAATAAAAGACACGACTAATAAATTTATAGACTGAAAAAAGGTTAATAACAAATTATAAGGACATTTTTAACCGTTAACAAAATCACATGTCACACTAGATTACACCGTTTAAACCATCTGCCTGGAAACTTACTGGTCTTCCTAAAATACATAAACAAGGTAACAAAATGCGTCCGTCGATTAACTTTAAATTTGCACCTTGTTTCATTACCAAAATTATCGTTAAAATAATCAGATCTAAAATTGTTTTACCATATAAGCGTAATATAAAAAACGATAGGATTTGGTTAGCAGATTAAATAATTTAAGGATAAATGAAAATACTAGAATGTTATGACATAACCAACATCTACCCTAGTAAACCTAAAGATCATACTATTTGTATAATAGAGAATAAACTGAAATATAATAATGAGGACCCAAAATTTATCGATAATATTATTACCGTTATTACATATGTCAACAAAATTAAAATTATATATATATATATATATATATATATATAATACACCAATAGGGAAATTATACTTTTTGTAAAAGTAAAAAAATATATTTTTTTGTCGTAGTCTAATTTTATTGAAAAAGATCGTTAAAATTAAAATATAATTGCACACCATAACTTTCTGTCAGGCTCTAATTCGGTTCTATTTATTTTTAATTATTGTAAATTTTTATTTGTATATTTTCCAAACAGAAGAACTGGACCGACAAAGATTAAAATAAAATTCCCAGGTACATAAATGACTTAAATAATTCATTATTGTTCATAAAAAAAAATTAGTATCCAGAAAAAACGTAAAAGGTAAGAGAACCTATTATTATAGACTGCAATGCTGAGATTCACTAAGATATTTTTAAAATGTTCAAGAGAATTCTTAGTTTTCTCAATAAAATTCTTGATTGTTTTAAGGTTCTCTGAGTCGGGGTGAATAAGTCGACCGCAGAATGTCTTATTGTTTAGCTGACGTTTGAAAAATTGTCTGACCGATTTGATATTTTGAAGAATCATAAAAAAAAAGGGATTAATTAAATATTTGTGTAACCCGCTTGAATATCACTGAAAAAAAAAAATTGTAGAGGGGATTCTAGTGAAAGTCCGATAAAAAGCAGAACATTATACTTACAATTAGTACAGTGTTTGACATTCCTCTCGCATGCTCATAGCATCTCTTGGCTCCCATTGTATACGTATTATAACAATTAATTGTTTGAAGTAAATCTATTCCAAGAATAGATAACGTTATCAAATAAAATACAATACATTACTTACTAAAAAGTCAAACATTTTTATCGGTTACATTTCTAATGTTTTCTGTAATCTTAAATATACAACAAAGATTAATTTATTTTGTGCATTAACATAAAAGAACATAACAAATAATTATCATCACCGATCAGCTGTCACTGAGCGGCGATCACACCACGATCAACATTACTCGTCGGGCACTGATCAGGACATAAATCACCATTCATTATGCACTATCACCGTTCACTGAGCATTAAACTGTATTAACACATTCAAGTAGTCGACATTTAACAACTGTCACATGTAAATCTGTTCCACTGGCTCTCTTATACAATGCGACCGTTTCTGAGACGTGTGGTTCATTGAACCCCAACCGCCAAAGTACACCGGTATCCACCGTGTAGAATGGACATCCGTATGAAATTAACTAAATCTTACTAGGATTTCACCCCAGAACCTTCGACTTTTAAAATCAGCTGTTAAACAACCGATTTCCGATGAATTATACCAGTAGGGTGGACTAAAACATACTACCTAAAAAAAACATCTACTTAAAACTAAAATCATCGCTTAGCATATGTTTAATGGGTTAACGAATTAATTCAACAAAGTGAATTTAAAGGCACATATGCTTGAATATATTATATATATATATATATATATATATATTCATCACATAAATTAACTTATATAACATATACATCCTTGAACAGGCATATATCCCCTAAAACTTGATATAATGATAAAAACGATAATTCAGTTAATTCCCACTTTTCCCGTTAAAAAACTAATGACGAGTGGTGGAGGGAGAAAAAGTGGGCTGGCTGAGAACGTTGAAGGTTTTTTCAATCAGAACGACCGTGGTTATTTCCGTAAGATGTTGCAATGTTTTGTTCTGTATAGATGAAAATTATTAAAAAAAAACTAAAGCTTTAAATCCAATAGAGTTAATACAATCTGTAAATTTATTTTATTATACAATTAATAAAATATATACCACGATATCACAGACCTGAACAACTATCATTATACAACTTCATCTTATTAATCGTTATTCATAACCCGATCGGTTAATAAATTAATCAAAGGATAAGAAATATTTAATATTTTAAATTTATATTATTAAAGATAAAATTGAGAAACCAAGGAAACAGAATTATTTTTAATGAAATCTTTTTGAAAAAAAGTTAAACTTTAAAATATACTAATCATGATCTGTTATTATTTTAATTCTGTTTTGCAGAACATAAAAAGGCAGTAAGAGATAATTCTGGAACCAATGCTTTCTTGATAACTGGCTAAAAAAAATTTTTTAATGGTTAAATACATGCGCTAATTGTCCATGCTAGAAAAAAAGATATTGTTTTATCGGTAATTATTTTATATCTTTTGAATCGATTCATTTATCAGGGTGCAGCAATAAAATTCACCTGGAATATGCAATTAAAACTGTTTACAACTATAAATTCACGGTAAAAGATTAGGACAAGTTGGAAGTCATCAAAGACTGATTGCTGAACTGCGTTTCTCGTAAATGTTAAATCAAGATTTACAGTTGCTTGCACGGAAAGTTGAATCCTATATGCAAATTAATCCAAGGTAGAAGACGTCATGTTACCCGTATTAGTCAAACTCATCAAGTGCAACTTCCAGGATCAAATTGTGAACAGAATTAATAAAAGCCGGCTATCGTCGAGTGCGAAATTGTTTATTTTACAGGAAGTAAAAGTACAAATGTACTTTCAGGTTCTACAACTTAACACATCTCATCAAACCGAAGACTAAATTACTCTCCCGAATTATAGATTAAAATCCAGATTACCATTCTTTTTAATTTTGTACAAAACCTAGAAAATCTATCTTTGTGGAGAAAAGAACGCCATAGGGATTAAACTAGAATAGGGGCAGGTAAGAAAGCGAAATAATAATGGGAGATAACAATTTCTTCTAAATCATTATTACAAAATTGACAGTAAACGCGTTTAGAATGAAACAGAAGAGGTAAACATTGTGGAACTAATTATCACACCAAACTTTTAATTCACGACCACTAAAATAATTGCAAAAATTGACGCGTAAAAAATCCAAAAAGTAAAAAATCATTAAAAATGTTAGGCTAAATTGTATATAAAAAATGTTTAAGGTGACAGCTTTACCCTATTTTTGGCCGTTGCTTAATTTTTATAAATCCTGTTAATTTGCGACAAAATAGCCATAAATTGGAATTTTGCCTCTTTCTTTGATTAAAAATGTTTTATTTTCTGTCGTTTTATATTTTAGTAAAATCTTATAGGGATAAAAATAAAGTTGTTTAACTTAACGGTTCCATCAGGGATTTCTTCATACATGGAATACACCTTAAACCATATCAACAGCGCATCGGTCGCTTTATTTTAAGTCGTACGCAGATTTAAAGATCTTTTTCATACGAGAACATTAAATAATGCACCGTTATGAAAATTAGACGTTATTAAACGATATTATACATTTTATTAATATCTCTGCACTCTTCATTTATATCACACTACACTAAACAATTTTTAGCAATACCAAACTCATGTAAGGTTTTCTATAATCCAAAACGTTTCCGTATTTTTAATACCTTAACGGCTTGTAGTTTGTAAACTGAAAAAAATATCTGACTTTTGTTGCTGGATCTTCAACAGTTATTCAGTCACTTCTATTTTATTGATTACTGTTAATGAGAAGGGTAAAAATCATTAAAGAAACTATTTTTAAAATGTAATGATATTTTAATACGATTTATTTATCAGATCTAAATTTTTTTCAAGACATTATCTATCATATCTTGATATATTATATAACCTTTGAAATATTTATAAATTAATCTAATTTTTGCCGATAGTGTACAAAAGGGAAACGGTTAGAATAATTAGGAAGAGGCATAACAGTCGATATATTACGAGGTAAGGTTGATAGTTCTAAGCGTAGACTTCTGTTAGATTCTAACAGTAAAGTCATTAGTAGATACCCTACTAATTATAAGAAAGGAGAATTAGGCGGTTGTCTTCATCGCGCAATTTTTAAAGTTTAAAAAACTAAAAAGACTGTCCTTTGAATTTTTTCGATGTTTTGTAAAACAGGCTATCCAATCATTAATAGTTACAGTTTGGTGTAGTAAAATAAATATACCGAGTAGAATACATCGATCGATTTAAGCAACTTACTACTATTAGAAAATTTTATCCATTTGACAGACAGGAAATTCAAAATGCGATTTAATTGTTTATAATAAACCGAATTATTACTAATGACGCAGAATTTAGAAATATCAATAATTACTCTAAAGTTTAAATTGTGGATTACAAGTAACATTTTTGCAAGATAAAAAAATCCCTTTCGGCAAGTCGGAAGGCGGAGGTAGACTTCACCGATGCTATGCATCTAACAGTAAAAAGCCTGCGTTAAGATTGTTTCGGCTATAAAAATTAACGTTGTAAAACTGCTTTCTTAACTGTAGGTCCTATTTAAAAAGAAAAAAATACTAATATCACAAACAGCTTTGTCTTTTTTCCATATTTCGCTTCCATAGTCTTTCATTTTTAAACTTTTTCCTTTAAATAACTACCTCAGAATAATACTCTAGTCGAATCATTAACTATTATTATTAAAATAGCCACAAATTCGAATGCTTTTTATATCAAAAAGTGGACACCAGTCCCGGCTCGCGTGTAGCCACTGTGAGAACTTCATGTCAGTAAGTAGCCATCCCCCAGTTTATGAAAAAGGTACAAAGAACTTTGTATGTAACTGTGCGGTTTACAGTTCCAGCGGAGTGGTGTTTGGCTGTTGTGCGCATGCGCACATAGGAATTTTCATGCGAGGCTATAAGGGAAAGAGAGAGAGAGAGAGAGAGTACTGTCGCTCCCGCAATGCCGAGCCAGGTGTGCCGGTGGAAGGTAATTTTTTGTTCGTTTCCTTTTCTAGTTTAGTCGGTGGATGAAATATACAAGTTTTTTAGTTTTTCCAGTAGCGATCAGAATATTGCGGAAAACAAGGGCTCTTCGATAGCCAAATCTGTCCAAAAACACACTGGAAGGGCGAAAGAGAAGGCAATTAGTATAAACTAATTACGTATTTGTTTCTGTGTACATAGAAATTTAAATTAATCACCGTTGGAATATAGTAATTTTAAGCGTTATAGTGTTTTTAATATTTTAAGTCGTCGTTTTATTTAACATTTTATTATTTATTCGGCTAAACAGACTATTTAAGCACATTGTGCTTAAAAACAGTGTACCATATTCTTGAATGTGATATTATTATATTTGATTCATTTTTTGGTTCTTTTGTTTTACAGAAAACTTTAACCACGGCCTTGAAAAGACCCAGAAAAAAATTTTCTGGAACGAGCCGCCACTGGTGGACACTAAAAATACAGCTTGCAACTTTCAGCTCAATTAATTACACAACGTCAACAAGGGTTCAAGCCGTGTGATATCATATCAAACCGTTTTATTTTATTTACCCCATAGAGTTTTTATGTAATCATATCTATTTCTTAATTTTTTTTTTCAAAAATAAATACTTGTAACAATCTGCAGTGATAGCAACTCCTGAATTATTGTTGTAGAGAGGAATTGCAAATTTAAGTGTACTTAGAATCATACCAGGAACTTTTACTACTGTCGGATAAAACAACATAGGGCAAGCCTGTCCTGAAATATTGAAAAGAAAACCGTTAGAAATTTACAATACAATTTAATCGCGTAATAAAATATTAAACAATTCTGTTGTTCTATCTTGAATAATCTAGGATAAACAACAATCATTTAAATCAAATATTTGTGGAGAACATTTAAAAACATTAGTATGAAACGGCTAACTGGAAATGGAATATCTCTGAATTCAGTTATTAACTTGGATACTTCCTTTTAAATTATTTCCTCTGTCGTTTAGCAACAAACCCCACAATATACAATATTATAGGATACAAGATAAAAAACTTGGGTCTCTTAGATCTCATGAGCATAATTGTAGTAGGTGGGTGACCTGACAGGACTACAAAAACAGCATAGATAGTTGTTTTGCTACAATCTTTTTTTTCTCAAGAATAAGAAACTTCCCATGTCTGGCTTACTAGGGAAAATTAATAGTAAAATAGTGTTTCCAACTGCCTTTTTTATTAGGATACCGGTAAATATACCGTAGCAAACCAGCAAGTCAAGCCTACATTTTTTTTTTTTTTTTGAGTTATTAATCGATTAATCGGTTTGATGCTATTTTCTCTTTCATTTTGTTTTTGCTGATAACAAACTGTAACTTAAGTATTATGTTGCTTTTTTAGAAAATTTAGCAAATTACATCCTTAGTTATCTGTTTTATAAATTGCAGACTTATACTGAAAGATTATGAAAATCTTAGTGTCGCTTTCTTTAGGTCCCCTGTTCCGGCTTTGACCTTTTACAAGGCCAAAATAATACGGCCAGTTACAGGGTCAAATTAATATGGCTAATTACAAGGCCAGTAATATGCTGTTTATCGTGAAATTGATCGTTGAGTAATCGAGATTGAAAAATCAGCTTTTAGACAAAAGATTAAATACATGTTCAGAATCATTAGTACGTAAAGAAATCAGGGTAATTCTTTTTATAGAAATTACATCTTCTATAACATTCACATTATCCATATTGCGGGTCACAACCGGTTATAACGATAATATATATTCGTGCTTTAACGTGGATAATTTTATCCTGACATTTGGGGAAAATCTTACTGTAAATGTCTTGTATCGATCTTATGTTAATTATTCTTGTTTTTTGAAACTAGCACGATTACACAGGTTTCGGTTTATTGAAACTGTAATTGTGCAGAACCGTGTAAAAAAAATGTTATTGTAGAAAATTAATGTAAACGAACCGTATCCTTTATTTTCAAATGAAAAAACCCACGAGGGAACCTCAGCTTCTCCCGATCGCTCTCAAAATGATCAAGCTATAGAGTCGCGTTTGTTAGAAAAGACTTGTATTTAAGCGACTTGGAAAATACTTCAGAGGATGAAGATTATATACCGTCTTCGGATGTAAGCTCTGAATCGGAGAATGAAACGCATAAACCTAAGAAGAAGGTATTAAGTAAAACAGTTATTGAACGGCAAAGTCGAAAACGACAGAGAAACATTAAACAGTAGACTTGTAATATTAGCAAACAGAAGTACTTAGCCGGTGAGTGCAATACAAATAATAATAAGGGCAAAGAAACAAAATTAATCCTCCATATATGTGTAAAATGAAATGTTACCAAAAATTACTTAAAAATTTAAAAAGGCAGTTCATCGAAGTACACTGAAGTAAGATTATAAGAAAGATGTAGAGGTACGAACGGCACAAAACCAAAAGAAAATTCTTTTCGTTATAGTTTAAACGTAAATGATGTAAAAATAAGGGCGTGTAAAGTTATGTTTCTAAACATACTAGCTGTATCTAATACAGTCATAGTTAACGCGATTAAAAAAAATAACACGGAGGAATTGTAGAAATAGACAAAAGAGGACGGCATTCACCTGCTATGAAGGTCATGCCTATTTTTTACTAAGGTCACGGCTATGAGGGTCATTATTCACGCTTGAAAACTAAGAAACCATTTTTAAGACCCGATTTAAATTTAGAAAAGTTGTATTTATTTTATCGACAATTCTGTGCTGAAAATAAAATAGGTAAAAAAAAATTAACAAAAAAGTGGCTTTATATAGCCATATATATATTAAACATGGCTACACGGCCTGAGATTCGTATCTAGCAAAATTAAAAATTTATTTAAAGCGATTATTATTGCACCTTAAGGAATCATAGAAGTTGTATGACCAAACAGTAAAGATACTCAAGATTCAAACAACAGTAAATGTGTTGACAGCTGATTTACAAAAATGTTTACCGACACCGCTGTTAAAAATATAAAAAATTTCTACTGCAGGAAGTTACGGACATTAATTTCACAATTTATGACACGGTGAGAATGAAATAGCGTCTTGGATTCTAAAACGGGCTGAACAAAACATTACCGATTCAAAAACCGAAGAAATGATATTACGGTCAGAAAATTGCTACGGCCAGAACAAAACTTTTGTTATGCGTTTACCTATATTGTTTATATATATCCACAGATAAAGTGTCATAAAATCTTGTTAAAAGTCCATACGCACATGGAAACAGAAAATGTTTACGCGCCGATAGAATTATTTTATAAATATGAAGATGTTGACAAAGAATTTCTTTTGATTGATTTATGAAAAAATTTGAGAAAGAATGACGTCAAGTTAATGTACTTGAAGTCGATCCAAAACCGATATCACAATTAAAATACAAAGACCTGTTAATTCTACTTAAATAATGTCATCTGTTTTATCAAAAATATGTAACTGCAGTGAAGTAAATGATTTCCCTGAAGAAGAAAGCGATGAAGACTACAGATAAAATCGTTTGATGTAGATTTTCTGCTATTTTATCATTTTTTATTATTAATTTTCCATGTTTTGTGGATTTTTATTGTACAATAAATATTACTACTGAAGAAATTATATTTTTTAGTTCTTTGTAAACTTTTGTTTAGTGTCCGTAACAATATTTTATTTTGTATTACGCTTTTTGTACGAGCAAAATAATTTTATAATAATAATTAGTCTTTTAAAATTACCTTTTTCTTTTCGTCGTAACAGCGTTACGATATTGTACAATCTTTTTATCGCATAATTTTTTTGTTTATCGGTTGAAACAACTGGAAGGTTGATCCTTCTCGATTTTTTGTTCTACGGATGTAGGTCTGATCGTCTTTTGTCCACGTTGAGGAGGGCCAGGACCTACTGTCGAGTCGATGCATCTGATCTGACAGGGATGACTACCTACAAACCGATGATTGTCGTTCACGACTACACGATAACTCTATCAGCCGATAACGGTCGGTCAGGAAACACCGGATCTTTTGCCTAGGGTGTTCGGGTCCGCCCGCATTCAAGAGTGGGGGATCGGGAGTCCCAAATGATGGCATAAAGAATCATCAAGGTACGAGCGGGTCGCGAAGTGAAAGATCTAAGAAACGCACATCTGGAATCGTTAGAGTAAGGACGGGGTGGGTATCTGCTTAGCGGAAGGGCATATCAACTATCCGGAAGAGGAAGTCGGTGTGTCCTAGTGAAGTTGGGGAGGCCTCTGCGGGAAAGCCCCAGAAGGGAGCCGGCTAGAGCGGGCAGAGACTGCTGCCACGACATTCCAAGGTGATTGTGTTTTGCTTAACGGCGAGAACCGGTTGCCCTTGGGGGTGTTTAAAGAAAAAAAAGGTAACACTTGTTCCGATTTCTAATATGAATTTTTTACTATATAATTTGTATACTTATGTTGTCACTCGGCAGGCAAAACATCTTATTTATTTAAAACAAAGTTTTACAAGAAAAAGTAAAATAAAATAAAACATTAAATAATTTTAATATAATTTAACATTTTTACACATTCTTAAATATTTATTACATTGTTATATACTTCTTAAAACAAATAAACCCGTAATTTTTTTTCCACGGAACAGTTTTGCTCGTATTCTAAATGACATGTCGGAAGATTATTGAATATTTTTTAAGGTACTGTGAATCGGTATCTGAATAAAAATAACTATTTTAAATCGATGTAAAATATAGCAGAAATACACAATAAATATTTAAATATGTAAATCAAATAATCCCTTTATTCATTTTAATATACCGTTACCGTTCTACATTAACGAAACGTTATTCAAATTAATAATTTCTTGCTTCGTACAAGTTTTTTGCTTCTAATGCATTTCATTAGACTCCCAACTACGATCGTAGTAAAATGAAAAGCGATTTTTCTAATTATTTTGTAGCGTCTTTGTACTTGATTCACTGACATCTGATGGATTCAAATATAAATCTTTCAATATTTTGCGGCGTCTTAAAGTTAGGTCTTCTTTAAGGAATTCTGACTTTGAAATTAGCCTTGTAATATATCATACCGTCGGAGTGCAATTGATTTCTCTCGTGAACAGTTAAGTCTTATTTTCTTCCCGGCTAGTCGATGTAAATGATGACAACGGGATGATGATGAATGACATTTTACTCTTTTACTCTAACACCGAAAGTTTCACACAAAGGCTATTCCCATATCTAATTACACTATGCACTCAAATCATTACAATATTCTCTAAACTGTCTACTAACCGGAAAGCAGATCGAACAAATAGCCTCTTTCATGATTTTCTGAAGTAATGACTTAACGCTTTGGTATATTACTGAATCGCTCTTTCGTCATGTCTTCAGATAAATTAACCTTCTTGTTTATTTATTTGAAAATTGTTAGTCGACGTATCTTCTGTTTCATCAAAATATTTATTTTCTTCGATACGCTTTTTCCCTTGAAAGATCTTAACTCGTCGTTTAGATGATTCTTCTGAAAAATGTAATGTGTCGAGGAGAAATTTTCGACATTATCGATCCCTACTTTTACACCGTTACTTCCACTACTACTTGAATACTTTTACTCGAAAAATTATCGCAGACTTCTTTTCTTACAAATTATTTTGTACTCTTACGGCTTGTTTTTATCTTCAAGATTATCTCTACTTTTACTTTTCTTCGACTCCTAATTTTACGTGTAATCAAAAATCGTTGTGATCACCGTAGTAACTGTTGTAATGTTTGTAGCGACCGAAAAATTTAATAGAACTTTAATAGAAATCAAGAATCTGATCGCATAAAAATAGTATTTGACTTTGTTTCGCTTCAAAATTTTGATTTTACTTCTGTTTAATTTTTCTTCCCTCTTTAAATGTCCTCTTATTTACAACCTGTATATGCTGTACCCGATACTCTACACTTTTAATTTCTCGGCTATAGCTCTATTACTGCTGCAGCATCTTACCTACAAAGGAAAAGTACAGCGATCGGCCAAATTTTTGGTATCGGGAATTATGCAAATGTCAACTTTCAAAATTTCTTTCAAAATCTCCCTCGGTTTAAAAGTTCACAAAAAAAAATTATAGACATTAATGTTCAGAAACGTTGTAGAAACCGGTGGCATTAAATTTTGGAGAAAATTAAAAAAAGGATAGGAGTAATTTTTGCCGTTTTTAATTTTTGAGTTTTATTTTGTCGGTCGTAAAAGATCGAGCATTAATACGATAAAAGTTATTTAAAATTCTTATTTTTTAACGCGATTGGATTTAATAGTGGAAATATATAATAATATTTCTAATATTTTTTGTACCAAATCTCGAAAACCCGTTGACAAAATAAGTTGAAATTTGTCACAATATTACCCGCATATTTTTTTTTTAAAAAACTATGATTTTTTTTAGTCTTGTTGAGTAATATTTCAGCAAACTCAGCCAAGTTTTTGAAGTAAATAAATTTCTACGTCTAAAAATCAAGAGAGGAATCGATAACATCTAATCGTATCTTGATTTTCCCGATTATACTTTCAATACTGCACAATTTTTAAGAAAAAAATTTATTCGATGAAGATGATAAAACCGGACCCGCATCTTTTTTCTGAAAATTTTGATATTTTTTCTCGATTGAACTCTAAATATTTTATAATTAACTAATTAATATTTTAAAACCTTATAGAGTATTTTAAATAAAAATTTGTACGGACAAAACCGGAAAAAAGATGGAACCCTAGTTTATTTAATAACAAACAGAACCAAATTTATTTTAATACAGAGATTTTAAATTAACATCAGAACGCTTACAGTATTTTTTTGCCATTTTCAGCGACTGGTGTTTGTTATTTTGACATCGTTTATAGGATACGGCTGAAAAATAGATTTTGTTTCGATTTCGTCAGTATATAATCAAATAAAACGTCTTAGTAATAAAACGTCTTATTACAGTATATTATATTATAATACATTACTTTTTACGTCGTTCCACATACAGGTCAGAGTTTCGAAATCTTAGATGACATTTAAGATAGGACCGTCGCTTTATTAATTACCTCTATTGTAAGTAACGCTATACGTAAAAAAATCTACCGCATGTTAACTTCAACACAAATTCAGAAAACGTACGTTCTCAATGCGCAAAAGAAATTAAAAATATACGTAACAAATTTTCTGAAAAATCTCCAATGTTTTACAGCGGCATTTAAGAGAGTTTTCAGAACAAAAACATGTAAAAACTTGCAGTTGGAAGATTTGGAAAATGATTTTTATTAATTTGTAAACACGGCTTAGAAAGCAGGAGGTCTCATAAAATATTAAAAAATGGACAAAATAATCGAAAGAAACAAAAACCCTTCTTAGGAAAAATGACAAGATTTGTCATATATATATATATATATATATATATATATATATATGACAAATCATAAGTATATATATAATTATATATGTTTATATATAATCATAAGTATATCATAAGTATATATATATATATACTTGTTAGATATAACTTCTGTTTACAAATAAAAATATTATGTAAAACGATAGAAAGTTTTAAAAACGGGCTAAAAAAAGATTTACAAAATTGATTACTTATACTTACTATAATAATATCTGTGTAATAATTAACGCTAATGTATATGTTGTATTAATGTACTTTATTAATTATACTTAAAATGTATGCAATTAGGGCGGAGCCCCCGATTAAATAAAAATTATTCTGTTTTTCTTCAGAAGAAAATTTTGTGAGACTGTTTTTAAAGTTTTTTAAAATCTCTATGCGTACAGTTAAATGGCGAAATCCATATTCCACATTTTATTATTCTATCTATAATTTGCTACATAAATTTTTTTTTTTTTTTTTTTACAAAAGATACAAACTGTTTACTCCTCTTGTACGTAAATAATATGTTTGTACAAAAAGGAAAAACAAATACGCATATGACAAAAAGAGTTACTTGTTTGTTTGGTAATTAATTACCAAAAAGTATTTGATTTTCAAGCTTAACATCATTTTAGCAAAGAAAATAGATTGTAAATTTCCGTACGTTAATCTGTTATCCGTTAAAGAGAGCGTTGGAGGTGGGAAGTTCTCTGAATACGTAGTTTCTTCGAATATATGAATCGCATAATTCATTCTCTACTGAGCGATATGTAGTTGAGATTTACTGTGCGTTCTTAAAAGCGTATAAGTGACGGCAAATGTATAATACTTTTACTATTCGGCGCCTTCCGTTATCCACTGAACCTAAAATAAGCGGTAGAAATAACATTACTAGCGACTGCGCAGACTTTCTGGTGTCAGTTATTGTTAAAATTTTTCCATTTAAATAGCTCTATTTAGGTAGGAACCGACGTGTTTCGTAACACATAAGTTTCTTCATCAGAAAAATTTTTTTTTTCCAATTCGCTTCCCCGAGCGATCACCCTTATCGTATGTGTATAATCGGATGAATTACTATTTAATTTTCTTATTGTTTTATTATAATTAATATTAAAGTATTATTTTTACAATTATTTGTAAGTAATTAGTTCCATTTAGTTAACATTTTATTATTTTAACAATTAAATGAAGAGCTGTGATGCGCATAATATTCTGAATCGAACGAAACATACTCTTTTGAAGTCCAGGAATTCTTACGATTAACAGTAATAATAAAAATAAAAAATTCTGCTATTTAAAAGAAATAATAACTAAACAAGATTATTTAACAGATTCTACTTATTAAATATCGTTAACTTTTACCGGTAAACACTTCTTTCTCGTTACTTTTACGTAACTTGCTGCTATAAAGTTATAATTATCAATCGTTACGTAAATATAATTACAATTAAATTTGTATCGATGTAAAAGTACAATTGAGCTTTAATTAACAATAATAAACATTATACTGATTTCCTAATTAATAAATTTGACTTTCATCCAAAGTTTAGCGGCAATCAAAGTTATCAATTTTGCGGAGACTGGCTTCTAATAACTGTTTACCGGGATATAAACTTCAATCAAAACTAAAGTAATTGTTTTATATTAAGTTTATCGTTAACTTTTGCACGGAGAGAATTCAATAACGGGAACCGTAATTAGTCTATTACAACCGTTCAAAATCTCAAAATTGTTTATTAATAATAAATAACGCAAAAAATATACGTAGAATTAATCGTATAAAGAATTACGTATAAAAAAAAGTTTATTTAATCATTATAGAGCGATTATATTTATTCTCTTTATATTTGTTTAGTTATCTTTATTTTAATATTATATTTTTATAAGCTCCACAAATGTTACAGCTTTAATTAATGAACGATAGAATAATATTTTCCTGTGATAATTAAATAAAAAATGGTGTTTTAATTCTCCGGCTGTTACTCTACAAGGTTAAAAAATGTAATTAGATAGAAAAACGAAAATAATTCATTATTTACTAAACTTAAAAAAATTAAAGTAAGATGATACGTTTATAACACTTATACAAATGTCTGATTTCAAAGTCGAGAATTTCCACGTTCAAATCCTAGTAAAGGCAGTTACTTTTATACGGATTTGAATACTAGATCGTGGATACCGATGTTCAATGGCGGTCGGGTTTCAATTAACCACACATCTCAGAAACGGTCGACCTGAGAATGTACAAGACTACACTTCACTTACACTCATACATATCATCCTCATTCATTCTCTAAAGTAACACCTGACGGTGATTCCCGGAGGCTAAACAGGAAAAAAGGTATATAAATGTCTAGGATTTGTTTTTCTTGGATTCATTTATCTTTTAGGAAACGATCGTAATATTATTCGAAAAATGTTGATGTCGAAAACCGTTTATTATTTTTTCCATTATGAGTTAGGAAACTTACTTCGAAATATTAGGATTAGAATTAAAAATCCGTAAATCAGCGAATTCATTGAATTTTTTATTTATTTAGAGCATTATTGAATCTACTATTAATTAGTATTCTCTTAAGATTCCCAATCTTTTTTAAACATGTTTATTTAAATAAAAAGATAATATTAAGTGAATTTAATTAAGCTTTGTTAAGATCAAAAGTAAATAGATTTCCTGGAAGAGATAGGATTAACTAAGGTTTACGAAAATATATTGAGTTCTTAATTATATATATATATATATATATATATATATATATTAAATATATATAATTACATATATATATATATATATATTCTTAAAAAAAAAGCAAGTGTAATTAACAGAATACTTGAAATTAATACAACTCATCTATCTTTACTACGTAAATAATATTCCCCTTACACAAGAAAGGCTATAAAAAATATAATGCAATAAAAAATCATTATGGTTTATCTTTCATCGATACATTTGAAAAATATTACAAGATAGGTTAATTAAACGAATAGTAGACGCTGAGGGATTTCGGAAAGATTTTCGAACAGTTTACTCAAGAGACTATATTCAACGGTTCCGAAACTTTTCCGAGTCGCAGGCGCCCTTTTTCAATTAAAGTTTTTCCACGGCGCCCTACCCTAAGTAAAAGTAAGACAACTCGTAAGCAAAAGATAAAAATAAATAAAACTCATGCGTCTTCATTATTTCTTTACTTTATTAACATTAAATTAATATTTATAAATGTTTCGGTTCAATTAATTATGAAGCTTTTACAATATTTCGCGGCGTCTCTGTGAAAATGCCGCACAGTATTTCGCGACGCACAGTTTGGAAATCACTGGGCTATATATTAGTAGATCAGATATTCTTCATGGGAAATAACATTTTCTAGAAACGCGCCCAAAGTAAACCGAATAAGGAAGTTTATGTTCTATTTTCGACTTTAAAATTTATTTTTTTTTATTTTTCATCATAATCACCTAGAAATTCAATACATACAAACCAGTAATTACCCGATTTTTTAATATCCTCAAAAAAATGTGATTAGTACTACCCTGAAAAACGTTGACCTAATCGTTTGAAGTGAACCTTCGTTATTCAAGTTTAGGAAAAGGAAGTAGTAGCTAGGAGCCAAATCTGGCCGTATACCGTATGCGGAAGCATTTCAAAGCGTATATCGTGAAATTTTGCCACCAAGAAGTGTGTTCAGGCGCATTTTTGTGGTGAAAAAGCGCTTTCTTTCTGGCCAAATGTCGACATTCAAACTGAATAGTCCCCTTATATACGTCCAGAAGTGAAAGGCAATGCTATCCGGTGATGGTCCTGCAATTTTCCCAGAAAGTTTATGAGGACCGCACCATGAGATACCAAAAAAACCGTAGCTATGACTTTTCCTGCGGGTAGAACCATCTTTTAGTGTAATATATCATCTAATATGTATATCGGGGATATCTCTAAAGTAAAGACCACAGGGAAATTTCTCTCCTTAAAGTCGGCGAAGTGTGTCGTTCATGGCCACTCTCGTAATGTGCACACTGCATTGTTGTCTGTAAGTTATCGCGATGTATTATCTTTGATTACGTGTGAGTTATTACGTTATAAAATGAATAGGAAAATCGATGTTGCCGCCGAATGTGAAATACGAAGCGATACGTTTTTTAAACCGTAAAAACGTTAAGCCGGCTGATATTCATAGGCAGATGGTCGATGTGAAAGGTGATAATGTAATGAATGAAAGAAATGTCCGAAAACGGTGTGAAAAGTTTCGAAATAATGAAATTAATTTGCACGATGAAGAACGTTCAGGGAGACCCTAGATAATCACCGAGAATTCGAAAATGTTGATTTCAAAAACCGTCTAATAATTTTCAATTATGAGTTAGGAAAGTTACTTCGAAATATTAAGGATTAACTAGAGAGAAAACGGCATCCAAGTGAATGGCGCCATTCTCAATCACCAACCAGACCGACAAAGGTCAAACCACAGCCATTTAGACGCAAACTGATGGCCACACTCTTTTGGGATCGATTTGACATATTGCTGATTGATTTCACGCCATGCAGAACGACGACTATAAATGCAGAAGCCTACTGCAAAACTGTACGTAGATTACGGCGCGCCGTTCAAAATGGGCACCGTCGGCGGTGTCCTGCTGCACGATAATGCACATCCAGATTTGCGGGTCCAACACGTGATTTACTGAAAACGTTTGGATGGGAAATTTACGACCACCCGCTTACGGTTCGGACTTAATTTCTCCTGATTACCATTTGTTTGGGAAATTGAAAGAATTTTTGAACGGTAAGCGATTCGCGGGTAACGATGAACTTAAAAATGATGTTAATCAGCGGCTAAATGGACCGGTGACAAAATAATACGACGAGGGTTTATTGAAGCTGGTATATTGCTACGATAAATGACTTAATTCATGTGGCGATTATATAGAGAAGTAGTATTAGGTATGTAGTTTAAGAGAAATAAAAATATTTATAAAGTTTTCAGAATAAATTTTTTTACAATGAAACGATCTTTACTTTAGAGATAACTCTCATATATATAGTTTCATCTAATATATATATATATATATATATATATATATATATACAGAGTGATTCAGGAGGATAGGGCAATACTTTGACAACTCATTCTAGGAGCTAAAAATAATAAAAAAGTTCATATAAACATAGGTCCGAAAACGCTTCGCTAGCGAGTTATACAGAATGAAAGATTTCGCCCGAGTTTCAGTTACTCCGGGTAAATTAAGGCTTTCTGAAATTCTGGGAAGGTCAATTAAGGGCCAAATTCAATTGTTTGTTATGGTGAGCTGGGAAATCGAATAAAATAGGTCCCAGAACTGTATCTCTCTTAGTTTCTAAGATATCCCGTGTAAAACGCCAAAAAAATAGGGTCAAAAAACACTTTTTTTTACGTTTGACGTACAATAACGTTGTTAAATTGGCAATAAATCGTAAATTTTTTAAACATAAATTGTAGAGAATTTAATTACAAGAAGATCGATGTAAATAATATCGACAAAAAAGAAATAAAATTTTAAACATGTCGACTTTTATTAACGACAAAACCGACGAAAACTTAGAAGAAAATGTTACAAAAAAGAAATCAGTCACTGTTTCTGTGACTGACGAGAAACATCGAAAGGAGGTGGGAGATTTGGTTCAGAGTGATCGGTAAATCACGCAGCAACGCATCGCTATTCAGATGGTCATATCTAAAGAACGAGTAGGCCATATTATCGAGCGATCGGGTTACAATAAAATCTGTGCACGATGGGTACCGCGCAAACTCTCTGATGGCTTTCCGCTTGCTGAAATTTGAGCCTATTCCGCATCCGCCACACACGCCGGATTTGGCTCCGTGCGACTTCCACTTCTTACCTCATCTCAAAGTTTATCGCTTCACTACTAACGATGAGGTGAAGGAAGGTGTTACGACTTGGATCTGACAAAGACCGCCAGAATTTTTCAGTGACAGAATGCAAAAACTTGTCACACGTTGGGAAAAGAGTATCAGTATAATAAACTGGGATTATATTGAAAAATAAATACTGCATTTTGTAGCTAAGTTATTTATTTTATAATGCATTTCAATATATCTTTTCTTTCCTGTGCTACGCATATATGTGCAAAATTTATCAGCCGAACCTTGTAATTAAAAAAAAAAAAAACACAAAATAAAACAAAATGATAATGATAAAAGTTGCCATTGGAGGTCCAAAGTTTTCATAGGGAAAGCTCTTGATAAATATTTAATAAAAAAACAGTAAAGCCTTTCAGTGAAAATGAATTAGCATGGACTCAGACAACTCAGTAATGTGCAGATTTTAAATAATTGCGAGCATCTAATACACACATGAGTCAACATTTTAAATTATTCAATTAGATTGAAACATTGTTTTAACAAAGTCATAACAATTGCTAGCCCAATAAACTAGTATGTTTTATTTTAAAATGTAGCTGTTTTATACTGCTTTATATCACAATGTAAAAAAATAAAATTTCGAAAGTAATTTTATGAATTTAATCTAAATTCATCAAAGATAAGTTTTCTTATCACTATGGGATGTGAATTTAAATATCCTTTAATTTATTTCTGTATTTCTGCTTTGAGTAAATTAATAGTTTAAATTTACAGTAATTGTTGCTTTTTTTATTTACTTTAATTATAGGTTGGACCTAATGACTCGTACCTTAGTTATTGAATCAAAATTTTCTTATGACAAGATAGGTACTTTATTATCAGGTATTAGTTTTTGTTTAACTTGAATGTAGTATGTATCGATATGGTGAGTCACTATCGGCAACATTCCTGCTGCTGTCAATTTCAAAGTCCCTGTGCCTTTCTGTTTCCTCTCTTTCCGTTACCTCACTAATGAAATGAATTCTTAACAAATAAAAATCTCTAATACAATAAGTAATAAAACACTAAAAAAGTTAGACAGATGCTTTTATACAGATTTAAATACTAGAACTAGATACCAGTACACTTTGGTGGTTGGGATTCGATTAACCTCGCACCTCAGGAATGATTGGCCTAAGTCTGTAGAAGAGTACACCACATTTTTATGCTATACATATCATTCTCATCTCACTGGGCCATGAGGGTGTTACTTATTGTTCATTAGTTGAACAGATTGCAATGTACAAATTACAAAAACTGAATAGATGAAAACAGAACTGCTTTTGTTTTTTGCAAAACATTTCTTTAAAAATATTAGTAAAAATAGAAGTGTAATATCATCGATCGCAACACAAAATAATCTAATAGGTAATACAATTTGTTTTATCATCTAATGGCTGAAAGCCTCAAATTGAAGTACTTTCTCTACTGATAGTAGTAATTCTGTGAAAAGTGGACTTCACTCATTTTGTACAGAATTTGACTAATTTTGCTAAACAACAATGTAGAATTAAATGAAAACTGAGAAAATTAATTAAGAAAAATTAATTGTAGGTCAGAATTTATTATGGAAAGTTAAATCGATGCTAAATATCCCTCTTCAGTTTGGCTAAATCAGAAACATTGCTACCGTGGAAACTGGAGATCACCAACTGATCCGCTATCAAGGAGATACTTCCACTAGATCATCTAGTTATTTTTTTATATTTCGTTTCAAATTACTTTATCACAGTAAATAAAATGAAATGTTTATAAATTAGTACATACAAGCATTCATCAGGCCATGACAAAGTGAGCAAGAGGTAACAGGCTTCCCAAAAGTTAAATAAGCCCCTCCCCCCTTCGCTTCACTGGATCCATCACAGTACATATAAATTTATCCATTAACACAAATATGCTCATGCATAAATTCCATCTATAATTAAATACACACATATACTTATCATTCTATTACCTACAGAATTACAATTCAAAGGAAAATTCAGAGTAGAGGTAACTTTCAAAATTGTAGATAATGTATACTCCACCACACGTTGACAAGATGGAGCGCAATTTAATTATGGCTACATACTTAATTCAAATACTAAATTGAGGCAAAATACATAATACACACCTTACACCAGAAAAGAGAACATTTATCAGTTGCTTTACACTACTTTTCTCTCATATTTCTACAAGCTACATAGGTTTACCATATTTTTGAAATTACTTAACAGTTTACTGAAATATTAAACTTTATTTATTCAGATGTATTTTTCAATAGACTTGTCTTTTTTCAGAAATAGTTTGTTTATTTTAATTACACCATAAAATTCACAAAAAAGTTCTGAATTAATTTTAACATTTAGCAGATGTTTAACAGTAGATACTGAAAGTCTATCCCTTTCTGCAGACCAAATGTTCCCTGTAACTGAAAAAAATTTCTCAATTGTGGCAGATGTCCCAGGCAAAGAGATTACAAACTCAACCATTTTAGAAATATTGCAACATGAAATATCAGTCTTTTGAAACACATTAAATATTGCTTTCCACTTATCTTCAATAGTATCTGGTACTTTTTCATAACTTCAACACAACCTACCCTTTGTTTTTGAACTACCTGGTTCAACAATGTACGTTCATCAATATTTATGGAATCTTTTATAATTTTATTAACAAATTGTGTACTCTCTTCTAAATCAGACCAGGCAATTTCAGTTTGTAAATTTATCCACTGAAACTTAGTAACATTATCAAAACTGGTTCTCCACAACTCAAAGTATTGGGTACTGGAATTATAACAATTTTCTACAATTATAACAATTCTAGAAGAATTTTTGTTCCTCAACATCATTATTTTCTTTTAGAGTGCATAGAAATTCTTTGCCAGAAGATGGTGTAAATTTGTGGGTTTTTCCTTCCTGAAGTTGACAAATTAATTCAGAATATATCTGAAATGCTTCTGTTGCTGTAATAGCTTCCAAACTTCAGAATTACATTATTAAATAACTGTAGAGTACCATATAAAAATTTCAAAACAATTCACTTTTTAGATTTAAAAAAAATTAAATAATAATTTTGGGCATTTGTCACAAGATAAGAAGTATAATTTTAGGCCATCAAAAATGGAAAGAATTCTTTCTATTGCAGGTAGCAAACTAAAGCACATTGTGCTTCTATAATACTTTTTTGTGATCTGTTTCCACAAATTCACAGAACTCTTTAAGTTTTGTTACTCTTGCTGTATATATATATATATATATATATATATATATATATATAATATTTATAACAATAACTTCTATGTCCAGGGGTAGAGAATCACATGATGGTTGTACTGAATTGTGTACAATGTGGGCTGAATAACAAGTCCTAAAATAGGTCTACCTAAATCACTTTGGACCTTTCTGAACACATTTTCATTAGCCTTTCTCTTCACACCACCAAAATTACCGTTAGTTTATCAGCAGTATAATAAAACAACTTTTCTTAAAGTTTGTATTTTTTCACACACTGCAAAAGATACAAAGTCAAAATTTGAGCAGTTTCACCTGACACTTCATCAAAGTTTAAAAGTTTAAGCTATCCATTGTTACTGTTACATAATTAATGTTTTCCACAGAAAGCAACATGTTATCAAATATAAATGGTGAAATAATATTAACATTTAGATGTACAGACTTTTGTTTTAAAACTGAGTTCGTGTCTAGCAGTGTGGTATGAAATTGTAGCTTCTTTAGCAGCACACTCCAGATCACTGTTATTGTTATTCCCAAAAAAATCTCCTATGTTTGCTGAAGCAGTAGCATTAATAGCATTCCGTAATAGCGTGTGGTCTTCAACATCACCCTTTCCTTTATGTGCAACAGAAAATTCTCCAGTACATAGTGTTCAATACACACGTTCATTGTTACTGTCATTATCCAATTTCAAAAATTTGTATTCCTGTTGCAGGTTAACATTAAACACACATTTCCTTTGCCCATTGCTAAACAATGTGACAAAAAACAAATAGAGATAAATGATCAAAAATGTGTAGTCAAATTACTTCACGCAGGAAAACAACACAAACACATTGCCCCTGTTGTGTTGCCAAATGACTAAGTAAAAGTTGTGGCAAGACCGGTAGCCATGCCTCTGTCAAAATCGACGTCAGCTGAGGTGCACAGCCGTAAGAGAATGTTTAAAAACACGATGTCGAACATATAGGTCTAAAATTTAAAAAAAATCGTTGCCATTCATAAAATTCTCAAACCCCAGACAGTACTAAAAAACCATTACTGTCCGAGCTAATCCCGAACATATGGTAGGTCTAAAGCTGCACCAGTCATAAATTTTTTTCTTTAAAAGTAATGATATTCACAAATATGGCCAGTCCCTGCAGTGAAACCACTGGATTCGTCTAGTGGTGAACTCATAATCACATATCAGCTGATTTCAAAGTTGAGAGTTCTAAGGCAGTTATTTTTATACGGATTTGAATACTAAAGCATGGATACCAGTGTTCTTCGGAGATTGGGTTTCAATTAACCACATATCTCAGGAATGGTTGATCTGAGACTATAGAAGACTACACTTCATTTACATTCTTACATATCACCCTCACAAGTACGAGGGTAAGTTAATTATTATCAGCAGTTTAGTTATATTTTTGTTTAAGTTGGTAGTACTGTAGTGTTGCGTAGATGACCCATGTGTAGTTTAATTGTTACGTTTGTGCAGGTTTGATGCTGCTAGGTTACTTCCGTTATCGCTGCCCTGCCGTTAAACATGGCTGCTCCGCTTTCTGTTTGCACCAAAGAAGAGCAACGTTCAGTGATCAATTTCTTATGGTCAGAAGGTGTATCAGGGGCCGAAATTCATCTAAGACTTTCGGTACAATACGGGAACAGTGTGTTGCTGCAATGGTATGTCTACGAATGGATTGAAAAATTAAAAAAATGGTTGTCTTAGACAGACGAGTAACTATTGCTGAAGAGGCAGATCGTCTGCAAATTAGTCACGGTTCTGCCCACGAAATCATCCACAACAGACTTGGGTTTCATAAAGTCTGTGCTAGATGGTCCCAAAACAACTCATACTATTGCATAAACAATGCGCTTGGACATCTGCCAAAAACATTAGGATCGCTATGGTAACGAATGGGACATCTTCTTAGACAGAATCATCACTGGTGACGAAACATGGATCCATCATTATGAGCCGGAGAGTAAACAGCAGAGTATGGAATGGAGACATCCAAATTTGCCCTGCAAAAAAAGTTCAAGACCCAGGAAAACTGATGCTTATGGTTTTTTGGGACTCACAAGGTCCACTACTGGAACATTATGAGGAAAGGGGCAAGACAAAAACAGTGAGATGCTTACTGAATTGCAAGCCTACAATTTGAAGCAGATGTCGAGGACTGCTGTCGAAAGGTGTGTTGTTGCACAATGGCCGTCCACATACTGCTGAAACGCTCCAGAAACTCAACTTTGAAGTACCAGCTCATCCTCCATATAGTCCTCATCATGTCCCTTCTGACTACTACTTGTTTGGTCCACTCAAAGAGGCATTAAGGGACTGTTGATTTACCTCGGACGAAACAGTGAAAGAAGCGATGCATTCCTGGCTCAATCAAAAACCTTATTTTATGAGGGCATTAGGAAGTTTGTGCAACAATGGACCAAATGTGTTGAAATGCAAGCGGACTATGTTGACAAATGATGTACATGTAAGTTTCCTATTTGTATTGCAATAAAATTTATAACTACATTGCAGATAATTGACTTACCGTCATAATACCTTGCGGTGGTTCCGAAGGCTATATAGGAAAAGAAAACGTTATAGCTGATACAAACACAACTACCAGGCTATATTAAGCAAGTTATGTCAGAATTCAATGAATAGTATTCGCTCGTTTCATTGAATATGCAGTAATTATAAAGTAACAAAAAATATTTGTAATATCTATGTCATGAGTGTGGTTCTTGAAGCTTCATTTCTAGTTTTTTGCCTATTTTTCACTTAGATTTCTGTTATAATTCAAAATACTACACAAACCCACAGAAAATGAGTCTAAAAACAATTGTACTAAGGACTGACAAATTAGAACACTTCCATGTATACAATTAGGAGGATAAACAAATCTTTTCATTTAACTTTTTTCTCCACTTTCAGTTTTTTTAAAAATTCAGAATAATTAATGCTTTATAATTTTATCAATTATTATAATATAAAAGTACCAGATTTTGCATCACACATTTTGATAAAAAAAATGATATAATCAAATTTTGTCTGTGACTGTGCATACACATCCATGAAGCAAGTTTTTGTAATTAAATTATTTCTAAGGGCTTGCGGCCCCCTCATTCTCTGGATTTTTACTTCCGGCATTATGCAAAAAGTAATGTTTATTTGGGAATCCTACATGAACTTCAAACTGTTATTTGTGATTTCACCTAGAACATTCCACATGAACTACTTCCAAGTCTTCGAGAACAGAAAGAAATGTATGTCTGGATATGGGGACTATTTCCAACAAGGCAACGCAAGTGTTACATATTTTTAAATTAGTGCATTACAAGTACTTTTTGAGCACACTGTACTATTCTTATGGACACCTAATGTTTACAGCACCATTTCTCAAACTTTATTTTATGTACCATTAAAGCGAATTACAAATCAGTAGTGTAACACACAATTATTAAATATGTAACATCATTAGGATAGTGATAAAGAGTTACATCTCAAAATGATAAAGCAACAAAAAATTACAAATTTTTAAAAAATATGTTTATATTATAAAAAAAATCATATATTAAGTTTTTTAATAATTTTTTATAAAAAAAATTATTTACTTATTTTACAAAGATAAATTACATTACTGATTACACAAAAGACTAAAAATTCAACGAGAAGAATGATGCTGCTTGCTTGAAGCAAGTGACGAGACATCTTATTCAATTGAACTTAATTTTAAGAGCAAATTTAGGTTAAAGTGCAGTTTATTAGGAAATTTATATTTTATTGCCACAACAGCAGAAAATTTAGTTCCATAAAAATTTGGATAATGGAATTAAAAATAACAATGTTTTTCTAGACAGCAATGGATAATCAATTTTAACCTTTACCCAAAATTCACGCAACAATAATTTAATAAATTCAATGTTCAAACCTTCATGACAAGGTAGTTCTATCAGATTCTATTTCATGTTAGTAAGGGTTCCAGGAATGATATCCACTATGAAAGGGTTTCGTATCCTTAGCAAGATCTTCTTTAAAATATTCAATAAACGCAGTCACAAAATTTTCCAAATTTTGAACAGACTCGTTTTTCATTTGAAACACTACTATTCATAATTTGACATCTAAAAAAAAAAATACCTTTTACTTTGTCCTCTAATGAAAATAAATTTGTTTCAGTTTACTAAACTCACTGAAAATATTTGATAAGTAGGTTAATCCTGACATCTATCCACATAAGAGGTCTCCATAACTCTCACAAAATTGATTGCTACTTGACTAAAGTACTGATAACACGATATATACTTTGACCTTGCACAGGTCACCTGCTATCTGACATTTAGATCTTGTGTTTTCCTGATTCTAAACATATCTACTACAGAACATTAAAATAACACTGAAAGTCAATAAACTAATTGCGCAGAATTACCAAATATTCAAGCATTAGTAGTACTACTAAAGCTTCTTTGTAGATGCAGTAATGAATGAGGGTATAAATTTCTGCAACAGATTTTATTAAGGTCATTTTTCCTGTCCTGTCATAGTTCAATCACCATCAGAACCAAATAAAAGTCAATACACTGTTTCTAATCGTCCATTTTCTGCAAGGAAGTTATCCTGCCTTTTTGAATATTTCATCAGCAGTTTGTTCATCACAAAATAATCCTCTCAAATTGTAGTTGGAAATATATACTGCATGCAAATCATAAGTTCAGCAAATACTCAACTTATGTGAGAGCACATTTCATCTGTGCTCTCATCGTATTTAACGAAAAAAAACAAAATCACAGTTTTTCACTTTATTTCTCTTAACATGTAATGCTTTCAATTCTGCAGTGCATGGTATCATATCTAGCCATTTACCTGACCATTTGCCCAGTGTACAAGTCACTATTTTTTTTGTAGCAGCCCTTATCAATTTTTCCTCACTTTGCTATTAAGTTCACTAAAAAAAAAAAAATGCCTTGGAACGGCTTTTTCAGTCCTGCTTGTCAAATATGACATAACATAATGCTTTGGTTTGAAAAGAGTTTAACCAAGAATACACATCAAGGTTGTAGTTCATTGTTTACTAAGCGACAGTCCAATATTTATGTATTCAGGATCATAATTTCTTACAAATATTTTTATTTTGGTAAGAAAAACATCTTGACCTGCTGCAAGGTCTGATGTAGAGCACAATGATGTTGGGTTTTAACCAACGATATTTGTTTGCCATTGCCCTGTTTAACATGTTAGCTGCCACAATATATAAGAAAAATTATCACCCGTAGGCTGTGAAAAAACTACTAAAACGGTTATATAAGTACTATATATTATGCCAATATTGAAAAAATACAAACCAAATCTGGAAAAACAAAAAAAAAGAAATGCAAGATCCTTACGGCATAAAAATGTTAACTGCATTACCAAAATGCCTTGAGGATTACCTGTGATCTTCACTTAAAAACTATATTATTAATTTTTATTAGTCTTTACTTAATGATGCTTTTTGTAATTTTATTACTTCACTGTCCATGACTGGCAGTATAACACTGTAAATACATAAATTTCTTACGCAACTCGCACTTTGTTGACACACGTTTTATAACTTTTTGTGCTACAACCAGGAACACGTATGTCCTTTCTTGGCCGCCTCTGCATAACCAGTACACTTTCGCCTTATTTTTTGTCTCTTTCTGGAACAGTAATAAGCATATGCTTTTAATTAGCTTGTTGCTGTTTGATTGAAGAGGATTTCCATCTCTGGCCGCACCTAATATTTGAAACACCACTTCTTGGAAATAAAATAATTTGAATTTTTTTAAAGTGAAAGTGGTTGCAGATGACCCATGCATTTACAACAGAGCAATTTAACAGTACTTCAAAAGCTACCTTGTAGTACATGGTACTGTTTTTCCAAGAGGGGCAAAATAACTAATCATCTGATTTGAGAGATCAATACCTTGCTTAGCTTTTTTATAAACATAGCTAAGGGATTTTGTACATCTTCATTTCTATTATGTCATCCCATTTCAGACTTCTGTAGGTCATTCTTAGTTGAAAGGAAAGGTACGTCATCTTTCGTCCTTCCACTTTGCTACTACAACCCCATTAGATTTCTGTTTGCCAATTATTTTACTCTTTTTAATTTTGTTTCAATTACATCTTTTGGTAAATGTTTTTAATTCCAATGTAGTGTGCCTAATAAATGTGTATGTTTTTGCAACAACAACTTGGCCAACTGTACTGATGTGTACTAGTTATCAACTAAATTCCTTCCCTTCATGAAGGAATTTTTCTGCTGATTTTACGGATGATGGATAAAATATTATGAACTAAATTACATAAACTCTCAAATAAGAACAAGCACAACAAGCGCGAATGGCAGATTGCTGTACGAAAGGGCGAGAGCCCGCCGCGGGCCCTGAGGTGCCCACGTACGTGCCCCGTGTCCTGTTTGAACTAGGACAGTCAGGGGGCGGCCGAGGTCCCCCACCTTTACCCCGAAGGTCAGTTAACTGGAAAAGGTTCTACGAGACCCTCCAACGGGAATACAGGCCGGTGAATCCTGAGCTCCTGAACACCCCGGAGGAAATCGACGACGCCATAGCGGAGAAACGACGACTGAGGAGGAGATATCGAATCACCCTGTCCCCCGCTGATAAACGGGCCTTTTATAATCAAACGGACAGGGTGAAACAACTGCTGACAAGCCATCGAGAGGATTCGTGGAACGAATACCTCGCCTCGATCTCTGACGACATCTCCTCGGTGTTCAGGTTGAACAGGAGACTGCGAGAAGGGAAGAAGCCTCGCCATCCAGTTGTGGGGAAGCGAGGTTTTCTTGCATATTCGGAGGCGGAGAGGGCCGATGTTTTCGACGACACCTTGGAGGAGCAATTTACTCCAAACCCACCTCCCGCCCTGAACGACGAGCAAACAACCGAGGTGGAGTCCTTTCTTGTAGATTATTTCTCACAGGTGGAGGACGCCCCTCTAGAGATTGACCAAGTCACTGAAGCGGAAGTTTCCGCAGCCATTAAGGCCACAAGCCCCGACAAGGCCCCGGGTGTCGACGGGATCAGCGCCCGTGCATTCCGGAACATACCGGCCTCTGTAATTACTACTATTTCGGTGACATTCACGTCCATTTTTTACGTTGGATATTTCCCGAATTGTTGGAAAACGGCCAAAGTCGTATGTTTACCCAAACCGGAGAAAAGTTTACTTTTCCCACGGAATTATAGGCCAATCTCGCTGTTACCGGTATTGTCTAAGTTGTTCGAGAGAATTTTCCTCGAAAAACTGAGGCGATACATGGAGAGAGAAGTGCGGCCGGAGCAATTTGGGTTCGGGGAGGGTCACTCAACGACCCTCCAACTGGTAAAAATAATAGATGACCTGGTCGGAGGCCTGAACAGGAAAGCGGTGACTGCAGCCGTTTTTCTGGATGTGGCCAAGGCCTTTGAGAAAGTTTGGCATAGCGGGCTGCTATATAAACTAGCGACCTCGGCGATTCCATACCGCTATGTCAGACTGATGCGGTCATATTTGCTAGACCGACGTTTTGTCGTGCGCGTAGGGGAAACAATTTCCTCCACCAGAGAAACAGCCGCTGGGGTTCCCCAAGGAGCAGTGCTTTCTCCTTTCCTGTACATTTTGTACGTGAATGATATGCCGCTGTCGGAAGGGGTTAAAACGGCCCTTTATGCAGACGACACGGCATATTTCTACGAATCCGCAAATGTGGATTACGCGGTCCGGAGACTCCAAAGGCAACTGGACTTAGTGGAACCATGGCTCGATATGTGGACAATCAGGATCAACGGTGAAAATCTGTGGCCGTGATGTTCACATACAAGACACGCAAACATTACATAGTATATTGAGAATTATTAAACTTGATAAATAATAATTTTTTCTCATATTGATGATTAAAACTTTAAATGAAAAACAGACTTTTTTTTGTCCTCAGTCATTTGACTGGTTTGATGCATCTCTCCAAGATTCTCTTCCTAGTATCAACCATTTCACTTCAGTATACCACCTACATCCCTATCAATTTATTTTACATATAACAAATGTAAAATGTCTGCACAATTTTTCCCATCTCTACCTGTCCCTCCAATATCAAAGAGACTATACCAGAATGCCGTAAGATGTGGCATATTAAGTCTATCTTCTTTAAGCTATATTTTTTCAAATGCTTCTTCCTTCATCAATTTGCTGCAATACCTTTTCATTTGTCACTTTATCCACCCACCTGATTTTTAACATTCTCCTAAAGCATTGCATTTCAAAAGCTTCTAATCTTCTCTTTTCAGGTGCTCCGATCTTCCAAGATTCACTTCCATATAAAGCTACGTTCGCCTTCATGTAAAGTAGCTAAACATATTCTCAAAAATGGTTTCCCGGCGTTTAAATTAATTTTTTATGAAAGCAGACTCTATTTCTGACTGAAAGCTCATTTCACCTGTGCTATTCGGCATTTTATATGGCTCCTGCTTCGTCTGTCTTTAGTAATTCTACTTTCCAAATAACAAAATTCTACCTCCATAGCCTTTTCTCATCTTATTTTTATATTCAGTGGTCCATCTACTTTATTTCTACCACATTTCATTACTTTTATTTTGTGTTTTTTTTATGTGGTAGTTCATGCGAAGGACATCATGCGTGCCATTCATTGTTTCTTCAAAATCTTTTCTGTCTCAACTATAATCAATATATCACCTGCAAATTGTTACTATATCATCAGCAAATATTAGCATTTTTATCTTTTCACCTTGCACTGTTACTCTGGATCTTATTTGTTCTTTAACATCATTAACAGCTAGTTTTATGAAAAGATTAAAAATTAGTGGGGATAGGGAACATCTTTGTCAGACTCCCTTTTTTATTATTGCTTCTTTCTTATGCTCTTTGATTATTACTGTTACATTTTGGTTCCTATAACTGTTAGCATTTGTTCTACCACTATACTTGAATACTAAACTTTTTAAAATGCTAACATTTTATTTCAGTCTATATTGTCAAATGCTTTTTCTAAGTCTATATGTGCCATGTATGTCGGTTTGTTTTTCTTTAATCTTCCTTCAACTATTAATCTGAGCACTAAAATTGCTTCCTTGTCCCTATACTGTTCCTGAAACCAAATTCGTCTTTTCCTAACAGTTCTTCCACTCACCTCTTAATTATTCTGTACAGAATTCTAATTAGATTTTTTATGCGTGAGTAATTAAGATAATTTTTCTGTATTCTTCACACTTTTCTGCTCCTGCTTTCTTTGGTATCATGACAATAACACTCTTTTTGAAGTCTGATGGAACTTCCTTCTTCGTAAATATTGCACAGCAGTTTGTATTACTATAATATACTTATCACTTCCTCACCTACATTGTGCAGTAATTCTGCAGTATCCAGTTTACCCAAGGAGCCTTTCTTTCATTCAAATGTTTTAATGCTCTATTAAATTCATATCTCAGTACTGCAACTCCCTTTTCATCCTCTTCAAGTTCCTCTTTTTCCTCTATAACAGCAGTTTCTAGTTCATTTCCCCTCGATATGAATGCTTCTAATTTATAAAAATGGTTTTGCCATAATCGAGAGTATCTTGTCTTATCTCAAATCATCTACAGTTGTAAGGTTACGGTGCTGGTTCAGATTTTCTCATCTGAAATCTTTCTCACGGAGCCGTTGAGGTATTATTGCTAATTAATAAATATCATTTTATGAATTAAGGTATGTATCCGTGCTTCATTGCTTCTTAAATAAATCACTGGTTCTGATTTACCTTCTAAATTTGTTAAGAAGCGAATTTTATTACTTGAAAATATCTAGTATTAAATAAAAATTACTGTGAAGAAAGCAGTTATGCAAAGACTGCAATTGAAGATAGGAGCTGAAAAGGACCGACTTTAAGTTGCACACATATACATTATTGGATTTACTTTTTTACATTTTTATTAAAAAATGTTGTGTTTTAACTGGAGTAAATTTTCCACAAGAGATAAATATTAAAAATTAAAATACACGACTGCCAAAAATAAAAAAAAATATTGCTCTTCAATATAGAATTCAATAAATATTATTTATTTATCCTATAATTCTAATATAGCATAAATAAAGAGAGTGCGGGTGACAATCTTGCAAACAGTATTTTTTTTTCAAATTTTTTGAATCTGTTTAAACATATATATGTCTCTCTCTCTCTCTCTCTCTCTCTATATATATATATATATATATATATATATATATATATATGTACTAAGAAAGGTTTTTTTTTTTAGATATTCAGGAATATATAAATAATATATTTATATTATAAATATATTATAATATATAATACATAAATCAAGATGGGAAATATCCCATCCTGAAATTTTGTCTTAGAAACAATGTACCTGAAAGGTTTCCAAAACTAACATTTTTCGTTAACAGCTACAAAGCGTAGAAGCCCTAATTTTTATAATTGTTGTTGAATAGTGTATATTTCAGAAAAAAATTGGCCTCTGACTACTAAGTTGAGGAGAAATACCCCCCGACTTTCATCTGTTGTAACATACCCTACCGTTTATATTAAGCGATCTAAGACTACTATGTGGTGATAAGAGAGAGCTCCGTACGGAACTGCCGTTCGCCCGTGCCTGCACGGATGGACGGTGGTGATGAAGTACGGGGACTCTCGAGCCCCTGAGCTGAAAGACTGAGTCCCGGCGGAGCCGTCTCGCTGGGGGTGTCCTCGTTAGAGGCGAAGTGATGGTGGCCGGGAAAGGCACAGCCGGGGCTGGTGTTTCCCTCGTCTGGCGACTAGAGGCAAAGGCACCTCTCGGAACCGTGTTCATGCTTAATCGGGGATCTGGTTCCGGGAGGTAGGGAATAAAAAAGACTACAGACTATCCGGTTGATTTTTAACTTTTCTTAATTAAAGAGAAAAATTAACGACTTAATATTTAATTTACGAAAAAGTACTAACGTTTACATTACCCGATACCTAAATTAGTGTAAGTTACATACAGTTATAAACGGTCGACCTGTGACTGTGCAAGACCGCTTCACTTACATTCATACTTATCATCCTTTGAAGTAATACCTGACGGTGATTCCCGGAGGCTAAACAGAAAAAAACCGTTATGTATAGTTTAAGAAATTTTAGTTATATTTTTTATCGCATGTTACACCTGTTCTTATATTAATAAATTAATATTAACAGACTTCAATTCTTTACAAAAATTCACTTTATAAATTATAGAGTATAAAAAAAGAATCTAAATTCAACATCAGCGGGATCAGTTATTGAATTTACTGAAGGAATAACCACAACTACAATAATACAAGATAATCTAATCCTAAACACTCATCACAAAATCAACGATTGCGTAACCTGTTTTAGACAGCTAGTGTATAGGATATAACTGATGTGTTGTAGCTTATTCTGACATATCATTTATAGAATAATATATTTACCGTCATAAAAAATTTATAACAAAAATGATTTAATTTTTGATTTTAATTAAATACTTCAAAAATCAAACTGAATTTTATTAAATACTGTTAAAATTAACTTTTGATCCGTATATATGAATTAAAATTTATGCAAACGAACTTGTAAATTGTTGGCGATAAAAAATTAAAAAATTTGAATCTTAACATCCTAAACGTACAAAGTTAAAAAAAACGTATATAATTTTTAAATTGACTACGGTATACTTTATCAGATCAGTCAATAGAACTCAAAAAGCACCAAGTTTGTGAGAAAATTGTTACTCGGAAACCGATTGCGGAATATTTCAAGTGCGTTCCGTAGATGAAAACGTACATTGTCTAAACAATGTTTCTGTGCAAAATATGTTTTTTTTATTTTTTTATTTTTTGAGTTTAATATGAAAACCGTTGGGGCACTGACAGTACATTCAATAGGAAAGTTGTAGAAAAATACAAAAACTCCAAAATGAGACCTTAAGCGTTTTGATTGATGAATTTCCGCCGAGAAAACCCGGAAAACTTCTAAAAATGGTTATTTTTGAGAAAATTTCCAACTTCGTTGTTTTTGTGTTTGAAGCATCAGTCTTTGGATAAAATATAGGTATATTTCCTTACCGAACAATGAACTGAAGATTTACTCGGTACATTCTTACCCGGGAACTGCAATAGAAATTCTTCTTGGCACAAAACTGAAGATTTAATTTTAAAAAAATTTCCACAATAAATCCTTTTATCCGTGTTCAAAACAGTTTCTTCTTAATAGAAAAAAACACAGATAACCAAAAATACCCAACTGTTCACGAAAAATAAATAAAAAATTATATCAACCGATTATAAAACAAGTGGTGCTGTCAACTCTTCATTAGAAATTATTAAATTAACATTTCTAAAAAGTATTTTGCTCGGGTTGCGATTTAAAAACAAAATACCTAGTAGTATTAGTAGTATTTATATAGTTTTCATTAATAATAAATTCTTTCATTCACTCCGAGAAATGCATATTTCATTAAAGTAGCTAAAATTAAATAAATAGATTATTTTAAGGATGACACGGTATCACAAATAGAATAATTAACAGGAATAGCCTAAAAAGCAGGCCTACAGATTTCCTTTACCGATATAGAAATCGTGATGAACATTACATAAATCACTTAAAAGACAATAAGGACTAAATACGGAAAGATAAATGTCACCGACAACTTTAAGCGCCTAGAAGAGATTATAATCAAAACAGGAATAGTAGATAAAGCGTCTATTATAGGAAGTTAA
Source organism: Lycorma delicatula (assembly GCF_047948215.1). Classification (NCBI taxonomy): domain Eukaryota; kingdom Metazoa; phylum Arthropoda; class Insecta; order Hemiptera; family Fulgoridae; genus Lycorma; species Lycorma delicatula. The sequence goes on from NC_134462.1 coordinate 142,331,317, forward strand.
AACTGTTGAAGATTAGATTTATCACCAAACACATCTACAGTAAGAAGAATCCCTGTAAGATCGTAAAATTAATATATTATACGATTGCAGTAAGACCGACTACCTTATACGGCACCGAAACCAACCTCCAAAAATTGCTCAAAATCGAAAGAAGTTTACTAAGGAAAATCCACGATCCAAAGGTAACAAAGGAAGGGTACTGACTTTACTCTAATAAGGACATCTTCCAAAATCAAGAAGACCTGAAAACAGCGATAAAGAAAAGAAGGTTAAATTTTTTGGAGCATATGATCAGGATGGATGGACCTAAACAGAATAAATAAACAAATTTTTGATAAGCTGCCTAACATGAAACACAAATCAAATTACTTTAAATAGACGGAAGAGGACTTGAAAGTAGAGAACTATTACGACAGAGATAACATCTGAAGAACAATTTAGAATTTAAAAGTTCCTGTAGCAGTAAAAGGACAGGAAGAAAATGGATAGTTGAAGAAAAACAAAGCCGTGCCGAAAAATGAGAAACGCACTAAAAAGAGTAAAGAAACTAGAAATAAATTATATATGCACGTTCTTAAAAATGGAGTTTTCGCATTAAAAAAAATAAATAAATAATAGCATAAATTGTGTCCGGTTCTTTGGCATGAAAAAGTAGTTTTTTATTTAATTATTTCATTTACATCATATTTACTTAATACCACAGTAAAAAAATCAGTCATACCGACATGATTTGTAAAATATGTTGATTTTTGGTATGTTAATCTTTAACTTATTCATAGATTATTTGTTACTCACGCCCAATATTAGTTTTTAACGGCACAAATTATTATGGTTTATATCTGTATGATTTATGTTTTCTAACTCTCCTATTTGAATATTTAACAAACAAAGAGTATAGGCGATAAAATTTCACGAAATTATTTTCAATTTCCCGTCTAGACAGCACTATAGCAGAGCTATTCAATCGGTCCAATTTGGGCAATTACGATTTAAACCGGATCTTGACGTTATAACATCTAAGGAACACAAGAATTCATAAAACCGGATGGAAATTTTCCGTGAGTGTGTGTGTCTGTGTGTGTGTGTGTACGGGTGAGGGTGCGTGTGTGTGTGTGTGTGCGCGCGTGTGTTCGGTGTTGGCCTCTAAATCACCTTATATCTCCAGAACTACTGAATCGATTTTTACTAAACTTATTCGGATTACATTCGTATATAGGACGTTGATGCCATTAAATTTTCAACTTAAATGTCAACGAGGTGAGACTATAGAACAAAGTCATCCTCCGTACCTTAAGATTTCGTCTAATTATTTTTCTTAGGCACATTTGTTAATAATTAAAAAATAAGAATATTTTCAAAAAAAGTTTTTTTTACAAAAAAAAATCTCCCTCAAAAAATGCTGTTGTAATCGTCTTCTTTCTTTACTGTTTAGCCTCCGGTAACTACCGTTTAGATAATTCTTCAGAGGATGATATGTATGAGTGTAAATGATGTAGTCTTGTACATTCTCAGTTCGACCGTTCCTGAGATGTGTGGTTAATTGAAACCCGACCGCCAAAGAACACCGCTATCCACGATCTAGTATTCAAATCCGTGTAAAAATAACCGGCTTTACTAGGACTTGAACGCTGTAACTCTTGACTTCCAAATCAGCTGATTTGGGAAGACGCGTTAACCACTAGACCGACCCGGTGGGTTGTTGTAATCGTCTGTTATGTTGTGACGTCACAGGTGAACGGTAGAATTAAATAAATGTATAATATTTAAACTAGGGGTGGTCGGGTCTCGAACTTGAATCACCCGGTCGACTCGGTACCTGGTGTGTTAAGCCTCGCAGCTACAAGAGTCTGCCGACCGTACGAGCGAAATTTGTTATATGTATGTTGTGAAGTTACATTAGTTTAATTACCGCTACACCCGCGCGAATTATATGGTATGCGCGCGCTCTTTAGTTAGAACCATTAAATTAAATAAACGAAAAAGTATTATATTTAAATAAAATGATAAGTATTTTAAATTTAGGTTGACCTACAGTTGTCAGTTTTTTTTTTTTTGTTAATAAAAAATGTATTATCAAACTGTAAAAAACTGAAAATTAAATTGCAAAAATACGGCTGAAACTAAATAATTTGTCTGCAATAGTAAAAGTTAGCAGTAATAATATATTATCATTACTTTTTACATTTTACAATCTACGGCTATTTCAGTATGCCAACTATCAAAATTAGATGCTGTGTTTTTTCTACAAAAATAATTATAGTCCTAATGCGACTAATGTTACTAAATGTACAGTTTAGAATATAATTAAACTATTACAAATACGTCCATGTGCATAATTAATAGGAATAATCTACATCCAGTTTACTTCAGGAGCTCGTATCAATGCAATTAATGAAATTAGAAAATTTAAACAGTTCGTTACACCAAAATGTTATACGCAGTCAGTAAAAATTCTGCAATTCTGTAATTTATATTCTAAAACATTTTAGTACAAAATTTTTATACTATTTTTTTTTTCCACATCTCTTTCTTTATTTGGATTTATTACTCTATTTAAATAGTAAATGTTTCAATAGATTTTTCAGTAAATAGAGAAATAATTTTAGATTAGTTAAATTACTTAAACGTACAATAACGAAATAATTCAAGCCCGTATAATCATTGAAATTGCTTGTTTAAAAATCATCTAAATTATACAATTAGCTCTTAAATTAAGTCAAGTACATATTATTTTTATGAGATTTAATTTTACGGAAGGGCAAATGATCCTTCATAAACCGGTATTAAGAATAATAATAATAGCGATATAATATTTAAGAGTACGTAGTTAGAAATTAAAAACCTGGCGCAAGGTAATTAAAATGGGATTTAAAATATAACTGTAGCTGAAATAAATAAGCATCTTCAGTAAGATAATAATGACGATCTCGTAATTAATATTAAAATAATTTTGACTGTCGGCAGTGAAGCGATTAAAAGTCGTCTTTATGGTGGTACAAAAATTTAGAATAGAGCGATTAAAAATATTTTTATTCAGATAATTATATTTATTTAACCTCTAAAAAAATTACTACTGGAGGAATAACATAGTAAAATAATATTTGCAATCGGTTTAAGATTTATTGCACACCGATTAAAACAGAATCGATTATAAATTACTGCTATATACATTCAGAAAATTATAATAAGAAAATATATCAGTCAAATTAACGCAAAGGTTAGATTTTTAAGCGAACAAAAAACTTGTATACAATCTTGTAACATAAACAACACAGATGGTTATCCAGGTCTGGATATAATTATACATTAATACGAATGAATATTATTGCTTTTATTAATTTTCGTACATGAGCATATTTGTGGCTAAAGATATGTTAAAATTTATATTTTAATAATGATAACTGTCATTAGGAATATCCATGATTTTCAGGGAAAAAAACACAGGCAGTATCAAATTCTGATAGTTAGTATTTTGGAAAAGCCATAAATTGTAGAGTTAAAAGTAACGTTAATGTACTGTTAAACTACCTTTTAATAACATAGACGAAATGTTTAGCTTCAATCGTATTTTGTTGTTTAATTTTCGGTTTTTTTCAGTTTGATAATACTTTTATTAAAAATATAATGATTTGTTAAATCTTATCGCCTACATTCATTCTTAAACAGATTAAGTAACGTAGACGTATTAAGAAGAATAAATGTAGATAGAATAATATCGGTAACTATTTAGAAGGAGAAAAGAAAACTGAATCAAACATATATGCAGAGGAAAAGGAATAATAAAAGGCTCCGTTAAAGGTTAAAAAAGAAGAGGAAGGAGAGGCTGAAGTTAACGAATAACATAAAAGGATAGTGAATATTACGATGAGATGAAAAGAAAAGCACGGGACAGAAACAAATAGAGACAGCAACAATATCAGGGACCTGCCAGAAGGCAGAACACCACATGATGATGATATTCGTTCTTCGTTACGTATTCGAATGGGCGTATTCAATTATATTTTTTAAAAATCATAGATTTACTCAGAAAAGATAGATTATACACGTCTAAACCACAATATTTTGTCTCCTTAAAAACTAATACTGGCCAAGAAATAAAAAATATCTGTGAATAAGTTAAAAATTAAGGTACCAAAAAACAATATATTTAAAAAATGATGTTGAACCGATTGAAAATACACTAAACATTTTTTATTTTATAACAGCGAATATAATATGCCTAAACGGGATGATGATATATGACCCGACTACGATAAATAATTACAAAAACATATTCATCCGAGTGTAACACATATTTCATCTAAGTTCTATTGCTCCTAACAAGGAATAATTTCAAATAATTCAAATTAATCACAAGTACAAATACATTTGACTGACTGGAAATCAGAAATTTTCCCCGATCAGAAAACGGAAAAGAAGTGATCCATTGGAACGTACAAAATTTCAATACATCACAATTTCCAATTTCATTACAATCATAAGGCGAATAATTCTGGTCAGTCGGAATAGACCAAATGTTCACCGACGTAACTATTTTTCCCGATCACGATAATGAATGATATTAATAAACGCCGAATATTCTTCTTCTTTTTTTTTTGTGTAAGTAATTACGACTTCCACAAACAAACGTTCACCTACCACGGCATAGAATTATCTTGATGGTAGATTTTCCAAAAAGTACGTTTAAATAAAAATTGTACTAGGCTCATAACTTTTCAATTCAAAGCTTATTGCGATTTTAAAATTTATTACGACTTTAACACATCAAAAACTGTAACTATGTATTTAGTATGTTTTCACCGTTACGAGTAAGAAGCAGACACTTTATTTATATTACAATTTAACATCTTAGTTGTATGATTTTTTTTTATGTTTTCTAGTTAAAAAATCAGATTTATCTCGTTTAATCAGTTAGACGTTTTGTTTAAAATTTCCAATTTTTCCCATTAGCCCTGTAAATTATTGTTTAGGAAGTGCTCAATTCATTATACGAGTTTATCTTAGAAAAAATAAATTTCTCCCCTTTTTATATAAACCTAACTTTAACGCGCTTTATCACGAAAGTAGAAGGAAGATTAAAGAAAAACAAACCGACATACTTCGCGTTTATAGACCTAGAAAAGGCATTCGATAACGTAGACTGGAATAAAATGTTCAGCATTTTAAAAAAATTAGAGTTCAAATACATAGATAGAAGAACAATTGCTAACATGTACAGGAACCAAACAGCAACAGTAATAATTGAAGAACATAAGAAAGAAGCCGTAAAAAGAAAGGGAATCTGACGAGGAAGTTCCCTATCTCCGTTACTTTTTAATCTTTACATGGAACTACCAGTTAATGATGTTAAAGTACAATTTAGATTCGGAGTAACAGTACAAGGTGAAAAGATAAAGATGCTACGATTTGCTGATTATATAGTAATTCTAGCAGAGAGTAAAAAGGATTTAGAAGAAACAATGAACGGCATAGATGAAGTCCTACGCAAGAACTATCGCGTGAAAATAAACAAGAACAAAACAAAAGTAATGAAATGTAGTAGAAATAACAAAGATGGACCGCTGAATGTGAAAATAGGAGGAGAAAAGATTACGGAGGTAGAAAAATGTTGTTATTTGGGAAGTAGAATTACTAAAGATGGACGAAGCAGGAGCGATATAAAATGCCGAATAGCACAAGCGAAACGAGCCTTCAGTAAGAAATATAATTTGTTTACATCAAAAATTAATTTAAATGTCAGGAAAAGATTTTTGAAAGTATATGTTTGGAATGTCGCTTTATATGGAAGTGAAACTTGGACGATCGGAGTATCTGAGAAGAAAAGATTAGAAGCTTTTGAAATGCGGTGCTATAGGAGAATGTTAAAAATCAGACGGGTGGATAAAGTGACAAATGAAGAGGTATTGCGGCAAATAGATGAAGAAAGAAGCATTTGGAAAAATATAGTTAAAAGAAGAGACAGACTTATAGGCCACATACTAAGGCATCCTGGAATAGTCGCTTTAATATTGGAAGGACAAGTAGAAGGGAAAAATTGTGAAGGCAGACCTCGTTTGGAATATGTAAAACAAATTGTTAGGGATGTAGGATGTAGAGGGTATACTGAAATGAAACGACTAGCACTAGATAGGGAATCTTGGAGAGCTGCATCAAACCAGTCAAATGACTGAAGACAAAAAAAAAATCACGAAAGCGTTTTTCATCCTCCCAAAAAAAAGATGCATATGCACTTGTTGTTTCGTTTATCAAAAATGAACATTCATCGCTACACATGGTCAACAATAAAAGAAAATGATACTTGCAAATTACACTTTGGAATGTCAACGATATTGTAATTTTATTTCAAAAGCCTGGCATATTAGGCAAAGCGAGAAAATAGTGTTGTATTAAAAAGTCTTTTAATATTATTTACATTTATGGTTTGTCCTCTTTGCCAGGAATGAAGCTGAGCATACAAAAATTATTAGGGAACTTGAAAGAGTTAATTGAAAGAGTTCTTCATCTACGAGTCAACTGGAAGATTCCTAGAGAATGGCTTACATTACTAGCATTCCAAAAATTTCTGTCCCTGCAGACAGTTGCTGAAAGAATTTGATTTTTTGATAGCGTAGCAACACGAGTATAGCTAGAGACCCGCTTTGGCATTTATTGTCCGAAGATAGGCGTATCGATATCGAACTCTTAAAAGAGTATAATTCGACTGATCTTTACTCTGCTATGTAATTTTGTTTTAAGGGTTGAATGCATTGACCTTGCTTCCTGGACACACCAGACCGAAGGTTAGCTGTACATTAACTGAGAAATAGGGAACACTATAACGAGCTACGATATTAGAAGGCGAGTTCTCGCTTCCGAAATCAGATCAGATCGGAGGTTTAATTTATAAGAATAATTGGTCAGTGGATAATTTCCTTGAAATACTTGGACGTTTGTGGAAAGGAGTTCCCGATTAGCTTAGTTTTTGGTGTTTTATGTTAAATTAATGATTCGTTTAACAGTAGTTGAATGTTTATTAATTTTCATTTACTCCTATGTTTACGCGCGCGCACACACACACACACACACACACACACGCACACACACACGCACACACACACACACACACACACACACACACACACACACACACACAATTTATTTTTATGATTAACTGATTCTACAAGTAATAAGGCTTATTCTATTTATGAAGGCTTTTTATTGCCGTTTCTGTTTTTTTCCTTCGGGAATATCTTTGAATTAGTTTTTTCTTCGTGCAGAGTACGTAGTGCGCTTAAAATCTAATTTTTACTCTCTTTCATTTAGTAATTTTGAAGCCTATCAGACTTTTAAATTGGTGTCGCTTATCCTAAAAGATAATTCATCAACTACAGATTACAGTTCCTTATTAGTACAGATTTACAGATTTAGTTTGCTACAACGTGGTAATAATCATGATATAACTAGAATACATAAATATTTCTTATCACAGCTGTGACAACGCCTTTAAAATGAAATCATTTGGAGATTTTATCAGTAATATTCTCACAACCATGAGAATAAACAACACAACGGGGTTTCAGGGGAAGGAGCCCACTGGCCAAAAGGGAATGGGAGCAAAGCTAACCCTGACAGGCTAATATACAATAATAATAATAATAAAATTGAAAAAAATACAATAAAATCAATTCAATTCTAATAATCTAATTAGCAATCACTGACACATCTATATTTAATTAATTAATTAATATTTCATGTATAGCTCTTCCTCTATGAGTCATCAGACCTTGCCGATGGTGATGGAGCTTGAGTGCTCAGTGATGCAGAATAGTTGGAACAAAGGTGCAACCGTATAGGAGAGGTATCTGTTGAGAGCCAAACTAAGGAACGATTCCCGAAAGAGGGCAGCAACTCTTTCAGTAGTTGTTAAGGGCGTAGTTCAGGAAGACTTAAACGGTCATATCAACATCACTCAATCTTCTGAGTACTGCTGAAAAAAATAGAAAAATACAGCCCTTTTTTTTCAAGAAAATTAAACTCTGCATTCTCATGTAACAAAGATAAAGGCTCCTTCCTTGGTAAAATATTCCGGCGGTAAACTACTCCCCCCTTCAGATCCCCGGCTGAGGACTGCTAAGGAAGGAGTCGGAGCGAGGAATGTTAGAAGTCTAAAAAAGGTTGATAGGTTAGAAAATTTAAAGAGGGAAATGGATAGGTTAAATGTAGGTATAGGAATTTGCGAGGTTCGATGGGAAGACAAAAACGAATTTTGGACAGGTGATTTTAGAATAATTCAGTGTAAAATAAAGGGCAGGCAGAAATAAGTTTCGAAATGAACAAGAAGATAAGGAAGAGAGTAGAGTATTTCAAAAAGCTTAGAGATAGAATCATTGTAATAAGGACAAAATCAAACTCTAAGCCGACAAGGATTGTTAACATATATATGTCTACAAGTGCCAATGATGATGATAAGGTAGGGTGTATATACGAAAAAATCGACGAACCAATTAAACACATAAAAAAGGATGAAAATTTAGTAATAGTTAGAGATTGGAATGTAAGTATCGGAAAAGGCAAGGAAGGAAATATTGTGTGTAAATACAGGCTGGGCAAAAGAAAGAAAGAGAGGACCCAACTTACTGACTTCTGGAGGAAGTATAATTTAGTAATTGCCAACACCCAGTTTAAAAATCATAACAGAAGAATACACCAGTGGAAAAAGCCGGACGATACGTCAAGGTATCAGATAGATTATATTACGGTTAAACAAAAATACTTCAAAATCAACTTCTCGACTCCAAAGAACATCCTGGAACAGACATTGATAGCGACCAGAATTTAGTGATAATGAAATGTAGATTGAGATTTAAAAACCTAAATAAAAGGTGTCAGATGAATCGGTGGAATTTAGAAAGCTTGAGAAAGAGTAGGTAAAGAAGATTTTTGAGGAGGACATCGCAAGAGGTCTGAGTAAAAACAACAAGGTAGAAAATACAGAAGAAGAATGGGAGAATATTAAAAAGGAAATTCTTAAATCAGCAAAAACGAACTTAGGTGGAACAAACAGAAGTGGCAGGAAACCTTTGACATCAGAGGATATATTGCAGCTGATGAAAGAATGTAGAAAGTATAAAAATGCTAGTAATGAAAAAGATAAAAGGAATTATCGACAATTAAGAAATACTATAAACAGGAAGTTCAGATTAGCGAAAAAAGAGTGAATTTAAGAAAAGTGTTCAGAAGAGGAAACAAAATGATCATTGGTAAAATGGACAGAGATACAGGAGAGTTAAGGAGAATTTTGTGGTACATAAATCAAATCAAATAAGGTATTAAATAAAGATGGTACACCGATTTATAATACGAAAGAAAAGGTAGTTAATAGAGCATTAAAAATTCTGAATGGTAGAAAGGCTCCTGAGATAGACGGGTTACCTACAGAATTACAGCGCAGTGGCGGTGAGGAAGCGATAGATAGGTTATCTATTACACACAAACTGGTGTGTAATATTTACGTAAAAGGGAAGTTCCGTCAGACTTCAAAAAGACCGTTATTGTTATGATACCAAAGAAAGCAAGAGCAGATAAATGTGAAGAATACAAAACAGTTAGCTTAACTACTCATGCATCAAAAATTTTAACTAGAATTTTGTACAGAAGAATTAAGAGAAGAGTGGAAGTGTTAGGAGAAGACCGATTTAGTTTCAGGAAATGTATAGCGACAAGCGAAACAATTGTAGCGCTCAGATTAATAGTAGAAAGAAAATTAAAAATAGACAAACCAAAATACATAGCATTTATAGACTTAGAAAAGAAAATTGATAACGTAGACTGGGATAAACTGTTCAGCATTTTAAAAGATTTACGGTTCAAGTATAGAGAGAGAAGAACAATTGCTAACATTTACAGGAACCAAACTGCAACTGTAATAATTGAAGAACATAAAAACATAAGAAAGAAGTAAAACAGAGAGTCCAACAAGAATGTCCCTTATCCCCGTTACTTTTTAATCTTTACATAGAACTAGCAGTTAGTGATGTTAAAGAACAATTTAGGTCCGGAGTAACAGTGTAAGGTGAAAATATAAAGAAGCTACGATTTGCCGATGATATAGTAATTCTAGCTGACACTAAAAAAAGATTTAGAAGAAATAATGAACGGCGTAAATGAAGTCCTGCGCAAGAACTACCGCATGAATGTAAACAAGAACAAAACGAAAGTAATGAAATGTAGTAGAAACAATGTAGATGGCCCACTGAATATAAAAACAGGAAGAGAAAAGATTATGGAAGTAGAAGAATTTTGTTTTGTGGTAAGTAGGATTACTAAAGATGGATGAATCAGGAGCGATTAAAATGTTGAATAGCATAGCCAAAACGAGTTTTCAATCAGAAATATAATTTTCTTACATCAAAAACTAGTTTAAACGTCAGGAAAGCATTTTTGAAAGTATATCTTTGGAGCGTAGTTTTATATGGAAGTGAAACTTGGACGGAGTACATGAGAAGAACACATTACAAGTTTTTGAAATGCGGTGCAATAGGAGAATGTTAAAAATGAAATGGGTGTAATCGATGAAGAAAGAAGCATTTTGAAATAAATAGTTAAAAGAAGAGGCAGACTTATAGGTCACATATTAAGGCAGCCTGGAATAGTCGCTTTGGTATTGGAGTGACAGATAGATGGAGAAAATTGTGCAGGCAGGCAAGGTTTGGAATACGTAGAACAAATTTTTAGGGATGTAGGATGTAGGGGGTTTACCGAAATGAAATGACTGGCCATAGATAGGGAATCTTGGAGTGCTGCATCAAACCAGTCAAATGAGTGAAGACAAAAGAAAATGTTATGTTTTTAGCTATCAGAATATATCAATTTATTTTATTTTTGGCTCATTTCGTTCAGCATTTTGTTTGGTTAAGTTTTGTATTAGATTTTTTTTGTGTTTTTGTTGTTTGTTTATGAAACGTTTATGGCAGTTTCTATTTACGGCACAGTATACGATAATGTCCATATGGAACTCTAAGAAGTCCCATTACTTAATTTAACGTAATTTTTATGTAATATATATATATATATATATATATATAAAATATTTATGTAATATTTTTTTTTTCAAAATAAAATAATATTAATATTTCTATCTGAAATATACAAAAAGACAAAAACATTACGAATTAAGTTAGGACATTAGTTAATGTGGCTATAATTTTGCTGTTAGTCTTTATTTCATGTTCTAATTACTGTACTACTTTTGCTTCTTTTAATTTAAATATACTTAAGAACATATACTAAGAAAAACTGTGTAAAATCTTAGAAAGAACATACGATAATAACGCCCAATCGTTAAGTGTGATAGTGACGTGGCCCTAAATAACATAGTAAATCCGTTGTAATGTACTTATAACGATTGAGAATAAGCAGAAGAAATTATAGCTTTTATTTTTTTTTAACCTCCGGGACCACCGTTAGGTATTGTTTAAAAGGATGAGATGAATGACAAATAGCGTATAAAAATGCTATGTCTGACAAGGATTCGAACCGGGGACCTTCGGATGAAAGGCCAAGACGCTAGTACTCGCGCCACGGACGCCGGCATAAGAAATTATAGAAATAATTTTTTTTTATCGACGATGTTTTGAATTTTTTTTACATTCGTGATGATAAAATCTAATTTATAAGGAACTCAAAATATCTAGCCAAACCTGAATCGACATGTCTTCTTGCCTTCGGGAAATTTGTGTTTTTGTTGTTCAGCAGAATAGTTTAAAGCTTTGCGACTTGAGATAGATGTGTAGAGAAAAAAAAATTCGAACGGCAAAGATATAATTGCAGATGTTTAATCGATGGTAAGTGGGAATTCGGATGTAATAGAATGAAACTGTAGAAAATGTTTTCTTGTTCCTGTACCGGCAGTTTGCTTTCAGTCATCAAGTAACGCGTTCATCCAAAGACAATAATTATGAGAGATTGCTAGCAGTTGTACAACCGACTTAATACAGAAGGGTTTACTCATATTACCGTGAACTGAATGTAAACGCATACACAAGATAGGCTAAGATTTTATCCGTTTAAAAAATCGTAAATACCATTTTTCATAGAAATTTTAGCCAAAATTTTATATTAAAATGTTAAACTTAAAATTTTATGTTCGAAATGAAGTATAACGTTTACGAAACGCATATTCATACGGTTCATTCATTTATGGATATATCTGAGCTCTATCGTTACGATAACCCAGTACTATAGGAAACGACGAAACGCAACCGCCATCAGAGTCGATGTTTTTAGAACAAATAATTGTGTAAATTTAAAAATAATGATTTAGTAAAATTAGTTAAATATTAACAAAATTAAGTGCAGCGCTTTAATAATAAACAAATACGATCGATAATTTTATTTACTTGAAATAGGTACACAAGTAAAATAAGTTAAAATAATTAATTAAAAATAAATAATAAATCAATAATGTTAAACAAAATGTGTAACAGATATCCAGAACAAAGTTAAGTACGAGGTAATAAATAACCTGATAAATTTATAAGCGACTGATGACGATGGGTAAACTATGGTCACCGATTGTGATTTATAACTGTTATAATTAATTACGATGGTAACTACAGTCGATATAATAAAATCATTTAGCTAATTAAAAAGAATCACGATCAAAAAATATACAAGAGAAGAAGAGGAACATTTAATTCCTTTGAATTTTTTGTACGACATCCCTTGTTTGTAATAGACTGTACACCTGACAAACAAAACTTAATAAGGCTAGAAGCAGCTTTTATGAATATTTTTCGTTGAATCAAACAGATCATACTAAAATATACTATTATAATTTTAATAGAAGTCTACGTAAATTATTGTGTACGTAATTTAAAACATATATTTTAGTGCAGTTGTATTATAACAAATAATAATTTATCATATTTCATTCATCGTATTTTAAACCCGTAAAATAGTAATACATATCAATTAACCTTTAAATTTATTTTGAATTTATAGCCTTTTTACTTGCTTTTCTTTAACTCACAATGTTTTTGTTTTTCACTTTTGTCTTCAAATTTTGCATCCTTAATTTAACATGCTTCCTGAAATTCCCGATCGATGAAATTTTGCTGAGTTACAAAGGTCGGGTGATAATAAAATATTCCACCATTACTTTTTCAAACATTTCCCGTACGGGTGTAAAAAATTACAAAATTTGCAAAACAGATGTTATCTTTTGAAATTCAAATTAACCTATTAATTAAACTCATGCAATGTATGATAATAATTTGATTAAAGTATAACTAAAAGGTATAAAGCAAGTTTTTAAAAATTTTGAAATATTTCTGTAATATTATTACGATTTTAGTAACCTACTTACATTCTTAATGATGATCGTGTAATATAAATAAATAATTTAAAAAATAAAAGCCTAATCTACTGAAAAAAATGAATATTTAAATAGCAGTACTATTACAATTAACAAGCTATATTAAAACCAACAGAATAAAACAGTATCACAAATAAACTGAACTGATATATATATATATATATGCACACACATGAAAGTAACTGGTTTTGTGTGTGTGTATGTATGTATGTGTTTGTGCGCGTGTGTGTGTGTGTGTGTGTGTGTGTGTGTGTGTGTGTGTGTGTGTGTGTGTGTGTGTGTGTGTGTGTGTGTGTGTACATATATTGTATAAGAGAATGATTTTATTTACAGTAAATGATAAATGTAAAAATTAGTAACTTTTCTTCATCAATGACAACACTGAAAATGTTTATTTATAATAATTATTAAGAAGAAAATCTAAAAATAGTAAAAGAAATAAAAAGTATTAAATCACCTGTTATTAAAACAATAACTGATGTCTATTTACAACACGTTAAAGACAAGATACACAACACAAACACTTAAACGTAGAGAGACTTACTGCGTCATTGGCTAGCAAGCGGAATAGACTAGAATTTAGACGGTAGAAGGATGCGCACGCATTTCGACAACTGTATCTCGTTGCGCACATACTGTGGCTCTCTTTTAAACAAGCTGCACACTCAGCGATTACGTATAAACTATTTAATATTGTAACTACATCCTTATATTCAAAATATTTTCACAAAATTCTCATCACAGCTGGGTTATGCTGTATATAAATCTGATAAAAATAGTTTTAAAATTGTTGTACCTTACATTTTTATATTTATTTTTTTAATTAGGTGTTTTTAAAAACCGTTTCAAGAATTCAGTAGATAGTCTCGCACATCAAAATAAAGAAAAAACTTTATATCAAAATAAGTTAAGAAACGCTTAGTTTACCGGGTCTCCGCCATTTTTATTTTATTTTTAACATAAAAATTTATTTCTAAGGAACGGTTAACTTTATCGAGTTGAAATTTTGTATACCGCTAGGATACCTAGAGGCTTATTTGTATAAAAATAATGAACCTGATCTCTCAATCCGTTTAAAAATGACTGCCATATAAACATTTTAATGGTTAATATCTTTGAAACCTTAATATATTTTTTTTAAATGTTATTACAAAAAATGTTCGGCGTTTTATGAAAAAGAAAATGATACTTTATTCAAATTTGTTTATAAATAGCTAAGTTATGATAAAAATTGTTGAAGCGAGTCACTTTAGATTAAAAAAGTGGCTTTCGTTTCCTCCGGAATAAAACTAAATAACCTGACACGATCTCAACTGAAATAATTTTATGAAATAAGTTATGATAATTTAATAATATTGAAAATATTACAGTCAAATATTATTGTAATTAGGAAAATATTATTATAATAAATAATATTAATATTGAAAAACACTTTGCATTAAAACAGATGTAAAAGTAAATAAAAACCACCGTAAGGTATTACTTCAGAGGACGATATGTACGAATGTAAATGAAATGTAGTCTTATACAGTCTCAGGTCGGCCATTACTGAGTTAATGAGAAACCCAACCGCCAAAGAACACCGGGTATCCACGATCTTGAATTCAAATCCGTAAAAAAGCCCTGTATTGCTACTGGCATATACGATTGCCAAATCATTGACGTAAATACCTTTATTGATTTCTCCTGGAATGACTAATATCAGTTTATCGATAGCGGTCGTAAACAAGATACCGCTCGATGGCGAACCTTGTTGTATACCGTTCTTCAATAATTTTTCTGACGAGTATTCATTATAAACCCGTTCTTAAAAAGTACGGACGTTCGCATAATTTACAATTAATATCGGTAGACTGTCACGAATGCTTCACTCAAGTATTAGCATTATTCATTAAAACATTATTTCGAACACCGAGTGATATCAAAAGCCTTCTGCAGATCAAAAACGTTTCTAACACAGTATTTCCTAGCGATGAAACTGTTGTATATAATATTATCTAAATCGATCATATGTCAGTAATTGAACGGTTAGAAATTCAAGGTTCATGCGAAGATAAATATATTTTTCTAAAATCGAACGAATAGGTTATTTATCATTTTTTCGAATATTTTTCCAATAGTACACATCAAGGAAATAGGACGGTAACTATTGGGATCGATTAGATTTTTTGATTTTTTTACCGGAAAAATATCTTCCACTGCCGCGGGTACATTCCATCCCGCCATATCTAATTATATAATTATATTAATCAAAGTTTTGCACCGGTGCTTATCAATCTGATCATGGCGTAATGTATTTCTTCTGGATCAGATACTGTATTGCCCGTTTTCTCTAACGCTTTTACAAATTCATCTGTTTTGAAAGATACATTGTAAAAAAAAATCATTTTGATTACAAAATTATTTTGTTTTTTTTTTAAGAATTTGCCATAAGTAGTCGTTCTACTGACTTCTTCGAACCGACTGCTTCGTAATTCAACAATTTTGTTTGAAGTATCTATAAGTTCATCTTCGTACTGAAGACAAATCGGTATGGGAGCAAAGTTTGTAACAACAGATAGCCTTCACTTTCTTTTAAAGGTCTGACGCAATCGTATTTTTGTTAATACATGACAGACACTGTTGCCAGGATCCCTTTTTTTAATCTTTCATTAGTCTTTTGGTGTACGCCCTGTGTTTTTTATATAGAATTAAATTTTCGGAAGTTGGACGTTTCTTGAAAGCGTTTAATTTTTTTCTTCCTTTTTATCGCTTAACTCTAATCCTCAAATCTGATCGGTCTCGATAAAAATATTACATATTCTTGAGTTAAAATTTTCATCTTGGTGGAAATGTCTTTCTTGCAAACATACACAAATTGGATATCAAGGATGTTCCGATGAGGATCTACTCGTTTATATCAGGGGGTTAATTTCGGGGTTTGTCTTTGCCCATTCATTCTCCCAACAACAGCTGTTGTTCTAGAAGTACATCATTTCCTATGCAGCCCCTACCTCCGAGTCGGAGACAAGAAAGCGGCGGACATCGACAGGCATGGCTCGATTCTCGGTTTAAGCGCTGATTCAGAGGCGATAACTGGAGAGACACCCACGACAGATGTCCGCCTCGATCAAGGGGAAAACAGGATCCCGCTGTGTCGTTTTAGGTGGTCTCCTCTCTGTGGTTTTTGTGAGACCACCTCAGAAGCACCTGGGTTCAAAGACTCCGTAAGGGGTTCCAAAGCCTTCGTAACATATCCATCTTTGAGACTATATCGCTGAACCTTAACTGAAGTTTGTTTTCCTTTTTGTTCTATTCAGATACGGTTTTATTTGTACTCGATATATTTCCTGGTGTTTTTAACTTAAGCGGTCTCATTGCTACCTCTTAAGAAAGAGATTTCATTTTTTTGTCGATTGTTCTCTTTATCGTTGTAGCTAACGATGGAGCGAAGTTACTGAGAAGGTGATCTGCATTAATACTTGCGGTAGAAACAGCAGCCGCTGCCTGATTATATGTTATTCAAGGTATACGGCTATTTACAATTTTTTTTTAACTTTATAATAGCTGACTTTCTGTAAGGTTTTAACTTGCTGAGCAGCTACTTCGTCTTTTTAAACGGTACAAATTCTCGATCGACACAAGTTCTGTTCTTTGCAGCGACCCGGATAGGAGGATCCTTACACGGTTCTCCTTCATGAGTTTTTTTCACCGCATATGCATATTTGCGGTCTCTCACATCGAACCGCGGTGTAATCAAATCGCTGGAGGAAGCATCGCATAGGTTGTAGCGTAAGGCGCATAGTCGGCACATCCATTCGGTGAATACCAGCGCGCACTTTCTCATTATTGAAAGCGAGGACAAAAGACGCAGAAGTAGAACGTTGCCGTTTCTTTCCCACGTTCAGTCTTGGATAATCTATTACTACCTGCAGTGACAACTCCTTCATAATTTCTTGCTCAGAACGATCGAGTAAGTCTTGACAAACCGCAACATTCTTCGAAGCACTGAATGTACTACGAGGATCTACGCGTACGGCAAATTCACCTATTTTCTTTAGTCCAAGAATCTTCTGTGATCGTATGACGTTGGTCGTCTTGACATAAAGACCGTTGAAAGTTTTCCATATTTCCTTTATCGGCCACCAGAGCGATAAGTTATTTCACGAGTGATAAGAAAAGGGCTTACCCTCGTAAGATTTCCATCTTCTTTTGTAATCGCTAAGTATTTAAGCCGAAGTGAACGGTTCTTAAAACGGTTCTCTGCAGATTCCCCACCTCATGTCGAATTCTTCCTGATTCAGCACTCTTTTTCCTTTTCGCTTCTGGCGACTTCTGGTTCTAAAAAAGGGTGTATACGTGAACCGTTTTCCATAATAGATTGTTCAAACTATACGATGAGTTAATATCTTCTGTTGCAAGGTTAGCCGCTGGGGTATACCTCAAACCCGTCCCGGTGTTCCAGTGGAACTGGCATATGTACTGACAGAGTGGATGCGCATTCTCTGTACTGACTCCAGATCCCTACTCAGCAGAGCATTCAGGGCTCCCGTGCAACAACATACCTGGACACCTTATTACATGTGGATAACGGAAGAGTCTCTATTACATCTGCAATCACATCGACCGTGACCACCATATCGCCAGCTCTAATGGTGGTATACGATCTGCAGATGGCTGGAAAGTCCAGCCCCCCTAGATCTCAAGATGGAAGTCAGATCAAAAGTCAGATCGAAGAAAGTCAGTTCACGATTACATTTGGAAAAAGTACTTAGAACCCCGTTAGATAGCTAAATGTATCGGACTTATGTATAGCCGTTACCACCCTGGACGTTTGAGAGATTGTTTGTTCCGGACGTGGACGTTATCTACCTCAAGCGATTATTATTATTATTATTGCGATTGAAAGTATTGAATTTCACATGTTATTTTGTTATCCGTACATGCATATTTTTATCCTTACATTTTTATTTTTGGAAATTCATCGGGAGGAGTGAAAGAAGTACGAAATACTTTGTAAATAAGGGTTTAATATTTCAGAAAAAA
The DNA here is from genome assembly GCF_047948215.1 of Lycorma delicatula. NCBI lineage: Eukaryota > Metazoa > Arthropoda > Insecta > Hemiptera > Fulgoridae > Lycorma > Lycorma delicatula. The sequence goes on from NC_134462.1 coordinate 142,349,696, forward strand.
AAATAGTAGCGACTTTTGTTTTTCATATTGACAGCTTCATACTGAAAATCTAAAAATCTATCTAATTATGTGTGCAAACACACCCGCACACGCGAGCGCCAATTGTGCACAGAGGTTTGTTTTTCTTTAAAGCGTTTGTTCGCGCTCAAAACTACAAAAAAATTTTTGTTATATTACTGAAAATTATTACGCAACAGAAAATATAATATCAACGATATTTTCTAGATTTTATATCGCGACAAAATAAATATTTATCGTAATACAAATGTAAATACTTTTATAAGTATTTTATATTCATCGCAGTTTTATATTTGTACACTCAGGTTTTAACGAAATATGCTTATAGACGGTTAATTGAACGACGTTAAACGAGAACTGCTTGTTGTCACACCGAATTAAATAAAGCACTCGATCATTTTAATTTGCTATACGTGTCTCGTGACGGATGACGTTGCGATGACACCTAACACACATTTCACTTTAAATCCATTCTCAAATCTCTCGCTTTCCGCTTTCAAAACATATCCGACCTCCCGATTACATATCATGACCTAAATAACTTTAAACTGACGTATCCTATTATTTTTAATAGAACACCGTCAACATAACACACGTTCCGAGTAACAAAAAGATAACAGAGTATTACATTTAACCCTGATATATTGATTATTTATAATTTATCGCACGCTTTCGTAGATATTTCGTCGTATAAATATTTTTATCTAAAAAAAATCATTAATTTGTAAATATTCTAGAATTTATGTTACGTTTTTAATCCGTTTAATTTTTTTTTTATTCTGCACATAAAGAGAGTAAAGTATTGTAATCGGTCAAAAAATGTCCCTTCCCCCAGATTTTCGTCTCTCTTTCTATGTTTTTAGGTTCTAGCAAACAAATCACTGAAAACCAAAGTTAGCTGTTTATCTCTACACATAACCGCAGTAATTATTAACACCACTTCTATACTTAAATGAAATAGGATTTACGGATCTTTTGATTTTACAGCAAATTATCTATAAATAACTATTTTTAGACTCCGGAACCACCATTATGTATTGCTTAGAGGATAAGATGAAATCACAATTTTTTAGCGTGTGAAAATACCATGCCTGACCGGGATTCGAACCCGGGACCTCCAAATGAAATTATGTATTTATTAAATAGCATATGGTAACAAGATCGGTATAGCGGGCCTAAGTAACGGATTCTTACCGATTATTATGAAAGTAAAAAAAGGAATAATTAATCGGGAGAATCCAGAAAGGGACAAAAAGAAGACCCCTTTTTGTAAAGAAGGTCGGTTTTACATTGCCTTTTGTCACATAATGCACACCTGTTGTACGGTGAGAAGAGACCAAGCTTGCAATTCATGGGAACAAACCCTCGGTCGACTCATCCATCTCACGTTTCGACTTGGGTCCGATCCAACAGCTAACAGTATAAATAGGCCAGTAAAACCAGTTAAAAATCAGTTCGGTGGAGTTTCGCGAACCAGTCTGCGAGGCGTTATGACGTCGGTCCCGCAAGGGCAGTTCTGCGAGGAGAGGCTGCGAGTTGTGTGTAGTCGTGTGAATTCGACGGAATTCTGCGAACCGGTGTGGGAGACGAATGAACAAGACGTCAGACCAGCGAGGAGAATATCCAGTTCGATACGATTAAGGTGACGTCACGAGTAACTCAGTACCAAAGAATGTACTATCGGCGAGTTACAGTAAAACTATAGGTGTTTAAGATAAAGAAATAACGCAAAGACTTCATTAATAAACTGTTAAGATAGACAACAAAAGGGATTTGCAAGTGAATTTTATTAGATTGTTTGTTGTAAGACCGACGGTTAAAAACGTTAAAAACTAGGGTTTCTTTTGTTAATGGGTCTGAATACTATCTTTCTGTTTATATACCTGGAATTAATTCCAAACGATTATTTATGTTAAACTCTCGTGTATAATCTGTATTTACTTATTTACTAATGACATTTACCGCTATTTGATGTTTAATATCTTGATTGTTATTCTTTGTTGATTACGGTCTGTTTTTATATCATATGCTTATCGTTTTCCTGACTATTATTGCGATTGTAATTACTATATTAATATTTCTGTTTATTAACTGTTTTATTATTGTCACTTATTATTATTATCGTTATTGTATTTATCACCGTTGTTATTATTATTAATTTACCCGGTTGTAATTTGAGCATTTTAAACCGATAAACTATAATTTATAAACGTTCTAAATTGACAACAACCTCTCAATATCCTGATCGAGCCGCGCGGAACCATACCACGCGACAATAAAAACTACATTGTATTAAACGCTATAAGTATGTTAAATAATTGTCTTTAAATTACGCGGCATTATTTTTAAATAAAAAATATTGTTAATTATTAACTCGCAGTTAACAAAATAAAAAAGTAATATAATATAAAATAAAAAACGCTTAAAAAATGTTTACTTAAAATCTAAAACTAGACGATCATTTCGACTGTCAAACAATTAAACCAATAAATTCTGAGCGGTTAGTATATATTAAAAAAAATATATATATTGTGCAGTTCTGCGTAAGAACACTGATTTTTCGTAAATTTAATCTGGTTTTGATATTTTTTTTTTAATTTGGTTTAATATTGCTAAATTAAGATACCATAGATAAAGAAACGTCAACCTTCCGACTTCCAGCAACATAACGAACCACACTTTTAACTTTCGCCAGTCCAATTTTTTCGAACTTAAATTGAGCGTTGCTCAAGAACGACTCGATGAATCTTAATTAAATATTTTCATGCACAACTTCAGATAACAACTACTACAGCATATCTTTTTATTTTATTTTTTTTTATATGAAAAAAAATTACGATTGTATTAGACGATACCACTCGCTCCATAGAGGCCGGCACTACAGCTTATCTCATTTTCAATGAAATTAACGTAATCTTTTGGAGATCTTCAAGCCACAAATGCTTAGGCCTACACATACGTATAAGGAAACCTCAATTTACGCAAACGGTTATACGTACTCCTCACACTTTATAACGTAAAGAATTCATTTTTACCCCTTCACCATCACTTAACCACTCGACCAAAATTATACTGCGCTTTTCTTCGAAAAGTTAGTAAATGTTTGAAAAGATATGATAATGAAGAAACAGGTAAACTCATTAATAGGAATATTAAATTTAAAATTTATTAATCGATTTTAAAAAGTGATCATTAATAAATTTAAAATGAAAAATTATTAGAAATCGGTCTTCTATCGTCGTTTAACAATGAAGTTATTGCATAATTATCGATAAAGTAAGTTTCCCAACTGTTTAATTCCTGTTTATTACGGATAAAATTAAAAAGCTTTGTTTTTAACAAACGTATTGTTGGATTACAATTATTTTACAACAATCAAATATTCAATTACAATATACTCGAAAATATATTTTAAACATCACTGAAACAATATTATCTTTTGTATAACCGTACTGTAGCGAAAATTATTTAAGCTATAAAGAGAATATTGTAAGGTTATGAGAGAAATTTATTACTCAAAGGTGAACTCGACCCTGTTAATCTTAGTAGAGGCTCCTTATTACGTAATAGATTTAGATGAAGGTGTCAGTTTCATTTTATTTATTGTTTTAATTATACATCGCAAATTTTTTGTAACATCTAAAGTTTGAAGGATATCAACTTTAATGATTTAGATTGCTAAACACAAAAATTCTAAAATAAAATAAGAATATATATATATATATATATATATATATATATACAGGGTGTCCCATATAAAACGCAACCCAACCTTATATTGGTAGGTATTGAAATAATAAAAAGGCATGTGTAAATGTAAATGTAATTTTTATTATTACCATCCGTTACCTTACATTTAGTGTAAATGTTGGAAGTGGCCGCCATATTATTGAATACAAGCTTCAATTCTTTTTACAGCGTTTCTTGCAACTTTTTTCAAAGTTTGTGGCTGGATATTTAATATAGCTTGTTCAATATTGACTTTCAATCGTTCACGTGTTCGTGGTTTGTTGCTGTAGGGTTGTTCTTTGCGGTAACCCTACAGAAAAAAATTCGCCGCATTCAAATCTGGAGATCTTGGTGGCCACAAGCCTCGACCGATAACACGATTACCAAAGAATTCCTCGACGAAATCAGAAGTTGAACGTGCGTAGTGCGATGTCGCACCGTCATGTTGTAGCCAGCAGTGTCTGTCTTCCTCTTCCAAGAGTGCAATGAACTGAAATAAAATATCCTGATATACTTCTGCATTAATGGTGTACTCGAAAAAAATAGGACCGATTATTTTCTTCCGCGATATCGCGCACCACACGCCCAACTTCTGCGGGTGTAATTGTTTTTCGTGATAAACGTGGGGATTTTCAGCGCTCCAAATTCTACTGTTTACGTAGCCAACCAAATGAAACTGTGCTTCATATGTGAAAAATAACGAATCCATAACGTTAATTCCCTCAACCAGAAATCGACGGAACCGTTGACAATATTGTAGCCGTTTTTCTTTGTCGGGCTCAAGAAGTCGATGAACCGTTTGAATGCGATAAGGTCGTAATTGTAATCGTTTGGTCGCCCGATGAACAGTCGATTTAGATAAATTAGTTTCAGCAGACAAACGTCTGATCGATTTATTTGGCGAGGCGAGTAATCGGTCTTTGATTTCAGTGACTGTATCTGTATTCAACACTAACACAGATCTTTTGTGTTCCTTGTTATTAACAGAACCGGTCTCTCTAAATTTTGCAACTAACCTTAACACTGATGTTTTGTTAGGAGCCGGTTTATCTCGGTACTTATGGCGAAACAAATCTTGGACTGCAACCACTGATTTCGTACTGAAGTACGACACAACAATGAAAACACGTTCATCTAGCGAAAACACCGTCTTGTCTCTAGCAATACACTGAACGTTATTATGATTGCATTGTTGTTACTATCGGTAGTGTTATACTGCGTCGCCGCGATGTTCAGATGTTGGACGAGTACATTTCAGTAACGAGTAGGGGAGTAAGTTTGACTTTTGAAATTTCATGGATGAGTGATTGATGGGTTGCGTTTTATATGGGACACGCTGTATATTGTAGCTATTATATATTATATATAAAATATAGCTTATACTACCGTAAAAAAGAGACTTATTTATATATTTAACAAAAGCAAAATTAGATCAAAACTTCTTATATAGGAAGACAATGAATAAGAAAGATAAAAAAAATTAATAATTAAGAAAGTCTAGTATAACGAATAATAACTGATATATATTGAAAATAAATTTCAAGAAGGATAAAATTTAGAAATTAATTTTCATTTCAAAACATATTTCACACCATTCTGATTAAAATTAAATTCTCTACGAGTTTTTTTTTTTTTTTTTTTTTTTTTTTATGTGTTATTACTCTTTTAACATTATTGTACGTCAAATATTAAAAAAAAATTTACCCCAGTTTATTGGTTTACTCCAGATTTCTCAAAAAAAATACTGTAGATACGGTTCTGGAACCTATTTTATTCAATTTTTCAGCTCAAAAAGCATAAGAAATAATTAATTCTTCTTTTTAATTAAGTTCCTAAAAATTTCAGTACGACCTGATTTCACCGGGGTACCTGAAATCCGCTAAAGATTGTTTCTAAAACGGTGACCTCGCTTTACTTTTTCGGATTTTACTTGTAAAACTGAACAACACATATTCGTAGGAAAAATGGCAATTTCTCCTTCGTTCTCCCACTGTCCGCCATTTTCGTATTTTTATATAAAAATTTATATCTCAAGTTCATATAAAAGAATCACATTAATATTTGGTAAGCGTCTTTATAATAAAGTTTTAAAATTAGCAAAAAAATCAGGACTTAAATATGTTCGCAAATTACAAAAAGGCGGGCATCTATATTTTTCAATCTGTTATATCTCCATAAAAATAAGTTTTATCAAAATGTATGTTGATGCTAAAATATTAAGCCTTTTATTTTGAACAAAATGACTTTTCATTTTTTTAAATCGGTTTACAAATAGTCGAGTTATGGCAGAAAATTGATGTTGTAATCTTGTCTGTTTTCATGTCCTCCACTTTACGTTCAATTCGATTAAATATTAATGGTTTTTATTTATTGTTAATTCTAGTATTGTAAATTAGTATCAAATTAAGTAATAATTTTCTCAAAATAAAATTTAATATTACATAATAATAAAATAATTGATATTAATTTTACTCTTCTGAATAATTTTACACAGCGACTATTACTGCTGATCATGTTAACAATGTGAAAATGAAGCTTGTTTCAACAGAAATGGTGTTCAAAATATCATAACCAGCGTATCTGGAGTGACGAGAATCTTCATGGCACCTTACAAATTATCCATAAACAAAGATTCTCCCTGAACGTATGGGCAAGTACTACTTTTAATGACTATATTTTGGGTCCTGTCATTGTACCAAACCATTCAAATTGGAAAAATTATCTTGCTCATTTGACTGAAAATCATCCACATTTTTTGGAAGATCAATCTCTACAATTAAGAGTAAATATGTGGTTTCACCACAATGGAGCTCCAGCACATTTCAGTCAGTTGATAGTAGAATTCCTGCTGAAAAATCGATAGGCCGCAGAGGTCTAGTGCCTTGGCCTGCCCGATCACCTGAATTAAACCCTCTTGACTTCTACCTCTGGAGCCGCTTGAAACGTGTTGTTTATTCAACTCCAATACTCAACACTGAGGATGTTCAACAAAGGATCCAAGATAAATTTCCGGAAATTAGGATTACTCCCTGAATTTTTGAACGGTTAAGACAATTTCTTAGAAAAACACTGAACGCTTGTGCAATCTCTAATGTTGGACACACTGAACATGACACTATAACTTTTAACTGTAATTATGACACTATAATTGTTAACTGTTAACTGTTTATTTAAAAAAGAAAGTATACCTAATATTCTACAACAATTAACGTAAGATTATCACAAGTAGTTTTTTTTTACTTTTTTAATTAATACGTTTTTTTAAAATTATTATTATTATTATTGTGAGAAAATTAATACTTAATCTGATATTAGTGTACAATACTAGAATTAACAATAAATAAAAATAATTAATATTTCATCGAATTGAACGTAAAGTGGAGGACATGAAAACAGACACAAATATTACATCCATTATCTGTCATAACTCGGCTAATTGTAATCGATTTAAAAAAAAACTGTCATTTTGTTCAAAATAAAAGCTTAATATTTAAAAAAATAACATACATTTTGATAAAACTAATATTTATCGAGACATAACGGATTGAAAAATAAACATGGCCGCCATTTTGTAATTTGCGAAGTTATTTAAGTCCTGATTTTTTACTAAGTGTAAAATTTTATTACAAAGGCGCTTACGAAATATTAATGTGATTCCTCTATCCGAACTTGAAATATATAGATTTTTATATAAAAATAACAAAATGGCGGACAGGGAGAGAATGAAGGAGAAATTGTCATTTTTCCTAAAGATATGACATTCCTTAGGAATGTCATAATCCTTCATTCTCTCCTAAGGATATTTTTTGTTTAGTTTTATAAGTAGAATCCGAAAAAGTATAGCCAGCCCACCATTTTAGAAACACTGGGTATATATTTATGTAATAAATAGCATTCATTAAATAAAACATTAACTACGCAAAGATAATTTGAATTAAAAAAGGCTGTATAAACGAACTAAAATATAAATCCTATAAATACTTGGTTAGGCTGCCAAAAACGAAAAATGATAGCTATGTCTACTACACTACTACCCTAATAAATATTGTGTGCGATCGCGTTTGAAAGTTAATAACTCCGTACAGCACCCTTCAAGTCCGACCCATTTTACATTTGTGGTCGCCTTCAGTTTCTTTTTTTTTACCTTAAATGAGAATTTTTTAAGGCGATTTAAAAAAGGGCCGAATTTTAGAAAGAAAATTCAGAAAATCTTACTTTGGCTGACTGGAGCAGGTAAATGAATTCCTTCAAATTTTACAGCGTTGTTTTTCATTTCGAATAGATAGGTCAAAAATCACATTTTTAAGTTTCATACTTTTGTAGCTATTTATATATCAAGAATTGTAAACTGTTCAATTACAACTCTTAGAGCCATATAAGGGTAATCGATTAATTACGAATTCAATATAGCAAATAAAATATTCAAATAAATTTACCAGGTAGTTTTTTTTTATTAAGTAAGAACGACAAATAATAATCCATACGTGGAAGAGGACACGTATTGCAGATCCTCATAGTATGTGGAGAATTATTTCGTTGTAGGACGAATCCACGATACTATTGGAATTTAAAAAAAAAATCAAATATCTTTACAAGGAATTGCATAAAAATTATTTTTTGTAGAATTTTGAAACTTAAGTAAAACACCGTACCTACATATTTTACATGTAATTTAATCATATAATTACACTAATTAAGGAATAGTAATTAGGGAATAACGAAGAAAATCAGTAATAGCGTAATTTATTTCTATTTCTGAATCAGAAAAGCACCTTAATTTACATAAGTTTTAAAAAATACTGAAGAAATGGGGAAAAATCTCTTTCTTAAAGAGTTAAATATTTTTCGGTAAAATTTCCGGTTTATTGAAAAATGCTACGAGTATCTAATCAATTTAGGTGATGTTTTATGAACCCACCGGGTTGGTCTAGTGGTTAACGCGTCTTCCCAAATCAGCTGATTTGGAAGTCGAGAGTTACAGCGTTCAAGTCCTAGTAAAGCCAGCTATGTTTACACGAATTTGAATACGATCGTGGATACCGGTGTTCTTTGGCGGTTGGGTTTCAATTAACCACACATCTCAGGAATAGTCGAACTGAGAATGTACAAGACTACACTTCATTTACACTCATAATATCATCCTCATTCATCCTCTGAAGAATTATCTAAACGGTAGTTACCGGAGGCTAAACAGGAAAAAGGGAGAAAAAGGTGATGTTTTATGTAAATATGTTATTATAATAAATTAAATTTAATTATGTTATATTTTTGTGTTTTTTTCTTTGTTACAGTATCTGTCTACCTTTGAAGAAAGAATATTTAATAGACTGCGCATATTTAGCAACATTATTAACGTTTAACGGTTTAGCATTCTGCGCTATATGTACGTGCTATAGTAGAATGTACTGTAGCATACGACAGGGACAAGATGCTGTAGCGACGTTAGCGAGATCAGATATGAGAGTCGCTAAAAGAATGGCATTACTGGTTTTTACAGACTTTGCTTGTCGGGCGCCGATCGCATTTTTCGGTTTAACAGCGTTAGCCGGTTATCCGTTAATCGACGTATCAAAAACTAAAATACTTTTAGTATTTTTTTATCCGTTAAATTCTTGCGCGAATCCGTATTTATACGCGTTGCTTACGCAACAGTACAGAAGAGATATGTTTATATTGTTAAGTAGGTATGGACTATGTGCTCAGCGTGCCGCAAGATATAAAGGTACAACGGGCACGACACCTAGAGGTTTTACACCCGGAAATTGTGTTCCGACAGCAATAGGAGGAAATACTGCGCCTCAAGGGGGACATAGAGGATCAGTTTTAACCAGTTTAACGTCGATTGAAAATGTACCCGTCCGTTCAGGTCCTTTATCGACAGTACCTGAAGCGTCTCAAGTAGAAATGATACCTGCGACTACTATAATGAATAACATATATGAGAACGCATGAGAATAATTCAAAACTAAGTTCGTTTCTGTAATTATATTTATAATTTATAACTGTAAAATATTTTTGGTAAAAAATTTTATACGGTCGATTAAATTTATGTTCTTTTATATTTTATCGAATTCCTACTCGAGTAATAAATCCATTCGTATTAAATAAGGTTCAAAGAATCGGGGACTATTTTTTTACACTTATATATAAACTTTTCAAAGACATTAATATTTTTTACAGTTGTAGTTCATACCTTATCGATGATGATAATCATTGAAAATAAATAAAATTAAGTTATTCACGAAATATTCTGTCTATAAACACTGGAAAGGTTTACGGTTTTTTTTAACTTTTGAGAGAACGATTTATTTAGGCTTACTAAAGCGTATCCCCATCCTCTAAAATTTAAACTTACAACTTAGTTTACACGGTGAATATAAACGATTTATGTATTTTTGAAAATTACTCTACAAACTGACAGATTTTTATTATTCCTTTGCTTGTTCCTAGTAATTTTTTACTCGGTAACTTATCCGAACATTTTTAATTAAAAAATACATGTAAGAGCGACGATTAGAAGATAGGTTCCATTTTTTGTCATCATGATAGTTTAATTTTTTCTCTTAAAATATTGATAGAGCCTGACATCATTCTAATATTCGCATTAAACGTATCGTTCCGTAAAATTCAATAAAATTACGTAGAAACTTTCCCCAAGCTCACACTTGCTTGGTAAAAGTCTTTTTACATCACTTCTTTTTACTTTCTTTTCTTATTTCTATAAATATGTATGGTATTTCTTGCTAACAACTTTTTTTCTATCGGGTAACGTTTTAAGAGACTTATACTTATTTTGAATAAGAAAAATAAAAGAGATAAGAGAAAATAAGAAAAAAATTAAATAAACTTAATTTTAAATAAATAAAGACGACTTTAAAAAGAAAATACCCCTAGAAAAAAATACTTTGCAACTTTTCTTTAAAATTCAACTTTTGAAGTCGACGATGAATTAAGATTTATTCAATTTGTTGATAATAATTTTTAATCTGATGCTGGTTTGTATATATTGAAATTAAAAGGTTTGAAATATTACTGTTTTATTTCTTTAAATAACTTTCGCGAGTGGTAGCGTCTCGGCCTTTCATCCGGAGGTCCCGGGTTCGAATCCGGATCAGGCATAGCATTTTCACTCGCTCTATAAATCATTCGTCACATCCTCTGAAGCAATATCTAATGGTGGACTGGGAAAAAAAAACTATTTAAATGCGTTTTTTTTTATTTTTATAAAAATATATATTATAATTATTTGTTTTTAATTTTAAAAAAGGTGTCTAATTTTATACCAGTAGGACTATCTCGGAATATATTCCATTAGTTGCCGGAAAGGAGTGGAGAAGGAAATCGGCAAAAGAAATAACAAAAAAAAAATAACATCCGTAAAATCTTTCGAGAATAAAGATGCGAAGAGATTTGAAAGAGAAAAGTTTTTGATAAACTATATTTTTGGAGTGCTGTGAAAGAAGAAAAAAATAGGTGGGCTAAGAATACCGGATCCATTAATTACGTTAACTTGTTATTACATTTTATACAGAAACTTATATAAATATATTTTTTTATTTACAGTTTAAATGTAGAAAAAATGAAATGAAAACGAAATAATTAACTAAGTAGAAGATAATTAATTAATTAGAAGATTAAATTACATTTTCGCATCGATTTGTTGACATTTTAGGTTCTTAACAGGATATAAGAGACTAATTCTATTTTCTTAAAAAAATAAAAAAACAGTTACGAATAACGAAAAAAAATCAAAGGAACATTTTCTGTCGTAAATTCCCTTGGCAAAATTATTATTATTTCCCTTGTCAAAAATATAAATTAAGTTCAAAATCATGAGTAACATGATATTAACAAACTACTAAATGAAATTGGTAATGGATTTTTTTCGTAAATCATTAATCGCGAATATCTTTTTATATTATTTTTTACAAAATGAAAATAACGAAAAAGAAATTATAAAAAATATTTAAGATATTTTCGTACAGCTATAAATAAATAAAAACTTAATATAAATTTAATCTTAGATAATTTATCAATAATTCCATTTCGGTTTAAAAAATAATAATAATTAAAATCGAAAATAAATAAAAGAGAGTAGCCCACTAGTACTCTATCATTTCCAGTACATTATTTCCCAAGAGAAAATCAGCAAAAGTAAGGCGATTGTAAGAGGCGATAACTGGGAAAGCCCACTTCAATACAAAATTTGGGCATGAATCCAAAAATAAGTTCCAGCCTTAAATTAAAGCACTACTTATCTTAAACCGCTTGAATAATTTTCCTTTTTAATACAAATACAGGAAAATTCTATATACTATTATTCAAATTTACAAGGTGTTTCTTGCCACAACTACTAGTCTAAAAATATTAGAATAAAGATTAGATACACGAAGGAAAGTCAAATCTTGGTGAAAATATTAATCGTCTTTATTAGTTTAATTTTAATAAATTGTACTAATATAACACTCAAATTCGGTACAGGTTGTAGTACATAATTTTCAAAAATATATCACAAAATCCTGTAAAAAATATATAGTGATCAACCGCGATTTTTTTTTTTTTTTATTACAAAACAAAATGAATAATTTTCAGTTCGTATTTAAGATTAAACCGATAAAGAATTCTCAATATAATCCTAATGAGTTAGCCGATACTTTTTTCTTTTTTCTCTCCCAAACCTAATCTTGTTATTCGTTAAGAATTTAGTAAATCAAATAATTTTAATTCCAGTGATTTAATTAAAAAAGATGAAGGATGCTGCAATTTTTAAATATTCGTATAATTTTACTAAAGATATTTTTTGCTGTAAACAATGAGGAGAAATTAAAATCTTTTTTTAATAAAGCTATGAACCCGTAAGCTTATATTTAGCTTATCTTTTTTTTTTTGTAAAAAAAGTCAGGATGTCTAAAACGTATTGAGCCTTTGGAGGCCAAAATTGAGAATCACTTATTAGAAAAAAACATTATGAAACCAGATACATGCAAACAAACAGCCCTTGCTTTCTGCTACGTTCTGATCACTACTAAAAACACATCTAAACCGCTTTCATATTTCTTCCACCTACTAAAACTAAAAAAAAGGAACTAAACTAAAAAAAGGAACGTTCCGTACTCACGCGAAGTAAAAAAAAAACTACCTTCCATCAGCACGCCAGTATCGGCACTGGGGGAGCGACAGTTCTCTCTCTCCCTCGCATGGAGTTTCCTATGTGCGCATGCGCACAACAGCCAAACACCACGCCACTGTGAAGCGGACAGTTCCATACAAAGATTTTTGTATCTCTTTCATAAACTGGGGGATGACTATTGATATTAAGCAAAAAGATTATATATCGTACAAGTATAAAAAAAAAAGGACTCGTTATATTAAACGTTATCGATAATATCAAGTGGAAATAGCGGATGATGCAGTTCCACAGTGCCTACACGCGAGCCGCCACTGCCTCTGAGATAATTTTTTTTTCAGCACAACTGTACTTTCTCAGAAGTATTGTAGAAAACAATAATAACAACACGAATTAAAAAAATGGCAAATTGATGAAACGCTAAAAAAATAAACCGAAAAAGAAAAAATTAAAAGTGAATGTAAAAACAGAAACAGATATGAAGAGAATAAAGGATCGATTAATTATTAACGTACAACACTCGGCGGGTGGAATTACACGATAGAGGTACTAAGCTTCAGAACGTTAAATCTTTTAACATCTTCACCGCTGTCCAAAAGATGACGGTCAAGTGATTAAGATAATCGTTTAGCCGAAGTTCATACTTCAAACTGATACATTGTTCTTCTTCCTTGACGTACCGTAGAGTCACATATTTTTGGATTTCACTGTTTTTATCAAATATCTCGCTATACACCAGACTAATTTGTCCTGAAACCGCTATATGATTTCACCGTAGTTGAACGCCATATGTTCAAAGAAGAAAAAAAATTTCTGACTATAAAAGTAGCTTATTAGGCAAAAATAAATCAGACCTCCTGTCCAATAATCAGTACATTTCCTTGAACTTTACGTTAAACTGAACTTCAACGTCAAATGACGATCTAACTGAAAACCCAGGTACCTACCGTACTTTGATAAAGTACCGTACTTTGATAAGTAATTCCGCTTACTGATAGTAAGCGGAATTAAAATTCCATAAAGAGACAATTTAGAAATTATTTTTATTTGTTTAGTCATAACAATAGGTTGCTATAAGCATAATCATGACATCAGACATAGCCTGATGTCATGAAGGTGATATTTACTTTCAGAATATTTCAAAATAATTTCGTGGATAACGTTATTTACATTAATTTACGTAATTTCTTTTACATTAAATGTAAAAATTTGGCCTAGTTTTTACGCTTTATCTAAATTTTATACTTAATAAAAACTTAATGTAAAAAATAATACATATTTAAACAGTTGAAAGAATCTAATTTCACGCTCGGTAGTAGTATCATTAAATCATTTCTTGTATTTTTTCTTTCTTGTAAACGGGCTTTCCCAGCGTTTTTTTTAAAGCGTATCTATATTTTATATAAAGTAATTAATTTAATCAAAATAGTTAAAAAAGCAAAACCGAAAAAAATAAAAAAAAACTATTAAAAAACAATTATTTTTCAAATCTTTCTTAAATTTCAATAATTTGTTGTTAACGCCAAATCAAGGGTCAGTTAGTTTTTAATTTGATGCCGAATTTAAAATAATAATATTTAAAGAAAAGATGAATATTATTTTTTTAATTTTGGTGAATTTTTATAAAACTGTTTTTAACTGTTTATTTTTTTTTGAATTTAAAAAAAATTTTCTTTTTAAAATTAGATTTCAGCATATAATAAATAATAAGGATTAATTCAATTCTCTGTCAATGGAAATAGAACATTAGTTAAATATACGTAACAATGAAATATTAACTGATAATAGATTTCTTAACTTTCATTAATTAACTGTTCCATAAAAACGTAATTTTACGTTGATATTGTATACATTTTATTTTATTATATTATTATTTTTTTTAATTAATAATGTAACTTCAACTAACTGCAACGAGAAATTACATTTATAAAATAGACTTTTATTAGTTAGACTTCATAAGAAAGCTACCTATTGTAATGGGTACCGTGAAAATTTCGACATATCTTCGCGTTTCACATTCCCCAGATCCCAAAACCACCGTCAGTCAAAAGTTTATATATATATATATATATATATATATATATATATATATATTTCACTTTCTTGTGGACAACAGCCGTAATTTCCCGCCAATCACTTTCAAATTTATAGATAAAATAGAACAACCCAAAATCAAGCTCGAGTTCGTTAAGCGGCAAAATCGGACCATGAGGAAATGAGAGGGTTTTTTCTATAAAAAAAAATATTGGTATAACTTTCCTATTAAGTAAAATATCGAATTCGTTTAAAGTTGTTCTTCGGATAAGGGCCTAAAACTTATCTAAATAAAATTTTTTGATATCATCAAAAAATATCATCAGAGGGTGGAAAAAATGGGGTTTCGAAAACAAAAAGTCAGACCTTCCTTAATAGACATAGTATTGAATCTGTTTAATGTGGTCGTTAGTACTCTAAACATTACCTAAAACTTCTTGTCTGTAACAGTTTTTGATATGGCCAACCTTAACGGCAAGAGATGACCAAAATATTTTTCTTAACTTTATGTCGCATATGTTTTTTATCCTCTAATTTGCAACGGTGAAATCTACCTCCGTCTTCCGGCGTACCGAAAGGGATTTTTTTTTAATTATCAGATGTAAAATAAACTTAAATTTATTAAATAGTAACAATAATAAAATAAGCAAACAGTGAATATATTTTTACGATAAATTATCGGTGTACATAAATGATGTATAAAAGATTATTTTTAATTCGGAATATAAACAGTAGCTTTATTCGGTACTTTATTATGATTTTATATTAATGTTAATCCATTTTAGTTTAATAATATCTTCAATAAATTATATTTTTATAATTTACGTTAAAATTGAAGAATTAATTAACGTAATTGCTTAAACTTAATGAATACATCGTTTTTTAGGGTGTGGGACATCATTGTATATGAGTCGGTTATTATTTTATATCTATATATTACACGATATATTCCTATTTAGAATTTATTAATTTCGTAAAATAATTCATTGAAAACTAAAATAAAATACTTTTTTTTTAATACAATAAATGATAAATAGAATAATATAAAATTAAATTAAATCATAATATAAAATCCAATCATTTTACTTATCTGCAATGAAAACTACTGGATTATGTAACTTACTTGGAAGAGGTATGTAATTGCTTTCTGATAAAAATGTTGAACAGGAAAAACAAGGATGAAAAACCATGTTATATTTAATAATATCACTTACGAAAGTCGAGTGAATATTAAATTTCTACATTTGAAACTTCTTTTTTTTTAAATCTACCTCGACTGGAAAATATGCTAATTCATGACGAATAGTAAACAAATTAATAATAACAAATAAGATTACTATTACGTATCTTTGAAGGATTTAAATACTCTAAAATTTTATTTCACAAATTTTGATTACGGAAAATTAAACAGCGTATAACTAAACCAACCAACTTTTTCAGATACTACAAATAAAAGAAAACATAATTTTTTTCTTACTTGTTTTCTAATCTCTTTTCTTAATTTTATAAAAAATGATAATTTTTTTACACAAAATGTACAAATAAATTACGGAAAAATATTTTTTTCATCATTTAAGATAATCTGCATTATTTGCGGTTAACCAGAATTAATTTCCCTTACGACAAATTAATCACAGATACTTAACTTGCCTGTTTTTCCATTTATCCAATTTTTAAATTAGACATCTATACTAATAATAATAATAATAATTCTTATTCCACAAAATAAACAGATTACAATTTTTTTTTTTGTCTTCAGTAATTTGACTGGTTTGATGCAGCTCTCCAAGATTCCCTATCTAGTGCTAGTCGTTTCATTTCGATATAACCCCCAAAATCGTACATCCCTAACAATTTGTTTTACATATTCCAAACGTTGCCTGCCTACACAATTTTTTCCTTCTACCTGTGCCTCCAATATTAAAGCGACTATTCCAGGATGTCTTAATACGTGGCCTATAAGTCTGCCCCTTCTTTTAGCTATATTTTTCCAAATGCTTCTTTCTTCATCTATTTGCCGCAACACCTCTTCATTTGTCACTTTATCCACCCGTCTGATTTTTAACATTCTTCTATAGCACCGCATTTCAGAAGCTTCTAATCTTTTCTTCTCAGGTACTCCGATCGTCCAAGTTTCACTTCCATATAAAGTAACGCTCCAAACTTATACTTTCAACAATCTTTTCCTGACATTTAAATTAATTTTTGATGTAAACAAATTATATTTCTTACTGAAGGCTCGTTTAGCTTGTGCTATTCGGCATTTTATATCGCTCCTGCTTCGTCCATCTTTAGTAATTCTACTTCCCAAATAACAAAATCCGTCTACCTCCATAATCTTTTCTCCTTCTATTTTCACATTCAGCGGTTCATCTTTGCTATTTCTACTGCATTTCATTACTTTCGTTTTGTTCTTGTTCATTTTCATGCGGTAGTTCTTGCGTAGGACTTCAAACATGCTATTCATTGTTTCTTCTAAATCCCTTTTACTCTCGGCTAGAATTACTATATAATCAGCAAATCGTAGCATCTTAATCTTTTTCACCGTGTACCGATTGCAAATGAAAATAAAATTATTTACAGTTATAAATTCTTAATACATAAACTTAGTAGACATACAACCAAACAATATAAAATAGAAATAAAGTAATTTAAACATTTATTTACATCTTAAATGGACGAAATATTTAATCAAATTCATTTATCAAACACGTAAAGACAACCACATTAAATGCAATATAATGAAGTTATATTATAATATTAGATTCAATCACATTCACTAAAAACAATTTAAATATTCAAATATTTACGGAACACAACTTATTTTTAACTCAAATTATTTTTTATATAAAAAAAAAACGAAGTACACCTTATGAATAATTTCTATAATCAAGATGACGATATCTAATAATACTTTAAAAAATTATTAAAAGACTCGCTTTAAAAAAATATAAATATATATATACAAGGTAGGAACAGCGCTACTGGAAGTTTATTACGGAGATAATTATGCGGCTTCATCATCAGTAGAGTACTACCGTAGCATCAAAAGAAATCCTAGGTGTCACCGGCAACTCTATTAATGAACAAGTTATACAAACAACCCTGAAAAAATTTTCTAGAAGCATATTTTTTTTTAGGATCGATAAATCCTTTTAATTTAAAAAAATAAACTCGCACAAAATTCATGAAAATAGAATTTCTTTTATAAATTTAGCCTATTGTAAAAAAAAAAAACATAAAAACAATGATAAGATTTTTAACGCACGGAAAATATAATCAAACAAAAGTTTTGTTTTCATTGAACCACTGCAGCTTTTATAAAAAGGTAAATCCCTTTAAAAGATAAAAATGAGGCTAAACTAGGTAAGAAAGTTCATCTGAAAAAAAGTAATAAACGCCTTGAAACAATTCTGTTGATTTAATCTCTAGTTATCAATATTTACTAGGAAAAGCATAAAAGTAATCGTAATTTAGGTGGACTTCAAATTTTACACCTTAGCGCCACAATACTATATATATTTTTCGTGGGACATCTGAATATATATGTATAAAAAGTTCCCGCGTAGAAACAGAGAAACTTTCAGGATATATTTACAGGTGAAAATAATGAAAAAGTTCATATAAACATAAATCTGGAAAGCTTTGTTTTCGAGTTACGGCTAGGAAAAGATTTCACCCGGATTTCAGCTCTTCTTATAAAAAGATCTGAATTCTTAAATTCCATTTTTTAGAACTGAAGATTCCATTTTTCATAAAAGCGGCTTCATCAGTAAATAAAATTGAATATACCTTATCAGCGTTGTCTAGAATTCAACGACTCAAGTTTAACCGCTGTGGATAATCTGTTGGCCGCAAATTATGAACCTTCTGCAGTCGGAAAGAATAAAAATTTTCTTTCCGTAGGATGCGCTACACTTAGTTTTTTGATAGACCAGTGCGCCATGAAATTCGTTTTATACTATTGTCTGGGCTACGCTGAATCACACGATGTTCCTCATTAACACGATGATTTACTTAGCGTTCAACAAAAAACGATCGCGTTGGAATTGTCCCTTTTGTTTGTAAATTCTGATACAAAGAAGAATTTTTTTAAAGAATGCTTTAAAAAGAATGTTTATTGGGTACGGAAAAAAATAATATTACTTTTTATCTGTTTTTATTTCAATACAAAATCGATTTTTATTGGCTATATAATAAATTAATTTTTTCAGAATTAAATTTTCAAACAAAAAATTTGTTGCTAAATCTTTGTGGCATTTAACAAAGCTATTTTACTACAAACCTAAAACAGACTTGTTTTTCGACACCGAATTTTGTATTTTACGTCAAATATCATAAAGACTACTGAAGGTACAGTTCTTGGACCTGTTTTATCCTAGTTCCCAGCTGAAATTAAAAAAGAAACCGCAACGTTACTCCTTAATTTGGATCTCAAAAATTACTATAGGGCTTTTTTTTATTAGAAGAGCTGAAATTTGGGAGAAATCTTTCGCTAGCCGTAGCTCGAAAAAAAAATGTTTCCAGACTTATGTTTATATGAACGTTTAACATTATTTTTATCTGTAGAACATGTCGTGAAAGTTTCTTCGTGGTACACTCTGTATATATATATATAAAACCTTTATTAATCTCTTGGGTTAACCAATCAACTATACAAATTTATAAATTAAATACACTACGTTTCGCTTAGAATTCTCCAACATTTTTTTTTTTTTAACATCCCAAGGCAACTAGTCCCGGCCGTTAGGCACAACACAGTCACCTCAGGGTGACATGGCAGAGTAGTCTGTGCCCTCCTTAACTTACCCCTTCATTAGGCTTTCCCAACTGGGTCCCTCCAGCCTCACAAGAACACGCCGACTTCCTCTTCTGGACAGCCGACACGCCTCTCCGCTGGAGAGCAACCCTCCCAGGCCTTGCTCTACAAGCTCCAGACGTGCGTTCCTCACGTCCTTTGCTGTCCACGACCCACTCACACCTCGAGAGTTCTCTATATCATCATCAGGGAACTGACTCCCCCCCTCCACTCATGTGTGTGGGCGAGCCAAAAAACTCTAGGCATAGAGGCTTATTTCCCTGGCCCTATACAATGCCACGCTTCGACCCTAGACTTCCTGAATTTTTTTAAGTCTTCCCCGTTTTTTTTTATACACAATTTCGTCAGAATAAAACAACCCCAGCACTATACGTGTAGAACCGCATATAGTAAGTACATATTCACTATAGTATACAATACACGAAGCCCATTACCGAATTGATTGGTTAACCCAAGGGATTAATAAAGGTTATTTGTTTAGGTAATTTATGTCATGTTACTATATTTAATTCTACCCGATCAAAAGGAAAATAAACTTAAATAAATTACACCTAAGTTCATATATATATATATATATATATATATATATATATATATCGTTTTGTATATTATTACTGTAGGATAAGCCACTGAGATTGGCATGACAAGAAAGAATAAGACAAATAACTGACTTAAATATACTGGGCAATTCTCTCACTCCCTAACATTTTGTCAGACGGTAAAATAAATAACTGTTTACTGTTTACAACTTATAGTTCTCAAGCAATTTCAGGTGTATAGTTACGTAATCGCATCACAATACGTTTACATAAACACAATCCCTTACTTAAGTAATATTAAAAAAAAAAATCTCATTATATTTTTTTGAAAGTAGGCCTAATTTTATTTAAGGTAATTTTTATCAGTTTTATATCATAAATAAAAATGTATCTTTTTCAAATTTTTTCATAAGATTTTTGTAATAATATATGTTTATTACGATTGCTAATTTGTATATAAGTAAATATTTCTGTAAGTAGCCAATCTATATGTAAACACATAGTATAGTAATTATTTGCAAAAGATTTTATAATTAGTTAAACTATTATTATTAAAATAGAGGTATATCTTTTATTAAAAAAAATAATAAATGTAATAAATTAATAAAATATGTTTAGTATATTCTTATTTCCTATCTGTTTCCTTTTTAATCGCTTAATTTAATGCATTAGTGAAGAGCTCCGAAGCAACGAAAGTAATTCCACGGAGGAAATTGATAGACCGAGACCCGTATAAATCAATCGTATTTCAACGTTGCTATTAGTCGCTGGGTTCTAATTAACAATAAATCCTGTCCGAGATCCGGTGTTATAATAACCTTTATGTACACCCATCACACGAAAAAATGCACCTTCTTCTGGGGTCAACATCAAGAAAACCGCCATAGATAGCTACAGCCTTCTAGACTGTCGTACGAATCAATCAATCCGTTTGTCAAATTTAAATACGTACTAAATTCAGTTCTATATACCATAAAATGGTTCCTTAAGAAGTTTTAAGGAATAATTAATCATGTTAAAATGATTTAATTTAACACCGTTCAAGATTAGTTTACGGAAAAAATATTAAGCTTGAACGTATCAAAAATTGTTGTAATGAAATACTGCGAAATTATTTTTTTTTTAAATACAGAAATTAAAATTTTTAATGGAAAAGGTAATAAGAAATATATTAATAATCAATTTACAACCAAAACAACATATACTTAATAATTTAGGAATCGCTAAAAATAAAAAAAACCTTAATTTTATTTAAATTCAAATACGACTTTTTAGGAAGGTGTGGACATTTTTTGCCAATTTTTTTTGTAAATATACAATACATCTGGGAATAATGAAATATTAATAACTTCACATTTTAAATTCAACGGATATTTTAAAATTTTTTAAATTAAAAAAACATTTTTATTTGCCATAGACTATAAGAATAGAACGGGGGGAAAACTTTTAATCGTTTAAATTTTATTTATTTCTGTAGAAAATATTCATGTAAAAATCTCTTAATATTTATTTTTAAGAAGAAAGGAACAGCTAAAAAAAAGTCAAGATTTTTTTGGGGGTGGAGTAAATATTAAAATAAAAATTTGGGCAATTTGTTATTCTAATAAAAAGACCTTCAAGTTGGTTTGAATAAAAAATTTTTTAATTTTATTTTAGCCAAAACGCACCCGCCCCATTTTCAAATGTTGAAATCAAACCAGAAAACCGGTTTACAGAGTCCGGAGTTATTAAGCTTCAAATAGACCACAATATTTAAGAACGTAAAAATTAACCAACAAAAACGGTTATTTTGGCCTTACGGATAATGTTAAAAGAAATTGTTTTAAAACTTTAATATAAAAAGGTAGGATCTTTTTTTTTTGTAAAATTGTTTTTCTAAAATGTCGAATTGAGGCACAGCTTTACAAAAAGTTTGATTTTTTAAGATTATTTTTTGAAATAAATTACTGCTATACTTTCAATTTAGTATAGCTATTTACTAGTTATGTTAACCGGGAAAGTTAAATCAAATATTTATACCGTTGTTTGTAGCTTAACAAAAAAAGTACAAAAAGATTGTTGATAAAAAAAAATTGCGTGGCTAAACAAATCAAAAGCGTAAAATAAGCATAAAAGCAATCTAAACCGCTAAAACTTCAAACGGATCGTTCAGCACTACCTAATGCACATACCCGTAATGCTCAGGCATAATATACTACCTGAAAATAAGATCGGTAATTACAAAAAAATTAAGCCTGATAATTCTGATTTCATATATAAGAATCAGTTATTCACTAGCCCTTTAGTAAATAAAAACAAAAATTAGAGAATGCATAAACTATGACTAATCGAATATATCCCTTCCGATAAACAAAATTTAAAGTAATAGAGAAGCGTTTAATGGTCTTACGGTAGAAAAATTTCTCATAAAAAAGATAACTTAACATGAGGGAGGTTGCCTTTTAAGTTTTTACAAATGACCACTAGATGACGCTATTGAGATGTAACATTACAATTGTTGCAAAATTTAACTTTTTTTATTGTTACAAAAGTGGCAGCTAAGAAATCGGCCGAGTAGTTTGTTTCCAATGAGCGTTGAGGATTTTTTACGATTTTAGTAAGGGCTTAACTCATCGCTACGTTCAACTTTTGGTAAGTAATCATCATCAGAAAAATTATTTACAATTGGTTTGCAGAATTTCTCCACGGTCATGCTTCCGTCACCGATAAATTTCGTGAAGGTCGATCAAAATCGTTGTTCCAAAAAGTATCGATGCTGTGCGCAACTCGATTGAAAAGGATCGACTTTTGTCTTCCCATGAAATAGAGCCATCCTTAGGCGTGTCGATGACTATATAGTAAATCCGATTTGTATGAGCATTTAGCTGTGAAAATTATCTTTCCCGATGGATTCCGCATAATTTAGAACAGGTTCGTGTCAATCGGTGTAAGGAAATGTAAACTCCGTATACAACCTCGTAACAGGAGATGAAACTTGGATATATTCGTACGACCCGGAAAGTAAGCAACAATCAACTATTTGGGTGTTCCAAGTTGAACCGAATCCAACAAAAATGGTTCGTTCGGAAAGCACTTCCTAGAAAATGATCGCTTGTTTATTCGGTTACACTTGTCATGTAGCAACCGTTGTTTTAGAGGATCGAAGAACAGCTAATTCTGAACGGTATAAACAATTTCTTTGCCAGAAGTCATCTATGAAATAAGGAAAAACATTCGGAAACCTTACATCAATCTTCATCATTTCACGTCAATTCACGTCTTCATAGAACGTCAAAAAATTAATTATTTGACAGAGAAAAAACTGAATTAATGTCTCATTGCCTATAGTCACCTGATTTATCGCCTAATTACTTCTTTTTATTCCCAAATGTCAAACACAAAATGCGTGGACAGCGATTTCAATCACCTCAAGAAACTGTTGAATTCTTCTCAAACCGACTGAGATAACATCTTCAGACTGGAAAAAATGTTTCGAGAATCGGTTCAAACGCATGCAAAAGTATTTAAATCTTAAAGGAGAATATTTTTAGAAACGATAAAAGGTTTCGTACCAAAATGTTCTTTTCTTTCACTGGTTTTGTAAAAACTTAGAAGGCGAGACGTTCGTAAGATGGTAACTTACAATGTGATGGATTACACGATAAACCAAATTCCACTTGCTTTGAGACATAATTTAAATTTTATTAAAGATAGAATTTAGTGGTTTTATTAAAGAAACCGTTGACAGAATACGGAAAAGAACCTATTAGAAACTTTTCAACTGCACCAAAACAACCTTACTTTAGAATTATAAAGAAGAATGATCAACAAAACACGAAAAAAAATTGTACGTTGCTATCTTCATATCTACAAATTTAAATACCTTTGCAAAATCAAAATTTCATGTTACTACAGCAACGTCTAGGAAATAGTTCTTAGTCCTCGAAAACGCTACAGACAATAGTTACAATTTAAAATGCACATGCAAAAGAACTTAATAAAGACGGAATATAAAATAAAGGATTATTTTGCTTATTATAAATATATATTCCCAGAAATATCTGCTGTAAGCCAATATTGCCTAAAAACTGGTCACAAAATTTATTTATCTTTTTGTAAAAACGTAACTCTGGTAAATTAATTGATCAACCGGTTTTGTTCGTACTTCAATACACTACAGTAAATATCTTTAGGATCATAAAAACACAAGTTTGGACAGCTGGAAACATGTACAAGATCAAATTCCGAGTCGCTTTTTCAGTAATCTAGTCAATTAGGAATTAGTTTTGTGAGTTATGGTAATCTGTTTAGATTCTAATCCGTTCTTTGGAAACAGGTTGGGGGTAAGGTTAGAGTTTTGTGGAGACAGATTAGGGATAAAGTAAAAGGTACTTTATAATCTTAATATCATAATTACAATCTTTATTATAAGAAGCACATAAAACTCCTGATTTTACAAAATTGAAGTTGTTTCTTGTGACAAAGTTTGTATTGGTCAGACCGGTAGATTTTTTGAAAAATAAAATATAAAAGACCAGAAATCTTGTTTTTCAAATAACAATAGAATTTTTAATCTCACCTATCATTTAATTTATGAAAATTATGTTTCTAATGATACGTAATTTCAAAATACTTCATATCGAGAAGAAAGATTTGAAATAACCTTTTAGGGTCATTCGAAATGAATAAAATTAGAAATTCTAATTTACTTTTAAATAATCAATTAGATTTGAATAGTTCGCCGTTATTAAACGGTTTGTTTTTGTACAAATTTAGGTATTTGGGTGAAATTATCCAATAAAATGGAGTGTACAAGGAAGCAAACATCGTCAATAAAATTTTCAAGTCTTATGGCCTAAAGTAGGACGTGTATAATAAGAACGGATGGCCAAGATTAGACACTCATAACGGTAATCCGATCAGGAGTTTTATATACAGCAGGATGCGTAGCTGTGAACCAAGGAGTAATAGATTAACTGGAACGTGTAGAAAGACGGATTCTAAGGAGAATCCTAGAGCCCATAAAAACCTACTAGGATAAAAATTAAGAAAACATAGGTAACATCACCGGGAGTTGGATTGAATCGCAGAAGCGATATGTAAGCGAAGACATATGACTACCCTGTACGGATATATGACTAGAATTTACGAAGACAATTTTTGGCAAGCGTAATGGTGAAGAGACGAACTAAATGATACAAGCAAGATAAAGAAGATCTAAGGGTAACAAACATAAATATGATGGATTTAAAAGACGGAAGGGTGCTTAGGACAAAATTTTACTTCAAACGGATTCAGAAGGGGAGCTAAAAAACTAGTCAGAGGTTAGCTGTTCTACGTGACCGTTGTCGAAAAAAATAAATTAAAAAATATCGTTTGTAACCACAGATCATTGAAGCAGGATGTGTAAAACGTTTTTATAGTAGTTTGAAGGCCTATTGGTACTAGAAATATTGTAGAAAATATAGTTGTAAAAACTCCCATTAACAACTTTTCTGAAGCAAGATATAGACTTATTTTTGGTGGGGGGGGGGGGTGAATAATAAATAATCATTTTTGGTAATTTGTGATATCGATAAAAAAACTTTTGCAAGAAAGTTTTCTTTTTTCTAAAATGCCCAAATAAAGAGTTGAAATTTTATTTTGGCCGAAACACCTCCACCCCTTTTTTCATTTTTTTTCAAAATCTGAACATTCTTCCCCCCCCCCTGTGGATTGTACTTGCCTAATAAGTTTGACGAAAATCGATTAACGGGTACAGTGGCTAACATATATACAAGATTTCTTGGACTTGAGAGTACTGCAATAAAAAAATCCCCCCTCCAAAGATTATTTAAGATTTATTTAAATATATATTTTCATAATATATATTTAAAGTTATTAAATCTTTTTTTTGTTAAAAATTTCTTTAAAGTCTCCTTAAGGCAGAAAACTTACGTAAACACCCATTTTACTTTGCCGTCAAGCGCTATAGCTTGGGCATATGCTGTTTTCACCGGATCATGACATTTTGACACCTAAGGAACCCTGAAAACCCAAAAAACCGGATAGAAATTTTCTGGATGTTAATGTTAAGTGTGTGTTCGGTGTCGACCTCTAAACCACCTTATATCTCAGAACTGCTGGACCGATTTCAACTAAACTTTGTCAGATTACTTCTATATACCCACCGGATTGGTCTAATGGTGAACGCGTCTTCCCAAATCAGCCGATCTGGAAGTCGAGAGTTCCAGCGTTCAAGTCCTAGTAAAGCCAGCTATTTTTACACGGATTTGAATACTAGATCGTGGATACCGGTGTTCTTTGGCGGTCGGGTTTTAATTAACCACACATCTCAGGAACGGTCGAACTGAGAATGTACAAGACTACACTTCATTTACAGTCATACATATCATCCTCATTCATCATCTGAAATATTATCTGAACGGCAATTATCGGAGGCTAAACAAGAAAAAGAAAGAAAGGAAATTACTTCTATATGTGTGGCATTGATGGCATTAAATTCTCAACTTAAAAGGTCATGGGTGAGGCTGTAGAGCAAGGTCACCCTCAGTATCTCGAGATTTCGCCTAATTAAGGTCATATTTTTTTAAGGCGCATTTATTAACGATTAAAATATAAAAATATTTCCAAAAAAAGTTTTGCAAAATCGCACTTCCAATCCAAAAATGCTCTGAACTAGTGGCTAAGCGGTTGTACTTTATTTTTCCTGTTTACCCTCCGATAATTGCCGTTCAGGTAATATTTCAGAGGATGAATGAGGGTGATATGTATGAGTGTAAATGAAGTGTAGTCTTCTACAGTCTCAGTCAGGTCAACCGTTCCTGAGATGTGTGGTTGAAACCCGACCACCAAAGAACACCGGTATCCACGATTTAGAATTCAAATTCGTGTAAATATAACTGACTTTACTAGGATTTGAACGCTGGAACTCTCGACTTCCAGATCAGGAAGCGGGTAAACTGCGTGAATAGTATTCCCTGTCGCCACAAGGAGCGTTAGTGTAGCACCAACGTGCTAAGTTGTGTGTGTAAGCCGCGTGACTGGAAAGCCCTACAACTATGTTGTCAGGTTTTTATATTTACTGATTTGTATACTTTCCCGTTTTAGCTATAGTTGCAATAGCAGCGTATATAGTTATAGCCGGAAAAGTTAAATTGATAAAGTAATAAGTAAAATGCGGTAAAAATGTTATTCTTTTGAAATTTAAACATTTTTTTGATACGAGTTAGTGAATTTTTTTCTCTAGAAAATATTTAAACTGATACATGTTATATTTTCTTAAATTCAATACATATAAGTACTCGTTTTAATTTAACACAAATATTACGACACTGCCAGCCTTATGTTATTTATAATCCATAACTAAGAAGATCTAGTAAGACAGACTTCAAAGATGGAATTTTTGAGTTAGGTTATCCAAATCGAATAGAGTTTTATCTAAATGGAGTCTTTTTAAATAAGAATTCTTCAAAAAGTAATGAATATATATTTCAGTATATATATATATATGTAGTATATAAATATATTATTTCAAAATATATATAATATTTTAAATATTTCAAAATAATATTATTTGTTGTTAATTAGATCTCTACACAAGAATTACAGAAATAAATAAATTACCTAAAAACTAATTACATGAAGATTTTAATAGATTTTTCTCACCGCGTTTTCCGTACTGGTTTTAATTTTATCGTGAAGGAAAACTTAATTATCGTTTTACAATTACTTTAAATTAAATCTCCCATTTGAGAGCCAGTATATCGATATATAACTAGTGTTAGAGAACTATGTCTGTTGAACGGAAACTAAAAATTGATGAAAAGTACTGCTGAACGCAGCATCGAGTTTACGGTCCTAACAAGTATTTTAGGTTTCGATTAAAGAACAAATTGCTCTTAATTAAATATGCAGTAATTTTTATTAAGATCTAACTTTTAAACCTTTAAAATCTTAAAATTATAAATAAGAAAACTTGTATTTATAAAAGTGATTTTCTGTTGAATTAAAAAAAAAATAAGTGTTTCTTTCGAAATTTATATTTTAAAATATAAGGTTTACTGAAACCGTAATAATGCACTAGAACGAGAATAATGTTGTAATCAAATGAATCATTTTAATTTAGGTGTTTTTGAAAATGTTCATTTTACAAATTTAATGTTAATGACGTGAAGAGGCCGCGGACACTCCGCTCCCGTATCTGATGGCGTCCGCAGATAGTAAGTATAAGGGATATGTATGTGTGCCTGGTTAGTTTATGATGAAAGTTTGCTGTACTGATATTATGATGTTTATTTTGTTTACGTATATATTTGAGTATTTTGCTTTTCATGTATATTATGATCTTGGGCTAATTCCCTTTTTCTTGGGGCCTTATTGTAGTATGTAGTATTTTGTATCTTCTGCATTCTGTGAGGTTTGCTGTTTGGCTGCAGTTTTTTTTTCTGCTGTCCGATCTATGCATTTTTAGTGCTGTGTTGTTGCACTGATCGTGTAATATTAATGAATGTCACTTTTCAGGCGTTTCTTTTTTTTTATGTTCTTTGTGTTTTTTTGGTTTTTTTTTGGAAGATTTTTCTACGTTTATATTGTTGAGACTTGTTTTTTTGAGTTTTTCTTTTATTTTATTTGTATATATTGTATGAATTTTTTTTTTGTATGTAGTTTCATAATCTGTTTTCTGTATCTTGATTGTTGTAACCGGTGTATTTCTGTTGATTTTCATATTGTGATGCGATTGCACTATGACGTATGAGTGTGTGAGTTTGCATGTAACCTCCCCTTCCAGAAGAAATGCTTCGTTAGCGGTTCCAGAAAGGGCGGTAGCCAGGGGTGGCGGTTAAGTCGGTAGTGCGCAGGTTTTCATACGCATATTAATAACATCTTGCAGCACCTGTTAGCGAGCCCGACACTGCTTAGACGTCCGTAAATGGGATTCCCCACCTCTTTAACAAAAAAAAAAAAAAAGTTTCACCTTTTTATTTTCCAGTAGTAAAGAAGGATGATAAATTTTGACCATTAATCTGCCCTGTTTATGTATCATACGGTAACATTTTCTACGGTATTGTACTTCGTGAAACAAATTTTCAGATATATTTAAATTCTAACGATCCGTTAAATTAAACTCTGTAAAGGTAAACGAGTGAAGATATGTAAGTATATAAGCAACCGACTGAGAAGTGGTAAATGATTTTTTTTTTTGAAAGTAAAATTGTAATTTTTAGCACGTTTCGCCTTAAAATTCAGCTATAAAATAACTTCTAAAACTGTTCTTAAAGTTTAATTCTTACTCTTTTATTTATCAAGTTGGTTTTATATTTTTTAAACTCCTCTTTAGACCTATAACGATCTGCGTTAGATAAACAGGGAGCTCGTTAATAAAACAAATCTACTCAAGCTAAAAATCTTCTTAGTGAAAAATAGTGTAACTTTTTCGAATATAACTGAAATACATCTACTAGATAATTATAAAGACTTTATTACTGTACAGATGCCTTTTAGTTTTACTATTATAATCGATTTAAATTACTCAATGTTTCAGTAGCTCTACGATCGGAATACAATGTTGACATTGACTATAAATGTTGACCGTAAATCGAGAAATTTTAATAAATTACAGAAAATAAATTAAAAAATGACTTCTTATAATTTTTTATACGTGTTAATTAATCGTTTATAGAATTGTTACATTATCTGTTTTTTTAATTTTTATCTTCGAATCCTAATTTAGATTGATATTTTACGTAAGTTAAACAAAAATTCATCTCATTAAAAAACGATTAGGACGATTGAAATTGGATGTCACTCTATATTTGATAATACTAATAAACAAATTTTTTTTCTAAAAATAAATTTAAATCCGGTTACACTACTACAGAAATCGTAAGTTAATATGATCACATGCAGCGAGGTTTTCTTTGAAGCTCCTCAAAAATTATGTTTCCTCATGAAAATGTTTCATGTTTTTCTTATGTTTCATGATTTTTTTTAACTTAAAAATGGAATAATAAAAACATAAAACTAGACGAAGCGAAATAATGATATGAGGGTACATATAGTTGATGAATCTAACTCGATCATATGCAAGTAACCAAGATCCAACACGTGGAGTCAGTTTAGCATTCTAAGTCTTCACTATTCTCTAGAAGGTTCATAACCAAATATCGTTGTTTAGCCACTGTTTATATTTTGTACTGAAGCGCTGTATTTCTTTTCGGACATACAATAAACCCAATTATTGGTGGATTTCATTTTATTTTACGAACAAAGGCGCCTCTGTTATGTTCCTTGCTATTTTTTTTTTTTTTTTTGAAACGATATTTAATCTGAACGGTGTTCTTTCTTATTGTACATCAATTTGGATCCAATAGGTGCAAATCGGTTTCAGAATCGTTGCGTACAAGTATTTGTTAATAAAAGCTGTGATTTCCTGCTCAGCAACCAGAACATTTTCTTAAACTTAATATTTTACATGGACCTTCCATGTCAGACAATGATCTAAATGAAGATTAAGGTACCGTCTGAATCAAAAAATGGCATCGAGGTAGACCCGTGGGCAGTCTCCTCTCCTCATTGCGAATGTCACATGACTCGACTTTATTTGAAGTTAGAGTTGGGTCAGCATCGATAGCCAGGATAGTCGTGTCGTCGCCAAATGAAGCAACAGCCCGGTATTTTTTTTAGCTTGATTTCGGATATCGCGATCAACAGTCGCAGCCTAAGATCGAAGACAAGCGTTGGGATGTGCAGTTAGATCTCTAGTCGTTCTTTTACCTGATGAAGGGGAATTAGCGTAGCCCAAATCAAAGGAAGCAGTTGTTTGTTCTGAGTCTCGATCGGAGTAGTATTCTTCATAGTAGGTTTGTTTCTGTTATCTATCTAAGATTACCTTCTAAACTCTGCATTCTCTGTCGTTCGCGGGATGGTCCGATCGGTACAGCTCATTAGCCTGAGTATTTCTGTCTTTAGGACGATTTGCAATTCTATGGCCTGCTGCGCATTTAACACAACGATAAGGCCGCATGCAGTTGTTCTTTATCTGGCCGTAGTGTTGGCATCACAAGCCAGGAGATTTTCTGGGTGTTTCAAACATAATCTCACACTTCGCTACGTATTTCAAATTAAACTCCTCCTTGTTCTTTGAACACAAGATTCATGAAAAAAGTCGAAAAAGGTTCCTTTGCGACCTGATACCCGGCATCGATTATACATTGTACTATGTGTCCGTTTCCTCAATTTCTCCCTTGATTATTACTTCTCGAAACTGAGAAGTGTAAGAACAATGCGAAAGACTCTCTCGACTATCCTTGTAAAGATGTGACCGATCAAATTACGGATAATTGACCGAATCAATTATCCACTTGTACATGTCAACATCCTTTGAGATCTTACTCGGCTTTTTAGGGCTAATGATGTTTAAAAATAAATAAAATAAACGTGTTTAATATATAAATTAATTTTATAACGATATGAAAAATTCATAGCGTTACGGTTAATTATGGTAAATACTGACATCTTATGAGCCTCTGGGGACCCCGAAGGAAGATCCCCGATAAGGGGGCAGATAGGGTGGGCAGAGACTGCTGCCACGACACTCTGACCTCAGAGTGTCGTGGCATCAGTCTCTATGCTGTGTCTTAACAGGCGGAGGCTAACACCTTGAGGGTGTTTAAGAATGAGGATAAAAAAAAAATACTGACATCTTGCCCCATCGATTAATGATTAAGCCAAATAGTTTCTACTACCGGTGAAATAACTATTTTTTTCTTCTTCTAATCACTTATGAGTAACTTAAAAAGGAAGTAACTTTTTTCCGATCCGAGATTTAGTGTTTTTGATTAATTAAGTTAAAAATAAACAGTTTTAAATGGTCCATTCCTTTTTTGGTAATTAATTATGAATAATTTGGATTCACACACTTACCTTTAAAGAAAATATTAACATCTTTTCTCAAAATGAAAGAGGTTAATTTATTATTTTTATTAACGTATGTTTAATTAAAAGCATTACTAAATATGATTTGTTTTTTTTTTTGTTTTTTTGAATGCATCATATCTTATTCCTCCCACGGAAGACGGACACACAACTAAGCCTTAACACAGCTCAAACAACCTCAAACTGCGTCGAGAACTAATGTTCCCTCCCCAGGCAGCCGAGACTCGGTCTTTTGGTGATATGCCGTGCTTCTAATGAAGGGACTCCAAGAAGATCCCCCACCGGGACTTCGGTCTTTACGTCTTGCCTCTAGTGAGGCAAGACGTAAAAATGACGCTCTCAGAGGGAGGGCATCGATGGTAACCGAATCACCAACAGTCTTGCGCATCTCACGCAGCAATCCTCCTCTGATGTAAGGGTCACAACATCCTTAATGAATAAGTGTAGCCGCCGTTGCCATGGTACCTTCACCGTTGTCCAATATTTGTTGTCTTGGCACGGTAGCCACATCTCCTGTGTTTTGAACCCGTATGTGAAGTTCTTCTCCCTGGTCTCTGCCCGCCGAGAAAATGTTCACCTCATCCGTCAACACAGTGTCTCGAACCGTTCGGAGAACGTCTGTGTATGATCGTTCCGCCGCCTTCACCACCACAGTTGTGGTCGGGGGCTCCCACTGATTTCTTCGCCTAGGGTCGACTCCCGTTAACCTTCAACCAAGTCCCATCATAATGCATATGAAGCTTAGTGGAAGACCTCCAGGCCAAGTACTCAGCCACCTAATGAATGTATTGCCCCATCTTCCCGTGAGGCTCACATAAACAAACTCTAGGCTTTGCGGCCAACGCTAACCAGATGGACTCCACGATACCTGCGACCAACTGCTCCTCACCGTCGGAAGAATCGACGGCTACCACGATGTTCATTCCACCCACTACCTCACCAGCCAGGTCCTAGGCCCGAGTACTACCAGCAACTACCTCGCCCGCCCGCAACGAGCCCGACCGGAGCATCTGCCCCGCCCAGAGCATTTCTTCCAACATCTTTGAATCAGCCCAACATTCCGCAACCCGGGTCAAGTCCACCACCCTGGCCAGTCAATCACTACCAGCAACGTTCTCAAGAACTTCAGTCGCTACAAATCCCTCCTTGGGCCATCAATGAAGAATCAACCCAGGATTTTGTTCAAAATTAAATTCTCTACTAGTTTTGTTTAAAATTTTTACGTGTTTGTTACCCGTTTAACAAAGTTATTGTACGTCAAACATAAAAAACAGGTTTTTTACCACAATTTATTGATCTTCATCCAAGATTTCAGAAAAACGACTACTGCATCTACGGTTCTCAGACCTATTTTTTTTCGATTTTTCAGATCAAAAACCACAAAAAATCACTAACTCTGTCCATTAATGCCGAAAATATTTCTGTACGACCTGATTTCACCGGGTTGCTGAAATCCGAGTAAACGTTTACTGTAACTTGCAAACGAAACATTTTAGGATATAGTTTATGTGAACTTTTTCTATTATTTTCACGAATAGAATAAGTTATGAAAGTCCCGGAAGAACTTCGAGATGCACTTTGTATGAACTTTTTTATCTCTAAAGCTGTTAAAATAAATTATATAATTAAAGAATTAATGCAAAGGACAAACTCCACGTACGGGTTCAAACACAGGAGATGTGGCTACCATGCCAAGACAAAAAATATTGGACAAGGTTGAAGGTACCATGGCAACGGCGGCTACACTTATTCATTAAGGATGTTGACACCCTTACTTCAGAGAAGAAAAATTCTATTGGAAAACCATTAAAAAAAAATAAGAAAAGAAAACGAATTAAATTAACTGTGTATGTATCTAAAACTAAATATTAATTAGAATTAAAAAACTAAATATGTATCTATATACATATTTAGTTTTTTCATTGAATTATATTGATGACAGCTTAAATGGAAAAATTGTTCATGTAATGGTTAAACATTACGTGTGTTTTGCAGTATACTAATTTATATTTCAAAATTCTTTCAGAAAATACGATTTTGTTAGACGAAATGAAATAAAACTTACCAGTAAGATGTAATATGATTGAAGCACGTACTGCTGACCAAAAGATTAAAAAAAATTCATTTCATTAAATTTAACTGAAAATATTACAATAAAAAAAAAAAGACACTAAACTACTTCTAGGCAATGACATAACTAGGTTATCTGTGACCAAATCAAATTAAGGTACATTAGCTGATTATGAAAACAAAAAAATTTGAACTAAATATAAATTTTTTACTTTCCAGAATGGTCTAAATTGACATGGAAAAAATGAATAAATATTTACTATCGTATAGAATTATAATACAAAAGTATATTTTTAATTTTATTTTTGTTACGTTAAAAATTTATTATTGACCTCAAGAAGTAGATTTATGACTATCACGTTTCAACATTTTATGATATAAAGACATAGATAATTCAAAGTAGTAGAAAAAATATGACTGTTTTTAAATCCGTAAATTTAGATATGTATTAAAAAATTATCAGATGCTTTAATAGAAGCAGTAATCCTCAGCTTTTTTACAAAATTATATTTTATGTAAAATGTAGAATGTGTAATTACGATTTCAATTAATAAGTGTTCCTTAATGTTCTTATATATTCTGTTATTAACTAATATAATTTTTTAAGGAATTTATTTCCAATGTATATAAATTATAAATTAATAACACGGATTTACTTTCCCGTCTAGATAGCGCTTTGGCAGAGCTATAGTTCTAAAAGGAAAAATATTATAATCGGTCCAATTTGTGCATATGTTGCTTTCACCGGATCTTGACGTTTCGACATCGAAGGGATCCAAAATACCGGATGGAAATTTTCCTAATGTTAAATGTTTGTGTGTTCGGTGTCGACCTCTAAATCACCTACTATCTTCAGAACTACAAAACCGACTTTCACCAAACTTGGTCAGATAACTTTTATATATGTAGCACTGATGCCATTAAATTTTCAACTTCAAAGGTCATGGGGGTGGGACTGTAGAGCAAGGTCATCCTCAGTATCTCGAGATTTCACCTAATTAAGGTCATATTTTTCTTTGGAACATTTGTTAACGATTAAAAATTAACAATATTTGCAAAAAGAAAACTTTTCGCAAAATCGCACCTCATCCCAAAAAAAATAAATGCTCTTAACTAGAAGCTAAGTGGCATGTTGCGTTAATAGGAGTGCTATTATCGCAGTCTACCATCTTGGAATTTCCTTTCTTCCTGTGAGAAATTCTCTTTTCCCTCGTCTTCTCGGCTGCAGAATATTCTGCGCCAGTGTGGCTTAACAGCCCTTATGTTCATAGAATTGGTGCTCAGCTTAATAACCCTATGAGAATGATTGCCGGGTCATCAGGTCTACTCCTGTGGAATGGCTGCCAGTATTGAGCCACATACCATCCCCAAACCTGCGCCGTATAATCTCTGTTATAAGAGAGTACAAGAAGATTATGGACGATCGAAACCTATCAATACATGAGGAAATTGAGGATGCCGATCGTGGTCGCCTTCGATCTAGAAAGCCACCTATAAAAACAGCAACTGCTGCCACAGAGGAAGAATTTAACCTAACTGACGCATGGCGTCAAGAATGGACCGCAAAGCAGAATAACCAAATCCCATGTATTACTCAAAAGCCGCCGGGTGTTTACTTGCCACGTAAGACATGGTCAACGCTAAACAAACATACGAATTCATATAGTAGGTTCGCCTATTTTCTGTATAAATGGGGTAAAACACCAACGCCTCTTTGCGAGTGTGGTGAAAATCAAACTGTTAAACACATCAGGACAGCTTATGAATGGACTCCTGAAGATTTCCTGATGCCGACTTCAGAATCAGTAGCTTATATTAATTTGTTTGTAATTTTTACTGTAATTGATGTTGTGTCTTGGTGTCATACGCTAAGTAAATAAACGGGCCGGAAAATTTTAAATTCCACAGGGTTGCCACCAAATTATTTTTTACACTAAATATTAATTATTGATTTTATTTTATTTAGTTAATATTTCAAAGGCTTGCAGCACTGTTTAGCTATTGAAGTCCTCTGCTATGTTTTTACACCACAGGTGAGCGGTAGAATTAAATGAATGAATAATATTTAAAATGTAAAAAATTAACTCGATCTGACTGGGCGTCAAACTCGATCGCCCGGTCAACTCGGTACCTGGTGTTTTAAGCCACGCAGCTACACCAGTTGCTGACCGTACAAGCAAAATTTGTCGTATGTAAGCTGTGAAATTACCACTAGTACCGCAACAACCGCGCGAATTAAATGCAATATGGGCGAGCGCTTTAGTTAGAATCATTGAATTAAACAAATGAAAACATATATTTAGATAAAATGATATATATTTTAAATTAAGTTCACGTGATCAACACGCATCAGCCACGTGATCATCATCTATCAACCACGTGATCATCATCTATCAGCCACGTAATCATCATCCATTAGTCACGTGATTAGCACGCATCAGTCAGTTGATCATCACGCATTAGTCACGTGATTGGCGAATGATGATCGCGTGATTTCCGAATGATGCCAATGATTCGCCAATCACGTGATCATCAATACGTGACTAATGCTTGCTTTTTTTACGTTTACAAATAATTTAATAATTTTGGCAACTTTATAATAACCAATCTTCTTTTCTGAAATTAAATCGTACGTTTATTTTGGAACAAGCTTTATAAACTTTAGTTTTTTTTTTTAAATACGCGTAAAAATTCATTTTAATGATTCGTATAACGTGTCTACTTTGTATTTTTTTTTTTTTTTAATTATTTCCTAATTTGCTACTGAAACGATAATTGCTTTAAAAATGTTATTTCGTTTACTTTTTTTTGTTTAAAGTCAATAACTGTTCTAAATAATTCATTCTCTGTATATAATTATCCCCTAAATGTATTTTTACACGTCATTACATACCTACTTTATTGCATAAAACATTTTGTAAAATTTGTATATAATTCATTAAATAATAATGATCAATTTAGTAAAAATTTTGTTTTCTATTGTTTATATTTTTGATGATGTTTTATTACAAATCATAATGTAATTGAATAAAAATAATACGATATATATATTTTATGATATTTAGATTAAAGATCAAACCAAGTTGACAAAATAAAGGCTTTACAAAAGAGCGAGAAATACGGTGGATGTAGGTTATGATTGCTTTCAAAGCCTAGTGACATTAACAGTTTTTGCTGTCTCAGGAGGAACTTAAATCGCTGTATCGCTTTTTCAAAGTTTTTTTTTTATATTTTACGAGTAAAAAACTCTTTGTTAGCATTTAATTCACTCTGTCGTTTTCTAGTTTGCAGAACTTATAATTCTATTATTAAACTTTCGATTACAAATTCTTTCCGTATAAAAAAGTGTAATTTGTAATTACGCTACGGTTAATTTCAAACTTTGTGTTGGAATGAATTTTAATTGTTTTATGCTTTCAGAAGCTGATTTATCGAGTTATATACGCGTTTCTGATCGTTTAAAAACTTTTTAAATTAAAATTTAAATGTGTTCTTAATGATTGAAAGAGAGTAGAACTTTTTTTTATTTAAAAGTAATATATAATTAAAAATTAAATGAATAGGGACGAAAGAACCGTATTAGAATTACAAGAGTAAACCTGAATTATCTTAGTTTATTAACAATTATCACCTTTTTTGTACAAATTATTAGTAAAAACTATTTCAGGTTAAGTAATAAAAGATAAACTGCTGTATTAGATTGCTCTTAGTCAGATTGTCTTGACCTAGCCGGTGAGAAGTAAGCGATTATAATTTCTCCTATCGAAAAAGAATTCCAATAATATTAAAGAAATTTTTTTTGTGATGAATTATTTCCAACAAGCTTTCCAATCAGAAGCTTAGAAGGTCTCTGATCGGCAATCACAGGCCAACCTTGCTGGCTTGCAAAGCTAACCTTGATGTTAGTAAAATATTTAAATTTAACAATTCGTTTTATTCTCTAATCAAAATTTTAATTTTCAAAAAACTTTCCTCTGAAATTTGATACAATTTTAATCGGCTATGAAAAAACATATTATAAATGAATTAATTTTTGTCCTGAGACTTCGGTGGAAGATGAGTTAAGAGATGTAAACTAAATCGTCATTTAGATAATAAAAAAAATGTTTATCTGCAATGGTTTTCAGCTAGTTTTACAAACCAAGCATCGTAATATTTATTTGGACGTTGCAAATTAAATAGATGATTGTTAGAATAAGCAAATAACTAAATTGTATTTTTTCCATGAAAAATTAGTAGTTTATTCTCAGAAATATATATATATATATTTTTTCAAACTTCAAGGTACTTGTAACACGATAACTATATTTGGCATTGACACTTGGAAATTCTTAGCTTTTATTTTTTTTACTCAAATGTAAGACAGAAAGTTTGTATTTATTTTTAACCGCCGATTGTAATAAATGTATTTTTCACTTCAAAATATCTTTAAATTTAAATCGATAATATGATTTTTGTGTAAAATTTTTTTTTGCACTTTTACTGTTGGCATTTCCACCGGTCAATTTAAGTTTATAATTACAAGGTTTTTATTTCTCCAAAATTTTTATATTTTAGCCGATCCATCCAAATAAATATTTTTATCACTACTTCTCTTTAAATGAAGTATAATAGGATTTAAACCTTACTACAAGTTTAAAACGACCGAATTGATGTAGTAGTTAAACTCTTCATCGTAAACTCAGGTGATTTCCGAAATGTAAGATACGAGTCGTTATAAATGTAGCCGATTTTGTATGGATTTGAACGCTAGACTTTAGATACCGATGTTCTTTGACGGTTGGGTTTCAATTAACCACAAGTTTCAGAAGCGGTTGACCTGTTCAAGAATGTGGAAAAAGGAATGGATAAGACCGTGGCACGGAGACGAATGTTACAGGAATGGCAAGGGCGATGGACTCATCGTCTTATAAGACAGATTGACCCGTAGGTTAACCGTAAGTTCGGAGAACTCAACTATCGGTTGGCCCAACTACTGACAGGAAATTGTGTATTCTAGGCGTACCTACACGGAAGAAGAAGGGCAGAAAATGACCTCTGCCGTTACTGTGGAGAAACAGACCCCTCTTGAACATGTCCTGTTCGACTGTCAACAGTGGGAAGGCAAGCGTCGCCGGTGCACTCAAATAACCGGACCGGTCACAGCTGATACTTTAATTGAAGCCATGCTGAACAACGAGAAGAATTTTAAAGCCATCGCAGGGCTTACTACACAAATCCTGCAGCAGAAGGTCAGGGAGGACGAAATAGCGACGGGTAAGAGATAGCCCTACAGACACAGTAACACATACTGTAAAAGAAGGGAGACTCCCAAAACCTCTTGCGAGAAACAAAAGACCCAGACCCGCCACGGCGCTCTCTAGGGAGAGTACGTAGTAGAGGCGTGAAGTATAAAAACCGAAACCCGGCCTTTGGGGTGCGGCCCAGAAACGATATAGACGGTCTTGGCCACCTCGTTTCAAAGGTTAGAGGCAAGCAAAAATAAAAGATCAAAACCGGCGGGCTGACCTGTCATATTGGACGTACTGCCGACGGACGGGAAGGCCCGTCTGAGCTAAAAGAACAACCTCCTGAGCTATGCTAAGCTTAATCCTGAGGTATCCGGCTCGGGATGTAGGACAGAAAAAAAGACTACATGTTTAATACTACATTTATACTTAAATTGCACTATATTTGCAGCTACGTCAGGCCTAGCTAACCAGTTGCTTGATTGCAGTTCTTAATCTACACACACACACACACACACACACACACACACACAAACACGGCCGTAACTGGAAAACTGGTTGCAAACAAACCTTATAAAGTTGTAAGTGATAATATATCTATTCAAGCTGGACTTATTTATTTTCTAAAAGAAGTGTTATTACAGTTGGAATTGTTTCCAAAAATTATATGAGAATAAGAAGCAAATCGTTTATCTTTTTCAAAAGTAATCTTTTGTTAAAAAACTTAGTATATTGTGATTTTTTTTCTTTAATTAAATTTTCTGATTTCATAGAAATTTATTTTTGTAAAACGTTATAGAACTTCTACGGTTATATTAATTTAAAATATCGTTACATTGTTTTCCGTTTACTAAAAAAATAAATATTAAATAAGTAAGTAAGAATGATTTTCAAATTTATTTCTAATATAGAATTAATTTTCAAAGTCCAAAACTAATCAAAAAATGTCGCAACTTTTTTACAGTTTTTTCGTTATATTTTTCCAGCTATAATTACTTTTTTTTTTCTTAATGAAAGTAACAAAAAGTGTTTTCGAGTTAAGATTTAAAGTCAAGGTTAAACTTTACACCCTGATTTGTTCGATGAAAGAAAATAAAATTTTACGATAGATCATTTTTAATTATATATATTTTTTTGTGATCTGATAAGAAATCCAATTGAATTTCTTAAAGAATAACACTCCTCTATTTTATTATAGAGCTGTTCCTTTGTTACTGTCTAATCAACATTTTAAAAGAATTTTTTCTACTAATAGGAGAGCCTTGACCTAATATACAATTTAAAAGATTTTTGTAACAGTTTATTAACGAATATTTTATATTCAAATCTTTTTCTAAAAACAAAATGATTCGTTTCTTTTATCATTTATACGTTTCAATCAAAGAAGAATTATAGTAAAATCTTTAACCGATTTAACATGACTTTCATTATAACAGTTTTTAAATATTTATAAAAGAAATGTTATTTAAAATAAATTAAACTAACTAAAAAAAGATATAAATTTATGTTATTCTGTCCGTTAATCTGTGTGTTAAGTTCTCTTATAATGTGAAATGCGATGTGGTTTTTATGGAACTATATCTTTCGTTGAACTAGTTATACTTTTTTCACACAATGAAGTTTAGATTTTTTGTTTTACCGAATAAAAATTAATACTTTTGTTATAAAGATACCATTTATTCTTTTATTATTTATTTAATATGAATATATATAAGTAGGTAACATATATAAAATATTCCAAATATACGAAACCTAAATGTGTTAAATATTGAGAGCGATTTTTGGGGGTTTATTAATAAGAAAAAAGACATTACCGTTTTTTTTTTCAAATGAAACGTGGTTTCATTTATCGAGCCATGTCAACAATCGGATTTACGATAACATTCGTTTATGCCAGAACAGTCGGATATATTATGTTAATAATTCTCATGAGATCTTGGAATATCCATTACATGAAGAAAATTGTGTTTTGTGAGCCGTATCTTGTAGGTGTATAATCAGTCAGTTTTTTAAAACGTAATAAACTCAGAATATTATTACAATTAAACGAGAAAAAAGTGCTGAAGCGTAATTAACAGAAATACGAAGTAACTTGCAATATTTTGCTAAATTTGCTGAGTGACATGTTTGGGGATAGACTCATTTCATAGCACATCTGGCCACCAAGATCCTCAGATCTTGCAACTACAGATTTTTATTTACGGTTAACAATGAAACGGTCCGCTTATAAGAATAATCTTCATACCGTGGATAAATTGAAAAAATAACATAACTGAATTTATAAATGCAATTATTCTCTTGGTGCTTCAGCGTGTATTTTCAGGTATGTTGAAACGTCTTCAGGAATATGTGAAGACAAATGAGAGTTATATCGATCAACAATTCAGTGTAGTAACCACAATTGTAATAACATAACAATTCACTGTCACTATTTTTTTATTATTATTATTGGTGACCACACCGCTCCAGTTCTTGCATGTGTTTCTTTATTAAGGAACACAGGTTCCTTTATTTATCAATGACATTGTTGATGTAATTGATTGCAAATTCCAACTGCATGCAGATTTTTGAAATTATATAGAATAATATTTGCATAAGACGATAATATTAATAAAATATGCGAGTTATTAATCACAGGCACAAACCAACTTTATGGCCCTTAAATTGCAAAAAACTCAGGTTATATCATTTTCAAGGAAGACTTCCACCTCGTATTGCAGTTACATCACTGGAAATGTGCCTATAAACAGAATATATGAAACGAAGCATCTAGGAATGTTGTTTGATGACAAGTTTCTCTTAGTAAAACACGTGGAAAAGATAATCGGTAGAGCTAGGAGAAATGTTGGTCTCTTACAATGGATGGCTCGTAACTTGAACAAGGATGTTCACAGAAGCGTGAACATCTGTATTCTTCTATATGTCAATTGTGAAGCCTGATATTGAGTAGTTTGGAATCGTGACCGAGAATGCACCTCTATTATGATTGAGAGTGTACAGGAAAGGTTTCTCTCGTGACTTAAGAGGAAGTTTTATCTTCCGCTATCTACCACGAAAAAATGGA
Source organism: Lycorma delicatula (assembly GCF_047948215.1). Taxonomy (NCBI): domain Eukaryota; kingdom Metazoa; phylum Arthropoda; class Insecta; order Hemiptera; family Fulgoridae; genus Lycorma; species Lycorma delicatula. The sequence continues at coordinate 142,392,240 of NC_134462.1, forward strand.
TCCGTCAAGCATTCGACTTGTTCTTTTTAGCGATCTAGGATGCGCTTCTCTGGGATACCCTGCATTTTTTATCGTCTACTGTACGGAAAATTTGTCCGGAATTAGCCCTGTGCCGATCGGTTTCTTGTGTTAATTACACAAAAAGCCAAGCCTAATATATATAATTACCGTAATAATGGCCTTTTATTATAACAATATAGTTTGCGGTTTGCTTTTTCTGATGGAATGTGTTTATATTTGTTTGTAAATACGATGTATTTTTTTTATTTTTAAACTATTGCCGTTATCTGTACAAAAATATTCTTTGTTGAATGTATCACACACAAAGTGTTGAGAAGCTATTCTGCTGTATTAAATAATTCTTTTTTCCGTCGCATCTTTATTTTTCCCGTCCCCGGAGTCGGACAGGCAATCAAGCATAAACTCAACTCCGAGGGGGTGCCATCGCCTCGAACTACCTCGACGGGAACAAATCCCTATCCAGCCGGCTGGGACTCGGTTGTTTATTGTCATTCCACGCCTCTAATGAGGATCTCCCAAAGGGATCCCCCACCGGGACTACGGTCTTACCTTCCCTCCGAAGATACTGCAAGGGAGTCCCCTCCCGATCATTAATGATGGGACGCCGGCGCCTCCCACACCTCCTGGACGAGGCTGTCCGCCGCAAACACAACTCCAGGACAGGCATCACCGACTTACGACGCCTTACAACATCGACCCCCGGATTCATGTCCGTGCACCTTGCAAGAGGGACAGCGAGCTTCCCGCTTGCAGTCCTTCCGCTAGTTCCCGGCCTCTCCACAGAAAAAGCAGTGGTTACTCCTGTCCGTACCGCAACAAGATTGAGCCCTATGGCCCACATTCCAGCACCGGAAACATACGTTATCAAAGGTGCGTCGTGACTCTACAGGCCATCCACCAAATACCGATCCGCCCATCGAATAACAATATTTCCTCAAGGATGGGCGGCACCGCTATGCGACCTTGCAAAATTCCGCAATGAGTTCTTCTTTTGTCGTCAGAACGTTCACATCCTTAACCAAGATGTGGTTCCTCCGACCACCACTCCCCCCCAACACTGTTCTGACGCCTTCCACCTTTGTAGAGAGATCTCCTGACGATTGAACGATGACAACTCCGACTTCGAAATCAGCTGATTTTCGATAACGAGTTTATCATTAGACCAACCCAGTGGGTAAATTTAGGTTTTAAAAAACAGAATAATCTTTGTTATTATTATTTTTTTATTATCTACTGTTAGATTTACATTACTATTTGGATTACTAATTATTTTGTATGCTATTACAACGTTATAATTTTCCTCTATATTTAAATAATAATAACGAAGAAGTTTCTAATTTTTATAAATTTTATAAGATTTAATGTTTAATGTAAATCAGGAATATAGAAGCACCTCTAATTTACATTAATTTAGGCGGCTTTAAACTTTTGCTATAATTTTTTCTTCTTTTTTTTTTAACGGTTAGAGTAAGCATGTTTTATATGCATAATGGATTATTTTTAAGTTATACTTGACAAAACTGTACAAATTAAAAAAAAAAAGAAAAAACTATGAAAATTTATTAGACAACGTCCAGTGTAATATGGACGTTAATCTATCTCTCTACGTCATACTTCACTTTCTCCTGATAGTATTATAATCTGTGTACATGTGCGCGTAAGCGCGTCTGTTTATGTTTACCTTTTGTTTATGTACTCTAGAATCATCAGTCTTACGATATTTGCCTATCTGTCAGTAGAACTTGACGTTCTCCCCACATAATCTAATAATATTATATATTACCGAAAACTAGGTGATATTGTTGTACAGTCGCTGTTGTACCATTCGCTTCTGCCATTATCTTATCAAATCCTAATAATAACAACAGGAGTAATAATAATAATAATAATAATAGTAATAATAATAATTCTTGTATATATATATATATATATATATATATATATGATGTTTCTAAACTTTCCCGGTAATTAACACGAGGTATAACAATTGATTTTAACCTCTTTCCCCAATTAACTTCCAAACTTCCATAACATTAATACTCCATCCATACATATCATGCCAAATATGAAAATTTTTTATTCAGACTGTTCGAGTTATTTAAATAAAGGTAAAAAAATACGAACTTACAAATGAACAGAATATGTCCCTTCCTTTTTTATTTTCTTTAGTTTTAAATCATGCTTGAGTCCAATATAAAAAAAAAAATCTGACATGAACATCACTTGACTTATTTCATTTGAAAGTGAGATACGATCCTCCAATTCTTTTATAAATCGGACAGTTACACAATTTCTGAAATATTAGTTTTAATTAATATAAAATATTTTCCCAATTATTAATTCAATAATCTTACATGAAATATTAGGATAGAATAAAATTCCCTTTATTATTCGACTCGTATTACTAGATTAGTATTATTCGTATCTTCGTGATTTGCTGATTAACAAAAATTTTAGATTTCTAGTGTGTCGGATAAATAAAAGATAATGATAATAATAATAATAATTAAATTATTTCGTTTAGTGAACTTCTGTATACTGGTTACAAATCATTTCCTGTTATTAGTTAAAAAATGGTCCGCAAGTGAAAAAAAAAAAAAATTAGAGAAAAGATTAAAGAAATTATGTTGTTTTTTTTTTTAATAATTCAAATGGGAGTGAAGATATATTTGAAGGAAAATTTTAAATAAAAAATGTAACTGTATTTATTAAAAAGAATACGACCGAGTTAAAGTACATAGTAAAGATATGAAACGGCTGCAAACTAGTGTAATACAAAACATTACCGTTAAAAAAAAAGAAGTGAAACAGAACTAACTAAAGACAATGATGCAACATAAAAACAATAAATCATCTCTTATTATTGACAAAATAACGACAGCTGTCCAGTATATTATTAAAAAAATCTCTAGGATTGAAATTTCGTATCTCATATACATGTGTCATGCGTTAAAATATATATATATATATATATGTGTGTGTAGAGACAGAGAGAGAAAGTGAAAGAGACATAGTTTGAAAGCACTGTGTGTCTCTGCTGTATAAACGATTCATTATGAACAACTAACAAAAATATTCACTTCTTTTATTCCTTCCTTTTGTTTTTTTGACTATGCGATCTAATTGTATGTCCATTATGTTTCACTACATACACACACGTGCGTAGGCAAAGCAAATAAAATGTTTAGGCTGCAGATTTAAAGGAAAGAACTTTATAATAATTTTAATACTATACGAATATAATTTTATAAATGTGTCTTTGATTAAATGTTTTTAATTTTTTTGCATTTCCAAGCGTACAGCGTAGAACGGATACGAGGTCTTTTAAAATATTAAAAGTTGATAATTTTTATTAATTTACTATTATTTTTTGTTACTAATTATTTTTATTATATTTAATGCAGGAAATAAAAACAGACTAATAATTATAAGTTTACATTACGGTACAAAAGCGTACTGCCGAAATAATTATCAGCTATAACTCGATTGTTAGTCAACGGAATTTTACAAATGAGGTGTCATTTTGCTCAAAATAAAATGCGTAATAAATTTTGTAATAAGTAAAAATTTAAAAAAACAAGCAAACAATTATAAAGACAATAAAGAATAAAAAATTAAGATAGCCGCCATTTTTAAGGTGACGTTTTCCAAATTTAATTAAACGTTCTTGAGAATTTTTTTGTTGAAAATCACAAAATGGCGTCCAAATGGAAAACAAAACACGAATTTAAAAACTCTAGAAATTGGTTTATTTACATGAAGATTACATTCACGAAAATCAGGTTGAAATTTTCATTTGTTATCGAGAAATTAAAAAAATAGCCGGGTTTCAAAAAAAATATTAAATCCATTTTAACCCTTTAAAGTCGAAATTTCAAAAAAATCTAGAAATTAACTTATATGTTAACATACACCACAAGATGAAGCTGATAACTTCATTTTTTATCCAGAAATTTAAAAAAGATTTATTACTCTATTTTACACCTTTAAAAACGATTTCAAAAATTCCTTTCTTACTGTGTATTTACACCATAAGAAGAACCTGTATACAAATTCTCATCAATTTATCTTCAGTAGTTTATGCTTGGCGTTGATTATGAATCGCTCACGATATGTTGTATATAAATTCAATAAGATGTCTATTTAAAAATATCTTGTGAGCTGCTCGCCACCAAGCGAAGCCGAATCAGATGTGCAGCTCCATAACGGATTATTTATTATTTACATATTTTAAGAAATAATTTTCGATCTTAATGTAGCCTATGACATTCCGAATTACATAATGAAGATATTTTTAAAATTTGGTAGGCATTAGTTTAGAGGTTCTTAAGATTTTTACTAATAAAAATTGAAAATATTATAATATTTTTAAATAATATTTAATATTATTTATAATATTTTTAATTTTTTTACGTTTCCTCTTTATATAATAGAGAGATTAAGTTATAGACTCTATGTAACCTGAAAATATACTCTAAAGTTTCTGTCCATGTGGTGGTAAAAATTATTTTATAAATTTTATCGCTTTTTTTTACAACGTTTCATGAGAATAAATGGTAAATTTATTTAATTTGAAATATTTTTATTAAATAATTAGTAGGAGCTCTGTCCTTGTTAAGTATTTTCCTTGCTCGGGTTGGATTTTAACCAAACTACAAGATCATTAAACTAAAGTGGAAAATTAAGTTCATCCCCCTTTTACTGAAAATCTGCATTAATTACATTATACCAGACAGAGTTTTTTTTCCTGTTTTCAACCTCATATTTATTTTACACGATTGCCCAAAAAGGAGTATAATCTATTTAGGGTGTATGTTTGTTACACCATAGCAGCTCAACGTCGGAACTGATTTAGATGTATGACCCCGCGTTGGAATCCTTTCGTTACCGGGAGAGTTGTAAGCTATATATATATATATATATATATATAGAAAATAGATTTTAAAAACTTTGTAAATAAATTTATACTATATTCAAATACTATATAAAAATTGTCACCCGCACGCTCTTTTATTACCTTATGTTAATAATTATTCTACATTAAATTGCAATGTTTGTCAACAATTTTTTTTTTTTTGGCAGTTGTGTTTTTATTTTTAATATTTATCTCTTTTAACATTCATATCTACCACGATAATTTATACCTTTATTTGTACGTTCCATACTGTCAATGTTTCAGTACGTAGCGCTTCACATCATAATATAACATCCTAATGAAACTTTTTAATTATTACAATTTGTAATAAAAGCAGATTTATTTGTTCACAAAAGATCTCATAGTTTCTGCCGGACTATTTTTAATTTTTATTATTTTTTTTTTACATTAATAAAATTCTGTAAGTTTTGGTATATTGTATTTTAATAAATTAATTTCACATTATCTTCTTTTCCATTTTCCATTTTCTTTTTCATTTCATTGCTTTTATTTTATTCCTCTTTATTTTCAAAATAAATTTTTCTCCTCATATCGAACAGATAAAATTAACTTCTTCTAACTCATTAAAAATCATAAGATTTTAATTTTTACTGTATAGATAGATATAAAGTACTATAACCGGTCTAATTTGACCGTATGCGGTTTTCATCGGATCTTGAAACATTTTGGTGCCTAACGGACCCGATAAACCGGATGGAAATTTTCCGAATGTTAATGTTCGTATGTACGTGTGCGTGTGTTCGGTGTTGGCCTCTAAATTATCTCATATCTCCGGAACTACTGGACCGATTTTGACCAATCTTGGTCAGATTACTTCTACATATGAGCCATTAATGCCGTTAATTTTTCAACTTTAAACATCAAGGGGGTGAGGCTGTAGAGGAAAGTCACCTTAAGTATCTCAAGATTTCGTCTATTTAAGGTCATATTTTTCTTAGGCGCATTTGTTAACGATTAAAAAAACAAATTTTGTAAAATCGCACCCTCCCTTCTAAATGCTCTAAACTACTTTTCTTTCTTTTTCCTGTTTAGCCTCCGGTAACTACCGTTTTTTAGATAATTCTTCAGAGGATAAATGAGGATGATATGTATGAGTGCAAATGAAGTGTAGTCTTGTACATTCTCAGTTCGACCGTTCCTGAGATATGTGGTTAATTGAAACCCGACCACCAAAGAACACCGGTATCCACGACCTAGTATTCAAATCCGTGTAAAAATAACTGGCTTTACTAGGACTTGAACGCTGGAATTCTCGGTTTCCAAATCAGCTGATTTGGGAAGACGCGTTCACCCTAGACCAACCCGGTGGGTTCACAGTCTGTACCTATCCTACTCTATTATACTGATCGGCTCCGGACGAAGTTGAATACAACCTGTGATATACTGCAGTTAAAATGAATCATATATTCGGAAGTATAATATCATATGTAATTTTTATGTATTCATGTATTTTGTCTTTGTAATTTTTTATCTTTATTTCCGGCAATTTACATTATTGATTTCTTCAGTTTCTAATAATTTAAAATTTACTTTACCTTTTATTTCCGTAAAGGGGTTTATTTACCTTTTTTTTTAATTTTTTGCACTTATTCCTATCATATGATGCAATTACGGAAATATTTCTAAAAATATACAAATTTTTATTACACCTTAAGTTATCCAATTTTTTTAAATTTCTTTTATTCTTTTTTGTTTTGTTTAGTTTATTGTTTTATTTATGGACTTAAAATGAATTTCTTTAGTACATGCATATTTCAGTACATTGTATCTGATCTTATTTTCAGTTTTCTGGTAAATCGCCTCTTCTATCTTTAGAGTACATTAGAATCCAGTTTACTTTTCCATTAATCCATTTCATCTAAATTATTCCGTTTAATCAAAAAATTAAACTAATTATTCCATTTCATCTTTTTTAACGGCCAGTTACTTTTTCATACACCCAAATTATACGGAATAATTCACAAAGAATGTAAAAAACTTTCAGAATACATTCTACTAGTGAAAATAAAGAAGAAAATATATATAAACAAAACTTCGAAAACTCTTCGTTAGAGAGTGACGACTGGCGAAAAATTTCGATCTGATTTTTGTACCTTTGCTAAAATTAAGCTGGACAATAACTCTTGGAACCCAAATTAAGTGATAGATATAATGGTTTTATATGAAATTAGAAATTAATATTTTTTTTTTTTTTAATTTAGGTCCCAGAACTATACATTTAGTAGTTTTCGAGAAATCTGAGGTAAAATGCAAAAGATTGGGGTTGAAAAACGCACTATTTATGTTTCTCGTAAAATAACTCTGTTAAACGGGTAATAAACAGATAAATTTTTTTAACAAAACGTGGAAACTTGATTCTAAATAAAATTGTCGAGTAAAAGGTTCACAAAAACTAAATACAAATGTAAAAATTTCAAAATTTATTAAACAAAACCCACTAACGAAGAGTTTTCTAACCTTTGTTTATTTCTTCTTTATTTTCACGAGTAGAATATGTCCTGAACGTTTTTACATTCTTCGTAAATCACTCTGTACAACTATTCAAACTCGCAAACTAATAGTGTACAGTATTTAAACATTACTTTTATTTATTATAAAACCATAACCTTCACGGTTATCACTGGAAATATACCGTAAAATATTTTAATCTATGAAATATGTCAAGTAAGAGTATACCCAGGAGTTGAACCCAGAATGGTGGTATTACTACCACCACTGAGGGTAATGCTAACATTCATGTAGTATGATGATTCCTTTTGCAATTTAATAGATTATCTTATACAGTATGATAATTCTATTTTCCTATTCTTTGATTTTAGTTTAAAATAAAATATTTTCACAAAACAAGTTATCATTTACATATTGAATAACGAATGTTGATATGCATTATTCAATTTTCTGGATTTTGATGTTTGACAATACTAAAAAAAAAAAAAAAAAAATATCTATCTACTGTGTTATGAAAACAGCGGGTTGTTATTCAAGTTACAAACTATTGATCGTTTTTTTTTTACACGAGTCGTGTTGGATTAATAGAGTGGAAGAAAATACAAAAAGAAACAAAATTGTAATGTTTGATAGCAAACAATAAAAACTAACATACAAACATAATACAATCCATTTACTTTTTCATTAAAACCGATAAATATTTTAAATACAGTGTACAAGAGAGCAAATATATCCGCAATATTTTGTATGTGGTTATTCCCTTCTCGCACCGTTATTTACAGATCATAATTTCTCAAAATGAATCATTCTGTTTTCATTACGTTAATAATGAAGAAATTTAAGTATTAAAAAACATACATCGTAATACTCTACACTATAACGATTAAAATTCTTAATTTCTTTTTTTTACATGAATTATTAGAAATACAACGGATGGCTTAATGTCCTTCATAACGCGCTAATGAAAAGATAAAATAAAATGAAACAAATATTACTTAAAAATGCATTTTTATGCAAAGAACCATGCAATCACCACTTACAACTATGGTACGCATTTCTCTCGACGGTGAACCGGTTTTCTCATTCCGTCGAATGAAGAATATTGGCGATCTTTCCTTGATGTACCATCTCACTGCGTCATTCTGCACCATCCGTCGTAAAACTAACATCTTTAATATCGCTCTTTAATTGTAAATAGAACTAAATCATAGGGTCGAATTTGGAGAGTCTGGAGGATCTAGAATAAGGTACAAATTTAAAATTCTCAACAACCTCAGTGGTTACACGCCATGTATGCGATCGATCATTATAATGTTGCAGAATTATCGGCTCCGTGAATTGTTAAACTTGACACACACGCCTCCTAAACGTTTTACAAGCATCAAAAGGAGAGATTTTTACCTCCTTTTTGTACTTTTAATCGGTTACAGAAACCGGTCGACTAGTTGGAGATCTATTCTTAATACTCTCTTTGACAGGTTTGGACACACGAAATTGTATTGCCCAACAACAAAATCATAAACGGCTTTCAAACGACGATAAATGTCACCTTAAAATTTCAGTCACTGCACGTTGTTTAAGACTTGTTGACATAGCATGCGTATTCGATTCCATAAACATCGGTGACTGACAGAAACTTGGTGAAACCTCCGGCGTTAGAGAATGGTGGAGGGGGGGGGGGATCGCGCTTCCACGAATCGGTTAATTTGATAGCTGAGGGTTGTAAGTTATGGTAAATGGTAGTGGTTGGAAGGGGACTTACGAAGTAGGTTGTGCAAATACGCTCACTGATGGAAATATCTGCCGAGGCATTTAAATCGATGGGATCCTGACAAAGGCCAAATTAATTACTGTGTTGTGTTTTCAAGTTTAGAGGGTCTAAAATAAGACCTCCGGTAAAGCCCATCAAGGTTAGAAACGAATCCTGTGGCAACAGGATTGTCACAAGGTGATTGTCTTCCCCTACAGGAGTCAGGATAGCAGGCGTACTGTTCTCAATAAACATTGGTGATTGACAGAAAATGAGAGAGCGATGGGTCAACGAGTTTTGGAATGTTAATAGTAAGGGAATGAAACTGTAAAATAGCATCTATCGCTTTATGTGAAATTTTGGTTTCCCGTTAGCATCCATTAGTCGTTTCTCATATTATAAAAATTATAATTACAAAATTTTTCATTTATAAAAAGATTTTTGCCTTATAACAAAAGATATAACGAAACGAATTTTAAAAGTATTATAAAAAAAATTAAAGAATAATAACAAATACTTCAAGAAGAAATAAGAAACTTACACGCATTTAATGTGTGTGTGTTGTGTGTGTGTATGTGTGTGTGTATGCGTGTGTGTGTTATTCACTTAGCGATTTTTTCTGTGGAAAATTTCTTAATATAGAATATACAGGTAAACTCTTTATCTGTCAGTAATATAATAATAAGTAGGAAAAATATCATCTTGACTACTTAGTTATTCCTGGTGTGTTCTATGATAATAGTACCGATTAAACAATATATTGAGTCGGATAATAGATAAGATAATGATTTACTGGTTATAAAACTTTGATAAAAAATTTATATTATCCTTAATTTATACTTTCCTGTCTAGATAGCGCATAGCAGAGCTATAGCTCTACAAGTGAAAATATTGTAATCGGTCCAATTTGGGAATATGCAATTTTCACCGGATCTTGACGTTCTGACACCTACGACACCCAAAAATCTGGATAAAAATTTTCGGGATGTTAATGTTCTTATATACATGTGTGTTCGGTTTTGGGTTGTAAATCATTTTATATCTCCAGAACTACTCGACCTAGTTTGACCAACCTTGGTCAGATTACTTCTATATATGGGGTTTTAATGCTATTAAATTTTCAACTTAAAAGATCAAGAGGTGAGGCTGTAGAGCAAGGTCACCCTCAGTATCTCGAAATTTCGCCTAATTAAGTACTTATTTTTCTTAGGCACATCTGTTAACGATTAAAAAATAATATTTCCAACATCGCACCCCGTCCCAAAAATCACAGTAGAATAAAATGATTGAACGATATTTAAATTGTAAAAAATTAACTCCATCTGGCTGGGTCTCGAACTCGATCGCCCGGTCGACTCGGTACTTGAAGCGTTAAGCCTCACGGTTACACCAGTCTGTCGACCGCACAAGCGAAATTTATGCTATATAAGTTGTGCAATCAGATTAATTTAGTTAGTGCCGACCGTCGCCGCTCGTACCGCCCCATTCCTTCGAATTAAATACGGTATACGCGCGCATATAGGATTTTCCCGGTACGCGGAGTTAGCTGCGTGACGAAAAAGTCCTACAAATGTGTTTTCAACTATGTTTTTTAAATATTATAGATAAATTGAAATACCTTTAAAATATTAATATTTACATTAATGTGTGCAAGTTTTTTTTTGTTTTTTTTTCCTTTCTGCCTAATTAAAAAAGTTATTATTAACAGTATCTGTTAAAATTCAACAGTTCAAATAATTCGGTATGGAATGATTAATGCGAAACGTTCTAAGATTGAAGAAGAATTTTTTCAAATTGTTTGTTTCGCGCCGGCCTCCGTGGCGCGAGTGGTAGCGTCTCGGCCTTTCATCCGGAGGTCCCCGGTTCGACTCCCGGTCAGACATGGCATTATCACATACGCTATATAAATCATTCATCTCATCCTCTGAAGCAATAACTAATGGTGGACCCGGAGGTTAAAGACAAAAAAAAAATGTTTGTTAATTATATTTTTTAATATCAGGATAAGAGATTATTACATTTTTTTTTTAGTAATAGTTTATTCTTTAAAGTGCTCTTGTTTCCCTTAGTAAATTTCATTATGTAAGATACATCTGTTTATAAAATAAAATCGATTCACACGAATCCTTGAGCTGAACAAGAATTTATTCCTCGTTGTTTGGAGGATGAAAACGATTTTTTTTTCATTTTAAATGTAACAGTTAAATCTTAATACGCTACGTTCTTATTTGTAACTGGATGTGAAGATCTTCCGTAGATCTTCCCAAAGGTTTATGTACGCATTTTTTTTTCTTCAAATTACAGCTTACATTAAACATTATTTATTTATCGCAATCGGTAACTATTCAGAAATATATTTTCAACCGATTTAAGAACAAGTTAACCCAAGTTAACCCATTTATTTAATTAAAATACATTTTCTCAGAAATAAAAAGGATTTAAAATGCAGTATATGTACAAATATAACGATACTGTTTAAATTATCAATAAACCGACTAAAAATAAATAAACTGTTTTGACATTACTGAAAAATATTTATTTCTATACTTTTGTTTTTAATTTTCGAAGATTGAATTTTCAGAAAGAGTTAATGCGATTTAATTGTTAAAGTCTACAGTCTGTTGTATGTATTACAGTGTATCTATATTATATCGTAACACAACAATTCCTTTATTAGACAGTAGATTGATTTTACGCTGTTCGTAAGATAAATAATAATTCCATCTCCAATACGACCTAATTTTACTGTATATTTCTAGTAAAGTCAATTAAATTTAAATAATTTTACTTTTAGTTGTTTAGTTAATTTTAACTTCATAAAATAAGCTTTTTGTGGATTAATTTGTTTCATTAGTTAAAATGTACGCTTTAAATTAGCGGTGGCGTAAAGTAACACATATCTTGTAATTACTTCCTTGTACGAAATAAAGGAAGTATTGTGATCGCGAAAAATTTCAACTTTTAGATTTCAACAGAAATATCCATTTTGACCATCCCTGAATCCATTTCAACTAGTTTCGGCCTGACATCTGGACGTTTGTACGTATCTCACATAACTCAAAAACGATTAGCCGTAGGATGTTGAAATTTTTGATTTAGGACTGTTGTAACATCTAGTTGTGCACTTTTGATTGCAATCGACTGAACCAAAACTGTCCAAAAAAGCCCAAAATCCCCAAACGTTTGAATTTTGAACTTTTTCTTAACTGCAGTAATAAGCTCTAATCGAGAGCTTTTCAACGGAATGTCATAAGTGGTACTTATTTTTTTGGTTCCAGAGTTATAGCCAAATAACATTTTAATTAATAAAATGTTTGGATCTTACAAGGGAATGTCATCGATTCGAATCAAACTTCACCTTCTTCTTTTTAACTTTTTTAAATTTATTTTTTTAAATTAAATATATTAATTTATTATTAATTATTGAAAGTAAAAAACTATTTAGAATAAATAATTACTTAATAATAACAATTTTAAAAAAATCAGAAGTTATTAGTGAAATATACTTTTATAAATGCGTATATGTAATTTAATAGGCATTATTACTTATGTGTATAAGTAATAGATTTGGTGAAACATTATCATTTATTGAAAATTATAATTAGTTTCGTATTGTTTTTGGATTTTCTAGTATAATTTTATTTAATTATTCTTAGATTTCTGTTTAATTTTATCTAAATTAAATTAACTATAGAGTAACTGAAAAATACTTTTACAAGAACAAGATATGCACTGAAGCATATATGCCCGATCTTTAATAAATTGCAAAAAATTCTTATCTTTTAGTTCATTACTCTGATATTTTCGGACGATATTCTCCCTAAGTCGGAGTCGATCATCATTTTGTTTATTTATTTTTTGTTACCTATCACTTAATCGCTCTTTGGTTTGATATAATTCTTCTGATGTTAATTTGTGTATCCGTTCTCTAGTTTTCACATTTTCTCTCTCTTTATTTCATCATCTTCTCTTAATCTTTTTATTCTTTTGTTGGTCTTAACGTTTTCTTTCTTTTTATATTTATCATCTTTCGCTAATTTTTTTATTCTTTCTTTGGGTTTAACATTATCTTCCTCTTTATATTTATCATTTTCTCTTAATGTTTTCATTCTTTCTTTATTTGCAGTTTCTTCCTGTTTATTTATTTTCTTTTTTTGGTTTACAACATTTCTTTCGTTTTTATTCTTTCTTTGGTTTTAACATTTTCTTCCTCTGTATATTTATCACCTCTATATATTTATCACCTTCTCACAGTGTTTTATTCTTTCTTTTGTTTTAATGTTTTCTTTTGGCTTTAACATTTTCTTCCTCTTTATATGTATCATTTTCCCTTGTTCTTAACTCTTTCTTCCTCTTAAAACAGAGAACAGAGAACAGGAAACTTAACTCTTTCTTCCTCTTAAAACAACAAGAAGATGAATATCTTCTTGTTGTTTTTTTTGAGATATATTTTTTCAAGTTATCTTTCTTTCTCCTGTATGATTGCGTGTTTTTCATTTTTGATTATTCACCAAATAATCCAATAATAGACTGAATATTTTATACCGTAAGGTCGAAATTAACATTTTTTTAACCGGTATACAGAAGTTCACTAAACGAAATAATTTAATCATTATTATCATTACCTTTTATTTATCCGACACACTAGAAATCTGAAATTTTTGTTAATCAGCAACTCACGAAGATACGAATATACTAATTTAGTAATACGAGTCGAGTAATAAAGGGAATTTTATTCTATCCTAATATTTCATGAAAGATTATTGTATTAATAATCGGGTAAATATTTCACGTTAATAAAAACTAATTGTGTAATTGTCCATTTTATAAAAGAATTGCAGGATCGTATCTCACTTTCAAAGGAAATAAGTTTAAATGATGTGCACACAAAATTTAATAGGCTTACAAGGATTCATGTGTTGTCCACATCAGATGATTTCTTGTTTCATCCTTCGATTATTTTAATTATTTTTCCTTCATGATAATTTTATTAAATTTATACAAGTAATTACAATTATTTAAAAAAAAATTATATTTTACCATACAAATGGGATTACCTGAAGGAAAATTACTTAACTACACAAATGAAAATATACATTAATTTGAACAATATATTATTCACAGTTTAAAGAAATATGAAATATTTTAGCTGTAAAAGCAATACTTTCTGGGATAAACTTTTAAAAAATTGATATTCAATATTGAATATATAACATATTATTTATACATTATGTAAAAATAATGTAATCTTAAGCGAGTGTTTTGAAGCACGTAGTTATGAAGAACTCTAATCGAGGTACTCGATAACTTTACTTTTTGTACAGACACCGGAGATTTTTCTAAATTATTATTTTTTTAACTGAAATAGAAATTACAATATGAAATCTACAATCAACGCAATTGATAAATTTTGTTGTATATATTATTATTCAATAAACACGAATGTTTTTTTATTCAAAATGGATCCACAGTAATGGTAAAATGTAATTATAAGTTTTTTTTTTTCAGAGAAATGAAAGGGTGAGGAGTAATGAAGTTGAAATATCATTTTATTAACGTATCGTATGGTTCCAAAAAATTTGTCAAGTATCTTCATATGTAAAGCTAAAATAAGATATTGCTAAAAAATATATTAAAAAATTAATTACTCATTAGGGTACATTTCTTCTTTAGTTTAATGTTGTGATATCTATTTATTCTACAGAATGTAAAAAAAAATTTGATTACATGTAAAAAATTATTTTTTAAAAAAGCTTTAACTAATATTAAAAAAAAGAAACAAATTAGAAAACCCTCCAAAATGTAAAAAATAAGAATTAAATCAAATTGAGAATTTAAAAAAAAATATGTATATATATATATTAACAAATATAAAAATGCACTGAAAAGTAAAAAATAAATTATATAAATATCTAATAATTTAATAATTATTAAATTTTAAAATTAAAAGAAATGAATAATTTAGTTAAATAAAAGCGTGGCGCAGTTTTTATAATTTATTTAAAACAACGCAACATTTATTTTTACAACAATTAATCTTCATTTTCATTTTCAATAACGACGCGAGGAGGCGGAAAGGTCTGCTGGAACCTCTCCAGTTGAGACTGACTAGCTTCGAGTAACAATCTGGGAAAATGCACCCACTCGCTTTCTTTGTACGTGTTCTCACATAGTTGAAGTTCTTGGAATTCTGCTTATAATCTAAGCCAAATTGAACGTACTCTTTCCGCTAAAAGTACAATTTTAATTAATTATGAATTTTTATTTAACGAATTCATAATTACGGTTACAATTATAATAATGGTAATAATTAATAATTTTTCAGATTACCGTCAAAATTTAATAACTTTGTGCAAGATTTCTAAATTTCATTTTTATTTTTAATCTTATTAACCCTTAAAGGTCATCTCGGTGCAAACTGAACCGTCAAAGAATTAAAACTTGTTATTTTATTACAGATAAATAAAGCAAATACATATACTAAAAAACCTCGTTAAACAAAAAATATATTTTAAAATACATCAAATGTCTATAAATACTTATTGAAAACACTGTTATAAAAACTGCGCCATGCTTTTATTTAACTAAATATTTTCATTACTTTTAATTTTAAAATTTAATAATTATTACATTTATTTATTAGTTATTTATTAGATATTTATGTAATTTATTTTTTTCCTTTTCAGTGCATTTTTATATTTTTAATATATTATATTTTTTTGTTTAAAATTCTCAATTTGATTTAGTTCTTATTTTTTACTTTTTAGAGAGTTTTTCTAATTTGTTTCCTTTTTTTAATAATGTTAATATTAATATTAGTTAAATAAAACCTTTTTTAAAAAATAAATAAAAATATTTATTTTTACACATCGAAGTTACACACGTGTACCAACCAAATTTCAATCATTTTGATACGATAGTTCATGAGAAATGAAAATGTTTAACTAAATGCATGAATTGAGCGTAGGGATAGCGCGTGGTGGCGTGGGGATGGGTCATATCAAATTCCGACACCGTAGTGCTGTATTGTCATCGAAGTTACATACGTGTACCAAATTTCATTGATTTTCATACGATAGATCAAAAGATATAGCAGGTGCAAGATTTGATTATTCCTAAAGCGAGTTAAATAAAAGCTTTTAAAAAGTGACTCAACCATATGGAAAAAAGTCTCCTTCTTTTGTTTCTGGTTTAATTGAGGAAAATTTAAAAAAAATGGGTTACACAATGCAGCAGAAAATATTCATTGTCTCCCAACAAATTAGATGTGCCAGTTATGCTCGGACCCAGAATGCCTTCAGAGAAAATTATGTTGTAGATGCACCACACAAGTCCTCCATCAAGCGGCTGTATGACAAATTTCAAGAGACAGAGTATGTGGTAGACAGAGTATGTGGTAGACGCAGCCAACAGTGGTCGGCCAAAAGTGCTAACGCCCGAAAGGTTGATCGACGTGCAAGCTGCATATTCTGTTAGTCCCAAAAAGTTTGTCCGACGCCAGTCTTGTCTCTTTATTGGTAGTGTCCACACGGCTTCGCGTAAATGTAGATACTTGAAAACTAGTAGCTTTTTGTCAGCGGTTCATATAATCTATAACGCCAGACGGGGAAGAACTCGATGATTTGGTTTCGGTCTGACGAGATATGGTTCCACCTTGGTAGATGCGTAGATACACAGAATTCAAGCATTTGATGTACGAAAAATCCACATCAGTTGCACGAATCTCCTCTGCACGGACAAAAAGTGGGTGTTTGTTGTGGAATGTAACGTAGGCGAATCTTCATGACATTCTTTCTCGGCATAGTGAACAGTGAGCGCTACATACAGGTGGTGCAACAATTTGTTAACACTATACCTGCAGACCTAGAGAACTCGTAGTCTGAGCAGGAAACGCTACGGCTCGTACAGCCAACAACAGTATGACTTTCTTTGATCAGTGTTTTCACAAACAAGTGATTTCAGAGGGGTTGTGGTTTACCCCCTCTTGACTTTTTCTTGTTTGGGGATACCTTAAAAATGCCGCTTACAAAATTCATCCTCACGCCATTTCCTTATAATAGAATGAAATTGAACGATGTGTCGCTGCAATTCCTCAAAAAACGTTACCACGTGTTTAACAGCATGCAACGTCGTTTTAAATTACGTGAATCGCATTATAAAGGCTACTTTCAACTATCGTAACTTACTCATTTTCCCATAAGGTTAGGTCACTTTTTGAACACCCTATACTTAAAGAAATATCATCCCACAATAAATATAAGATCAACGTGTAAGACTTTCTAAACAATATTTTGTTATAATAATGTATTACTAACTCTAAGAACCTCCTTATGAGAGTTAATTTATAAAGATTTTTACATTCATTTTAATAAATTATTTTTTTTAATTCTAATATATCTTGACTCCATTAATAGGTTTTTTTTTAATAATACGTATGAAATATTTCAAATTTCTATTTTAATAATATTTTTACTTGTTACCTTAATTTTTTATGAGATACAACAAATTTAGACTACATTTTGAAATTCAATATCTTTAGATCTGTTTATACTGATTCACCCTTCCGAATACAGAAATTTGTTGTTCTTAAATGAAATATATATATATTAAATAATACTTTTCGTTCATTTCCTGTAAATACAGTACAGTATTGATCGAACCTTCTTTTGTTAGAAAATGAAGCTCTATAAATTGTGTTCTTACGACGAACCACTCTTCACTGCCAACTAGAACTCATTACATCACGTTAAAATCTGTTCTTAAACACACTAACGAAGTTTAGAGAAGTATTTAACAAAAATAAATTAAATTATAATTTAAAATTATAAATTCATTAATTTAGTCATCAAGAAATTATAATTATAAAATCATGGCACGATAGTCGATATGAATTATAAAATTGCTAACAAAATAGGTATCATAAAATAAACTACAAATTAATAATAAATATAACGAATTGAAATTCAAAAAATATTGCACTAAATATTTTTAAAAAAAGCAATTTTTCAATTAGCCTTTAATATTCAATTTTTTGAGGATAAATTTTAGTTATTAGTACTTAATTTTTAATTTAGTACCAACTTGAAAAAGTTGAAGTTTAACAAATAATTAATTAACCGAACAATTTTATTTTTATATTTGTTAAAAATGAACTTTCAGTTTTATTTTTATTTAAAATTTGGTTGGAAAAATGAAAATGATGCACCAATATGGCAAAAATCTGTTCATAAGAAATGGAAAGATAAGAAAACAATATCTTGATATTAAGAAGAAAGAGATTATAGAGAAATGAAGAAGAAACAGTTTTTAAGCGCTATGTAAGTCTTTTGGCTATCCAGGAATATTTATTATTTCATTACAGCGTTTTGATAAAAATAGGAAACAAAATAAATAGAAAACCCGTAAAGAGACTTACTGTGTGACCTTATTATAATAAAGTTCACTGCGTGAACTTACATACTGGAGAGCAGGAATACGTATTATTTTTACCTTAAGATATTCCATGAATTTAGTGCATTATCATTAAAACGCTATTCATATATATAGTGTTTTATATATACGAGGGTAAGTCAATTATTATCCGCAATTCAGTTATATATATTTTTTTTATGTTGGTAGTACTGTCGTGTTGCGTAGATTTCGCATCCGTGGTTTAATTGATGTTATGTGTGTGCAGGTTTGATGCTGCTAGGTTAGTTCCATTATCGCTGCCCTGCCGTTAACCATGACTGCTCCGCTTTCTGTTTGCACCGAAGAAGAGCGACGTTCAGCGATCCGTTTTTTGTGGTCGGAAGGTGTATTAGGGGCCGAAATTCATCGAAGACTTTCGGTACAGGACGGGAACAGTGTGTTGCCGCAACGGAGTGTCTACGAACGGATTGAAAAATTTTATAACGGTCGCACAAGTGTTACGCACGACGAAGGAGCCGGACGACCGTTTACCGCCACAAATGAGGAAAACATTGAGCTTGCATGCGACATGGTTTTCTTAGACAGACGAGTAACTAACTGTTGATGAAGTGGCACATCGTCTGCAAATTAGTCACGGTTCTGCCTACGAAATCATCCACTACAGACTTAGGTACAAGACGGGTCCCAAAACAACTCATACAATTGCATAAGCAAACGCGCTTGGACATCTGCCAAAAACATTTGGATCTCTATGGTAACGAACGGGACATCTTCTTAGACAGAATCATCACTGGTGACGAAAAATGGATCAATCATTACGAGCCGGTGAGTAAACGGCAGAGTACGGAATGGAAAAATCCAAATTCACCCTGCAAAAAAAAAACGTTCAAGACCCAACCATCCGCAGGAAAACTGATGCTTACGGTTTTTGGGACTCACAAGGCCCAGTACTGAAACATTATGAGGAAAGAAGCACGACAATAAACAGTGCACGTTACAGTGAGATGCTTACTGCCAAGCTGAAGCCTGCAATTCGAAGCAAACGCCGAGGACTGCTGTGGAAAGGGGTTGTGGTGTTGTACGATAATGCCCGTCCATATACTGCTGCCCACACTGCTGAAACGCTCCAGAAACTCAACTTTGAAGTACTGGCTGATCTTGCCCCAAACTACCACTTGTTTGGTCCACTCAAAGAGGCATTAAGGGGCCGTCGATTTACCTCGGACGAAACAGTGAAAGAAGCGGTGCATTCCTGGCTCGCAGCTAAACCGAAAACCTTCTTTTATGAGGGGATCAGGAAGCTTGTGCAACGATGGACAAAGTGCGTTGAAATGCAAGGGGACTATGTTGAAAAATTATGTACATGTAAGTTTCTTATTTGTAGTGCAATAAAATGTATAACTACATTGCGGATAATAATTGACTTACTCTCGTGTATACATATACATAAAATACGTAATAATATAGAATATAATAACTATGGGCTAGAATAAAGGCGGGTCTATTGGTAAGCCATGTTATATGGTTTATACATGATTTTGTTTTTGTTGACGGTTTTTGCAAATTGAAAGCAAATAACGTTCATGAATTTCACGAAGCGTACTAACAACAAAAACTTTTTCAACGAAAAGTTTAAAAACCCTGAATATTTTTAACTGTATCTCGAGTTGTAATTTTTAACACAATGTTTTCCTTTTTTACCCCGAAAACACAAATATAATTTTAGATACATCGTTCCAATCAAAAAGTCTAAATATTTCAAACGAATGAATCGTTCGTGCGCTGGGCGTATCTGCCCGGCGCCCCACGTGGTCCCGTCTGCGCTAATAGAAGCTAAAATAAAAATGTGAGCACATACAACCCACGCACCATCCTTTTTTATGGAGAGTGATTAATTCACTCTAAGAAATGATGATAGCCAAATTAATCTTCAAATCATCTGTATTTTTATCTTATATTTTTATACCATCTTCCGCTCAGGTGGAAACAACTTAAAATAGGATCATCGTGGAAATTCCTCCAAAAAATAAATAATCAAAAAATCATTAAAATTGGTCTATTTAATGAAGATTTAAGTTTGAAAATACGTAAAGAAAATATCCATATTTAGAAAATAAATACGGGTCTAATCTAGAGCCTCTCGTCTCAATGTCGATTTAAAAAATCTGATGTGGACACCAGATTACTTCCTTGTACGCCTATTAAATTACATATACACATTTTTTTTAAATTCAAAGTACATAAAATTTGACTTCATTAATAACTTCTGATATTTATTCTTTTTTTTAATAATTAAATTATTAATATTTATTGTAAACATTTTTTTTTACAATCAGAAATTAATAATTATTAATAGATCAATATATTAAAATTAAAAAAAAAGTTAAAAAAGGAAATGAAGTTTCCTTTTTTCACTTGAATGAAGTTTTCCATTCGAACCGATGTGCCTTCCCCTTTGTAAGATCCAAATATTTCCTGAATTAAAATCTTATTTGGATATAACTCTGGAACCGATGAAAATAAATACCGCTTATGATAAATCGTTTAAAAGTTCTCAATTAGAGCTTGTTACTACAGCAAAATCCAAATTTTTGGATTTTGGTTTTTTTGACACTTTTAGTACGTACAATTGATTGCAATCAAAAAGGGAGGTGCACAACCAGATGTTACAACATTCATAAATCCAAAATTTCAACATCCTACAGCTAATCGTTTTTGAGTTATGCGAGATATGTACGTACGTACAGACGTCCCGTCGAAACTAGTGAAAATGGATTCAGAGATGGTCAAAATGATATCTCCGTTGAAATCTGGGAACCTAAATTTTTCTCGATCACAATACTTTCTTTACTTCGTACAAGGAAGCAAAATCACGTAAAATGTCTTTGGTAACATGTTCCTCACATCAGTGTAATATAAGTAAACACAAATCTGGAAAATTTTAGTTTTCCATCAGTCTGTCTGTTTCTGTTTTATATCTTAAAAATAGATTAGGATATTTTAATGAAATTTTGAAATCGATAAAATAATATTATCAATTTTTTTTTTCACAATTCTTTTATTTACTCGTACAATCGGTTCCAAAAAGGAACCGTAAATAAATAGAATATTACAATAAGCGCTTCAAAAGGGGGTTTTAATGAATTCCCTCAATAAAACTTACATAAATAAGACAATAGTTCAAATGTGATATAAATATATGACAATGTATAAATAACTAACATAAAATTCGTTATCGGTATAGATGCACTTGAACGGATTCACTTATAAAAAGTACAAAAATCTGGGAAAAAAAATAATAATATTAAAGAATAAAGGAAAACAACAAAAAAACAGTAACATAATTTGCTTATAAAACGAATTTAAGCCCTTAATCAGGCATAGAGAAGATCCTCATTACTTAAGGAATGTCATCCCAGCCCAAGTCACTTACTCTTCCACGTCCAGCACGTGAAGGCGTTTGAGTCCTCACTGTTGTCTAAGAGATTCAGTGTTAGATAGTTCACATGATTATTTAACTATTGGTTTGTAACGTGAATAGTATCCCTTGATTTCCTCGCGGACATGAGGCAATTTCAGATAGTTATGAATTGCTTTGTTCCGTGCAAACCATGACGCCTCTGTAATGATTCTTGCCAACTTATTCTGGAATCATTGTATTATCTCAATGTTGCTGTTCATCGTACCCCACAGTTGTACACCATACGTCCAAATGAATTTCAGAATGAGCTTGTTTACTTTAAGATTATTTCTATATACGGGGCATCGGTGCCATTACATTTTCAACTTAAAAGGTCAAAGAGGTGAGGTTGTAGAGCAAGGTCACCCTGAGTATCTCGAGATTTCACCTAATTAAGGTCATATTTCTCTTAGGCGAATTTGTTAACGATTAAAAAATAACAATATTTACAAAAAAATTTGTAAAACCGTACCCCAACCTCAAAAAAAATCTTCTGTGTTGTGACGTCACAGGAGAGTAGTAAAATTAAATAAATCATTAATATTGAAATTGTAAAAAAGTAAGTCGAACTGGTCTGGAGATGGGCTGGGCTTGGCTGTGGCTAAGTCCTCGAACTGAATAGTCCGTTTTACTTGACATCTGGTGCGTTAAGCCTCGCGGCTAAATAGTCTGCCGACAGTACAAGCGAAATTTGTTCTACGTAACTTGTGAAATAACATTAGTTTAGTTACTGCAGACGGTCACGGCTAGTACCGCCACACCCGCGCGAATGAAATATGCGCGCGGTGTGTTCAGTTAGAATCATTGAATTAAACGAATGAAAAAATATTATATTTTAACAAGATTATAAATACTTTAAATTAAGTTATGTGTGTGTATATGTGTGTAAGCCGTGCATCAGAAATAACCCACAGTTGTGGGACCGTAAGTCCTACAACTGTGTTTTCAGCTTTTTAACAAAAATCGGGAAGTATAGTGAAACTATGTTTGTGGGGAAATTATGTAATCGCATTTGGAAAGCACAATAAAATAAATAAATTTTTATTTTATTATAATAACCTATTTTTTCCCCTTATTGTTATACGCTTTCAATTCTTATTTAATCTACTGAATAATTAAAATCTTGAACGTTAAAATTTACTCGTATTACATCTTCCTACTAGCCGGTTCGTATCGTGACATTTTCTCTAGATTTATTTTTTTAACTGCAATTAGTTTTAAAACTTTCTTATTTTTCACTCTCTAATATTTTCCAATTCATATCTCATTTTCATCATATCATGTCTTAGATATTTTTCAGTTTTTATTTTTACATTCGTTTCAACATCAAGTAAAAATTACATTACAATTCTTAAGATCGTGTCTGACAATAAAATATTATTGTGTTATAATAAAAAAAAGTTATCTTTACTGGTGAACAGTGGATTTTTATATATTTACTACATAATCCACCCGTTGTTTTCGTAATAACATAAAACTAGTGATAAAGAAGAACATTTTTACCTTGTAACTTTACGACCTGTTTTCTTTATTTCATATAGAGATATAGTTTATAATATTTTCATTTTTTATTAAGTTTTTTAACATTTAACATTCCATCCACCCAGTAGTGACCCCTCAGTATATATTTCTTCCTGAACCGATCTAAGAAAAAAACTAATAAAATCATTTATTTTGAAACTCGAAAAAATGTTAATTCATTCATTCGATTCATTTTAATCTTCATTCATTCATTCAAAAAAAAATTTATTTACGCACGTTACTTTGTACGGTACCGAATATTTATTTATTTATTTGACTTTCTTCTTTATAAATATATTCATTAAAATAATTTTTCGTTTATAATACAGAATAAAATAAATTTCTTTTCAAAAGTAATAGTTCTTATATATTTTTCCTCTAAAAAATACTGCATAAAAACAAATCCAATAAATTCTAATAACGTTAGAAAATCTAAATTACTGCCGACTGTCTTTCTATGTTTGTTATACTTTTATAACGATATTTGAACTAACATAGCTTTCAGGTTAATGAAAGTCTCTTGAGTTGTGACAAACAGTACTATATAACCTATAAAACTATATAACATCGAATTATAAGTAAAAAATAAATAAAGTAACAATAATAGGATTTTATTACGCGAACAGTAATATTATTTACTGATTTATTTTAAGTAATTGAATATAAAGGTTTTTATTGAATTATTGTGTTGTAATGAACAAGATTAATAGCGATTTGTTAAACGGTTTCTAAGTTTACATTATTTGTTTGTATAACCCACAATTTACTACTCTTCATTCACCAAATTTTTCCAATTAAAATCGATTTATTTGTTTTTAATAAGTTACATAAATAAACCGTTGTATGTAATCCTTAGATGATACCAACCCACTTCCAAAAATGGGATAGCCATTCTCAAGAATAATAAACATTTTAAGCCAGGCGTACTACGAAAATTGTGAAGTTATGTAATTTTTCATCGCCTTCTTCAATGGATTAGTTGTATTCAAATTAGCATATCAATCTCGCTAAACTGAAACCGGTAAACGGCGCTTAATTAAGTTTTATTTGAGGTGTGACTTAATTATGATCAGCATTAAGCTTAGAGAAAAAATGACTGTGTCCTTCTACCACAAATTCTTCACGTTTTATAGCCACAACGTCTGGGAGTTTAATAGCCATAATACATTTTTTTACGTCAACCAAGAACGTTTTTCTTCTTATATGAGGTAGTACTAAATACAGAGTGATTTTTTAGTCCTGTTACTCGATTGTTAATGTCTGGTAAATTTTTTCTAAGAAACCGAAATTTTGTTTTGCGACACGAAGTCGGTAGCGCTATTCAACCGGTATAGATAAGGCAGTGTGAGTTGATTCTCTTTGAGCTGTGTAAACTTTTGTGCCGTTTCCGGTCGTGTTACGAACACGACCGGTCTTTTACCGTAGAACAACGAGTTTTCATTCTTGAAAAATATTTTGCTACGAAATCGTACGCAAATGTAAAAGAATCATTTCAAATTAAATTTGTTAGTGTTCCTCCGCCAGGCTAGCAAACCGATTTCGAAAGACAGGTAGTGTTTGCGACAGAAAACATAGCGGTCGACCGACTCGCTTGACAGATGAAGTTTTAGAGAATGTGAAACAAGATCGCTCAATTCTCCACGAAAAAGTTTACGAAAACTTTCCACGCAAGTCGGTTTGTCATATTCGAGTGTTCAGAAAGCCGCAGAAAAATTTAAATTGTATCCGTATCGCGTACGATTAGTCCAAGAGCTTCAGTCTCCAGATTTAAACAAACGATTATAATATTGCCGTCGGTTTAGGTCTCTCGTAAACGATAACGGAATCGAATTTCTAAACGCAGTGTTCTTTAGCGATGAAGCTTGGATCCATCTCGATGGTTATGCGAACAGTCAAAACTGTCGAATCTGGGCGGTTGAAAATCCTAACGCTTTACAAGACAAATCTTTGCATCCTGAAAAAATTTACGTGTGGTGTGCGATATCTCGTCATCGTATAGTCGGACCCGTATTCTATGAACAGACAGTAAACGGTGAAGTATACAGGAATATTGTGCGCCTATTTGTGTCCCTCCGGGAACCTCAAGAACGGTATTGCTCTTGCAGCAAGAACGGTATTGCTGCAATACCGTTCTTGAGGTTCAGCAAGACGGCGCTACGTGCCACACGTCTCGAAAAACCGTGGATTTTCTGCAAGAGTTCTTTGATGATCGAATAATAAGCAAGGGTTTATGGCCTCCAAGGTCCCCAGACCTCACATCTCCTGACTATTTTTTGTGGGGCTATATTAAGTCCGAGGCCTTCAAAAACAATCCTCACACTATCGATGAACTTAAGTCAATGTTACAGACTTAATCACGAATATTTCCAATGTAACTCTTAAAAAGGTTTCTGCTAATATGCTGAAAAGGGTCCGTGCGTGTGTAACCGCAAGGGGTAGGCATTTTGAGCATATTCTTTAACGATTATGTAAGTAATAGCTTTTTATTAAATCTTTTTTGTAAGTGACAAATACATTTTTTTATTCCACCTAAATTTCCCTCTCTAAAATTACATTTAAAATTGGGTAACAGGACTAAAAAATCACTCTGTATAAACACACTTTACGCGGTAGGAAAATTTTTTTTAACCTCAATGTTTTTGGTATTTTTATCAAAGTTTTTCTGAGTCCAAACGTATCAAATTCTCGGTTACTTAAATCACCTTTAGGAAAGGAATAGTTTATCTTTTATCAAGAATTAGAAGTAATACTACCCTAATAATAGAAATTTTAACTTTAAAGTTATTAATTTGCAATTTTTTCGTTTTTTATTTTTCAAATTAAACGGTTGCAGAATTAAATAATCATTAGATGTTATAAAGGTTTATTCAAATAAACCAAAATAATATCATTTAAACTTAAATGACATTATCTATGACCGGCTTTAACAGTAGGTTAATTTTACATATACATTTTTTTACGTCAAAAGACTTAAAAATTGTACTTTCCTGGAACTAAAGCTATACGGCAAGAAGAAAAATACGATAACCTGCCAAAAAATGAGTATATGGGTTTATTTATTTTACCATTTCATGACCCAGGGGGTCCAAAAAAAAAGTATTGGATAATGTTCGTACGTATGTACGTGTTTGAAGCTTAATAACTTTTGACTGAATAAATCGATTTTGATGAAATTTTGCACAGAGATACGTGTATATGAGGCAATTAGTTGATAAAATTTTGGTATCAATATCTCCAGGAGGTAGGTAGTTGTTTGGGGTCAATTTTCTCAAAATTTTGCAAATATATTCTAGCTCAATACAAGCGCTTGTCTTACCACTTTTAAAAAAATTTGTCCAAAGTTTCCCCTTCTCTACAAATCTAAAAAATCTATCTTTTTATTTGTAGCATATCTTTTAACCGTTTTTTTTTCTTCCTAGGCATAGTAGTAGAGCAAGGTGACCCAAAAAAATACTTATACAGGGGTAAATAGTAATTTATCCCATCTAACTCTGTCGCACGCCTTTTCTAGAACGACAAATACACTCTTCGCCTCCTTTCCATGTATCTGTCACATATTATTCTTAGCAGCCCTACAACATCTCTTCTAAAACCATATTGATCTTCCTCAATACTACCGTCAAATTTATTACACATCCTCTTATTTAAAACCTTTAATAGTACCTTAGTTGCACGTCATATTAAGCTAATTGCTTTATGTATTTATTTTCTATTGATACCACTATTGTATCCTGGAAGTTCTCCAGCCGACTTTCCATCTTCAAGTATTCCGTTGTACATCTAGATTTAGTAATAAAAATTATCCCGTATCTCCAAATGCTTTGAACAGTTCAATCGGTATTTCATCATATTCCTTGGCTTTTACTTTTCTCATCGTTTAAATCGCCTCATTTATTTCACTTTTTAATATACTGTACCCTTTCCGATCTTCATGAACTTTGTAATCTCTTCGACTTCCACATCTATATCTCTTGGCTTTTCTCCTAACTCATATAAATCCGCAATTTATTCTTCCCATCTCCTTTTTATTTCCGCCTTCTCATTAAGTGTTTCCCCTATCTGATACATTTTTGCCCTGGTTTCTCTTTAAAAACTATTGCTGAAGCTTCTTTATACATTAGTTTATATCTCCTTTCTTTTTTAAAATTTTCTATCGCTGTACAGTTTTCCTCACGCCACTTCTTAGCATTCTCTTCTTATTTCAAGAAGAAATTAATATAGAAAAAATTAAATATAAATAAAATAAATGTAATAAGTAAATTTTTTATAATAATAAATGATTTAATAGAAAAACAATACTTCGATAGTCAATGATAAAAAATAAAACAATAATTTATAAAACTGTATCGTTCATACGCTGTCAGAGGTAATTATTTTTTTGTTTAATTTTATTGGGATGACGCATCGAGTAAAGCCAACTTGTCAGTCTGACTACTGCGACGACGGTGTGGTGAGAGGGGGGAGATGAAACAAATGCAGCAGGTGGCTAACTTCACTCTGATTGGCTACCCTCGGACAGTACTGGTCACGCGATGGTACAACAATTCAAATACAACCGTAAATGTGCGTACGTGTGTGTGTATTGCGGTCGAATAACAAAGTTAATATCCCTAATATATTTCTTATATAGACGTTCGATATAATTAAATTAAATCAAGATTTGTCGATCATTTTATATCTCTATTATTACATTTTATTTAAAATAATAATTAATCTCCCTTAATTTTAATATTTTTTTTTTAAATATTACGATTAAATTTATCAGTTTTGTAAAGTAATTTACAAAAAAAAATATTACATAATAACAGATAAAATTTTTCCAGTTTTATTTACAATTCGACCTCGTAATCTTTATTAATGCAATAGCATTAATAAAGATTAATCCTAACACGTATTAATACCTAATACATTTTTATATTTATTTATTTATTTGTATGGGCAATAGACCCACATTCAGTTCGTCACTTACTTTTATTTCAAATTTTAATAAAGCGTATTAAAAAAGCCAATTCTGACCGAAATTTGAACATAGAACTTTCTGTCTACCTGTACTACCTACAATTCTGGTGTCTTTTGCCAATGTTTTACATACAATTTTTACTCTTTATTCTCGTAAATACAAGTTTAAAATTATAATTTATCACCGATAAATTTCAAGCATTTTAAAATACGAAATTTAATATTTCAGAAACGAATAAAAGTGAAATACAAAATACCGTAAGAATTTGGTACGAAATTATATACTTATTTAGAGAATACGATTATCAAAATAAGAGTCGCTCTTGGAAAGTAATAAAACATCACAATCACTATCATCACCCCGTCTCTTAAACCTCACTCTGTCTCAGACAGCGCGAAAATTCTCTAACACTCACACTCTCTCTCTCTCTCGTTCTCTCTGTGGGTGCGTGTGCGCGCGTAAATTTTGAGGGATATAAAGATCATTTAATTTCTTACCAAAGATGCATTATAGTGGATAATAATTTCGTTATCGGATCTAACTTCTCAAGGGCGCTTTCAATTTCCAACCTCCACGATATTTATTTTATTTATTAGTTATGTTAAATATTATAAGGAATAAATATAGTCAAATCAAATTTAATTCGAATCTCTGACATATTTTTTTATGTACGTGTATCGATTCTATGAAATTATTTCATAAGTACAAAAATTATACTTCTCACTGTAAATGGAGAGTAATCCCGTCTAAATTTTTTTAACGTTCAAGTTGATCGTCGCATCGAATTTACAATTTGTTTTAATATAGATAAGAAATATTAATGAGTACATAAGGGGGTTATGATATAAAAGGATTATTTCTAAATTTATCTCAGCAAGCCGACTACCGTATTTCACAGTAGAGCCCAGCCCGTCTATAATACAAAAAAGCGCGCGAACGCAAACGCGCAGACACACATTTAGTATAGATTTATCTCAAAAATTATCGTTAGATATTACAAAGTAACTTATAATTTTTCGCGTCTCACTGCATTTTTGTAATCGATTTGTCACCTCGGTAACGCAATAGAGAAACTGACCGTACTGAAAGTCAAACGATTAATTAATACTTCAGCACCTATCAACTTATCACCTGCCAGTCGCCGAAGTGGAGTAGTAATGTCTTCCCTCTTATCCAAAAGATCCCGGGTTCATATCCCTGTCAGGCTTCAATTCGTAATGTATATCCGAGTATCAATATTAAAAAAAAGCTTAAGTTCAAGATCCTGGGTTCGACTCTCACAACATAATCGCAATTGTAATATTTATAAAATAATTCGCCTAGAATTAATTTAGTCTCCATACAGTTAAATTTATTTATTTAGAGCTAATTAAAAAAAAAAAAAAACAAAGGATATTGAGAGCTAAGGTTCGATATTATTGACTTACATCCGTGCTGCTTATACGTGTATTTAAAATACAAAATAAATAAATAAAAATGATAAAAAAAAAATAAAAATAAAAAAGCCGGGTGGTGTGAGAAAAAAAATGAACCGAAAGGCTCTATTTTAGTCGGTATTATAAATTAGTTAATTATTATACTGTTAAAATTGCGTTACGTAAATGCGTGTCGGCATTAGCAGTTTAACCTTCAACACAGCTGTTATGATGGGTGGGGGTACCTCTCATAGCAACGAAATTAAACTAATATTTATAACAAGTTCTTTTTTTTATTAATTTATTTTACTCGTATTGACAACATACTAAGTATCTACAATTTTTTTCATTTCCACAGCGCCAACCGTTATGTATCACCGATTCGAGTACTTAAAACAAGCAATAATTTATGTAAATTTTACGGATAAATAAAATATATAAGCCCGGTTAACTGAGAGGTCGGATGTATAAGATCAGTGATTATTTTACTAACTAAAATAATAATAATTAATAATAATAATAATTTTACTAACAACATTAAAATAAACAAAAAAGTTATAAAGTATGATTTTTAAGTTTTTAACACTAATGCATTAACAATAAATATCAAATAAGTTCATTTACCTTATTGTCAAACACAAAGAATTTAACACGATTTAATTTTTTTTTTTTTTTTTTTTTTTTAATCTATAAATATAAATAATAAAATAATAATATGATTCATTATTAAATTTAAAAAAAAAACTTAAATCTTAAAAATTTAAATTATTAAATTTAAAAAAATCTCTCTCTCTCTTCCTTCTCTCTTCTCTTCTAATACTATTCTTAATACGGCAAGCAAGATGAATTCAAAAAAAATCATTTTTAATAAAATGTTTATTATTATTTTTTTTTAAATTTAATAATGAATCATATTATTATTTTATTATTTATATTTATATATTAAAAAAAAAAAATTAAATCATGTTAAATTCTTTGTAATAGTATTAGAAGAGAAGAGAGAAGGAAGAGAGAGAGAGATGCTCTCTCTCACTTCCTCTCCATCGTTGATCCCCCTAGCAGCCCTCTCTCAATCACCCTCGCTCTCTCACCCACCATTTCTCTCTCACTCTACCAGCTGTGTCTCTCACTCTCCCCTCTCTCTCTAAGTCACTCTCTTACTCATCCCCTCCATCACACTCTCTCTCTGCATGCAGTGGCTACTTAAACATGTTTGTATTTTTTTAATTTTCTCACTCAACGTGCATTTTTACAAAAACTTTGTAATAAAAAAATTGACCGTTAAGGTTTTCGAAGCTTTTTAAATTTATTAATGCCTTTCCGTTCGTGAAAAAGCTTTAAAAAATTTCTCGTTGGAATTAAAACAAAAAAACGGTAACTGTAAATGAAAAATTTACGTAAAATTTAACCTCTGATCCAAAGATTTTTCCCGACGAGAAGAAAAGTTTCGACTATTTTATCGATATTAACAGCTATTTAAAACAATTAATAAATTTTATCTAATAATCGTGTAAAATCAAGGCATTGATTTTTAATGATTTGATTGGCAGAATGGAGGAGAAATAACGAATAGCGCCCGGATGTATTAAAACAAAAATCGATTGTTCTGAAGATCCCCAACAATTTATATTAAATATCTATTCATCTCATGACCCCACCTTCTTCATTAGAAGTATGACATAATTTTTCCTGTTCTATACAGCCATTTTTAGATAACTTGAGGATGTATCAGCAAGTAAGGAAATACAGCAAAATGAGTATTTCCTAAGACTGTATATTAAAAGAAAAATAAACGTATTTAGCGTTCTGAAGACAATTTGCAATAGATGAACCATTATTAGTTGTAAAATTATTTATTTTTTAAAATAAGCAATTTCATGCTTATTTTTCTATTATAGGTTATATTTATGTTGGTTATTGTTTCAGTTGTAATCAGATTACTTTTTCTAACGGGAAATATTTTTCCTGATTATGAATGTAGCCTAATAAAAAGAAAACAGATTTTGAAAAATAACAATATACGCACAATTTCACATCATTTATTTTTAATAAATTTTCAGAAAAATTTCGCTTTATGTCAAAAAAAATTTGTGATTTTGGTTTTTGAATTACAGGCTTACCTGTATTAAATTACAACAAAATTTATATTTAAATATTTTACTCCATCTTTAACGGAAACAACAAGCAATCAAATTTTATAATTTGATGAAAAAGAATATAATTTAAATTTCTATTATGTATATGTATATATATATATATATATGTGTGTGTGTGTGTGTGTGTGTGTGTGTGTGTGTGTGTGTGTATGTTTCTATTACCAAAAATTAATTTTAAATTGTTTATTATATTCAGGAATCACTTCAAAAGATGGATCCACGTTGTGAATCAGATAACACTGAGCTCAGAGATTCGCTTACGCCGTAGTAGTGATTTCGGTTGGGGTGATATCGTGCCAGGCAATGCAACCTTTCAAAAAGAAAAGGAAACACACAGTGCGGACGAAAATTTCCATGCAGTTGGTAAACTTCTCTTACTGTCAAACTAATATTACTTTATCCATCAGGGTTTCCTTTCTACTTTGAATGAGCTTAAGTACACTTCACAAAGACTTCAAATATTTACTCTGAAAATATACCTTAAAATTTACATTTAACGCTACTTTTAACTTAATGATAATAAACGTTTTACCTTCAAACTTTTCAAAATGCTTTAATATATTATTACTATAGTTTATAAATTTAGACAAGTATTTCGATTTACAATCGATAATAATCTTTTAATACATTTAATTGAAGAAAAACTAAATAACTTTCAAGGACAAGAAGCTCAATAAATTATTACTTATATATATATATAAATATATATATATATATATATATATATATATATATATATATATATATAAGTGGTATATATATATATATAAGTAATTAAGACTTCACAACTTTAAATGCACATAAAAATTTATTGAAATAACTTTTCTTTTTTTTAAAAAAAAAACTCCCCCAAGATGACTAGCCCACGCTAAAAAGCTTAACACACTCGCCTCAGAGTGTCATGGCAGCGCAGTCTGCCCTCCCTAGCTCGTCCGAACACGAACATACCATTGGGATCTCCCGTGCTTCCTCGAAAACATACTAATAATCTCCTCTTCCGGTGATCAGAATGTTTCTCCGCAGGAGAGCTACCCTTTCCGTCACTATTATACCCTGATGCAGACACGCATTTCGCTTGCCCTTCACAGTTACGTGTCCCCTCCATGCATACCTCGAGGGTCCCCTACGCCATCATCAGGGATGTTGAAATAAGATTTGGTTGAGGTCTCATTTCATACCAAAACACCTCACGTTTTGTCTCACGTAGTCCATTAGTACCGAATTCGACTACCAGCGCTCTCACCGGTGTTTTTAAAAATGAATACATTTACTGATGTGTTGTGACAAGTTTAACGATTTGCAGTTAGAAACTGCAATTCAACGTAATTTTAGTAGAGTACGGTAGGAAGCCTCCTAGTAAGCAGTTACTAGCACTCTTGGCACCAAATCTTTGTTGAGACTATTGTTCTGTTACACATACAAAATCACAAGGACCCCTAAGCGTCCCTGAAACTGCTGTGGAACAACTCGGAGAAGTTTTGCACGTAGTCCGAAGAAATCAACTAGACTTACGTCTTGTAACATTGGAATTCCACAAACTACTGTTTGGCGCGTATTATAAACGATTGCACTTGAAGCCGTACAAACTAACCGTGGTTTAACACATTACAGATGACGACAAAGTTGCTCGGCTGCAGTTTTCTGTAGAAATAATGCGATAGAATTGCAGACGACGGTACATTTTTAGAAAAATGAAATTTTTGATGATAAGTCAAAAGTTTTATATCAGCGGCAAGGTGAACTGCCACAACTGCCGAATAGTAGCGAAAACCCTGATGAAACTTTGCAGCGTATTCTTAATAGTCCTAAGCTGAATATTTTTTTGAGTTCTAAGTAAACAAAAGTAGACTGTACGGCCCATTCTTCTTCCAGGAGGCAACCGTAAACGATATCGTTTATCTGAACGTGCTTCAAAATGTTCTAATTCGTTAGACAATGATGACCAAGTCGGAAGCAATTACTATCAGCTAAACGGGGCACCACCTCACTACCACTTAGAAGTCCCAGATTTTCTTGATACTCGATTCCCAGGTCGGTGGATCGGTCGTGAGGGTCCGATTTCATGGCCACCTCGCTCACCAGATTTGACTCCGCTAGATTTTTTCTTATGGAATTTCATTAAATATCGGGTTTATATACTATCTTTTCCTGCTGGTCTTGTTGTGCTAAGAAATTCAAATTAACACCGCAGCTGCAGAGGTAACGTCCGACTTCAGGATGTATGTCGCGTTACAGATATGCTATATAGAACCAAAGTGAATGTTGGGTGACAAACTTGATGTGATTTTGTATATTTATACAAAATTAAGATCTTAATTTTAAGATCTTAATTAAATCTGTAAGTTTTCTCAATAAATTTTTATGTGCTTTTAAATTTGTCAAGTCCTTTTTGAATCACCTGGGTGTGTGTATGTGTGTAACATTCAGCCTCACGCTCTTCTTACGAGTGCAATATACGCATTATAAATACGAACTATATCTGAGAATTTTAATTAATTGTTTTGATAATAAAACAAAAAATTGATGTAAAAAAATCAACAAAATTGAATTACCCTCTTAAACAGTAGCCTTACATTACATTGTTTAAATTGTAAAAAAAATCATAAAAAAGATGGCTACTTATACATTAATGACAAATATATTAAAATACAAATTGACTGGCATTAATTCTTTTTATTATATTATTTTAAATTGTTTTCCAGTCGATTTAATATTATGTAATAGTTTCGTTGCATTCAGTTTCATAACCTTATGTGA
Organism: Lycorma delicatula; assembly: GCF_047948215.1. Taxonomy (NCBI): domain Eukaryota; kingdom Metazoa; phylum Arthropoda; class Insecta; order Hemiptera; family Fulgoridae; genus Lycorma; species Lycorma delicatula. The sequence goes on from NC_134462.1 coordinate 142,427,075, forward strand.
AAAATCTGAGAGTGATTTTGTCTTTTTTATACTGGCAGTAAATGTAATTAATTAATTTGTTTTATTTATAAGAAAAAATTCTGAACTGTGGTTTTTTTTTCTTCAGTAAGTAAGAGTTAAAAATTAAATAAGCGATGATTAATGAATTTGTGTTTTCATCTAGCGAATTAAAAATCTTGTAGACGACTCCTTCTTTATAACTGAAGTTGAAACAAAAATAAAAAAAAGATAAGTACTGAAAATATTTCCTTTTTAATTAAATTTTTTTTATAATTCTTTATGTTAAAAAAAAAGAAAACAATCCCACATTTATTCTAGGCAAGAGTATGTGAAAATTGTTGCATTGTGGTTTTACAACGAAGAAAATTACAGCAGGACTGCCGAGTTATTTCACAAAAACCATGTAGATAGGTCTCACTTATAACATAAAACTGTACAAAATGCGATTGAATACTTTTTCGAGAATGGGACGATAGAATAAATAATTCTCTATAAAAGAATGAAACGTATCGTCTATATGCAACCGTCCATACGATGAAGCAAAATATCAGTTAAAAATTAATTTCATTAAACTTTTTTTATTCATTAAAACAACAAAAAAATAAGTAAATAATAGTATGAAATATCAAACAATTTGCAAAACTTATAGATATACCAGAATTTTAAAGTAGAATAAAAATAATAAAATGAAGTAATTGAAAGAGGAATAATATTAATTTAAAAATCAAAGGTAATAAATAATTTATGCCAAAAATGCTTTGAATTTTTAGTAAGGAAAATTATCTTAGTCAGATTTTTAAAAATATTTTTGGTGAAGAATAATATTATTCTACAGCAACAAATATGGACACCAGAAAAGCCAAAAAGAAAACGTTAGTTTCTTTTCAGATTTGGTGTTGCAGAAGATTGATTAAAAGTTCCTTTAGGAATAACAAACTAAAAGAGGAAAAAAATTATAAAATAAATTTTAACCGTAATTCTAGGTAAGTAGAAGTAACCAAGGAAGCGTAAAATATGAGATAAGATTTGTGTAGTCAAACACTTTTAAAATATTATTATGTAGATTAGCTGCTGAGGGCATGTCTACGGCAAGCCTCTGCATCCTAGAGGCGACAACACGCCTAGATCCTCCAGCCGGGTTGTCCTGGTGGGCGGCGTCTCGAGATGGGATTATTAGGTATCCAAAATCAATTAGCTCTTGTGTAAAAATACTTTTTCTTGAATGATGAAAATCGATATAATGAAACTTAAATAAGAAATTTAACTAACGAATCGGGATTTTCCGCTAGTGATCGGTACATACCGGTGCATATTTTTCGGTTTTACTTCATTATTTTATGAAGAAAAATGAACACATAAATAAAAATAATATATTGTTAAATATATTTTGCATATATATCGATATATAATAATATAACATGTATACACCTGACTACAACGAGATGTACTAACGAATAGGGATTTTCCGCTAATGATCGGTAAATTCCGGTGCTAAGCTAAGGCGCGCGCGCACACACACACACACACACACACACACACACACACACACACACACACCCATACATCCAAATGCCTTTTAGTAAGGTAGGATGATAAAAGCTGTTACAAATGCAAAGGTAACAATGTATAAAGCATATATAAAAGAAGATGGTAATAATTTGGAATTAAATACCTAATATTCAGATCAAGAAATGTAAAAATCGATCAAATCAATCAAACGTCTCTTTGTGCATACAGGGTGTACAAAATAAGGATCTTGGGGTCTTAATTTGTTACAATATTTCACGGTTGTAATCGTGAAATCAAACGTTTTACAAAGGTGTCCTTGAAAGGCTCAGGAAAAGAGTGATTCGCGTGAGACCAGACATTGTAGACAAGTGGATGCTTCACCATGACAATGCCCCGTGTCACACGGCCATTTCCATCAGGGAATTTTTGACCTCAAAACGCATTCCTACGGTTCCTCAACCCCCCTATTCACCTGATTTGAGTCCTTGTGACTTTTCCTTTTCCCGAAATTGAAACATCTCTTAAAGGGACGTCATTTTAGAACTCTGAAGAACATTCAAAAGACTGTGACCGACCGGTTAAAAGCCCTAGCAGTTGAAGCCTTCCAGCGCTGCTACCAGGAGTGCGAACGACTCCGCCGGTGTATAGCTTCCCAAAGGAACTTTGGAGGGAAAATATTGTTGTTTGAATAACATAAAAACTTTGGTAACTAAAAAGCAGTCTCATTACTTTTTTCACACACCTCGTATATTGTAATATATACTGTAAGTCAATGTTAAGAAATATTACTCGACTTTAAAACTCCGATATTCTTTTTTGTACAGCTGGTAACCAAATAACTAAGCGTTTTCATTAAACTCAACAAAAGAATGAATTAAATTCGTTTAATTGATGACTGTTATAAATGCTTCTGTTTAATTCTAATCCATTACTTCATTAGGTATCCAAGATTATTCAGTAACATGTAATTCAACTTTGAACTATTTAATAGCAGACAACTTGATGAATAATCTTAAAGTACTTTTGGCCTGAAAAATTCCAATTTCAACGTATGTAAAGTGAAACAAAGTTATTTATTCAAGATTGTAATGACCTTAATTTTAAGCAGATTTGTTAATTTGATCAACCCGTTCAACTAATTGACAATTTGTATGCGACATCTAAAAATGTTTTTTTTTTTACGGTTATTAATGCGTAGAGTTTTTATAACGGATGGAATTACTATTGATTATTTTCATATATTTCAATCCAAGCTAGTAATCGAACCGAAAACTCAGAAAATTGGTCACAAATTAAAGAAATCAAATATTATTTGGAGGAAATAAAACGTTTTACCTATTATAAAATTAAAACAGTTGAAAACTCAATATTATATACCAAATTTTTATTAATTTAATGGATTTTTCTATAGTAAATAAACCCTCGTGTGTATTAATTTTTTATAAACAAATGAATAAAAACCATTTATACAAAATACAGCCAGAATGTAAAATATTAAAATCTTATCTAAACAGGTAAAAACAAAATATCTGTTGGCTTTGAATTATAATGAATAATTCTGCGCTTTACTCCCCAACCTCTCGGTAATTTAAATCTACTCTTATAAAACCCTAAAGCTACTGAAATGGGATGTTTTAAATTTTTATTAAATTTAACTGAATTCTTAGTAAATTAATTTAAATTTTATTTTATTATTCATTTCTAAAATAAATGTTATTAATCTAATAAATACTAATATGCTACAATAGTTTTAATTCACAACAGGATGGTTATTTCATTACACATTAGAAGTTAATTTGACTTTCTCCACCCTTTTAAGACATTTAACAAACTGGAAGATCTAAACAAATAAAACTTACATCATAACAAAAAGTATTTATTTATTTAAAATTTAGTTTATTTTAGATTTATATACTTTTAAAAAATTCAATGTCATCAAATACGTTTTATCTTTTACCACACTTCCTCCTCCAGGATAATAGAAACTTAAAAATTTTCCTCTTTGATTGAAGAGATTTTCTAATTGATTAGTTTTCCAATTATTTATAGCTTTTCAAAGTCTTTCATTCCTTAAAAATAAGTAAAATTTTCGGCAATATATATATATATATATATATATATATATATACACGTGTGTGTGTGTGTTCCACGAATAGGTGAACGCTTTTCATTTAGTATGACTCGCCCTTCCCCCAACGATTCTATTGAAACTTCACAAACCTTTTCACGTTCTAAAAACGTTCTGTGAAAATTTCGACTTTTTAGGATTTATAGAAACAAAATGAAGGCTTTCAAATCAATTACAGATAAATCAAATTTTTTATTCATTTCAAAATAGCTAGTAAAGGTCATTAAAACAAGAGGATGTATTGTTAAACAGCCGATAAAATTTAATAAAATAAGTTAATAAATCATAATCTTGCTTCTTTTTCCTGTGTAAACATTTAATTGATAAACATGGGATTTACAACTGAACAAAAAGTTAAATGTTGTCATGGGCCATTGAATTTGACAATCCGTACGATATTTTATAGCTGAATTTCCAGATGTTGATCCACCAACCAAAATGTCAATTTCTATGTGGAAGTGAGTGTTGTTGGAAAATGGCAATTAAATATATATCCCATGTATTGATGAAGGAAAATAATAAATAGTGTGTGCTTCATTACTGCGATTACCAGGTAAACCCGATTCAATGAGAAAAGTTTCTTTAGATACTAGTGCACCAAAATCGACAGCCTAAAGAATAGAAAAAAATAACAAATTAAAATGTTGTAAAAGCCACCAGGTTCATAATCTTTTGTAAGATGACCCGGATAGGAGAGCTTTCCGATATTTCATTTGCAGTATTCCCGAACAGCGCAACGATGAACCCATCTTTAAATACCCAGTTACGGCAGTACAGTCGCGGCGTTTCTCGTCCCACCGCGGGCACTGGAATATCACGTGTTGCGGCGTGTCTAATTCCCAACAGTAAGAGCAGAAGGGGTCTGCAGCTCTTCTTCGTCCACACAAGTTATTATCTAACTAATCAATCAGAAAGTTATTATTTCAATAATCAAAACATTTAATAAGCTGAGGTTAGCGAGCAAAGCGATGTTAGGTTATGATGGTTAGATTACCATAATAAATCACATTATCATCGCAAATCACCTCGTTTCAAAGTCGAGAGTTCTAAGGCTCAAATCCTAGTAAAGTCAGTTGTTTTTACACGGATTTGAATAATAGATCGTGGATACCGGTGTTCTTTGGTGGTTGGGTTTCAATTAACCACACATCTCAGGAATAATCGACCTGAGACTGTAAAAGACTACACTTCATTTACATTCATACATATCATCCTCATTCATCCACTGAAATAATACCTTGCGGTGGAGGCTAAACAGAAAAAGAAAGAATATTATCGTAACGAAACTAAATATAACGTACGCTCACTAAACTCGTCTGATTAACATTAAATATACAAATTTTTTTTATGTTATTCTCTAACATTGGACGCAATTAACCAAATTCGCCGGTAATTATGCATAACCACTGGATTAATTAAATTTACGGTAATAAATATATTTCATAACTATAAACTATTTTGATAACTCTATCTTTCAAATATTTAATTGTGAAACATACACCAGCCGGTCTAAGCTGGATTTGAAAACTATAACTACGAAGCGAGTTAAATAACGGGTTAAATAAATATAATAAATAATATATTATTCAACATGTACCTTATAGTATTTGTTAATTCTGATTTAGATAAGCGATGATGAATGTTATTTTTGTATAATTTATTAAAGATTCATCTTGAAATTTATTTTGTTACAGTGACTAACGCTCCCGGAGAATTATTTAACGTTTGTGGTAATATATCAAAAGATTACAAAGAAGTACAATGTTTCCCTCAGCCCGACCCTTTTAATCCATGCGAAGATGTGATGGGAAATTGGGCATTAAGAATAGCGGTATGGATTGTAACAATAGCAGCGCTTTTAGGAAATATGGCGGTTTTATTAGTATTATTAAGTTCAAGATTCCGTATGACCGTACCAAAGTTTTTAATGTGCAACTTATCGGTCGCTGATCTTTGTATGGGATTATATTTATTATTAATTGCCATAATGGATGTAAGATCGATCGGTGATTATTTCAACTACGCAATCGATTGGCAGAACGGTAAGTAAACACTTAAGGAAAGTAATTATTTATTTATTTAAATTGTAATAATAAAGAATATTATATAAAAAAATAAATAAGCGACTCGCTTTTAAATTAATTCTTTTTACTTGGGATCTCGTCTTTATAAATACTGTTTTCCTAAATTTTCCCTACAGAGTATGGAAACTCATAAAATCAAAACATTTTATTCTGAAATAGGGAATTTTTATGCTTCTATGTTATTTTGATAATTATAACTTGACCGGGGTAGCCTGAAAAGTCAGAATACTTTTCCAGCTATTTTAATGTTCCGAAAGTTTTAAAACTATTACTAATACCCAGATCAAACATAGCACTAATAAAAGAGGCGAGTAAATGGGGCGAGTGGGAGTTCCTAGATGCGGCTGGGTTGTTCAACCGGCATCCGTAGTTTGCTTAACTGAAAGACTCTTACCGCATTGCCGTGAGAAGCTAACCCTGAGTATGGCTCCAAGCGTTATAAAGTGGTGAACAGGTACTTGTTGGCGTGGCAGCGAATTGCTGCCTGGACGAATTAAATTTTATTTATGGATGTCATATATATTTTTTAGTAGTTGACGGGGTGCGCCTACCCATTTTAGCAAATATATGACAAGTGAGTGGTTGGAACACGTAAGCCGGTTGTGTATGGCACCACTCTTAATCCGCTCACGCTGTTAGGTAAGCTCTAGGAGCTATGTTAGGATACTGGTCGCTAAACTGTTCGAGGCTGAGTAGCCGTTTGTGGCACAGACATTCGATATTATGCTTTAGGAAGACCAAATGGGGTGGTGGCGGGAGAAATTCCAAGCAAGCCAGTTCCAGTAACAAAGATATACTCTATATCTTGTATTTGCCCATTCAGATTCAGTTTTCGGACGGGTTCTACATGTTGATTTGCATAAATAGGAATTTATCATTTCCCTATTTGTTCGCATTCTCGATCGTTCCTACAATTTTCAGCAGCTCTAATAGATCTAATCCTTTGAGTATGTGTACCCGTAAGAGGAGCAACAAAATTCTTAGAATGATTGACCGCTGTATTGTTCGTATTACATTCCAGCAATATGTCGTATTCGCTTACACGTCCTGCATCTGTCAAGTACAACAAATTGCATTTGATACGAAGAATAACTTAGAAGACAACATACGAAGAGAATATGCTAGAAAATAACTCGATTGTATTACAACGATCAAAAGTACGATAAGATAAAACTTGTAAATAAAAGTTGCGGGGATATTCAAAAACAAACCGACTAATCTACTTTAATTTTTGAAATTCTCTGAATACCAGAAATACATTTGGTTATGTATTATTAAACTAAAGCGATTAATATTAGGTTGTCTAAAACGTATTGAATCTTTTAGAGTCCAAAATTGAGAGAACATTTATTGTTACTGGAAAATAACATTTTAAGACCACACATATGCAGTATTTTTTTCGATGATTTTCTGCCAATTTTTTTAGAAACACCATAATCCCTTCTCTATAAAACTGCTACGGTTTCCGGTCAATAAATTGTGACACGTAGTTTTCACAGGTCTCTGTTAAAACTATCTTAACACCCTTCAGGGAGTTGTACAGAGACAGAAACAAATGATAGTTTGACAGTGCCAGGTCTGGGCTATATGGAAGATGAATTAAAACCTCCCGGTTCTCTCTGACGGGTCATTAAAGATGTATGCGGTCTGACGTTGTCAGCGTGGTATACGACACCGTTTCAGTTTAGGCCATTTCTAATGAATTTCTAGGTTCAATCGCGCTAATCATCGACAGTATAGGACTGAGTATATCGTTCCACCTGACGGCTGCAGCTCGTGATGCACGATGCCCTTTCAATCTCACAAAACGCATAGCGAAACCTTCGTGAGCGTTAGTGTGGCCTACGCCACAGATCATGGAGTTTCTTCTCGCATCGACCACAATCTTCTTTCGCACAACATTATCTAAAGATATTTATCTAAAGGTATTTCTGAGTTAGGTCATGCAGCAACAAAACAACGAGTTACTTTTTACATCCAGCTTTCTGAAAACGGTGTGGTGTTGAATTTTTATGTCATTCGCAATGTCACGACCGCTGCTTACATGCTGGTCTTCCACTAATTTTGCCAGAATAACGCTATCTCGTGCGCAAAAGGCTCAATACGTTTCAGACTACCTATTACTAAGCGATGATGAAAAATAATTATTTTTTAAATATCTTTTCGAGTCGTTTAAGAATACATAATAACTTTTTTTTTTTAATTTTCCTATATTAATAAAAATCTTACTTCTGAATCAACAGAGAAATCTCACTAAAAAAAAAATAATAATAAGAAGAAGAAAACGATTAAACAAAAATTCATTTGGTAAGAAAAATATTTCAACTTCAATGGTAATAATAAAAAAAATATATGAATTGATACCTTCTCCTTCAGAACTTGCAAAACTTATAAAAATAAAAGTTGTTATTAAGTGACTTGAGAAGTACAAATGTAATATTTATTTTTAACTTTTAATAAATATCCGTTATAAAAATCAAATTAAAATGATTGTAGGTTTAATAATCTTATTTTTACAACTCAAAATTTCTAATCTTATAATATTTCTGGGATTTTTACATGATCTAGAAATTCTTTGACCAATTTGGTTTCAGGAAAAGTATAGGGACAAGGGAAGCAATTTTAGGCCTCAGATTAATAGTAGAAGGAAGATTAAAGAAAAACAAACCAACATACTTGGCGTTTATAGACCTAGAAAAGGCTTTCGATAACGTAGACTGGAATAAAATGTTCAACATTTAAAAAAAATTAGGGTTCAAATACAGAGATAGAAGAACAATTGCTAACATGTACAGGAACCAAACAGCAACAATAACAATTGAAGAACATAAGAAAGAAGCCCTAATAAGAAAGGGAGTCCGACAAGGATGTTCCCTATCTCCGTTACTTTTTAATCTTTACATGGAACTAGCAGTTAATGATGTTAAAGAACAATTTAGATTCGGAGTAACAGTACAAGGTGAAAAGATAAACATGCTACGATTTGCAGATGATATAGTAATTCTAGCCGAGAGTAAAAAGGATTTAGAAGAAACAATGAACGGCATAGATGAAGTCCTACGCAAGAACTATCACATGAAAATAAACAAGAACAAAACAAAAGTAATGAAATGTAGTAGAAATAACAAAGATGGACCGCTGAATGTGAAAATAGGAGGAGAAAATATTATGGAGGTAGAAGAATTTTGTTATTTGGGAAGTAAAATTACTAAAGATGGACGAAGCAGGAGCGATATAAAATGCCGAATAGCACAAGCTAAACGAGCCTTCAGTAAGAAATATAATTTGTTTACATCAAAAATGAATTTAAATGTCAGGAAAAGATTTTTGAAAGTGTATGTTTCGAGTGTCGCTTTATATGGAAGTGAAACTTGGACGATCGGAGTATCTGAGAAGAAAAGATTAGAAGCTTTTGAAATGCGGTGCTATAGGAGAATGTTAAAAATCAGATGGGTGGATAAAGTGACAAATGAAGAGGTATTGCGGCAAATAGATGAAGAAAGAAGCATTTGGAAAAATATAGTTAAAAGAAGAGACAGACTTATAGGCCACATACTAAGGCATCCTGGAATAGTCGCTTTAATATTGGAAGGACAGGTAGAAGGGAAAAATTGTGTAGGCAGGCCACGTTTGGAGTATGAAAACAAATTGTTGGGGATGTAGGGTGTAGAGGGTATACTGAAATGAAACGACTAGCACTAGATAGGGAATCTTGGAGAGCTGCATCAAACCAGTCAAATGACTGAAGACAAAAAAAAAAAAAAAGAAATTCTTTGGCAGACATTTATGCTGTACTTTAATATGAAAAAATTATGCTTTTATTTCCGCACAAACAAACAAAAAATTAACATTAAAAATATTTTAGTAGCACGTCTCCTTCTTCAGGAGATATTAATCCCCATTACTGTAGATGGCGGTGCTGAAGAAGGTAGAATATTAAAATTCACATATTATTTTAATAATATGTTATGCAAAGTGTGATTAAGCGGTAAATTTTTGTACTTTAATATTGTAACAAAGCCTACAATAATGGAAAAATATAATAACACCAGATGATAGAACTTATTGCCGAAACTTGTTCTTAGATACAAAGGAAGGCGTTAAAGATGAATTTAAATCGAGATATTTAAAAAAAAAAATGTTTGAATTTCTTCTTAGAACTTGGTTATTTGGGAACAAAAATGAGAATTTGTAAAAATACGCTTTATAAAGTATTCTACAAGAGTAGTGTATAGGGTTTGAATATCTGTAACATCAATAATCGAACGATGGTTCATTAAAGCGAGCTGTTACAAAAAAAAAAGAGAAAGAATTTGAAAGTATCATGTTATGTTATACAGTAGACACACCTCATTACCGTTTCAAGCCCGATAAAAAAATACTACACTAGCCTTTGACCACAAGCAGATTTCCTGATGGCAGAATCACTTTTTTATATCGAACAAAGTATTAACATACGCAGCTCAAAAGCTTGATAATACTACTGAAACAAGTAATTAATTTTACACACGTAATAATAGATAGGTAGTAATTAAAAAAATCTCAAATAATTAAAAGTCCCAAGAAATTAACTCGCTAAATTTGAAATTGTTAATTATCTAAACAATTACATAATATACGAGAAGGAGGAATAAATTAACATAAACCAGAAATATAAGTTATTTTCAACGTGGAAATTATAATTTCAACGACAGTACATTTAAAAGATATAAATATTCGTAACCATTTTTAAAATTTAGTTTACATTATTTACTTACTATTTTTACAAAAAAATTCAATAAAATTATTTAATTTGATTTAATTAAAAAAAGCAAATCGTTATTACGTTTATATAGTGCAAATTTACGATTAAGTACAGCTTTTAATTTTGTATAAAAACAGCTAATTTCAAAATAAAAAATACGGTTACCAATAGGAACTCGAGCAATCCTTTTACTTCAATTCCAGAAAACCCCTCCCATGTTTGTCGACCGAATGAAACTAGCATAATTCACATTCAAAAATATTACAGTCATCTTCAGAATACAAATAAGTATCCTACGCCAGGATTACTCAGGAAAATGTGGAATGAAGTAGTTTGCGTTGCATATTAGCACGATATACATGGCGGAAATGAAATATTATTCAGCGTTAAAAAAAAATACCTTCAATGTGTTCTCAAAATGAACTACCTGCAGAATGAAAAACATTACATCGTTACAAAAAAAATTACTGCTTCTTGTACCACAAATAGTATTTCACATTTATTTTTATCTTTTTTTTTTTTAATATTTTAAATTATTTAGCACATAATACATTATTTTAGCATATTAAGATTATTTTTGGAACTTCATACATTAATTTTGTTAATCAACACTAACAACAGATACTGTAAAGCAATAAATTAGTCTCTCCAATTCTGTTGTGAAACAATAGTTTTGTGAATTTTTTTCTTGATTTTTAGCGTATGAAAAATGCCTTGCCTGACCAGATTTGAAACAGAGATCCCCAGATAAAAGACCGAGACGTTACTTGCACGGAGATCACCAAATAAAAAATTTCGACAAATTAAAGAATTCTATCATCTTCTTTTTTTGTTTAGCCTCCAGAATTACCGTAAGATATTACTTCAGGGGATGAATGAGGATGGTATCTATGAATGTAAATGAAGTGTAGTCTTGTACAGTCTCAAGTCGACCGTTCCTGAGACCAAAGAACACCGGTATTCCCGATCTGGTATTCAACTGCCTTTACTAGGATTTCAACCGTAGAACTCTCGACTTCGTAATCAGCTGATTTGCGATGACGAGTTCACCACTAGACCAACCCGGTGGGGTTCGTCTACAAATTGGTTATAACTTATAATTTGAACTCATAAATGTCATTACTCTTTCACACAATCCGCTAAAGTAAATAGAAAAAATAGATCGTTGATAAATTGAGAAAATAAATATACTTTGAATCTATTATGAAGTTCTAATTCTATTAATCCTTTCTGAGCAAAGTTCAATTTCAAATTTCTCAAGCTAACGTCAACAACTTGTGTTGAATTTCTGTTAAAGTGTACTTTAAAGTTACACCTGCGTAAAATATTCCCTGCAAGGAGTTTAGCAAATAACTAGCTGCAGGGGTGCCTACGGCGCGCCTCCACAGCTAGGCCCTCCGGGCGGGTTGCCCTTTTGTTTTATCTCTCCCTCCTGGCATGGATTTACTACCAAGCTTAGCACACACCAGGGGGTTGTTTCTGTAACTCAAATGAGCCTTCCCGTCCACCGACAGGTCGGCTCGCCCGTTAGAACTTTTGAGATCTTGGCAGACAACGCCCACTCAAGGCAAACTAATGAGAGATAACCAGGGCCCGGCTATGCCGTTCCCGGGGCCCCCACCGACGCCCAGTAGCGGAGGGTTTCGTCATTCCACCGTCAAACCCCACCGCAGGTCGACAACATTGCAGCCCGTCGGATGGTTACGGCTGACGAGGTAAGAGATCCACCGACCACTCCCTACAATCGGCTTCCTTTTTCTTAAGAATTCCGGTCACCAAGTCCTCCAGTCTCTTCCAATCAGAGGTCCCACGTAGCATCTGTAAGACCACTGAGACTGAGATAACTCCCACGACTCGTGCGACACGCCTTTCAGCCGACCATCTTTCACAAGTGAAAAAGGTGTGTTCCGGCGTGTCCAAGTTTCCGCAATAAATGCACTCGGTAAATTCTCGCTAATGGAATCGTTGTAGATAGGTGCCGAATTCCCCGTGTTCCGTGAGGAATTGGGACAGGTTGCCCTGGCGGGCGGTATCTCGGAATGCGATTATTAGGTCTTCGAAACTGATTACGTCTTGTGTAAATTTTTTTTTGATGAAAATTTATCAAGGAAAAGCAAAAAAATATCATCAAATCTTCCCGATTAAATTTGGTTTAGATCGGTTCAGGCATCTTTTAAAGATCGCACCCTCTCACCGTTTTTATCAAGGTCCATAATATCCATATGCAAATTCACTCGTATTATATTCAATATACGAAACAGATTATCGTAATACGAACTAACCTTTCTTGAAATAATAACAAAAGAGAAGTTGGTTCGCTTCAAAATCAGTAAATCGCTAAGGATGACAAATATCATTTAAAATTATTCTATAATAATTAATAAATCAATTTATTTAAATTTAAAAAAAAGTTAAAAAAAAAGAGAGGAAGTCGGATTCGAACCGATGTGCCTCCCCCTTGTAAGAACCAAATATTTCGGTAATTAGACATTTCTTTGGCTATAACTGTAGAACCGATGAAAATAAGTACCGGTTGTGATATGTCGTTGAAAAGTTTTCGATGAGGGCTGATTATTGCAGTTAAGAAAAAGTCCAAAATCCAATTTTTTTTAAATTTTGGACTTTTTTTGGATACTTTTGGTCCAGTCGATTGCAATCAAAAGTGGTGGTACACAACTAAACTTTCAACACCCTATGGCTAATCGTTTTTGTGGTATGCCAGATGCATACGTACATACGTACAGACATCACACCGAAACTAGTCAAAATGGATATTTCCGTTGAAATCTGAAAACCAAAATGTTTCGCGATTACAATACTTCCTTTACTTCGTATAAAGAAGTAAAAAAATTACATATACGATTCTAAATGGATAATCGATAGTATTTTCAGTATCGATTTATTTGTATCGAATATAGTTGTGTTTTTAGATTTGCTACGATATTGAATGAATAAATTACGGTAGTGTAATTTATTAATTTATATTATAATTATTATTGCATTTATTTATTGTTTATAAACATTTAAGGAAATATTTTATATTTTTTTGACGGGCAGTATGTTTAATCATGCAAGGATGTTCTTTATTTTTTCTCTTCTTTATAGGTGTTACTTCTTCTTCCTGATTTTGTATAAAAATTTAAGAAAAAAAATCGTATGATTTTTTGACGGACAGTATGTTCGATCATGTAAGCATGTTCTCAACTAAGGGGGATGCACACACAGACAGACTCCTATATAAATGCCCTTGAGTAGTGTAGAATTTACGTACTTTACAAGTATCTTATATTATGAAAATAAAATAAAAATTATACTAATGTGTTAATAAAATATGAACTAACAATTCTGAAAACAAAATGAAAATTTCCAAAAATATATCGCACCTATTAGAATAATATCTATTGAAGTACTCAATATAAATATTTTATAAACAATGAAAGAGCCTCGTTTTTGCAGCACTCAAGAGAACATCTCATTTAGTTATCTGTCACACTGCTCTGCTGTAACTTAATGAGACTTTACAATGTAATGATTCCTTTCAATATTAAGGCAACATTTAATGAATAAACTGATTAAACAATCAGTTGTAAATTTTACCATTTAAACTTTATAATCTATCGATCATCAAACAATCATTTCTGATTACTTAAATAATAGAAAGTAAAAACTTATTTAATCTGAACATTAAGTAACATTAAGGATTTTCACCGTTTTAAACGATTACTCGGCAAATTTTAATGCGATTAACAAAGAAAATTTTATAAATTATTGGAACTAAATTTATAAAAAGTAAATTTTTCTTTTAGTATTACAAAAAAATAAAAAACAAATAAAAAACTTTTGATTTAATACATTCGTAATAAATAAATAAGTCTTTTATTTATTTTACATACTAATAGAAAATATATGATACTAATGAACGAAACTGCACAAAACGTTTTTGAGCATAAATTTCAGTTATTTGTAAAATTATTTCTTAATTTGCTAAATGTCAATCGTTTAGCCTCCGGTAACTACCGTTTAGATAATACTACAGAGGATGAATGAGTATGATATGTATGAGTGTGAATGAAGTATACTCTTGTACATTCTCAGTTCGACCGTACCTGAGATGTGTGGTTAATTGAAACCCAACCACCAAAGAACACCGGTATCCACGATCTAGTATTCAAGTCCGTGTAAAAATAGCTGGCTTTACTAGGACTTGAACGCTGGAACTCTCGATTTCCAAATCAGCTGATTTGGGAAGACGCGTTCACCACTACACCAACCCGGTGGGTTGCGGCGTGTAGATCTGCCGCTCCACAACCATTTCTAACTAGCCATGGCGGTACGCCTGTGTACCACTAACAGAGTCGGTATAACAAAGAGCCGGCGCGGCACATCCGAGTACCGATGCGGTACTTTTGTAGGTCGGAGCGTAACACTGGTGTGCCAAAAATTCTTTTTTGGGATAAATCAAAAAAAAATTCACAAAACTAAAACAAATCACTAATAAAGTAATACAGTATTTTAAATATTTTTCGAAAAAAAATCTCGAGAATTCTGAAGGAAACACTTTTCGTGACATCAAGCATCTTTCTATTAAAAGCCGGGAAATAATGTATATGTGGAAACGTGTTAATTTTCATATTTGGAAACCGGCTCATTACCGAGAATAGGCCTCTTCCTCAAAATTTCATGTTTCCTTGTCCGATGCCAAACTACACCAATTTATTCCTGCAGCCTTTTTCAAATTCTTTTTCCCACACTTTTTTTTGTTTTTTCCATTTCCCACAGAAAAGTTCATTACATTTTGCTATTATTTACGTAAAATCTAGATGTAATTTTAAAAATAATAATTAAACATGGGAGAAATTAAAAAATGAACGACTATCATTATAAATTATAAAACAACTCGATAATGTAGTTAAATTAAAAAAAGTTACTTGACATTACAGAGAGTACAGACTTTGAAGACATTTTAATACTGCGGATGATTTGTTTTGTTAACATTATTTAGTAGCTGTTTAATTAAATCAAAACTTAATTATATTAAAAAAATTCATAAAGTAAATTTTATAATTATTACATTTACAAAAGTGAGTAAACTAAAATACTTTGTTCTTAACCGATAATAATTAAATACCTAAGTACCATAATTATATCAACAAAAGTAACGTAAAAATACGACTAAGATAGATAATCTGATAAATTTACTCGTTTTAAAACTCAGGGAAATATATCAAGCGGTCAGTAAGCGATAAACGTTTTTAATTTTTTTAAGGGAATTTTCTCTGACAAACGCGTAGACCTTTCGACGCACACGCAACTATTCAATTTCACTAGCTTTTAGATAATGCGCTTACAACTGTCTATAATTACCCTATTTTAGTATGACCGTAGTATATTGAACACAGAACAGAATTTAATCCAGTCAAGATAAGGTTATAAATTGTTCCGTTAACATTGTTCTAGGGCGTTACTCAAATGTAGTTATGATGAGTGGTACAATCGCTTTTACAACGAGAATACGATCGGTCGTATGTTATCGTAATTATACAGTAGCTAATACCACAATTATTCCGATAAATAAATGTATATAAACTAAGTAAAATTTATTTATGATATACCAACACGTTTTTCTTTTTACTTTATTCAAATGATGGTTCAAACATTCTTAACGATTAACATAAATTACTTAAAAAGTAGAACAAGTTACTTCTGGTTAAAGACTTTAAAAAAATACAGCTTTGTCTAAATAAAAAAAACAAAATGAAATCAAACTCTATAGTAGATCTAACATAAACAGACCGTAATTGAAACATAGCGATTATGTAGATAAAAATAAATTGTAGGTATTAAATACGTTACAAGAGATTACAAAATATTATCGAAAGAAAAACTTTTCTTAGCTTATATATCAAGAGAAAAATATAAATACATAGGAACAGTATTATCAGATTTATAAAAATAAATTTAATTTGCTAAACCACTAGTTTGTTTGCATAACATTGCCTCGTACCGCGATATCTAATTTTACATAAAGAAGTAACAAATTTCCAAGTATTAACCATCGGTCTTATATAAACCATATTTTGATAAGTATTTATTATTAATTATAAATAATAGCTCATAACTTTATATAGTAAAACTACTGCTTTTTTTCTGAATGCGGCCTATTTTCATATACGACACAGTATCCAGTAAGGCCAGTTCATATTTTCTGTTACTATATATTTTATAAACTATCCGGCCGTCTAGCTAGAACCTGGACCCTCGGGACTTAGGTCAACCCGTGCGAATCCCAAATCCAACTGAGGATCTCCTCGGGGTCTCCCGGGTCCAAGGACCCTACCTTAGGCCCGCAGAGCTCGCTTTGCTCGCCATTCCCAATTTTCCAGGAGGACTAACGCCCTGGATACCTGCAGAGCTTGCTTCGATCACGATTCCCATCTAACCAGAGAGCTCCACTCCCTAGACCCCACATTGTACGTTATCTTCACGGTTCTGTAAATAATACTGCCAAATAATAATTATAGTATTCAGGCTTTATAGAGACCTGAAAAAGAAACAAAATTACTAAAGACAGGATAATAGTAACTACGGTAATTAACGTATCCACACCTTAAAGGATGAAAAATTTATTATTTATTTCTTTGCCGTGGTGGTAGAAATATAATAACGGAGTAAAAGGATTAATCTATTTTTTTTTTAATGAATATCTTTAATTCACTACTTCACCCTCCTTGAAGGCGAAAAATAATGAATATTTTTAATATCTTAACTTTCAAAGTTAATTTGGTGGTTTTATATGCTCCAAATCTGAATCTGAATGTTGGTTATCGAGTGATGCGAAAACAAATAAACAGATTAACTTTATATATACACACATACACATTTCCAAATAACCGTGATCTGTTTGATCGCAAGTTTACCTACCGCATGAAAAATTTAGCCTTCAAGGAACTAACAAATACCCCGTTTGAATTTTGAGAATCTGATTATTATTTGCAGAGATATTTTAGGATCTCTCCATTGCATCTCCCAAAATAGCGCCCCAGAGACACTCCGTTTGTTTCCAGTTGATGGTAATGATCGGTTTAGCCTTCCCGAGGTTCTTGCGTACCTTAGTCCTAACCTCACACGCAGTCACCATTAGAAGCCCGTTATTGTTAAACAGACACTTTTTTAAATTTAATAACTTTTATTTAACGTTAATTTAATTCTATTATTTTTGTAATATTATTAATTCGAATCGTTCAGTTCAAATCCAGCTCACACAGCGATAGAAATTCACAGTTTATTAATTCAATTCGTTAAACTTTGTGCTTCAACCGGCAAATCGTAAAACATATTTTTTTCGAGTTGAAATAATCTAAAATCTTGCTTAGTTATGCCGAGAAACACGGGTGAAAATTTGGTTGCGATTGATCGAATCGTTTTTTTTTTTTTTGTTTATTCCGAACAAAAAAAACCTTCTTCCTCTTTATATAATAGTATAGATATAGATAAATAGATTAATTGTAATGCCGGCCTCCGTGCCGCGAGCGTTAGCGTTTCGGCCTTTCATCCGAAGG
Organism: Lycorma delicatula; assembly: GCF_047948215.1. Classification (NCBI taxonomy): domain Eukaryota; kingdom Metazoa; phylum Arthropoda; class Insecta; order Hemiptera; family Fulgoridae; genus Lycorma; species Lycorma delicatula. Next base: position 142,445,099 of record NC_134462.1, read on the forward strand.
TCCCGGGTTAGAATCCTGATCGGGCATGGCATTTTCACACACGTTACAAATAATTCATCTCATCCTCTGAAGCAATACCTAACGGTTGTCCTGGAGATACAATACGGCTTACAACTTCTGTCTCACAGCTTAAAAAATAACTTAATATCATCCAAAATATTTTATTTAATTACTGTATTAATTTATATATTATCGTGTTACCAAACAGTCACATAAAAAGAGTTAAACTATAATTTACATATATCGACTTGTAGTTTGAGCATCTATATACATATATATTTTTTACAGGTATGGGATGTCGAGTGGCTGGATTTCTTACAGTATTTGCAAGCGAACGTTGGTATACGATAACATACGCCATCCATCTTAATAAAAGATTAAAATTGTGTACTGCAACAAAGATTATGGTTATATTCAGCGATAATGGGAATATTACCTCTTATTGGAGTCAGCAGTTATGCTAAAACAAGGTAAAAATTTAATAATATAGAAATTTTTACGACGCAATGTCGTATTCAATTATATGAATCTAATAATGGAGACCACTTTCAACTACTGTAACTTACTTATTTTCCCATAAAATTACGTCACTTTTTGAACAAAGTATATTAGCATTAATAATTGCTTTTAATTATTTGCAGTTTTGAAAAACTGAGCGTAAAGTATTATCTTCATACGTTTATTATTTATAAACCTTTTCACATATTTTTGAGCAAAAAATCCTTTTTTAAGCAAAGGTAATAAATTTCTAACGATCAGGAATAATTAAAAACAACGAAAATAAATTTAACGATTTGTAACGATCAGTGGGACAGAATACGCATCAAAATTAACACTGTAACTATGGCAACGAGATACCGTGAATTAATTCAAAGAACTGAAGTACTAATTGTCAATTGGATATTTCCCTCCTGTTCTTAATACGGCTTTACAGAATCATAGAAACGTTTATTTAAAAAATTCATTTTTTAGTTTTATATACTTTACTGCAAATCACAAATTTATTCCCTACTAACAGTCTACCCCACTTCAATATTGTAGTACGGGTAAAACAAACGTCTGAAATGCAGCCCAACATATTAACTATTTTTACTTTATTACATATTTTACTTAATAATCGGTATTATTTTTTCTTCCGATACAAAGAATTAATCAAAGTTGAACTCTATGTTATACATAATAAACAATAAATATACGGGACGAGTACAAATGAAAGATTACTGTAGAATGAAAAGACACAAATATTACACGTACTTTCTTTACTCCCTTCGTAAAAATTTCGAACTCTTATTAAGTTAAACATCTTGTGAAAATTAGATAAAGGTTGAAAGAAAATAGTAGAAATGTAATAAATAAAAGAAACCACTGTGATACCAGCGCAACGAGCCATGGTTGTTCAAGAAAACGACAATCATCATAGGTGCAAACGTAAGAAATTACGAAGAGAAAATTTACTTACGGTAGAATCGCGATATGTATTCTACATAAAATGTTCAATATTATTTCTTTTACAAGTTCATAGGGACTTCTACTTCTATTTCATGTATAGAAGTATTCATGAAATACTTCTATTCAAAAATAACAAATCTCCTCTATGATTTGTTATCTCTACTACAGGATCACCTGTTCTCCAAGATCGGTTAGAAGATGACCTAGATTTAAAAAAATATATTCAGCGCTTTTAAAATGCTGAATTTCAGATCGTCATATAAAATATTTACTTTAATAATATTAACGAAGTAAATTTAGAGGTTTTGTAACTGTTAGAATTATCTGTTAAGAGTTTATTTATTTGAATAATTTTAAGTTATTAAATGATAAAACACTATTAGAGATAAAATTAGGAAGGGAAATAATTACGTGTAATTTTAAAATTAATGCAGATGATCAAACCCTTAATCACAAAAATTTGGATAAGAAAGATTGACTACACTATAAAACAAATGCTATTTAAACAAACATCGGTAATTGTGCGTTAACCGGCACTCGTATTATTTTACATAATTTTCTGACTATGTATTTTTTATTTATTAACGCTAATCTTAAAAGTAATTTAAGAAAATTTATTTTTTTAAAAATGAAGAAAGAAATTTATAAAATAATCATTTCATACCGTATCATTCGTTTGGGTGCAAAAATAAGATATACTCCTTTTAGTAATTCTCCAAACAGCATTTTTTTGCCGAAATATGAACTCAGCCAGGTTCCAAGCGGTGTGTTTCGAACACCTCGTTGTTTTTTGTATTTCCAGTTAACTGATCCCCGCATTCACATTTGAGTATGTGATCCCATCTCCGGGTGGATTAAATTGTATCGATGATTAACTTACAGATGCGTATAACAATCTTTTCCTTTTTCCTGTTTAGCCTCCGGTAATTACCTTTCAGATAATACGCCAGAGCATGATATGTGTGAGTGTAAATGAAGTGTAGTCTTGTACAGTCTCAGTTCGAACATTCTTGAGATGTGCCCGATCACCAAAGAATACCGGTATCCACGATCTACTATTCAAATCCGTGTAAAAATAACTTACTTTACTAGAACTCGAACGCTGGAACTCTCGGCTTCCAAATCAGCTGATTTGAAAAGACGCGTTCACCACTAGACCAACCCGGTGGATCAAAGATGCGTGTAACCATCCGCCTCCAATCATCACGCTGATAATCACGCCAACAGTCTGATAACGATGATCGATCCTGCTTCAACTTTTTCTTTAATAATTTCCAGCAGCGTTTTTGTAGAGCGATCAGGAACTTCGATAATAAACGTTTGGCTTAGTTCTTTGCAAATACCCCCAAAAACTACACAGCTGTGAAAGTACCCTGCCCGCATTATTTTTGCATCGTGTAAAACAGACTTTCATCACTATCTACAACTGCAAATTTAGCACCTTCTTTGCCCGTCAGAAACGGATATACGAGGTGGGTGAGAAAAGTAATGACATCGGTAACACTGCGAGCGATCTGGCAACGCTGTGTCTACCGGTCAGTGCTAGACCGGTTTGTTCGTCCCTCCACATGCTCAGTACGATTTCAATTCCGTTCAGCCAACACATTATTTTTGACAGCGCCATCAATGAAGTTGTGTTTTTGTTGTCTGTTTCGAAATTGTGTATTGTTACGAATTTAGAGCGACGTTATGCAATCAAGTTTTGTGTTAAACTTGGGGAATCCGCGAATGTGACCTTTGAAAAGTTGAAACAGACCTATGGGAATCATTTCTTATCAACAGCACAAGTTTTTCGCCGGCACAAATCATTTTTGGAAGGCCGAGAACACGTTGAAGATCAACCTCGCTCAGGGAGACCTTCGACTTCAAAATCTGAAGAAAACATTTAGCGTGTGAGGGTTCTCGTGAGATCAAATCGTCATATAACAATAAGTATGATGAGTGAACAGTTAAATTTAAACAATTTCACCGTACATCAAATTTTGACGGACGATTTGTACATGCGAAAGGTTTGTGCAAAGTTGGAATAACCTCACAACGGAACAGAAGGACAATCGAAGAAACGTGTGCGTTGATCTTCTTGAGAGGATAGACAATGACCAAGAATTCTTCAATCTTGTGATCACAGATAACGAATCCTGGATATTTGAGTAGGGTCCTGAAACAAAGCGGCAAAGCGAAGATCGACACGTTCCGTCATCTCCTCGACCGAAAGAATGTCGAACGAACAAATCAAAGATCAAAACCGTGTTGATTTGCTTTTTTTACAGTAGGGGGTATCGTGTATAATGAATTTATTCCTCCAGGACAAACCGTCAACCAATTGTTTTACAAAGATGTGCTTGAAAGGCTCAGGAAAAGAGTGATTCGCGTGAGACCAGACATTGCAAACAAGTGGCATTGCCCGTGTGACACGGCCATTTTCATCAGGGAATTTTTGACCTCAAAACGCATTCCTACAGTTCCTCAACCCCCCTATTCACCGGATTTGTGTCTTTGTGTCTTTTTTCTTTTCCCGAAATCGAAACGTGTCTTAAAAGGACGTCATTTTGGAACTCTAGAGAACATTCAAAAGACTGTGACCGACCGGTTAAAAGAACTACCAGTTGAAGCCTTCCAGCTCTGCTACCAGGAGTGGGACCAACGACTCCGCCGGTGTATAGCTGCTTAAGGGAACTACTTTGAAGGGGATAATATTGTTGTTTGAAAAAAATAAAAACTTTGGTAAGTAAAAAGTCAGTCTCATTACTTTTCTCACACACTTCGTACAATACATATTTTTCTCTTATGTAGATATTACAGTCGACCGCAGTGGATTGACTTACGTTAAATTGTCGATCGCAGAAGTCTATTGAAGTCAGTTCCTTACAACATCAATAAATGAATCGTATAATAATAACTAACCTTCATCCAATTTCCAACACGAAATCGCTTAGTTCGTTACAAGCTGTTTTGTTACATTTCCTCTTCACACCGTCACTGAAATATAGTTTCATGTCGTGATCCTGTCTGTATTTTCGGGAACGTTATATCGCTCTATATTCCTGTTAATAACTATACTCTTCAGTATTTGGTAGCTGCTACAAATTCATTTACAACGGGAGGAAATTTAATGACGAAAACACGAAAAACAGCTAAATGAAGTAAATAGATAAAGAAAATTATTGCGATAACAAGAAGATACCGTGAAATAAAGTAACTTTGATAAGAGCGTGCACAACAAAAATAATGCATAATAATAATATATAGATTACGGTCGAATTAATTTATTATAAACTTAACGTCACTCTTGATGGTGACATTTGAAATAGTTTGTTTTTCCTATTATTTTTATTATATTGAATGTTATTATAACGGACGGCGTATTGAAGTGCACATTGGCTGACGGATGGCTTACTGCGCAATTACCTATGATGAAAATATCTTATACTAACTTAATTGCAATTATACTATGCAAGTATACGGAGCTGTACGAGATGTTTTCTTAAAGGAATGACCATTTAACTTTTCCACCCATCCTATCTATCTATCTCTCTCGCACGCAATCTGTACAGCTATACGCCGCCCGCTATACTATGTTGCATTGTATTGTTATGTTATTTCTTTGTAAACTGGCGTATGCCGTTGAAAAATATATAAATAAATAAATAATAGCTACATATGTAAAACAATAGCTTTATATGAGAATATAACTGCTGTATATTGTATATGTAAAAAGAATATGTAAAGAATTAATTCTCCCATAACAGTACGAAGGTCAGATGTACTGGAGTAAAATTCGGCTAAACTAAAATCAAATTGAACTTATCCTCTCTCTCAACATAATGTACTAGGTTAGTCACGATTTAAAACTTTATTCCCTCCACTCCGCACACTATAATCGAGTGAAATATTTTGTACAAAAAATGATCGATTGCTTTTTTAATCTACATTTTTAAACAGATAATTAAAAATGACATAAAAGGAAAAGGATCGTTTAACTTTCCCGGCTTCACCTTCGACAGACCTTTATTTCAATTACACGACTGGGTTTTTTAATATTAATTTCTTTATTATTTTTATCTAAAATCGAGCAAATAAATTATGAAATACAAAAAAAAATGATTTTTTAAATAATTTTTAAGTAAAAAATTTAAGAAAAACCTTTAGAAATCGGTTTCTGTAAAATAATCCTAGAGTATCTAATTAAACTGCATTACCTGGTACAGCAATATTAGAATGTTCGACCTCGTGTAATATTTAACCTTTCTACATTTTCCTTATAAGGAAATATTTAAATTAAATTTCTTGAGTTAATATAAAATATATTTAATGATATTAGAAAAAATTAAAAGTGAGAAATCGGACACCCCCAACCATACCCTCTTTGTCTCTTGAAAGGGTGAAAACTGAAAATTATTTAATCTAATAATTTTATACCGCTTTTCCTTCTGTAATCTTTTCGATATCTTTCATTTATAATTTTTTTTCCAAATCTCAGCTGTTTATCAAACGATTTGAAATAATGAGATATCATTTTGTTTAAAGCCTTAAAAATTTATTTAATAAAGAAAAAAGATTATTCAGCAGAACATATAAGTATTAAAATATTTCTATAGCCCGCAAATTTTCAAAGGTGAAATTTTCAAACTAATTTATTTTATTAAATATGTTATCGGATATATATGTTACGGTAAATTTGATTAATCCGGTGATTATGCATACTTACAGTCGATATACGAGTATATATAATCGCCTCCACCTTCCTAGTCGGCAGATACCATCCAGGACCCTCCTCCCCGTGTAGCTAATTGCTAGGAGAAGGGAATGCCGGACAAAGGGAAAATGAAGCGAGTTATTAGATCTGTCTACATCATTGATTCCCAAAGTGGTCCAGGTGGACCCCCAGGGGTCCACGGGAGATTCGACGGGGGTCTACGTTGGCGTGACAAAAAAAATGGGGGTTCACAATTCGTAAGCGGGGGTCCACGAAAATTCATCTGGTTTCGATAGTGAAGAACTAAAATGTTGGCTTGACTTTGCGTTATCAATCTAGGCAGATAATTTTTTGAGAAGCTCAGCGACTGTAACTTACAATTACAAGGGGACAGTCTCAATTTAATAAAAACTAAGGGTGTAATTTCAGCTTTTCTTGGAAAATTGAAATTTATGAAACAAAATATTAGTCGGCGCGTATTTTCCCAGTTTTCAAACTTGTCACAGGTAGAATGCCTTGATGAGGATATTCAGACATACGTTCAACATTTAATCGCCCTGCATGATGACTTCAAAATCAGATTTGAAGATATTCTGACGATGGAAATACCACCGCGGATCGTAAATCCATTTGATGAAACGGAAGTGGAGAATGTGATATTACAAGAGGAGCTACTCGAGCTTAGCACTAATGAGGAGCTGAAGGTGAAATTTAAAAGAGGGTATCAAACATTTTGGCTGCAGGCAGAATTATCAGAAAAAATCCTGGACTGTGGGGAATTGCGAGAAAGCTTTTGATAGCGCTTCCCTCGTCATAGCTTGTCGAAAAAAGTTTTAGTGTCGTTACGTTACAGAATCAATATCACAGAACGGGGAGATTTGCGCTTATTCCTAACAAAACCGAAGCCAAATATTGATAATTTGCTGTCAATCCATCAAGTACATCCCTCCCATTAAAATTGTAACTATTTTGTGATTGTCATTGTAGAAGTTACATTACGTTATTAATGTTTAATTTTAATTATATTACGACAATTTTATTATATTACATTGCAATATGATAACAATAATAATTAATAGCGTAACGATTACATATTTGAATAAATGCAACACAAAAAAAATATACTATTTTTCTTTTGCTTTTTACCACTCTGAATGGGAAGTTTTCTAAATAAAATAAGTGAGAAATGATTGCTTTCTTGTGCTGTGAGTAGATGGCAAAAATGTAAAGTCGGATGGAAGCATTTTTTTTGATCGGCCAACTTTTTTGACATCCACTCACAACACAGTCGATCAAAATTAACCGATCAATTCTCACTTTTTTTCGGAAGCTGTTAGTTCGTGGAACGCAACCGTAACGCAAATTTTTATAGTTAGATCTAATCACATTTTCCGTCGACTGGAAATATGGTAGACATGTAGCTGCAGGGGGTCCACCGGAACCAGAAAAATTTTGAAAGTGGTCTATGAGAAAAATAAGTTTGGGAACCTCTGGTCTACATGAACATTTTACACAGCTGCCCAAAACGGAGTGTAATGTATTTTGGTAATACGTATGTATATTTTGGGTGTATGTATGCATGTTCCACCGTAGCAACTCAACGACTGAACCGATTTAGATGTATGATCTTGCATTGGAATCGTTACATTACTTGGAGAGTCATAGGCTATATAAATATGTATATGTATAAATAAATTTCAAAAAATTTAAAAAAGTTATATATACAAAATTGTCATCTGCACTTTAATTATCCTACAATAGCAATTATTCTATATTAAAGAGCAATTATGTTTTTCAGTAATGTTTTTTTTTTTTTTGGCAGACGTGTTTTTTTAATTTTTTATATTTATTTCTAGTTGCTAACTTTGATATCTTGAATTAGTCCATTAAGTTTGGCCAATACCTCCCAGAATATCCTGTTAGAGAAAATATTTTAAAAAAATGGTAATTCTTATGCTTCCTAGTACGATGAGGTTGAAAATCAAGCCAAAACTATGTATAACACAACCTTTTTATTCAACGAATTTTCGAGATGTAAAGTGAAAATTGTCTAGAAATAGTGTTGAATATTCTCTCACTCCTAATTCCGACTGACTTAAAATTTTAGTATTTTAAATAACGTAATAAATATTTTCATGTAAGTATAACTTAATTTTCTACGACCGATATACAAAAAATTAAAAAATGACGAAAAATACCCGTTTCCAAAAATTAATACCATAAAAAATAACTACTATTTGTTTACGATTTTCTTTCAGTTTAATCGATTCTAGCAAAATAATTGTGATTGAGGGGAACACAGTAATTTTAAAACAATTAACTTACACCTGTCCCCAGAGTAATAAATCGGCTTATGAAAGAGTGAACTAAGGTACAAAAGTCTATAATATTTTGAATGCATTTGAACGGTAAAAAAATTTAACAATCTAATTTTGTAGATATTAATTATTATATATAATTAAATATAATTTAAATAAAACATAAAAATATCTACATAAAATATAATTTATAAACGACAAAAACATTATAGTAATGTATAAAGAAAAGGGATATTTACCGTAAGGTAAAAGTATTTCGTCATATTTCCTGCCTTGTTGATCATATACAACTCCTCAACGAAAAACACTTTCCATTATATAATGTACAATATCATAAATGCATTTGTGGTGCAAGGTATAGAAAGAGTAAAAAAAATAAAGTCTCTCTACATATAAAACACTAACGAAAGACGACGATAGTTTTGCACAATTTATAAGACGCCATCAACACAAACCCCTATAAATGTGAAATTTCTGGATACGGAATTACCCCCCGGGTGTGTATAAACAAATTTAAGACGTAAAAGAATGCTAATGAGTATTGAAATAGCATAAATGTAATTAAAATTAAGATTTGCTTTACCGGCCCACTGATACGTTCTATCGCCACTGACAGTCCACCGTCCGGTCGCTGTGATAGAACCAGAATCAATTGCTAATGTTTTAAATTAACGTACTAATGTTTTTACAGCAGCTATATTTTTCATGTTTTCTAATATTCTGTACAGTTTGTTAATTTAATTTGTTTTTATTTTGATAAAATTAAAATTCCGAAATTTTCACACGTGTTTATTCTTATATTATTTTACAGAAAAAATGATTAATCACTTGTGCAATATTATTTCTAATTTCAAGCGTAACTTTAAAATGTGATAAATATTTATTAAAAAAAGAATATCAAGATTCCCATTTGATATGCTTGAAACTATTTAAATTAAAGAAAGGAAAAGAAATGAGTTAGAAGTCATGAATGTTGTAATTCATGATACAAAATGTAATAAAACAAGCCGCTCGTCTAGCCAGAACCTGAACCCTCGGGACTCAGATCAGCCCAGGCGAATCTCGGAGCCACTCAGGGACTCGTCGGGGCCTCCCGGGGCCAAGGCGTTTACCCCATAGTTGCAGGGCTCGCTTCGCTAGCCATTTCCAATTCGCCAGAGGGACCGACGCCCTGGACACCCGCAGTGCTTGCTTCGGTCGTCATTCCCATCTACCCAGAGGACTCCACCCCCTGGACCCTCGTAGTTATGAAAATAATACTATTAAATAATAATTATAGTATTCAGGTTTTATAGAAATCTGAAAAAGAAACCAAATTACAAAAAATTGAATAATTGTAACTAAAGTACACAAAACATATCGAAAAATTCATAACTTATTTACTTGTTATGGCTAACGAAATATAATAATGAAGTAAAAGAATTTATATATTTTTTCCTTAATGAACATCTTTAATTCACAACTTCACCCTCCTTGGAGACAAAAAAATAATGAATATTTTTAATATCTTAACTTCAAGGAAGCTAGGGCCTCGGTCGATGGCTTAAACCCTTCCCTGGGAAAACAAGAATGTATCCTGCAAACTTAAAGTAATCGGTCGGTAGGTTGTCGCGTAATTTGATAAAAAATAAACAGATATACTCTTAAATGTTTATATATATATATATATATATATATATACAATTTCCGAATAAGCAGAATCTTTTAGATCGAGAATAGTACCTGATGCATGCGAAATACAGCCTTCAACCTACCAATCCCGTTTCCGTTTGAATTTTGAAAATCGGACTACTGTTTTCAGAAATATTATAAGAGCACCCCATTGCATCTCCCAAAACAGCGTCCCAGGGACATCCCGTTTGTTACCGGTTGATGGTGCAGCCTTCCGCGAAGTGCTCGCATACCTCACCACTCTAGCCTCACACGCAGTCTCCACCGGACGCCGACACAGTATTGTTTAAAATTTATTTAATATTATTTTATTTAACGTAAATTTAAATCTTTTTTTTTTCTTTTTTTGTAATATTATTCATTCGATTGATTCGAATCATTCAGTTCAAACCCAGCTCACACAGTGACAGAGATTCATTGTTCACAGTTCATTAATTCAATTATGTAGATATATTTTAGAGATTTTTCGAGACGGAATATATCTAAAACCCTTCTCAATTATGCCAAAAAATATGGGTAAAAATTTGGTTGCGATAAATCGAATAGTTTTTTGTTTTTTTCCGAACAAAGACTTAAATAAAACTTAATAAATAAATAAAGTCAAAGTCTGTCATAGTTTTTCGCTGTTAACTCATTTTACACAAAATATATTCTCGTTAATGTCTCATTCGTAACATTTTTTTAATAAATATTTTATAGTTACAATAAAATAAAAAAAATTAAAAAGCTAATGCTTTTTAATTAAAACTATGCCACTCAGAACTAAGATGACTGTTAAAACTTTTATCCTAATTAAATCTCTCTTAGAACCATTTTTAATGAGTATTTCATCTTCGTCTGTAGGGATTGTAAATGAAAAAATTTTGCCCTATATAAGAAGGTAAAGTGTAGCGATTGTAAAGGCAGTTGCTTTTATATGGATTTTCAATGCTAGACTGTGGAAACCGGTGTTCTTTGGCGGTTGGGTTTCAATTAATCACACATCTCAGGAACGGTTGACCTGAGACGTTCAAGACAACACTTCATTTACATTCATAGATATCGTCGCCATTTATCCTCTGAAGTAATGCCTTACAGCGGTTCCAAAAGCTAAGCAAAAAAAAAAGAGAGAAAGAGAGGTGTAGCATTACATCAACCCCTTTTGTACTGTTGATTGTAAAATGTGATATAGCCCCCACTGCCTTATACTGTGACTTCCCATAGCTTAAAGAATTTTTTCTTGTGATTTAAACAAACATCGAATAATTAGCCAATATAAAAACAAAAAACGCTTCTTTATTTTTTTTTTTTTTCAACTTAAAAATAAACAGATATTTAGTCCGTTGGATAAAGAAAACGTAGAATTTAAAATAACTCTGACCAAGCTGAATTCGAATTAATTAAACATTTGTTTATGAAATCATTAGAAATAGAGTTTTAAATAATTTCTTTGAAAAATTATGTTGTGCCGCTATAATAAATCTTGTATTCCGTTATAATACTGGAAAAACACAATTTTTATATTTTACCAGTAATCAGTATTTATTGTTGAAACATTATGGCACTTTTGAAAAACCATATTTTTATGAACGAGTAAGGTTTTTTCTGTGCGGGAAGAAAATGCAGCTTCGTAAAGTAACAAATTATTATTGATTTTAGTAATACTAGGATAAAATATTAATAATAATTAATGGGATAGAATAACAATACTTTTTACGAGCTGAAATTTAACTATACACGTGGAAGATTTGAAAGACTAACCACTGTTTTCACAGAAACGATGTTTTTTTTGTCAGTTTTGTGATCCAACATACCCGTTATACCAATTAATAATATTGGACGTGAATTTATGCGATCCTACCCAATAATCTCCCTCTCCCTCTATATATATATATATATATATATATATATTTTATTATATATTATTTTAGATCTTGTTATTTTTTTCTAAACAGCTCTATTCATAGTTAGATGCCTTTATCCTCAATATTAACGGTTTTCAGGTAAATGTTTTTTTTTTGTAGATCCATCATAATTGTATACGAGACGTATAAATATTTTAAAATAAAACAAATTCGAAAAATATGATGTTCATAAAAAAATAATCACCATACATTTATCACAAAAAAAATGAATTATCAGCTGATTTGATTGATTCTTTTTATGTAACTAAAATTTTAATTTATGTTTTTTAAATTCTTTATTTTTTTTATTCGTTTATTTCTTATCGGTCATTAACGAGACCTAGTGCACCCCATTATTATAATTACACTTATATATAATTCTGAAAATTCAAATTCTTCAGATAATTTAGAGTTGTCCCACAATTTATCATTTTATTTAAGCACTTTTGTAGATGTTGAGGTATTTTGTGTCTCATTCTTTCAGTTTCGTAGCGTGGACAATAGTAATAATAGATTTTACTGATAGATAACCGTGGAAATCTGTAAACATTGCCAGGGTTATCGATCGGTAAAACATATTACCGACTCTCCACACTACCAAACACAAGAAAGACGTATTTCATTAAATTAAAATTAAAACTTTAAGAAAAATGCTAGTAAGTTTCAACCGACATATTTGCCATCCTGACCCCGTAAGGGAAGACGCCTTGTGAGGGTCACGGTCACCACACCACCCATTCCGTTCCTAGCCATGATGGGCTTTACCGGAGTTTATCTTTTAAATCCTCTAAACTTGATAACAGAACATTCATCAGTTTAGCTTCCGTCAGGATGCCACTGATGGAAATGCCTCCGGCAGACATTTTCATCAGTGTATTTACACAACCTACTATCGCCTTTGTATGGACTTTTCCAACACGACAACCTACCGTAATTTACGACTCTCAAGTGTTAAATTAACCCATTCGCATAAGCGCGATTCCCGCTCATTCCTCTTAAAACCGAAGGTTTCACTTCAGTTAGACTATGCTCTAAGATCATTACTTGAATTTGTTTTTAAATACCGAAAATATTACCCTCATACCGATGAAACAAGTGTTGATCGTAACAACGACAATTTTGTCCTACAATTCAATTTACTCAAAGTCCTTTTACCAAAGACCAAATTTAACAAAATTAATAAGCCACTAAAGAAAACATACCCCATCTCTGCTCTGGTCCGCTATCTCCAGCGATATCAATGTCTACACCCTACCACAACGCAGCTATAACACAACGTTCTCCACACATAACAGCAAATATTTCAGCAGTATTTCACCTTTTGTTCTTTTAATGATCCGGAAAATAAATTATTTTTGAAATTCATTAACTAATGAAATAGCTTAAAAATTGAAGTATCCTGCTAAATTTACGTGACGACCGTGAAAACTATACGAAAAAAGATTTTGAAGACGAAAGTTTAAAAACCGCCATGTCCGATCTCCGTAGCGGAATAGTAGCGTCGCGACTTTTTATTCAGAGGTCCCAAGTTCGAAAGCCGGTCAGGCATGGGATTTTTCACAAAATTTATCTATTTAGATTTCCGCGTACAAGTTTCGCAAGTTTCTGTCGTGAATTAATGCGTCTAGCAAAAAAAATAAATAAATAAAATTTCAAAGAAAAGGTAAAATAAAAACTTTATTTTCAATTTTAAATTAAAGTTAATAGTTTATTTTTTCTATGAAAAATTAATTAAAATTTCTTCGGTAGAGTGATATTGAAGAATAAACTGAAATACTCGTGTATTGCTTTACGTTTATTTCTCCATTATTTTATTTTGTCTTTACACGCTTTTTTCAATATTCAATCCACGTACACGAATAATAACAAGATGAAGTTTTCTTAAACATACATTTGCAATGTATTCTATTTATTCTATTAATGTAGATACAAGTAATCGATTAAATTTATCGTAATTTAAAATATATATTTAATAAAAGATTTTTTAAATACCGATTATTTTTATATATACATTTTTTTAAAATCATAATTTAAAGTAACTTCTCTTATACGCATAACCGTTATAGCCCATATCATACAGTAATTAAATTCTTCTTAGAAATCTTTTATTCATTAAATTTTTTACAAGAAACTTTTCTACTTAGCATCTATCTACTTTAAAACAAATGTTATTATTCACCTAACAGATGAATGAAAGTTATCGGCGTTAATAAAAATCTATATTATATTCTATGTGCTTTTACTTTCTATTTCACCGTTTCCTACATTTCTTATTTTGTTTTTACACCCTTTCATCAATATTCAAACTACAAACTGGGATAAAGTAACAGGAAAAGTTTTTTTTTTAAATACAATTGGAAAATATCATCTATATTAATAATATAGATGCAAAGATTCAAGTATCACACGATTTAAAAATACGTATTAAGATAAAAATGAAGTACGAAGTGATTAGGCAGCATAAAAGTAACAACCAAAAGCAAGCCGAAAAAGTTAGATAAAAATTATTAGTTTTTTCTTTTTTTTTCAAAGAGGAAGACCTTCCGAAGGCACCGGGCGTGTTGGGTCTTGTCATATGGAATTCTTATCTACTAAAAATCTGCTTTCATCCACGTTTTCCCTGGGCTGGACCGCTTTCGCGTTGTTTCAGTCTAATATGTGCCGTCTGTTCCCTTAGAGCAACTCTTCTATTCTCACCACCTTCCTAACCGACTAGAGATCTGCTAAGAAGCGCTCTTCCTTCTTACACCACAGAACTTATTCTAAATAAACTGATACCAAAATCCAAGCCACCTTATTTTTAAAATTCCTTGGATAATGTTGTCCGAAAACAATTCTCTTATTTGTATTATTACACAGTCTCATTATTATGGCAGCATAATTGTGCAGTCTCAGATCGACCATTCCTGTGATTTGTGATTAATTGAAACCCATCCGCCAAACAATACTGGTATACAGGATCTATTATTCAAATCTGTATAAAATTAACTACCTTTAGTTGGATTTGAAACTTAGAACTCTCGACTTCGAAATTACCAGATTTGCGACTATGAATTCACTCGTACCAACCCGGTGGGTTGAGACTAGTCTTTTTTCTTTTCCTTTCCCCATTTAGCCTCCGGGAATTACCGATCATATATTACTTCAAAGGATGAATGAGGATGATATGTATGAGTGTAAATGAAGTGTAGTCTTGTACAGTCTCAGTTTGACCATTGCTGAGATGTGTGGTTAATTGAAACCCAACCACCATAAATCATCGGTATCCACGATCTAGTATTCAAATCCGTGTAAAAATAACTGACTTTACTAGGACTCGAACGCTGGATCTCTCGACTTCCAAATGAGATGATTTGGGAAGATCTGTTAACTATACCAACCCGCGGTGGGTTGAGATGACTAGTCTACTTCCCTGCTATTGCACCGTCCATATCTGTCTATCCATAATTTCCATAATTGCAAATAAATTATAAATTTGAAATTTCAGTTATTTCATTCATATCGTGTACAGTAAATACCCGTTGAATTTTCCATTCTACCTTTACATTAACAAGAAAAATCCCAATATGACAAGATTTTCATTCTGGCAAATTACGCTTTTTGTTTTAAAATAATTTCCAGTTATTGTAAATTTATTAACACGAAATATTATCAGATGAAACTAATGAGAAAATTTTATTTAAATAATAGTTAAACATCATGAAACCCTCCATATGCAAATAAAAATTTTAAATAAAAGTAGTACCTGATAACATTTGTCCTATAGACATAATATTATGTACGCATTTTATATATATATATATATAATCATATATTATATGTGTGACATAATATGCAAATTATTACAGACATAATATTATGTACGAAATAAATCAAAATTAAAGTAATCACTTTTTAATTTTCTCCAACTTCTGATGGAGAGTTAAAACTTTCAGGAAAATTTATGGACCAATTACTTTATGAATAGGCGTAGTAATTAATTTTTTCCCTTTCTGTGTGACTGGATAGAGGATAAAATTCAAAATATTTAAATATTAAACACTTATCATATGAGACTTCTTTTTAAAGCTCTTATGAAAACGAGGAAAATTATTTAAAAAATTATTTACGATCCTCCAGTACAAAATAGCAAAGAGAAAAATTTTACTTTTTCCTAAATTTCTAAATATACGAATCTAATTTATAACTTAATATTCATTCATTTAGAGATTTAGGGAAGTTGGATGACTTGTTTTTAATTTTCAAAAAAAGCAAAAAGCAATTTAATTTAAAAAAAAAAAAAATTAAATTGCAAAGCTATTTAATTTGTTTTATTAATTCGAGCTTATTGAATTACTAATGGGGAAAGTGGAACCGTTAAATTAATTTATTGAATTTAAATGAAAATTAATATTGAAATAAAAATAAATTTTATTTCCCGAACAACCGATTTGGAGTTAATTTATCAACTAATTAATTAGTCGTTGATCCGATGTACATTTATTTACTTTCGTTATAGTATCTGATACTATTCAATTAGTCTTTTATATTTCAAATTTTAGGAGATTAATGATAATTTCTTTTTTCCATCACTAGTATATTTACAGTCGGCTCCTTTAGTGGAACAATAAATAAATCGTTTGATAATAAGCACATGATAGGGGGTTTTTAAGGTTAGTCAATCATAACAAAATTTATCAGTAAGAAAAAATCTTAAAGTTCATTAATAAAAAACATATCTGCCTTCACTTCATAATCAATAAAAACAATTAACAAATAAAAATAAATTAACAAATAAACAATCAATAAAAAAATCAAAAAATCAAGCAATAACTAGTCGAACAAAGAACAAAATAAATTGTAGCTATTAATAAAACAGGTAAGTAAAGAAGCAAACAAAAAACATCATTCGATTTTTTTCCCCCTACATTCCTGGGCCGGACATCCACTCAAATATGCACGGCCCAGGAACGTGTTCATGCGACTCTAAGGAGGCCCCCCACCCACCGGTTTTACACCGGGCACAGCAGATTGGCCCTCCCCCGTTCCGGATCATTTCTTTTCGCCTGCCTCTAATCCCCCACGGGCGAGAAGAGGTCCGGCTATGCCCCCCCCCCCCGCAGGGAACCGGGTCTCGGTCTTTACACCTGCCTCTAACCGGTAGTGCCAGCTCCAGAAAGCGCCGTAGCGCCCCCGAGAACCCACACCACCGGCCGGGACTCGGTCTTTACGTTTTCCCCTTTCTGACTTGCCCAGGAGTTCCCACCTCATCACCGGAACCCGCATACCTAAGCATACGGACCCTCCGAGGTGGGACTCTCCTCCCTTCCATATCTCTCGTCATCCTAGTTAGTTTTGAGGATAATAATCAACGAAGTTAGCAAACCAGTGCCAGTTGTTGTTGTTTAGCAGTAACCATCTGACCAAATTATCAGGTGTTAAGTTGTTATTCGTTATCTCATATCTGTGTCGTTCCCATCTGTAGCAAACAAAAACGGTGTGCTCTGCATCATCCTCTTCTTGGCAGTACATACATTACGGCGTCGGTCTTTTTCCAATTCTGTGTAGATATTTACCAAACGATCATAATCTAATTTACCCCGTCATAATCTGAGTCATGTAGAAGTCTAGACTACCTTTTTTCTTACCCAGCCGATCTACCAAGTCGGGTATTAATCGCCTAGTCCATTCTCCCACCTGGGAGCCGGACCATACGGTTTGCCAGTTGTTCAAAGTTATGGCATCCGCCTCGGATCTGGGTGCGCCTGCCACTCTCATACTTCGACTTTTGATTTGCATCTCGATAGGTGGTGTTTCGGCCAGGACGCATAAAGCGTCATATGATATAGTGCGATATCCTCCAACAACCCGTATCATTGCAACCCTATGTACACTTCTTAATTTTCTTGTATTTCTTTGTATATTCATCGCAACTCCCCGCACTGGAACCGCATACAAAATCGAGGAAATCATTTCTGAGGTTATTAACCTCCTAGCCGCCAGTTTCGGTACACTATGATTATTAAACAGTCCCCTTAAAGCTTTGATGGTGGGGACTACCCTTTTACATATCGTTTCTATACGTTGACCAAATTTAAGACTTGTCTAAAATAACGCCCAGGTATATTTGGTGTCATTAGATTTGGCGATAGTAATTCCAAATTGACATTCAGTATCCCCAATGCCAAGCACAAGGAAGACGTTTCAACCTGTCAAGATGATTAGGAAAATATTTTTTATCTACAACATATGTTTAATTAACACAGTTATAAGGTTCAAATCCTAGTAAAAGGCAGTTACTTTATATGGATATGAATACTGGAACGTGAATACCGGTGTTCTTTGGTGTTTGGGTTTTAATTAACCCTACGTCTCAGGAGTGGTCGGCCTGAGTCTGTTCAAGACTACACATTTACACGCCAGACTGCGTACACATGCCTTAGTATCTCTGCAGAGTACTGTTGACATCACGTCACTGTGGTGTTACTCTGTAACCTGGTATTACATACATTAAAAAAATAAATTAAATAAATAGGTTTATTTCGAATTCACCTTATTTTTATATTTTTTATCGTTTAAACTAAATTAAAAGCAACGGTTAATTTTATATTTATCGGTAAACTTGAAGTCGATTGAACGAACGGGTTCTTTCATCTTATTAATAAGTTTTATTAGATGTAGATGTATAGTAAACCCCATTAAGGTGTAATAAAATGAAAAATAATATTACTGTTAATTATTTTATCGGTTTTAAGTAAAGTATATTAAAAACAAGGTATCTACCCCCACATCACGAAATAAATGAATTTTAAATAGGATCGTGTACTTTGAAAATTAGAAAAATTGGAAATTCGTCTCTCCATCAATTTGGATTGGGATATCGTATAGAAGTTTTCTTTACATGATTTTCCTCTGTTTGATTAAAAACTTTAAACTACGATGCAACCTGATGGGTATTGCTTTTTAAAAAACAAGGGGGATTGCACTTTCTACCCTTTCCCTCAAAGTAAGATAATATAATTATCATGGCCCAACGGTACGCGTATAACAGTGAACCTGTAAACTCTTCTGAACGTTTCAAGTTTCCATCTGGAAGAGCTTCAAAATTAAAAAATGGTTATGATACCTTTGATTCGCTACATATGTATTTTGACTTTCTATCATTTTATTTTTATTTTTTTTTTTTTATGAATTTTTGTTATTTTCAATTGTAATAGGTTATGTCATATGCCATCTGCATTTGTGTAATGAATAAGTCATAATATATTATCCATGAAACGTTGGTTATATTACGTATATTTTACTTAAATTTGAAATAAATATCTAACATAAAATCAGAGATATTATAAAAGAAATAAAATAAACAAATATGTCATTTGATTTTTACAAAATTATAAACCAACATGATACTAGAATGCAATCCCTATTGTTGCTCTTTATATTTATACATTTTATATTTTTGTATTTACCTTTTTCGTTATATGTACTTTTAGCTTTAGGAATTTATTTGTAAAAACCTAAGGAAGTTACCGTTTGCCAAAATAGCTGTTGCGGTATTTTTTTGCGAAAATAAAATAACATATTTATTTATTTTCTTTTGTTAATATGGATTTTCATCAAGTAACAACTTCATCCATCGATCATTTGAAAAATATTATTCAAGCGAAAATATAAATTTTAAAGTAAAATTTAAATACGATATAAAAATTAACATTTCCTAACGTTTACATTGATATTGTAATTATTCACGCTTTGAAAAATTGCTTTTATCCAAGTAAATTGAAGAAAAATTTGCACGTCAAATTAAAATACGCATTTATTTCCTTATTTTTACTCTATAAATGAGTTTTGAGAGAACTTTGAAAATATTTTACTTTAATATTAGTTCACTACGTTCAACAAATAAACTACTGCATTTAGCATCTATTTCTATATTTTTACTATGTATAAATAATTCTTAAACCAACAAAAGTGTTTTATAAAAAATATATTAATAAATGTATTCCGATAACCGATAAGTATACTTAGTGACTAAATAAAATAAGCTACGGTTTATTCTGTTTATTTTAAATATTACAAAAGTTCAGCTATCGACGTAAAATATCACAGATAATTCCTTTCTGTTCACAACTTCACCTTTTACATTCTTTAATACCATATAAATTTATGTATAACATTTACACAGAATGAAAAACTATAATTTTTCCAAATAATATTGTTTTGTCGCTTTTTCGCCGATGATAGTTATCCTGGCTGTAGATATTGACCCATATCTAACTTCAAAAAAAAACTACAATCTGAATAAGACCAAATCAACGAATGGCTGTCAAGATTGAAAATTGGGTTAATCAAGCAAAGTCGAGTCATGTGAAATTCTGAATGAGGAGAAGAGACTGCCTACGGATTCATCTTGATGGCGTCCTCATACCACAAGCTAAAAGTGTACACAGTACCTTGGTTTTCATCTTGATCGTCGTCTGACATGGAAGATCCAAATGAAAGAAAATAGAAAACAACTGGAAATTAAGTTTAAAGAAATATACTGATTGCTGAGCAAGAGGACACAGCTTTCAATATCTAATTGTTATACAAGATGATCCTGAATCTAATGGACCTTTGGGGTATAGAAAGCAGCGACAACATCGAGATTAAACAGAAATTCCAATACAAATTACTGAGGAGCATCACAGAGGCGCCTTGGTCGGTAAGAAACAGTGAAACCCACGAATATCTGGGTTTACTTAATGTTAGAAGAAATACAGCGATTCGGTACAAAATATAAATTGCGTGTAAATAACCACGTGAATTATTTAGCTATTAAACTTCTAGGCAGCAGCTTTGTTGAGGCCACCTAATGGTTGACTAAATTTTTATCTGGCCACGGTATGTTTCGGGTATACTTACATGCCAGGTGGAAAGCTGACGACCTCTTTTGTCTTTCTTGCGGAGAGCTCGATACACCGGAACACGTCGTGTTTGAATGCCAGACGTGGGCTGGTGAACGTCGCTGATGTGAGTTGGTGACTTGATTGTTGACCGAGGTCTATGATTGTTGACACAATCATAGACTGTATGTTATCAGGGGCAGAGAGGTTGCGTGCGGTAACTGACTTGTGACACGGATACTCCAGCACAAAGCCAGGGAGGATAGAGTGGCGAGGGGTTGAGGAATAGCCCCCGACGGAGCTGCCCTTCGTCTGTGCTTGCACAGATGAGCGGCAGTGATGAGACACTGGAACTCCCACATTCCTTCGCGAAAAAGACCGAGACCCGTTGTGAGTGTCCTACACAAGGTGCTCTCACTAGAGGTACTGACGTTAAGACTAAGTCCCGGCTTCTGGGGTGGGGTCCAGGAACGACATAGTCGGGCTTGGATATCCCGCTGTAAGGGTTAGAGGCGTGTAATGAAAAGATCTAACCGGCAGGCTAAACTCATGGCCGGCGGACGGGGAGGCCCGTTTGAGTAGACAATCCCCTGGGCTGTGCTTTGTTTTGTTGTGGATCCGGGCCCGGTGGTAAGGTGGGAAAAAACTTCTAGACAGCAATGAAGACGTTAAAAGAAGACGTTAAACGAAGTTGCGAGGAATAATGGATTTAAAAACGTGCTGTGTACACTTCTGCAGGAAGAGAATTCCTCACCAAAGTCCTAGGTTGAAAATCGGCAATGATCTAATATAATATAAAGACAACGTTAGATTTTTAGGACTAGTATTGGATAAATTCCTTACGTGGGGATTGCACATACAGGACTTAAATTTTAGATGCAAAAAAGGCCTAAACATTATAAAATGTTTATCAAACATTAATTGGGGCTCAGATAAAGATATATTAGTGCTATTGTATAAGGCATTGGTTCAATCGAAACTCGACTACGGATGTAGTGTATATTCATCCGCGAGGAAGTCGCATTTAAGAAAGTTAGACGTAATTCATAATAGCGGAATAAGATATGCGACAGGCGCTTTCCGCACAAGTCCGGCGACTAGTCTAATGTCTGAAGCCGGAACACTGCCACTACATTATTGAAGAGGGATCCTTTTGCTAAGATACGCAGCAAATGTATGAGCTTTTCCTGCCCATATAAATAACAAACTTTTCAACAAACATCCTATGGCTGCATTATACGAACGTCGTGCTACCTATGCCAGACCAGCCGGAATTAGGTACCACGAATTAAAAAGGAAATACGAAATTGTTATTCCAGAGACACTAGCAATTTCTACTAGAGAAATACCGCCATGGCTTTGCCAGCGGTAAATACAAGGTTGGATCTCTCTCAGGGAAAAATAAACAAGAAGCCAGCAGTTATCATCCGACAGGAATTTTTTGCAACCGTCAGTAGTTACGAAGAACATATTAGAATTTATACTGACGGTTCTAAAACCGAACATGGTGTTGGATGCTCCATATATATAAATGGAGAAGCCCATTGTTGGAAACTGCCAGATTTGGCCAGTGTCTACACGGCAGAACTTACTGCCATTCAGCAAGCTCTTCGCTACATAGAACATTATTGCGAAGAGAGAGTGCTAATATGTTCCGATTATATGTTTCCGAAGCATCTAATAGAAGAGTGTACAATATATGAGGGCCTCAGAAAGAGGTTCCGTCTAAGAAGTGACATTACTGCTGATCTGGTTACGGAAATGAAGAAAAGATAGTTGCATTTTTACACGCCAGTGGACTTCTTAGAAGTCTGTAAAAGTTGAAAAATTTTTAAAGCTATGTTAAAGAATCTCTAACTGGAATTCATTATGTATATGGGAGTCTCGAAGCGTGGCACGTGTAGTGACGGAAGATAACCCTCTTGCCTAGGCCACCCTAGCTCGTTTGCATTCAAGAGCAGTGAGTCGGGGTGTGTCCAATGATGGCATGGGGGACCCTCAAGGGTAAACTGAGGGCGCGAGGCTATGGGTGGGCGTGGTGCATGCCTGTAGCCTATTTATAAGGAGTCAACTGCCACGGCGCCCTGGCGCGACTGATGTACTGCTCAACGGCGGTTCTGGTCGCCCCGAGGGTGCTTAAACGAACTATAAACGAGACAGGTAAAAGGAAATTGTATTGATAAGTTGTATTTTTAATTTCATGGTCTTTGGAGAACCTTATCTCAAATTTTAATATCGGGGCCCTTTACACCCCGTAAGTGTTTTGTTTGACTTTGTTGTTTGTGTCTTAATGTTTTTTGTGCTTTTAAATAAAATGTAAGGTCCCTTTACACCCTTACATATGACGATCCGGATGGTGATACTAATTTCTTTCTAAGAACGTGACGAGGGCAATGACCTTAGTAGTCGATGCCTGTAAAAATTTAAGAAAATAATAAATAAATTAATAAAATATTACTTAACTTAATCATACTTAATTTAACATTGTTTTATAATACAATTTAATATTTATTATTTAAATTAACTTAATTTAAATTATTTGTAAAATATGAAAGATTAGGTGTCCACAAGTGTCTTGCCCGTTTTGTGGCAGTTTTATCTTATATAGGAGGATTAGTTTTGGTTCAATTCATGATTTACTCTGGTGGAAACTTATTTTTTTCTGCAGTTAAGTATAGAAAAGATCAATCGTCGTCAAATATTTATGTTTACTAATAAACCTTTCATCCAGTGCTACCCGCTAAGTTATATATGTAAAAAATCTATTACTATGTTACGACCAATAGTATAAAACATTATTAATTGTTCTTTTTAAGATGCGCTCTTAAAAAAGGCATTTTAAAACACCCTTTAGTTTCCATATTTATTTGCATCAATACGTTGCTTAGATCAGGAGACATACAGAATTAAAGACAAAAGTGGCCTTTTCTCTTTGCAGTGGAATATTTCGATTAACAAAAATTGTAGAGAGATACAAAAAAAAGAAACTAAAGCTAAAGTCTTAAGCTTTTAAACGATTTTAATACAGTTTACTGAAAAAATTTCGTTCTCTCATACGCTCGATCTAACACGAAGGAAAACTTTAGATTTTTCTTCTCACTGATTATTTTTTAATTTGATATTTATGAAATCTTATGAAGTATACTATAAAAAAGTAGAGTATTCAAGCTTTAATTTTTTTTTATTCATCTATCTATGCTTCTTGGTTGCCTAGTTAAAGTGGTTTGAACACAATCATTTTGATCATAAATATAGGTGTCCCTTTAGTTTTTTGTACTACTGTAGTAAGTATGTAATTTTAGTTTGAAATATCAGGAAACCGTAATTTTTGTTTATTTTTTAATCAGACATTGCCTTTCTAGACGACCTGAACGCCCTCAATTTTCTGTGGGCCTTCTAACGCCTCCCCCCCCCCCCGAAGGCATCCAGCGCCCACATTTAGAACGAATGACTTCTTTTTTATATGTAAAAATATACAGAATGATTAAGAAGAAAGGGAAATAATTTGGCAACTAATTGAGAAATAATTTGGAAACTGATTCTAAAGCTTGAAATAAGGAAAAAATTTCAAACAAATGAGTCCAAAAACGCTTTGTTATCAAGTTATGGCTAGTGAAACATTACGCCAAGATTTTTGTTCCCCAGGTGAAATGTGGTCATACTGAAGTTTTAAGGCGTTATATGAAAAGTAAACTTGATAGTTTATGTTTTTGACTTGAAAAATTGAATGAAACAGGTCATAGAACTGCATCTCCCGTAGTTTTCATGATATCCAACGTAAAACAAACAATTTCATGGCAAAAAACACTTTATTTAGGATTTGAAGTAAATAATTTTGTAAATTACTAATAAATGCGTAAATTGTATTACCAAACGTTGTAAAAAATTTAATTCTGAGAATATTGATGCAATAAAGTTTATGAAAACAAAACAAAAAGATCAACTTTTGTTATTAAAAACAGAACAAAACTTAACAAAAAATATATTAGGAATTAAAAAAAATTAGAAATAGCTATTTTACAAGAACCTTTGAACAATTAAAATAATTTTAATTTACTTTTAAAAAAATACTCTTTGTGGTTTATAAGGTAATAATTTACGTTAAATGCTAGAAAATTCCACCACTGGCATCAATCCACTTTTCGTTTCCTTAAATTTTCTAACGCCAACCTAATGAAATTTTTTCGTTCCTTGATGAGAGGAGAACCGAAATCCGGGCAATTTTTTTCGCTAACTCAGTAACAAAGCGTTTTCGGACGTACTGTATGAAAGTTTTTCCTTACTTCAAGCTGTAGAATTTGTTCCCAAATTATTTCCTTTGTTTTAAATCCTTTATATATTATTAGAAGGAAACAATTTTCTTATTAAATTTAGTACTTTTCTCTTTTATGATCAAAAGTATTTTGGTTTTACTAAATAATTTATCTGATTACGTAATAATATTGTTAACTTGTTTATCATGAATTATACTTGAGCCTATCACGTTTTCAGGTTTTTTCATTCTCATTCAGGTTCTCACGTTTTCGTGAGCCTTTCATGTTGTTTTCAGGTGATTCTATTTTCTCACCTGAAAACAATAAATATTATTTTTTGAAGGGTTTAATACACCATAATTTTTAATTATCTTTTCTTCGGGAAATTTATTATTTATTAAAAACATAAAATAAAAATCACTTACTCAAAAAAGTAAAATCTTTTGAAAAAAAAACAAAAGGAAAAATTTGTATAAATAAATTTGATAAAGAAAAGGTTGAAATTTTTCATGTGGTATAATTTTTTTAGTAAGCGCTATTCTTCTCTCCATTATACAGGATATTACTCAAACAAGCAATATCCAAGTGTAACTGAGAAATAAAAAATTACCAAAAATAATGCTGATACTGGTGATAATAAAATCACCAGCTAAATTACCTTTCTATCAACTGAAGGAACAAAAAGTAGAATTTTTTCCCCCAGTGTTTAATTTAAAATCGGTTTCAATTTACCGAAACCACAAGTAAATTTGAATAAAAAAAAGACATACAGAGAGGGGTCCCGAATGAAATTTCTCAAAGAATTATACTTGTACTTAATGCTGTATCTTATGCAGCATACATAAATATATAAAAAATACGAATAATTACATAAAAAGATGAGTACAAGGAACATTGATAAAGTTCAAAACATAAAAGCAAAGAATAACTAAGAGTAACTAATCAAACAAAGAAAGAAATAAAAGAAACAACAAAAGTAAGTTACGAAACGAAATGAAGAATTTTGACGATGAACAAAAACCTACGATTCACCTGAAATCTCGGAGAACTTCAGATCAAATATATGCAGTCGCTTTAGCCGCTCGCTTTAACGTCTTCGCTATTATTCAGGAGGTAAACCGCGAGCCAGTTCACTAAAACTCACGCGAGTTTGTTCAGTATCATATTATATTTTACACCGTATCGCTGCATCTTCTCTCGAACGGTTGGCGATCTCAGATCATCGTGTATTTCAGTGTTTTTCGCAAACCATGGCGCTTCTGTTACATTCGTCAATGTTCTTGAATCGCTGTACGACTTCGATATATGATCTCTTGTCGTACCCTATAGTTGGATTTCGTAGGTCCAGATAGGTTTCAGGATCGCTGAGTACAGCAATTTCTTGTTATTTAATGATAGTTGCGACCCTCTGCCTAACATCTTCCTAAATTCAATATACATCTTCCTAAATTTAATGTTAAACTGCCTCCTTTTGTTCCTGACATGAATCCTCCACGTCAAACGTCGATCTAGACGTCGCAGTCCTGGGTATCGTACGTTGTTAGCAAGCGGGATAAAAACACTATTAAGTCGAACTGGCGAGCAATCACCCCTCTTAAATATAATTTCGCCCTTTCTAAATATATTTTGAAAAGAATTAGAAATAAATTACTTTATAGTTGAAGGTTTTATTTAAAGTAAACGTCTCCCTATTTTTAATACCTTTCAGCTTATATTCCTGTTGTTTAATAATAAAAAAATATACATTACTGCATTAACAGAATCATACTGTAGTTAATAAACCTTTGTCAATCGTCTACGAAATGTGTTACGCGAAAATTAAATGAAAATGATATTCTTAAATTTTACATTTACAAAAGTTCATAATTTAACGATGAATTTTGAGATCCTCGTAGGCTGAGTATGGTGACCTTGACTAGATAGTTTCGCCTCCAATCTGCATCCAGACCAATACCCCACCTAACGCGCCACGACCGATAACACATTTAACGCCCTTCCACCCAGCGGCCCGACTGACCCCGTCGGATGTGTACATCCCTCCTCTCTACCCCGTTCGGCAGCGTCCCCTTTCCCTACCGTACATCTAGCACACTTTGGATGAGCCGCTTCACCACCCAACGCGCCCCGACCGATACCACACCAACGCCCTTCCTCCCAGCGGCCTTTCTGGCGCCCATCGGATGTGTACATCCCTCCTCTCTACCCCGTTCGGCAGCGTCCCCTTTCCCTACCGTACATCTAGCACACTTTGGATGAGCCGCTTCCCTCACCCAACGCGCCCCGACCAATATCACACCCAACGCCTTTCCTCCCAGCGGCCCTCCTGGCGCCCGTCGGATGTATACATCCCTCATCCCAATGAATCTCTACCCCGTTCGGGAGCATCCCCGTCTTCCTACCGCACATCTAGCACACTTTGGATGAGCCGCTTCCCCCACCCAACGCGCCCGACCGATACCACAACCAACGCCTTTCCTCCCAGCGGCCCTCCTGGCGCCCGTCGGATGTGTACATCCCTCAACCCAATACACCTCTATCCCGTTCGACAGCATCCCCGTCTCCCTACCGCACATCTAGCATACTTTGGATGCCAGTTCCCCCACTCAACGTGCCCCGATCGATATTCTACTCAAAGCCTCCCATCCATGTACCCTCCTGGTGCCCTTCGGATGTGTAATATCTCCATACCGACGACTGTCCACCTCGTTCGCGACGTTTAATCTCCGCTGACAGAACCCGCGGATCACCACTCCTTTCTGCGACGTTTCCTCTCCACTGATCTCATCTTCTTCTGTGGTGTTTCCTATTTACTGACACAACCCGCTGATCAACACCCCTTCTGCGGCTTTTCATCTCCTCTGATAGAATTTCCTTTAAAAACTGATTGTAAGCTGTCTGTGGAGCGGCGACTGTGGTACCGGTTGGGTGTGTGTCCTCTCAGCCGTGGCGTAGCATCATTTCGACGACGGCATTTTAAACGACCAAACATCACTGTCGGCGTGATGAGTGAACTTTACCGATACAGATGTCCATTGGAACATGTGCATCGGTGGCATCTCAGCGGGACCTGAACTGCAAGCTGTGGTGCGCAATCAGTTTGAGGGCGAGAAGATGTCCTCCGTTAAAGCCACTACTGGCTACGAACGGAGGGGGTGGTGTAGCGACCGGGCACGCTACGAGGTAAGATCTTCTCCCCTCGGGGGGGAATCGAGATGTCGGCGTGATGGCTCCTGTAAAAGCCCATCAGGCCTATGAACAGGGTGGGGGGTGGTGTCGATCGGATGCGTCACAAGGCGGGTGTCTTCCCCTACGGTGTGGGGATGTCGGCGGGATGGCGACTGCGGTATCGGGGGCATGGATTCCATGCGGCCATTAATGTTGCGACATCTCGATAGTATGAAGTGAAGTAAATGTCTCGCGGGACTCTTGGATGGAGCTGAGTGGGAGTAGGCGGTCTGTCCGCCTCTACCTTGTAGACCAGACTGGAGGCAACTATACCAATATCTGGGGTATGAACTAAAAATGAGTTCATTAAGAAAGCTAGGAGTAAAATCCGTTGCAGCGAACAATATTGCTGGTGGCATGTTATTAATACTACTGTCTCAATCTAAGCGACTTTTACATATTGGCTCTGTAAAATGTAGAACTAGGCGCGGGGTTCGTGCTTCCACGAACTCGGTCAGCTAAATTAGAGCGCAACGATGTAGGACATTCAAGATATCCGTATGGCCTGCTGCGAAGGCAAAAGCCGAGTTAAAAAATCACCGATGTAAATTTCTACCGAGGCATTTAAATCGGTGGCATCCGAACCGAGGCCTGCCTTATTACTGTGAGGTGTAATCAGTTGATGGTCTATAAGGTGACTCTCGTGTTAAAGCCCATCAGGGCTAGGAACGGGAGTGGTGGCGACCGGAATCGTCTCAAGGTAGGCGTCTTCCCCTACGGCGGTTGGGATGATTGAACTCGCTGCATTCTCTTCTCCGGCATTTCCTCTCTGTTGATATAACTCCCTGAAAATAAAACAAAAATACATTACAACTTAATATTCCGTTATCATACGTACA
Source organism: Lycorma delicatula (assembly GCF_047948215.1). Taxonomy (NCBI): domain Eukaryota; kingdom Metazoa; phylum Arthropoda; class Insecta; order Hemiptera; family Fulgoridae; genus Lycorma; species Lycorma delicatula. The sequence goes on from NC_134462.1 coordinate 142,474,297, forward strand.
AAAATTTTATCATATATTTTATTTCAGTTTTATCTTCCGTTTAGGATATAAAAGATTCGATGGTATTTTTAATATTCATACTGCATCTTAGTTAGATTTTATTACACATATGTATATAATTATCGTTTAAAAAAGTTACGAAAATTAGGTTTAACAAAATGATTATTTTATAATATAAAAAAATAAATATTCCTATAAATTTAATTATTATTGTTTTTAAGAATATATTGTGAATATCAATTAATTTATTACACTAAAAAATTAAATAAATAAATAATACTTTTCAATATATCACGAGATATCAAGTTTTAAGAATTCAAACGCTAACAACCAATTATTATATGTCAAGGTTTTGGTGTAATATTTTACCATTTCATCTATTGTTAATATTACATATATATATATAACAAATGAGAAAGAATATATGTAATAAATAATATGGTTTTACAAATATTACATGACCAATGAAGTCAAACTGAATGAATTTTGCGGCGTTGTATAAGAATAAAGTTGTTAGTTTTTATGTTTTTTAAATAAAACAGCATGTCCAACAACTGTCTGTATTTCGTGTTTTTTTCACATCCAATGTAAAACGAACATTCGGTGACGATATATACTTTTTTTTAGGTTTAAATGCAGCTTTGTTAAATGAGTAATAAATGAGTCAATTTTGTTATCAAAACTTGTAGAGAAATTCTGAGAAAACTGTTTTAATAAAACCTGTGAAAAACAAAAAAAAATTCACTTTTATTATTAAAAAACAACTTAGCAGAAAAATGTTAGCAAATGTTTAACAAATGATAGCAGAAAAATGAATCTAAAAATAAAAAAACAGCCGTTTTTGTACAATAAATTTACACCTTCGAAAAATTAAAATACTTTTAATCTACTGTTCTTTAAAAAAAATACACATCGTGGTTTATACTGCATTAATTAACAATAAATGTTCGAAGATTCCACCACTTACATCGATGCACTTTTCAAGGCGTTTCCTTACATTCTCTATCGCCAACTAGTAATTGATGAGGGCGCCCTCAACCGCCTTCTTGATGAGGGCAGCGGCACGGAGAATGCGAGCGGTCAGTTCATTGCGTGTGTCTACCTTTTGCCTCCATACCTAACATATAATCAGCCCCATAAACAATAACCTAAGAGAGTAAGGTCCAGTGATCTAGGTGGCCAATTTACCGGCCCTCTACGTCCAATCCATTTCACAGTAAATTTTTCATCTAACAATTGTCTTACTTCATTCGTGAAATATTTTGTCGGTGATTAATGGATATGTCGGAAATTTTCAAGCACTATAAGAAATTGTTTAAATATTCCGTATAATTTCTCTTCTGGTTTTAGTATAAAAGGGTCTATTAATTGGTTTTCGATCGTGCCACACCAAACGTTCGCCGAAAATATGTTCTGGAAATTTAATTCGATTACAGCATGTGGGTTTTCTTCAGACCAACCGTAAAGTATTCCGTTTGTTGTTTATGTCATTACGAGTAAAAGTAGCTTCGTCCAAAAATAGAATGAATGGAATTACCTGGTAATTATTGTTAACCCGATGACAAAACTGCAGTCGTCTGGTACGGGCACCAAGAGGAGATGTTGAACTTTCTGAACATATGGATGCAATCCGTTATAGTGTAATGCCCTTCATACGGTATTTTGTGGAATATTGAGTCATGTAGAAATTCTTCACGTGGTTTTAGTAGGATTAAGCTGTCAGTTAGCCGGTTCTAGCACCTGAAGAATGTTTTTTCTTGCTATTAACGTATATCGGTTGACGCTCAGATGAAACATGTGCACTGGAAACTGTTATTTTCATGAATATTATTAAAAATTCTACAAATATACTTTACGGTTTGGAAATATTCGTCCAGGATTCCTAACGTTAGTATTCTTCCACCGCAGCTGCAGTATCTCCATCGCAAAAACCGTACGCTAAAATCATATCTGTGTATTCTGCATGAGTGGAGCGACGCGGTATTTTTTCAAAACAAAGAACTCAAACAGAATTTCACTTTTTTAAATTCAGTTTCAATTGAAGAAATGTAGGTACAGTTTATAGTGCAACAATCACAAAACTACTGAATTACTTGATTCTCAATAATAATTTAACGTAGTCAAATTTTTGTGAAAAACAACTAAACCGCTAACGTTTAATATTAAGCAATCATAATTTTTAACAATGAATAATTTTCACATTAATTTCAAAGCATACAATTATGCATTAAGTGTATTTTTAAGCACATAAAACACACACTCACATGTACATTAGAATATATTATTTAGCAAATGCAAGCATTATTACTGGTGTTTTCCTGGACTAGTAGTAATTCTAAGAAATAATACGTTGAAGTACATTATTTTATTCAGTTGTTTAAAACGTACTCTGTTATCTTGTACACCTAACATAGTTCATTAGAGTCTTGTATTTGGAAGGTATATCCACAATATATCATAGAAAGAATATCTGTATGTGAAATAATTATTTTATATGTATAACATTTTTTTTTTTTTTTAAATATTCATCGCTAAGAAACAACTGACGCAGTCGGTTCGACATCTTCAAGGACTAAAAGCATATTATTCTAAGGAGCGTAATGAATTAGTGTATATTATTCAAAATAATTTAATTTTTTTGTATGTGTTATATTTTTTATAAAGTAAATTTATTAAAAGGTGTAGAAAAAAATTAAATCGGTGTGAATCAGTAAAAATTAAAGTAGTACAAAATAGTAGTAGAAATAGATAATCTCAATATATACAATAAAATTAGTTTAAAAAATAATAAAACAGTAGAAGAATTTGAAACCGATCATTTTTTTAGAGTAAATGAACTCAGGAACCGTTTGTCAATTATGAATTTACATTCGGAAATTAATGACTGTCATAACATCGGTGCACGAAGTAGATGTAGGATATTAATCGATACCGGAGGTATCAGATCTTTTGTAAGAAATTTATTGGCTTCAGAGTGTCTAGGTAAAGATCCTTTCGAAGTAACCACGGCCGTGGTATCTCGAAAGAAGAATTTTTTACTCTAATATCATTATTAAGAAGTTACCAATAATATAGATTTATAATTATTATAAATATAACTTTATAAATAAGTAATTAATAAATATTTTTATTTGATTTTCATAAAAATTTGATTTGCTATTAGGACTAGATGATTTGAAGGAAATGAAAATCGGTTTAGATTTTGTAAATAATAAATTAACGTGTAGAAGTATAGTAGTGCCTATATATTATTTTAATACAATTGAAGAAATGCAAATAGAGCACATCTGTTAAAAAAATAAGTTCCATCAGAACTTCAGGATTTCATCAGGTAGAGGTGGATCCCAATAGCATAGAGAAAACAGCATTCTCCACAAAAACAGGGCACTATGAATTTTTAAGGAACTCATTTGGATTAAAAAAAAAAGCTCACCAACCTTCCAACAAATTGAATAATGAATAATGTACTACGCAGAATTAAAAATGAAACTTGCCTTGGTTATGTTGTTATTTATTCAACTAGTTCAAAGGAACAAAAAAACGTTTTTGTTAGATTTAGATAGGCTAATTTCAAAATTCAATTAGATAAGAATAGAATTTTTACGAAAAGAGGTGCCTTTTTAGGACATCCTGTGACAGCAGATGGTGTTAAATCAAATCCGGATAAGATGAATAAAATTAAAAGTAATCCGATACCAAGAACCGCTAAAGAAATTAAAAAGCAATTTTTTTGTTATTAGGATATTATAGAAAATTTATAAAAAATTCTGTTACTATAACAAAATCACATACTAAATGCTTAAAAAAGAACGCGAAATATATATTGAGAACCCAAATTATGTAAAATGTTTTGAAATGTGTAAAAATATTTTGTTAAATGAGCCGATACTACAATGTATTTTATTAAACTTATTATAGATGCCAGCAATTTGCTATCGGAACTGTTAAGCCTTATTACGGCAAATATCTACCCATCGAATATGCAATTCGGACCCTCAGCGATACTGAAATAGATTATTCCACAATAGAAAAGGAATTACCGTAGTTTGAGCGACGAAATATTTTCCTCCGTTTCTTTACGGAAGAAAAGATTAAATATTCACCGATCATAAATAGCAATGGCTATTTTCTATTAAGGAACCAAACTCCAAACTTTTAAGGTGACGATTAAAATTAGAAGAATTTGACCACAAAATAGTTTAAAAAAAAGGAAAGAAAAATCAAAATGCGGATTTATTAAGAATACAATTAAATATAAGTGAAAAAAAAACAAATAAGAATGTTGAAACCGTGCCAGTAGATACAGATGAAAAAGACAAAATTATTAATAAACTGATAGTTTATATTTTCCAGAACTGGAAGTTTAAAGCTGTGGTAAGAGATACTCTAAGCGGTAGTTTTATATATACATATAAGGGAGTCTCGAAGCGTGGCACGTATAGTGACGGGAGGTAGCCCTCTTGCCTAGGCCATTTTGGCTCACCTGCATTCAAGAGCAGCGAGTCGGGGTGTGTCCGATGATGGCATGGGGGACCCTCAAGGGTGGTATGAGGGCGCGAGGCTATGGGTGTACGCCGTGCATGCCTATGGCCTGATATAAGAAGGATTCAACTGCCACGGCACCCTGGCACGACTGATATACTGCTCAACGGCGGTTCTGGTCGCCCCGAGGGTGCTTAAGCAAACTATAAATGAGACTTCGTAGAAGAAAGAAAGATATGGTATTGATTAGTTTAATTTTAATTTTAAGTTCATGTTCTTTTGAGAACCTATCTCAAATTTTAATATCGGGGCCCTTTACACCCCGTAAGTGTTTGTGATTGTCCTTGTCTTTCATGTTTTAATGTTTATTGTGAAGTTTGTGTTTTTAAATAAAATGTAAGGGCCCTTTACACCCTTACATATGACGATCCTGATGGAGATAATAATTTCTTTTAAAGAATGTGACGAGGGCTAATGACCTTAGCAGTCGATGCCCGTAAAAATTCAGTTAAAAAAAAAAAAAAAAAACATCCACCGACTAATGGAATATGTGAAAGCTTTCATTCTACACAAATAGAACATATTAGATTTTTTAATAACTAACCAGAATTTATAAAGAAGACTATTAAGTTACCAGGTACATCTTATCAAAAATTAATTCATTCCATTATCAAAAATTAACACGGTTTGTTTTTTTGTGGGCATATTAACCCAAATTCATTATAGAAGCAGATATGTAGTAGTAGTAGGTAATAAACGATTATGTTAATAATAAAGAAAAAGGTGAAAAAATTAAATTAACGTGTAAAGGAAACTAATGAAAGATCAAAATTAAAAATTCAAGAAAAAATAAAGAAGATACCACCAGATGTTTATGTTAAGACTGTCCATAAACAAAGTAAAACTAAAAATAAATACGATAAAAAGTCAGTTCGCTAAATAAACAATGAAAAACAGCAGAAATAGAAGCAAGACATAATACAAAAGTAAAATACATTTGTAAAAAATTAAATGACCTCGAAAGATTAAACAGATATAAAAGAAAAAACCTTCCTCCCCTATAGAAACTAATCCTTATTTAAATTTTGCTGCAATACTTCCTGTTCCTAAAAGGAATTCATCCTGGAGCAGCTAAAATAAAAAATTATTAATTTGGAAATAGTCCCGATAGAATTAGGTTTTGACAAATCGGAAGCCTCTTACCATACATACATTTATTCATTATTATAGTTTAGATAAAGTATTTATTCGAATAGTTTTAATAATCATAATTATACGATCGTATAATGTAAGTAAAAATGAAGATTTTGTGACTGATTATAGTCATAATTCTAGAGATATAAGTAATTATTTTAAATTTATTAATCAAACGAAAATAACAATAAATGAAAAGTTAGAAGAAATAGCCTTGTTAAGTAATACAGTAAAAAATAAAAGAGGAATTATTAAGGGCCTCGGTTCTGGTGTTAAATTCTTTACTAGTAATTTGGAGAGAAATAGGAAAAATTGTTAGAACAAAATAAAATATAAACAAGAAGGTATTGTAAATCAGATTAATGAACGGTACACTTTTCGTACAAATATTATAAACGGGTTTCATAAAACAGTTAATATAAATGTAGATAATTTTAAGAAATTACGCAGTAAGATATTAATAATGAATAAAAATAATAAAGATTTTTTTTTTAAATTAGAAAATTAACTGATTTCTTTAACGAGATAAATAATTTTTATAATATTATTTTAAGTTTAGTTCAAGATATTGAGAATTCTATGGCATTTTTTAAATTAGGACTGCAGCAGCACAGCGTTATTAGAAAGTTATTTAATAAAATAGAAAATGTTTCCGCATTACGTTAATCAACTGTCATCGGAACCAAGATTAGAAAATATAAGAGAATTCGAAAGTTTATTCAAAGTTTGTTGTAAGTTTAATTCTGAGGATGTAGCGTATTTTCTTAAGTTGCCAATCGTAGAACAATTAGATTGTATTTTGTATAAAATGATTTCTGTTCCGACTAAAAAACAATCACAATATATGACATTTATACCTGAAGTAGAAATTTGTTATGACAAAAATTAAAATTAGAAAAAAAACAAAATATAGGTTTAGATAGTAAATGTGGCAATAAAATGTCTCAAAACACTTCAAGGAATACACCTTATTAGTCTTACAAAACATTTTTGGATAATAATGAACTTTCTGAAAAAATAAAAACATTAGATTTAGATAAATGAAATTTCAATAATTTGTCATCTGTTAGAAAACAAACAATTGTTAAAATCAAGTATCTTTCTGAATTTTATTATCGTATTTAATTTTAGTAATTATTATTGTAAGACAATCTGAGCCTGATAATCAGCAACCCTCGGAAATTTTTATTTGGGGAAGGAGGAGTTAGAATGTAGTAGTTAGTGTACCTAAGCATTATTACTAGTATGTATTCCATGAATAGCAGTTATTCAAAGAAATATTTTGTTGAAGCCTTTGTTTTTTTATATAATTTTTCTTTAGTCATGGATTCACTTCGTTAGAATGAAAATCTAACATTGTTTTTAACTCGCTCTGTTAGAATGCACATCTAACATTACTTACAACAAAGTCTTCAACTTGGTTAGTTGGAAGGTCTTGTATTACACTCATCATATTTAAAATTTTTAATTTTAACACCAGATAACAGTGTTCTTTAGTTGTAGGGTTTCAATTAACCACACACCTCAGGAATGGTCGGTCTGAGGTTGTTCAAGATTACACATTTACTGGAACAGTTACACTGATAAGTTGCTGACCGCTAATTGTTGATGAGACTGTAAATAAAAGTATTAAAAAAATCTATTTAACATGAAAATATTATCTGAAAAACAACTTAAAATATCTAAAGAAAACTTTATAAACTAAAATTAAGGGAATTCTAATAAAATGTATATATATACATTATATATATATATATATATATATATATATATATATATATATATATATATATATAATAAATTTAAATAAAGACAATTCTGTCAAAGATAGAATTCTTTTGTAAATTTATAAAGACAATTATATTTTCAAATTTACCTTATTTTACGTCCAGTATCCAAAATATAAAATAATTATAAACCTCTAACCACTGTTAACTAATTGTGTTTATTTTTAATATTTCTCCAAATTGTGTCCTCATGTATTCTACTTTCAAAATTGTATAATGAATATGAATGTTTATTTTTTAATCGTACTTTTTGAATGGTTGCTATGAAACAGAAATTGTTGTAAATAGATTTTATTTTTAACTTTGTATACTTTTTTTTAATTTAACGGCTGCCTGGGACCAGGAAGTGACCTCCATTGTCTGTCGTTCGGATCCCCGAGTTATGAAGGATGGTCACAGTAAGGCGGTGTGCTTCTCAGGACTTTCGGAATAGTCGACCAACCTTTACGTCCTTCAGTCGAGTACTTCGGTCGACGGGTTAGGGGAGTTATCTTGTGCACCTGTTGGGGTCAACGCCAAATGATATCGTCAGGGAACGACCGGTAGGCCCGTCGACGACGACAGTGGTGGTTAAACTAGAGAGGAAAACCTACGCCGATCTCCTCCGCTCAGTGAAAGGAGCTGTGTCGCCAGGTGAAGTTGTGGTCCTCTCCGCACGTAAGGGGCAGCGAGAGGACCTTCATATGCGGTTGCGGGCCGATAGTGGTGCGGCTGAACGAATAAGTAAGGATATTTCTGCAAAGGTCGAGGCCACCACTACGGCCCTGACAGGGAGGGATGGCAGGAGGGTTCACGTCCTTGTCAAAGACATGGATATTTTAACTACTCAGGATGAGTTCGTGACGGAACTTCGAAAGTTTACGGGGGAGTCGGTGTCGATAGACGTTCTCTCCATGCGACCGGCTTATGGTGAAACGCAGCTGGTCGCTGTGACCGTGACACCTATCCTGGCAGACATATTATTGGCGGACGGACGTGTTCGTATTGGGATGGGTGCTTGCAGAGTCATGAAGCGCTCGGTTGACGACCTTTCTTTCTGCTCCTGAAAGGAGGACCATAGAATCAATTCTTGTACTGGGCCAGACCGTAGTGGCCATTGTTTTACCTGCGGTGAGGCCGGTCACCTGCGGAAGGACTACCGGCGGGAGGCTCGATTTCTTTACTGCAGTTCTCATGAGCATGCACCCGATGGGCGGGGATGTACGACTTTAACTACGCCATAATATGCGGCGTCTGCTTAGCGCTGTTGGGTGTCTGTGGGGAACAGCTCCGTCCAGGAAGAGTTTGAAGCTCCGGAGTCCCTTCACAGCACCTTCGGGGAGGCTATGAGACCGTAGTCCCGGTGGGGGATCCCTTTGGGGATTCCGCATTAGAGGCAGAGCGTAAAGACCGGAATCCCGGTGAGGGGCCCCATTGAGGTAGCTTGAGGCGATGGCACCCTACGGAGCTGAGTTTATGCTTGGCTGGGGACCAGCTCCAGCGGGAGGGGAAAATACAGAAAAAAATAATAAAAATGCATGCTATTAACAAATATACATGATCCTTTTGCAACGTTTTGGTAGAAAAATCGAGCAGGATTAATTCATAACTTATTTAACCTAAAAAAAAACTTTTTTTTTGTTAATTTGTTATATAGATTCCTTCAGCGATTTATATGAAAAATATTACAAATACACTTAAAAATGATTAAATTTCCTGTAAAATGAGACGTCTTGCCTTAAATTGTCTTTATTGAAAAATATGTTACAGCAATTTTAATACAATTAAAATTAGTATAAACTAATTACGTATTTGTTTCTGTGTACATAGAAATTTAAATTAATCACCGTTGGAATATAGTGATTTTAAGCGTTATAGTGTTTTTAATATTCTAAGTCGTCGTTTTATTTAACATTTTATTATTTATTCGGCTAAACAGACTGTTTAAGCACATTGTGCTTAAAAACAGTGTACCATATTCTTGAATGTGATATTATTATATTTGATTAATTTTTTGGGTTCTTTTGTTTTACAGAAAACTTTAATCACGGCCTTGAAAAGACCCAGAAAAAAATTTTCTGGAACAGCTACGAGCCGCCCCTGGTAGACACTAAAAATACAGCTTGCAACTTTCAGCTCAATTAATTACACAACGTCAACAAGGGTTCAAGCCGTGTGTTATCATCTGTGATTTAAAGTTAACTGGAAAGTCATCTGGTTTTGCAACAAACCGGCGACTTTAGACATGATTTTTTACGGATTTGTCTGGTTTTAAATCGTATGATATTTACAGTGCATGTACAAGATGGTAAACTGTAAAAACTGAAAATTTTGGATCAAAGTGGTTTTGTAACTATATATATATATATATATATATATATATATATATATTATTATTATTATTAAAATATATCATTATAATTTTAAATAATGGTAAAATTCTATTTTATTTATACATATTTTCAACAGAGAATAGTTTGCCAAATTTTAAAAAGAGTGTTCCAGGCTGTCCGAGCCTTCTGAAATGGAATCATCCAATCCGTCTTCGTAATAGATACCGGAGAATACTTTACGGTCGGCATTAGATGGTACTGAGCCAGTGAGCCAGATGATGCGGTGAGCATTGCATGGGGCGGCTAAAAAGCTTGCTCTTTCTTTTAGAGGCCTCCGAGCATTCTGGGGCTCCATTAATGTTTGTCCATCACTCTCTCTTCCAACAATCATCATCACGTCGTCTTCTTTCCTGATTCTCTGAAGGGGATTTTCTCTATTTCAACTTTAACCGTCGGTGCATTATGTTTAAACGACTTGTGCTGTTTAGTTTAATCTCCTTCCATTTTGACCGGTCGAGAGCTCATTCTCAGATCCGGAAGAACAACTTTTGTTTGGAGACTTCTCCTTTTTTTCTGTGTCGGTTTTGGAATAGTTTCTGTAAAGGACAATTTTTCAACTTTTCGTTGACGATACGTTTCACCACGTTCGCTAGATCCGGTGCCAGTTCAGAGATTGCGACTTTTAGTTTAAAGGAATCTGCAGGAGCTGCAGCAACTTGAGCATAAGGCGCAACATTCGGTGACTTTTCTAGCTTCGAAGCAGTTGACGTTTTAAATAGTCTTTATCTCTTGGATTGCTAATTCCTCCTTACAAATTGTACAGTTTCACGATCTCGCAGAGTGATGCCCATGGGAGTAGACACAAACCGGCGGATCCCTGCACGGGCCGCTGTATGTTATAAATTCTGATATAGAAAACAATGCGATAGTAATGAATGGACAAACATCTGTTAATGAAAACCAGCCTTTATTTTTCTCATACTTCTCCGATGCGCCGTGTGTTCAGTCGACAACATGCAACAATTCCTTGCCCGTAGAGTTCCTCTACAATTTCGTCTTCAGTGGTGATCAACAAATCCCTTCACACAATTACTCCCTTGAAGGTATTTAACGTACCATGCGATACAACCTCAATGTTTATACGTCCCATCTTCTTGGCCTCGAGTAGTGGTGATGATTGAGGTCGTTAACGGTTTCAACGAACAGACTCATAGCAAAATTCTTTGTCTCCTTACAGGTCCTCCTGCAGCTTCTGTGATTCAGATTTTAGAATCTCCTTCCCTCTTTATCACCAAATATTATATCATCAAACTCAACGCTCCTTCGCTTAGCTTGCGGAGCCAACGGCTCTCTTAGATGAACATTTTTATGTGGATTATCTGCCACAGAAATCGTGAAAGTTAAAAGTTTTCATGAATAAAGCGACACCATTCAGTATGACACAAGATGCGGGCGAAGAGGCGTTTGGATATGCCCAGGATCATTCATCCAACCTGTTCCCCAACTCAGCTGCTTCCTACAAATTTAATCCGAGCCGGGGAGTCAGGTCTATATGAACCGCTATACCGACATCCCAGCGCTCGCACATAGTAGTAAGGGCTTTTATTATTATGAAATATACACTATTTAGTTCTATTTTTAAAAAAAGGCAACTGAATAATAAATTGCATACCTAACATTTTTAAATATTTGAATTTTGTCTATATTGTAAAAAATGTATCTAGGTAATATTTATTTATCTTTAATGTAATCGTAATTTTAATAACAGTTAAATATAATCTGTAATATTTTAATGTGTTTTTTTAATTTTTTTTCAGATGAAAGATGTATAACTGATGTGTAACAAAAGACATCTTATAAACATATTTCATCAATTCATAATAGAATTATCAATTTCTTTGATAATACACAGATTATTTAATAACGGTATAAATAAAATTTAAAAAAATATATATATATTTGCGTCTTGTTTGGATGGATAGCTCCACCCAAACAAGGCGCACAAAAAAATAGGAACATAAAAAATAGGAAACCGAGCTAGCCACCCAAACAAGACGCACCAGCCTGGACAAAAAAAGGAAACCGAGAACCGGGAATTTTATCCCCGTTTTATTTTATTTACCCCATAGAGTTTTTATGTAATCATATCTATTTCTTAATTTTTTTTTCAAAAATAAATACTTGTAACAATCTGCAGTGATAGCAACTCCTGAATTATTGTTGTAGAGAGGAATTGCAAATTTAAGTGTACTTAGAATCATACCAGGAACTTTTACTACTGTCGGATAAAACAACATAGGGCAAGCCTGTCCTGAAATATTGAAAAGAAAACCGTTAGAAATTTACAATACAATTTAATCGCGTAATAAAATATTAAACAATTCTGTTGTTCTATCTTGAATAATCTAGGATAAACAACAATCATTTAAATCAAATATTTGTGGAGAACATTTAAAAACATTAGTATGAAACGGCTAACTGGAAATGGAATATCTCTGAATTCAGTTATTAACTTGGATACTTCCTTTTAAATTATTTCCTCTGTCGTTTAGCAACAAACCCCACAATATACAATATTATAGGATACAAGATAAAAAACTTGGGTCTCTTAGATCTCATGAGCATAATTGTAGTAGGTGGGTGACCTGACAGGACTACAAAAACAGCATAGATAGTTGTTTTGCTACAATCTTTTTTTTCTCAAGAATAAGAAACTTCCCATGTCTGGCTTACTAGGGAAAATTAATAGTAAAATAGTGTTTCCAACTGCCTTTTTTATTAGGATACCGGTAAATATACCGTTGCAAACCAGCATGCCAAGCCTACATATTTTTTTATTTTTTTGAGTTATTAATCGATTAATCGGTTTGATGCTATTTTCTCTTTCATTTTGTTTTTGCTGATAACAAACTGTAACTTAAGTATTATGTTGCTTTTTTTAGAAAATTTAGCAAATTACATCCTTAGTTATCTGTTTTATAAATTGCAGACTTATACTGAAAGATTATGAAAATCTTAGTGTCGCTTTCTTTAGGTCCCCTGTTCCGGCTTTGACCTTTTACACCGTGCTCATGAGGTCTTTTTTTAATAATTTTAATGAATCGTATATTACAATTAATTATTTTATTAAGTTGTATCTCGATTCAAAATACATTATATTTCAAATATCTATCTCGGGATTTATTGCGGGGGTCCCAGGTTCGCAAACCCGTTCAGTCGTGGTTTCTTTTCATACGCTACCTATTTCCACCTGGCTAATGACCGTAGCTGTTCATTTGTATATACTTATACATATATTTTAATATATATGTATGTACATATGATATATTAAAACCATAATTTTCTTAATAATCAAATTTTAATTAATATATAATTAATATTTAATTAAACAATTTTCTAATTAAATGTAAAAAATAATTTTCAAATAATTATTTAAGCGATGTATTTAACTAAGCTATTTATGAATATTTTTAGAAAAACTAAGTAAGCAAGTATAAGTAATAAATAATGTTTTAATTTTAAATAATTTTTTATCTAAATGAATTAGCGTAATTATTCTAAATCTTTAAGTAAATTTTATGAAGTTAATTTTTTTTTTTCATTTTTTGTTTGTAGCATCAACGATAAGAGTTATTGGCGACTTAAATAAAACTAACCGTTCATAAGTAATTAGACAATAAGTACCAAACATTGGATAACAAATATGTAAATATATAAGTACGATAAAAGTACTACTTACATAAGTACTATTTACTTAGTAAATTATATAATTAAGATAATAACTTAAAAAATAATACGCTCAGAAAAAATATAATCGGCTTCAAAAAACACGCAATCCAACATACAAAACTATAGTGTCCAAGTACTCTTAATATTTAAATGATTTTATGTCTGTGAAAAGTAAGAAACAAACAACCAAGCTGAATACGCACAAACTTTCCCAAAATTTAAACACTTTTGGCTAATTAATTGATTTAATTTTACGTTGATTAGCCCTTTACTTTACTTTACTTTGCAGAAAAGTAATTAGATTAAGAGTCCATTTTTCATGCTTGCAAAGGGTTTAACAATAGTTTAGTGCACCTTCGGCTACTTAGTCGCGTATGAATACACATAAAAGATTCGGGTATCGTTATCGTATAGATTAATAGTTAAAATCTACGCTGATTTATCATTAGTGTACCCTGTTCAGGCGGGGAGAGAAACATATGAGTCTCAGGTGCCATTCACAGAAAAATGTTTGAGGAATAATTTGATTTTTGGGGAACTGTGGTGACCGGTATGCACTTCGGCAATTTGCCACTGCGTTCGCAAGAATTATAAAATATTCTATGTCCCGCAAAGAAAAAATTAAATTAAAAAAAAACAAAACAATTTTATTTTTTGTGAGTACGCCGGTTTCTAGATAAGTTGATCTAAGTCAGAATTTTAGCAAGAATTCCTATTTTTCACCTACTTGTACTAACTTGTTAAAATTTCTATACCCTTGTTGAAAACTTACTTATAAAAACAAAATTAATGTGATATTTTCATTAATTTATTTGTATATTAAGAATCATTATATTACAAATAGCCCGCCGGGCTGATCTAGTAGTAAATTTGTCGTTGCAAATCACTTGATTAATAGCCGATTTCGAAGTCGAAGATTCTGAAGGCCGAATCCTAGTAAAAATTAGTTTAGTTACTTTTATACGGATTTGAATAGCAGACAGTGGATACCGGAGTACTTTGGTGGTTGGGATTCAATTAAATAATCACACGTCTCAGGAATGGTCAACCAAAGTCTGTACAAGACTACAGCTCATTTACATGTCATATATATCCTAATCTCATATAAATGTAGTAGAAATAACAAAGATAGACGAAGCAGGAGCGACATAAAATGCCGAATAGGACAAGCGAAACGCGCCTTCAGTTATAAATATAATTTTTTTACATATAAAATTAATTTAAACATCACGAAAAGATTTTTGAAAATATATGTTTGGAGCGTCGCTTTATATGGATGTGAAACTTGGACGATCGGAGTATCTGAGAAGAAAAGATTAGAAGCTTTTGAAATGCGGTGCTATAGGAGAATGTTAAAAATCAGACGGGTGGATAAAGTGACAAATGAAGAGGTGTTGCGGCAAATAGATGAAGAAAGAAGTATTTGGAAAAATATAGGTAAAAGGAGAGACAGACTTATAGGCTACATATTAAGGCATCCTGGAATAGTCGCTTTAATATTGGAGGGACAGGCAGAAGGAAAAAATTGTGCAGGCAGGCGACGTTTGAAATATGTAAAACAAATTGTTAGGGATGTAGGATGTAGAGGGTATACTGAAATGAAACGACTAGCACTAGATAGGGAATCTTGGAGAGCTGCATCAAACCAGTCAAATGACTGAAGACAAAAAAAAACGCGACAAACAACTGCCCGTGCCAGAAAACTTCTCAAATCAATATCGACCGATTTAAAGGTTTTTTATACAAAATCTAATCGCAGAGGAAAGTGAAGTCTCTTCAATGAAAACCCTTTAGTACTCTCATCGATCAAAGTTATTCTTGGAAAACACACTGTTTCTCCTTGCTTATCTCCGGTTAAAAGTTTGCACTTTATAGCATTATTCTCCATTCCTCTAACAATAACTGTGGTTACATCGCATAAACCATCAATAAGCTCGAATTTCTTAAACGCAAGACGACCGGATTCTTCTTTAACTGCAAAACGTAATTTAAAAAATATATTAGTAACATATATTTCGCGTATATAACGATTAAAAAAATAAATATATTACAAGTATTAATGTATTACAAGTATAAATAATAAGTACAAGTAATAAATATATAATAATATAACAAGTATGCACCTGACCACCACGGGACATGTACTAACGAATCGGAATTTTCCGCTAGCGATCGGTACATTCCGGTGCCTGAGCGCATTATTACTTATTGTTGTACGGAATGATTCGCTCGGACTAGTGGTGGTGTTTTATGTGGTAAGCTAAGGGGGACGGACACACAACAGACAGACTGTCACACGTATAAATGCCCTTTATTAGGGTAGGATTAACCGTTGTTAATACTATAAACATATGACATTTTTTTTCAAAACAAAAGCGATAAAAAATAATTACCTAAGAAAATCCAAAAAATTTATTTTCAAAATAACATAATTAAATAATTAAACTTTTATCTTCATAACGTAATTTTCAAAATAACAGTAATTATTATGGTCGTTTTAAAAATGAATCTAGGAAGATATTCGTTCGATAATATTCATTCAAATAATAATCGTTTAAAGCGGTCGTCTAAATCTTACAAACATAAGATTTTAATAATTTAGTTCGGAAATTAAAAAAACGGTAGCACCTATTACGAACAAATAACAGCGTTTACGTTCAACACAGGCCGGTTTTCAAAGCAGGTTTTTTTTTTTTTTTAATTTTGTCCGCCTTAGATCTGACATTTTAAATCAAACTTTTTCAGAAAGGTGGGTGTACCGATATTTTTTTTAATTATCAAAATATCTAATTTTAAACTTAGTTAAATGTTTTCGGTCCTAAATTATTTCAGACAATAAATTTTTAAATCGTACCGTTCCACAACAAATATTCAAAATGTATCCCCTTATCAGACTATCGCAGTGGTAAAATTGAAAGACCGTATAAATTCAACCGAGGATACGCTTCTTTCAGCGTTGACTTCCACGTAAGCTAGTGTGGATAAAAAACATTAAAACACCTTTAGGCCCCGGGTGAAAGTTAAACCCGCGTCCAGTCCCCTTATCGAGTACGATTCTATCGAACGTAAAGCGATGCGATTTAACGAACCGATAATTTTGAGTTCCAAACAAATAATCGACAGGTACTTAAGCGGAATAAGAATCTCTCGCAAAAATGTACAGGCGCGAAAAGTTCTCGCGATATATTTTTATAAAACTATTACAGATTTTAAACGTAAACGTGCAAATTATAAAATTTACACCGCAGCTAAACCACACCGTCCACTCGCAGACCGTTCACCACGCAGTGCACCAACACGTCCGCAGTAGACCGACTAATCGATAAATTTCAAATTGTACATATGTGTACTCTTTCTATATGTGACCGTTGTAGTGACTGATCGCTTATACTATACCCGTAACCAGAAAGGAAATACTAAGCGATACCGGTCGCATCGCAGACCTAATTACGGCAAGTCCATCAACGACCCACCGACTCTAGGATATAGTTCAACGAGCGCGTTAGTGTGGGGGAATTGCAGCCACATACATCAGAGAAATGAACCGCTAATAGGCCAAAAAGCGAATCGTACGAAACGTCAATTTGACCTAGAAATACATCCGTTCAAATCTGCGTAAATGACATCGAGCTTCCACCGTGACGACGAGAACCTGTAAACACATTCGACCGTCCCCAAGCGTCAAAAAATGTGACTTACTTATCCTAAAATGTACAATCTTATAAAAGCACGGAATAAGATATGCAGTAAAACCTACACTTGTCGGGGGTGAGGCCCTCGCCGCATTTCCCCTCTACTGTTTCAAATGTTTTTTAAGTTAAACACCTTAAGTAAAATCGATTTGTAACTCGCTACTAAATTTCTACAGAGTGTTTTACTCGGTTTCATTACTAGCGCGATTTTTCCGTTTTTGCAAAATTTATTGCTTATAATTTGAAAACCAAGGCGTTTAACGAGACACGGTTTTTACCGTCGATTTTCTTACAAAACGTTACATCAAAACCGTATGCCAATCTTCCTATGTAAATAAATCTTTTCGGTCGATATGGCGCGCGAAACCAAGAAGTAAAAAAACATTCACACCCAAAAATATTAATTTTGTAACTGTAAATCCGCAGTTGTTTCAACAACCCAGTATCCTAAATTTTAAAATATGAAGCCGTTCCTACACTCTAATGTCACTTTGTATATATATATATTTATTATCATTATTTTTATTATGCTTTTACGGCCAACATGGGACCACTTAAGTCAATTTTAGTTGGATCTTTTCTGAGAAAAGCGTGTTATTTCTTCATCCGTTCAGATCTTGCTTTCTTTTCTTCATCTGTAAACACCCTTTTCGTTGTCTTTTGTCTTTTGTTTAAATCTAATGTTTTTGTCTTTTAGATTTGTAATTTTTCTAGTTTTATTGTGTGGTCAGTCAGGGAAATTCCGAATTCCCACTTCCCAAATGTTTCATATCATATATATATATATA
Source organism: Lycorma delicatula (assembly GCF_047948215.1). Classification (NCBI taxonomy): domain Eukaryota; kingdom Metazoa; phylum Arthropoda; class Insecta; order Hemiptera; family Fulgoridae; genus Lycorma; species Lycorma delicatula. Next base: position 142,492,281 of record NC_134462.1, read on the forward strand.
TATATATATAAAATTATTTTTTCTATAGAAATTGCAGTTACTCAAAATCTACTTAGGGAAAAAATTACACCGCAGAAGATTTTTATTTACAATCGTAGATTTTTGTATAAATTAAGTTAGGTTTATTAGTTCTATTAATATGAAAATAATTTTTCATAAATAATGTTTTTCTAAATTGTAATTTCAAATATTTATAGTAAAAGAATCATTTTTAGAATGACTTATAGTATTAAGTTTTTTTTTATATATAAATTTCAGTGAAAATTTTTAAGGTAAAAATAATTTTATTTATTTGTTTTAAATCTATTGTGAAACCTTTGCAATTACTACTTAATAATTTCTATATAATGTTCACATAAATAATATATATTTAAACACTTTATTGTTATTTATTGAATAACCTTCAAAAACCGGTTAAAAACCCCTGCTTCTTAGTTTTACTATGATATTACTAAACATATTTTTTTACAAGAAAACCGTTTCGGTAGAATCGTAAAAAATTAAACTTTATAAATATCCTCCGTTTATCGCAGTAGGCAACATAAGGGTTCTAAAGCGAGGTCATACATCTAAAACGGTTTAGTCCTATAATTATATCCTTTGGAAAACGGCGTTTTTTCCTTCGTTCTTCCCCTGTCCGGGGTTTTGTTATTTTTATATAAAAATTAATATCTCAAGTTCGGATAACGAATCGCATTAATATTTGGTAAGCGTCTCGGTAATAAAGTTATAGAATTACCAAAAAATTAAGAATTAAATATCTTAGCAAATTACAAAATGGCGGCCACGTTTATTTTCCAATTCGTTATGTCTCCGTATATATAAGTTTTATCAAAATTTATGTTTTTGCAAAATTATTAAGCCTTTCATTTAGAACAAAATTAATTTTATTTTTTTAAATCGGTTAACAAACAGCCGAGTTATGACAGAAAATTAATGTTGTAATTTTATGTTTATTTTTACGTTCTCCATTTTACGTTCAATTCGATTAAATATTAATTGCTTTTATTTATTGTTAATTCTAGTATTGTAAATTAGTATCAAATTAAGTAATAATTTTTTCACAATAATAGACCTAATAATTAAAAAAATAAAACAACTACCTGTAATAATCTTAAGTTAATTATTGTAGAACATTAAGTGTACGCCACTGAAAACGTATAGCTTTTTAAAATTCGCTCGTGTCGAATCTAAAGATTGTTCTCAGAAATGTGGTTTTTGGTCATTCGTTGCAGTTTTAGTTAAATTTTATATATATATATATATACTCAGTATCAGGAGTGGTGAATATAATATTCGACGCGATATAACAATTTTTTACGTGAAATTACAAGCAGTACGTGTAAGCAACATAGAAATGCAGCTGAAATGTGTTATTAAGCGTGTACTTCTTGTCGGTATGAAACAATTCTGAGACAATTCTTGTCGGTATCTTATACCGAGTGGACTAAAATTCTGTGTCTTTATTTACTAATTAGAAAATAGTTAATAAAGAAAGGTTTATCATGTCTGATTCACATCGAAAGAAGTGTTAAAAGTGTTGTCCCTCTGTTATTATACATCATTCGGCATTTAACCAATTAAATACAAATCTTTGTTTTTTAAATATAATTTCATCCTGATTTAATAAAATCAGGCCAAATATTTAAAAGCTTGAAACGGTTCAGGTCATTTGTATTTAAAGGAAATACAGTGTCTTTTTTGTTTCAAAAGAATGAAAAATTATAAGGCGTCAAATTACACGAATGCGGTAGCTATTCGGTTGTTCCTTTGGTGACTTAAACTTTAATAAAAAGTTTGATGGAGGTAATGTCTAATTTGAACCCTACACATACATTCACGCTAAATACATTACACTCCTTTTTGGGAAGTCGAGTAAAAAATATCATTCCGATCATTCGTAGCCTGTCGCACGAAGTAACAGTATTTACTAATTTCAACAACTACGGTCTAATCGTTTCAATTACTAATGAATGACGATTTTTGTGAATACGGTAATCGGTCAAAAAATGGGATAGGAGTTTTTTTTTACATTTCTCAACGTTTTATGACCCAGGGAACCCAAAAAAGTAACGGAGGATAATGTTCATACGTACGTATGAGCGTGTACTGACGCGTTTCAGTTTTAATAACTTGCGAATGGATAAAATGATTTTGATAAAGCCCGGTACTCAGAGACTCATGTATATTAGACGATTTTTTTGGTAACAGTTTGGGGCCAATATCTCCAGGGGATGAGATAGATAGTGTCTTTGGAGTCAATTTTCTCAAATTTTTAGTACATACCTGACTTTATATTCAGCTCAGTACATGCGTACGCGCTTATCTTACCGTTTAAAAAACGTTGCTCCCCAAATTCTCCCTCTTATCCCGGAAATCGACAAATCTATCTTTTCATTTATCGCGAATTTTTTGAACGAATTTTTTTCTTTTCATCTTCGTAAGGATAGTAATAGTGCAAGTGTTGTAAGCGACCAAAAAAATCTTTGGAAGCGATATTGTTGGTGGGAGAATCGATGAAATTTTAAAGATATCAAATTTTGGAGTATTTAAAAAAAATTTCATTATTCACCCACATCCCTAAAAAATAAACGTTAGATAACTTTAAGTCGTACATTTTTCAGTGGAATTATTTTATTTCTTCCATTTAACGCAGTAAATGAAAACAAATCAAAAAATGTTTCTGAGAGATGATTTTGGTGTGGGAAAGCAGAAAATGTAATAAAATACTGATTTTTTAAATTTTTTAAACTTTTTCTTCAATCATTATTTTTGCACTATATAAGAATAAGTAACCAGAATCAGGAAAGCATTAAAACAGCTTTACACCGGTCACAAGCCGCAACCGATAACTTCAGGTGCATTCTCAAGAACAACAAACAAAACGTACCAGGTTTACCTAGGAAACGTCAGAAGTGAAGCGGTTTCCTGTTTCCTTCGTTTTAGCTGAATACAGTACTGTAATTCTGCCTTGAAGTAAAATTCTGGTGATATTCAGCTCTACAAATGACATCTCTCCGTTATCACTATGATCGCGGATGTAGTACACATCATTACTCTCAGAAAAATTATTATTTGAATGTCGGTTCTTGTACCTCATTTGTTTTAAATGCGTTCAATTTCACAAGAAATACTGTAATAGATTATAAAAATATTTAAAAATCTAAAATATTCAGTAATTTAAATCGCAACTAAAAGTAATCAAATGCAATAAATACCACGACTGTAAAGGTTTTTTCTTGATTATAAAATTAATTTTCCTTTTTCAATATTTGTTTTATATAAATATGTATTCGGATATAACAAAAAATAGAAGAAGTATGTAAAAAATATTCAAAATTTATTTATTTATTCCACAATTTCTTTTCTGCTTACAGCTTTACAAAGGAAAAATGAAATTATTATTCATAAAGTTAACAAAGATTCATTCCAGCGTAATAGAATTTACATTTATTACTCAAAAGTGATACCGGCAAGAAGTTACGCGTTTTTTTATGAAATTTAGCAATTAATTAAATAATGTCGGGACTAATATATTATTTATAATAATAATTTATTTGTTAATTATTTAAAAAATAACTCTCTTGCTAGGAAGATTTTTGTGCTGTAAGTGCATTACATTATTTATATTTCTTAAGAAATATGCTCTTTTATAAGTATAAATAGCAAACATAGATATTTTTTTCTAATTAAAATCACTATTATTTAACTTGAGATTTTAAAAAATTCAGATTTACTATGAAAAAATAATATTTACAGTAAATAATAAATGTAAATTGTAAATTTCCATATTCCACGCACAAGCTTCAAGTTTATATGATGATTCAAGGAAAAAAAACACACAATTACACTGTAACAGGAACAGTTTAAAACTGATAAAAACAGACGATTAGTAATAGCAGCGTTAAAAGTGACGCTAAAGTAACTGCAGTTCAAGACGATTAGGTTCGATTTTAAGTTCCTCACCCGGTATTGCAATAATAAAAAGCTGCTTCAGAAGACCTTGTACTTTTCTCAAAAGTCTGTATAAGTGTATATTTATTTATACATCTATTCAAATATTAATCCTTTAAGGCCGATTTTTTTTTTTTTTTTAAATTCAGATTATGATAAAAGGGAAGTGTTTAATAAAAAAAAAAATTAAATGAAAATGTAAATATAAATAAAATAAATTTAATAAATAAATTCTTTATAGTAATAAATGCTTTAGTAAAAAGACGGTAGTTCTATAGCCAATGATAAAATAAAACGATTATTTATAAAATTGTATAGCTCATACGTTGACAGACGACCTTTGTTAAGAGGAATATTAGAGGTAATTCTTTTTTTATTTAATTTTTTTGGATGACTCATCTAGTAAAAACATCTCTCTGTCTGCGACTATACGAGGGTGGTATGAGGGAGGTAATGAACAAAACACAAGGTGGCTTCCTTCGCTCTGATTGGCTACCGTCGGACAGTAATGATCACGCGATGTAAACTTGCGTACATGTGTACATGTGTGCGTACGTTTGTGTATTGGTGTCGAGCAACAACCTTAATATCTCTATTTCTTATATAGACGTTCGATATAATTAAATTAAATCAAGATTTGTCGATCATTTTATATCTCTATTATTACATTTTATTTAAAATAATAATTAATCTCCCTTAATTTTAATAAACTTATTAAAAATATTACGATAAGGTTTATCCGTTTTGTAATTTACAAAAAAAAAGATTCTAATATTACATAACAGATAAAATCTTTCGGGAAATCGAGTAACAGGAGGCAAACAATTTATAATTTCAAAAGTTAAGGAATTAGGTGAATTCTTTTCCGGTTTACCAGAAAAATTACACTCGAGAAAAGGTTTCGAACAAAAGAAAATATTAAAATCGGTCCGGATAAACTTTACAAAAAAAAAACATTTTATTTACAAAAATCTTCGCCTTTTAATGGATCGTATACAGAACTTGACTCGCAAAGGAACGCAAAGAATTTCAGGACGCGTTCTAAAAGCGAAAAATAAACAAAAAAATTCATATAACTTAAATCTGGAAACTTTAAGTTTTCGAGTACACCTTACGAAAATCTAGATAAAATGGAGCCAACAGATTTTATGTTAATTGATAAATAATTAATTTTTTCCAAAATAATTGAATAAATTCGCTCCTACAACTGCATCTATAATAATATTTTAGAAAATAGCTGTAAAAAAAAACAAGAAAAAATTGGCGTAAAAACGTTATTTTAGTTTGACGTATTTTTTAAATTTCCATTAAAAAAATGTGTAAAGAATTAAATTCTGAGAAAATCTACGCAGTAACATCAACTGAACGTAAAAAAGAATTTAGGAAATTTTATTTTGATTTATTTAAACAAAACAGATCGAAACATGACAGAAAAACTCTGTGTTATATAATGAAATTATATTGAAACAAGAATTATTATCAATATTGCAAAATATTAAGAAACAAAGTCATATTTTATAAAAAATTCATAAACCGAAAGAAAAAATTAATTAACTTTTCAAACGCATATTATTTGTTTACGATATTGTAATACATCTTTAATACCGACAAATTTACAATAAAAAAAATGTTTAATGCGCTATTTTTCTGGCGTTTTTTGTTTAAATGAATAAAAGTCAAATTTTTCAAAACTTCTTTATTCGAAGTTGTTTATGCGTACACGGATTTCTCAGAATTATATTTTACACAAACTTTATTTCTAAATGTCAATTTAACGTCAAACCTAAAAACTTGTTCTTAAAAAAGAAATAAATATAACTAATTAAAAAAACACTACCGCCTTAAAAAACTGCTGACAAACTCGCTATTTAATATAGGAGAATTAAAGGGCGTGCGGTTGACATTATTACATATAGTATATTTGTTTTTTTTAGTGCGTAAAACTATTTTCCATTAAAAAAATATTCTAAAAACTTGATGTCATCGGTCGATATCATCGTGTAGCGTTTACGGGACAAAAATATTTGTCGGATATAAAAATTTAAATAGAAATTTTTTTAAGTTAGAATTTATATTTAAGAGTTTAAATACATCTTTCAATATCTATTTGAAGCGTTCATAAAAAATTTCATATTTTTACGAAAATATGTGACATCAAATAAAGTATTCAAATATTTCCTTAAATATGAACGGCATTTTCATCTGAAAAGGTTTATTTTTTGAAGTACGAAAAAGGAAACGAGTAAAAAAAAAAAATCGATATGTTTCATAGTACATAAAACCCGTATCAAAACATTACGTTTTATTTGTAAATATACGCATCGTACGTCGGGTAAGTAATACGTATAAGATTTTTATATAATTACAAAACGCACCCTTTGCTTATTAAACTAACATTTTACAAATATTAATTTTTTTATAAAAAAAAAAGTAACAATTATTTTTGTTTAAATTAATATAAATTTTAAATAGATAAATATTTATTTAAATTTTTAATACTGATCCTTTTAAAAGTCAATATTAATAAAAAATATTATTAAAAAATTATATTTCTTTCTTTATTAGTGTAAGCTCTTTAAATTTCTTTTATAAATTATCGTTATGCTTTTTAATCTTTAAATATTCCCGTTTTTAAAATAACATTCTAAATAAAATTAAAGCATTACTTTTATTGTTGTACGTGATTTACGCGTATTTGTAGTATATTGTATATTATATAATAAAGTTAATCGGGTCAAATTTTTACACGTAAGACATTGTATAGATCTTTAAGATTCAAAAAAAAAAACAAAAAAAAATTACAATTTTAAGATAGAAAAATTCCAACAGAGTATATATCATCCGTCTGTAATTTTTTACGGCGGACTGTTTATTTTTTTTTAATTTTATTGATCTCCAGACCGGATGAATCGATTAGCGGGAAATTTTGCACCGCTTCTGTATAGGGGCATTGAAGTCATTTAATTTTGGCTGCAATCTATCAGAAGGACAGACAGAAACCCTTTTTTACGTAGTTTTTACGACTTCATAGGTAAGTAAAATATTTTCTGATCTCATTCAAACCCCCGCAAACAAAAAACTCATTACTATTTTTTGTAGTTTCAAGACGCAAAGTTTCGCATACTTGTATTAAATAAACGATTTCAACTTTTAAATTAATATATATCAGTTTGGTTATTATTTTTGCTATTCCGTTTTACCGGTGCATAAATCGAGTAAATTAAAAATAATTTTTCTTGTTTTGGTTTTTCCCAAAGAAAGAGAAAATTATGAAATTTTTTCTATAAAAATAATTCCAAAATTATCGGTCGCAAAAGTTTATTGAACATTTAAACACAATGAATAATTTATTGAATAATTTTAACACAATGCCGTTAGGAGATATTAAACCTTTATAAAGTTATTCTTATGCGCGTAAATACTGTATCTTAATACTATTTCAAAAATCGATAATTTTTTAATTATATTTATAAAATATTTGGTAATTTATTTGGGGGAAAAACAAAATAAACAATGAGTTCTATTTTTAAACACTCCTATACATATCTACACAATTATATAAAGTAGAACCGCGTTTTTCTTTGTTCGAGCTTATTTTTTATAGAAAATTATTCACTATTTTCCTAATTAATATGTATTTTACATTTTGCAATGTTTATTCCGTAGAAATTTCTGTCATCATTAATTTTTAAAACAAACTGAGAATAAATTCTAATTTTTAGAAAATCCGAAGTATTATTTACATGTGGAAAGTACACTTTAAAAACGGTCAAGAAATATCAATTAGTTATTCAAATTTACTTTATTTTTTATTATACAGAGTGATGCAGGTTAAAAGTGAAATAATTTCTGTACCGATTCTAGAGCTTGAAGTAAGGGAAAAAGTTCATATAAAAATACGTCTTAATCGGTTTGTTGTAGAATTACGGTTAGCTAACGATTTCGCCTGGATTTCAATTCCCCCGGAGAAACGATAAAAAAAAATGAAATTTTTACGGCGTTATATAAGGGATAAACTTATCAGATAAAGGGGTTTCTTATGATTTTTATCTGAAAAATTGAATAAATTAAGCCCACGAATTGTGTCTCGTAGTTTTCACATCGAACGTAAAAAAAAAACATTCGGTGCGGAAAAATAAGTTTTTTTTTTTGAAGTACAAATCTGTTAAATGAATAATAAATGGGAAACTTTTTATTACACACCTTGTAGAGAATTTAATTCTGAGAAAACTGATGTAATAAAATCTGTGAAAAACAAAAAAAAAAACATCAACTTTTATTAATAAAAACGAAACTTACCAGAAAAATATTATGAAACTGTAAAAATTAAAAACAAGTATTTTTAAAATAAATTTAGATGTTTGAAAAATTAAAATACTTTTAATCTGCTGTACTTTTAAAAAACATACTCACTGTGGTTTACATTGTATTAATTTACAATAAATGTTGATATCGATGCACTTTTCCACGCGTTTCCTTACGTTTCCTGACGCTAACATAACGATTGATGAGAGCGCCCTCAATCGCGTTCCTTGATGACGGCAGCGGCATTGAAAATGCGAGCAATCAGTTAATTACGTGTTTCCACCTTTTGCTTGCATATCTCGCATTTAATCATCCCCAGAAACAATGTAAAAGAGTAAGGTCCGGTGATCTAGGTAGCGTCCACTTCATTTACCGGTAAATTTTTTATCTAAGAATCGTCTTGGTGTATCACGAACGCATTCCACCGATGAATTAAGACAATTCTTAGATGAAATATTTACCGGTAAACGGATTGAACGTAGCCGTGAATATGTTGTTGTTCCGTCAAGTCGATCGATTTCAGTTCGTTTTATCGATGAGAAATTTTCAAGAGCTTTATGTTTAAAACTTGTTTAAAAATTCCGGATAATTTCTCCTTTTTGTTTTAATATGAAAGGGCCTATTAACCGGTTGTCGATTGTGCCGCACTAAACGTTGTCCGAAAGCGGTCCCTGGAAATTTAATTCGACTACAGCATGCGGGTTTTCTTCAGAACACCGATAAGTATTCGGTATGTTGTTTACGCCATTAAGAGGAAAAGCAGCTTCGTCCGAAAATAGAATAAATGGAATTAAGCGGTAATAATTGTTAACCCGTTGACAAAATTGCAGTCGTCTGGTATTGTCACCGAGCCGGAAGGGTTGAACTTTTTGTACATAAGGAGTCGGTCCGTAATGCCGTAATGACTTCCATATACGATTTTGAGGAATATTACGTCGTGTAGAAATTCTTGGTGTGCTCGTAGTAGGATTAAGCTGTTAGCCGGTTTTAGCACCTGATGAATGTTTTCTGTTGCATCGCTGTTTATCGGTTGACGTTTAGATGAAACATGTGCTCTTGGAAGTGTTATTTTCACGAAGATTATTAAAAATTCCTCTAAAATATTTTACTAATCGTCCAGGATACCTACGTCAGTATTCTTCCGCTGAAGCTAGACCATTTCTATCGCAAAAAGCCATACACGAAAATCATATCGGCATATTCTGCGTGACTGAAGAGACGCCTTATTTTTTCAAAACAGAAAAATTCCAAACAGAATTTCACTTGTTTAAATTCAATTTCAATTGGAAAAATGTAGGTACAGTAAACATCACAATAAAGGAAAATAAAAAGAAGTACACTTACTACAAAGATAGAAATAAATTAGACACACACACTCACACACTGAGAGAGAGAGAGAGAGAGAGAGAGAGAGAGAGAGAGAGAGAGAGAGAGAGAGAGAGAGAGAGAGAGAGAGAAGAAATTATTTTTGTAAATACTACATAATATGATTTTCAAAAATAATTTAACGAAATCAAAATTTTGTCAAAAACAACTAAATCGCTAATAATTCATATATATATATATATATATATATATATATATATATATATATATATAACGTATGTAAGTACTATTCCAGTTTGTATTACTGGATTGGTAGTAATTCCAAAAAATGTTATTATGCGAAGGCTTTGTTATGTATATTATTTTAGAGTAGTCGGGTATTTGTTTTTAATAATTATTTTATCAGGACTTTGTTTTCTCCATAACTTTACCTAGCGTACACATTTCGTTTTTATCACGAGAACGAGGAAAATTCCTCGTTCTCGTAAAGATTTGCATGTGAATTTTTTTCATAAGTGGCAAAATGTGTTTTTTTTTTAATCGTTTTGTGGAATACCATTATTCAGTTTTACCTAATTTAAAGCACGTACATCCAACATAATTCATAACACTTGTATTTGGAAGGTATATCCAATATAACATAACACAAAGTATATCTACAAGCGAATCAATTATTTTATACGTATAATAAAATCAAAGTTTTTTTTCTTTAATAAATTCATCGTTAAGAAGCGCGCGCGTGTGTTATTTTAAATAATTCGGTGTAAAGTTAAAACCTAAAATATGATGAAAATAATAATATCTATATTTTATAATGTATTATGTTTTTATTTGATGCATTTTGATAGTTTGTTTAATTATAAATTTTTAAGTTTCTTTTTAATAAAAATCTTTCATTATCCACATCTAGTATTTATATTACTTTTACCGTAGTTTTATCTGTACTTTCTTGATGAATATTTATAAACATTTGAAATCATAGCCCATACATAGTTATACCTAAAATAAAACCCTAAAAAAAGTTACCCTAAAATACATAAGTATATTATGCAGTATATATAGTGTGTATATATATGTATATATATATATATATACTGCAGAAAAAAAATTATTAAAAAACACCCGCCTACTCTAATTGTACATATCTAACTAAAATAATTATGAAAAACAAAAATACGTAGTTAAGTTTTTTCATTCTTATCTCGTAGGCATTTTTTCGGAAATTATTCAGAGATGTTTAAAATTTAATATTACTTGTATATTTTATGATGTACTCGGGTGTCGGTTAGTCAAAGTGCAGGACATTAGTCACCTCCATATAGCCCACGCAGTCCCCTGACTATATCAGAAGTAGAAGTATATATTAATATTAAATTTCACATCGCTAACTAACTTGCCGTATCCAGAATAAACGCTTGTAAGAAAAAAGTTAACCCAAATAACTATTTTTTTTTTTTTTGTTTTTAAAAATTATTCTAGGTAGATGAGTACGACTAGAGTAGTCCGGTATTTGTTTTTTCATAACTTTACCTAGCGCACATTTATCGTTTTATCCGGAGAACGAGAAATTTATTGAAAAAAAATTATTAAAAAACAAAATGAGTTTTTTTTATCGTTTTCTGGAATACCGTCATTAAAATTTGAAAAATGAAATTTTTAAATTTTGTCCACGGGTACCCCTTCTACATAAGACGGTTCAAAATATTCTATGTTACTTCCAAATCAAAGACCTCTATTTTACTGTTTAGCCTCCGACTTATTACTTCAGAGGGTAAATGAGGATTATATGTATGAATGTAAATGAATTAAAAAATGCATAATTGACGCTAATGAATCGATTGGCAAAACATCAAATTTTTAATATGAAGCTATGTCTTTTACATAATCTTACGTATCACGATCAAAGCATGATGTCAAACGCATTCTGAGATACCGTCCTAAAATTATTTTTTACAATTTAAAAGTTTAATTTAATAGTTAAACATTGTTTTTATATATTTATATTTATTTATGTGATTTTTTTTCTTCATATAATAATGACTATAACTATATCGTAAAAAAAAAGGGTTTAAATACAGAGATAGAAGAACAATTGCTAACATGTACAGGAACCAAACAGCAACAGTAGCAATTGAAGAACATAAGAAAGAAGCCGTAATAAGAAAGGGAGTCCGACAAGGGTGTTCCCTGTCTCCGTTACTTTTTAATCTTTACATGGAACTAGCAGTTAATGATGTTAAAGAACAATTTAGATTCGGAGTAACAGTACAAGGTGAAAAGATAAAGATGCTACGATTTGCCGATGATATAGTAATTCTAGCCGAGAATAAAAAGGATTTAGAAGAAACAATGAACGGCATAGATGAAGTCCTACGCAAGACTATCGCGTGAAAATAAACAAGAACAAAACACAAGTAATGAAATGTAGTAGAAATAACAAAGATGGACCACTGAATGTGAAAATAGGAGGAGAAAAGATTACGGAGGTAGAAGAATTTTGTTATTTGGGAAGTAGAATTACTAAAGATGGCCGAAGCAGGAGCGATATAAAATGCCGAACAGCACAAGCTAAACGAGCCTTCAGTAAGAAATATAATTTGTTTACATCAAAAATTAATTTAAATGTCAGGAAAAGATTTTTGAAAGTGTATGTTTGGAGTGTCGCTTTATATGGAAGTGAAACTTGGACGATCGGAGTATCTGAGAATAAAAGGTTAGAAGCTTTTGAAATGCGGTGCTATAGGAGAATGTTAAAAATCAGATGGGTGGATAAAGTGACAAATGAGGAGGTATTGCGGCAAATAGATGAAGAAAGAAGCATTTGGAAAAATATAGTTAAAAGAAGAGACAGACTTATAGGCCACATACTAAGGCATCCTGGAATAGTCGCTTTAATTTTGGAAGGATAGGTAGAAGGGAAAAATTGTGTAGGCATGCCACGTTTGGAATATGTAAAACAGATTGTTAGGTATGTAGGATGTAGAGGGTATACTGAAATGAAACGACTAGCACTAGATAGGGAATCTTGGAGAGCTGCATCAAACCAGTCAAATGACTGAAACAAAAAAAAAAAAAAAAACTATATCGTCGGCACCGAAATGTACCGATCACTAATGGAGAATCCCGATTCGTTAATATCAATTTCTAGATTTAAATTTCTAATTTAACATTCGTGATATCAATTTTCATCATCAAAAAAATATTTCTACACAAGAGGTAATCAATGTTTGACAACTAATAACCCCATTCCGAGTCGCCACCTGCCAGGGCAACCAGCCCGGACGGCCTAGTTGCGGAGACGTGCCGCGGGCACGCCCTGCCGCTTGCATTATTGGTTTGCTTGGGATTTCTCCCGCCACCGTCCCATTCGTTCGCCTTAAAGCACAAGACCGAATGTCTGTGCCGCAAACGACTACTGAGCCTCGAGACAATTTAGCGACCGGTGTCCTTAATAGCTCCTAGAGCTTATCTAACAGCGTGAGCGGACTAAGCGCTGTACCATCGGCTTACGTGTCCCAACAGCTCGCTTGTCATATATTTACTAAAATGGGTAGGCGCACCCCGTGAACTACTAAAAGTATATATGACATCCGTAAATTAAAATTTACTTTGTCAAGATAGCAATTCGCTGCCACGCCTAGGTCGCTGAATGCCAGCAAGTATCTGTCCACCATATTAAAGCGCTTGGAGCCCTAATTGGCTGGTGGTCAGCCATATATCTAAAGGTTGGCTTCCCACAGCAGTGCGTTTCCCTTAAGTAAACTACCGATGTCGGTTGAACGAAGCAACCGCATCAAGGAACTCCCACTTTGACTGGATCTTCCCGCAGACGCACAGTTGTCAGCTGCCAGGCGGAACCGAAACAGATACTGGTTCAAATAGCAGCTTGTATTATATTAAAACTTATTTTTTTATATGCAAGTAACTGTGTACCTACAGTACGTTACAACGTACTGTACATTTTCCGTAATTGTATATCTACTTTCGAACTCTCCTCCATCACTATCGTCACATTTTATAATACCAATTAAATTTAATTATCGCAATCGATTTTTGTTTTATTGTGTTATACGTTAAATTATAAAATATTTGTGTCATATATGACACCGTAATATGATTTTATAAAAAAAATATCAGATTACAATAAAGTACTTGATAAGGTCTTATCGTAGAAATTAACTTTAGGCGCAAGCATAAACATCTACATAAATAGATGCACAGCGTTCTTAAATGTGTGTTTATAGTATATATAAATAATTATACTGTATGTATAATACAGTAGACCCTGTGTGTAATAAAACCTACAAACATAAGATCGTAAAATAAATGAACCGTAAAAAAAATATTTTTCTTTTTATTCAAACGAATACCCTTTTTTCTCTCTCTTTTGTGAGCATGTTCGTTTGTTGTACGTGCTGCTTCTTAAATTTTCAAACTGTAAGAGGAATTGTCAATACTTCGTTACTGTTATCCTCGACCAAAATTTAATAAAGTTTAAAAGGTAAAAAGCTTGTAAAAACTATTTTTAATAATTTATTATGTTTTTAGATATTCTCCTATATTGAATCGGGTCTTATCGCTTGTTTAAAATTGTAATACGATATTTTTTGTAATATTTTGCTTTTTTAAACACTTTTAATAAAAATCAAATTTCTTAACATATTTTTCGCATTCAGGATGCTTTTTACATAAATTATCTCAGAATTAAATTCTCTACAAACATTTTTGCACAATTTGATTTATTTAGCCAACCGGACTGGTCTAGTGGTAATACCGTCGCAAATCAGCTGATTTTCGAAATCGAAGGTTCTGAGATTCAAATCCTAGCAAACGTTGTTTGATTTTATACGAATTTGAATACTAGATCGGTGGATACCGGTGTACTTTGGTAATCGGGGTTTAATTACCCGCACATCTCAGGAACGGTCGGTCTTAGTCTATACAAGACTACAATCCATTTACATATCTTACATTCATCCTCATCTCATTGGGACGTAGGGGAGTTCCTTATTGTGTACTAGTTGAACAGATTGCAACTTATACATTAGGAAATAAAAAAAATTATTTATTTAATGTAAAATTCAACGAAGTAATTGCACGTCAGAACCAAAATCTTTTGTGTTTTTCAATAATATTTTCAAAATTTACTACCGATAAACGATTCTGGGATCTATTTTAATGAATTTGTCATGTCCGTAAAACAATATGAAACCGTCAAATTTACAAAGAATTTTAGTACGGGTTCATTACATCCTTCGGCAGAAATCATGGTCAAATTTTTTCACAGGCTGTCTCGAAAAGGAAGCGACGACGTGAAATTTTTCCTGAAATACTTTTCTTGGTGAGACCGGTCTATAACGATTTAATAAAAAAAATTGATTTCTACTTTACATCGGATCTTAATGCTTTAAGAGGTACCCATGCCCATAAAAACATTTCGTCATTTTTGTTAACAGGCATAAATTATCAGATCGCATAAGTTTTGCGATCTACTTTAACAATTTCAGCCTTTTATCAGCTCTTTACGAACTTGTTCCAACAAATAAGGTGTCATTTTGTTCACATCCTGACCCCGTAGGGTAAGACAGCCGCCTTGTGACGATCTCGGTCGCCACATCACCACCACCTCCGTACCTAGCCCTCATGGGATTTACGGAGGTCATCTTTCAGACACTCTATACCTGACTGCATATTTCAGTTATCTGTATGGCCTCTGGCAGGATGCCACCGATGTAAATTCCTCGATAGACCTTTCCTTCGGTATTAAGAACCGATCGATACTATTTTGTCTCTATATCTGGTAATTCACTCTTATTCGAATTCCTAATCCTCCACGAACTTTATCCCATCTACAACTAACCGTCCCCGTGGACGTACGTGCCCCGCGCTTCTCCGCTACCGAAAAAATGTAGTTATTAACTCACCAAACCTAAAAAAAATACTGATAAATAGAAATTATGAAATGAGATTTTTTACTAAACGCTGATCTGATACCCCAAAAATCAAGCTGTTCGAAACATCGTAATTTAGACCTACCGTACATAACTCTCATTCTAAAAAAATAACTGCTGTTTTGAACCGACCCGGGATTTAGCCCGCGAGGACCCCACCACGGGTCCATTTAGTTCACAACTTTCTCTTTTTCTGTTTAGCCTGCGGAACCACCGTAAGGTATTATTTCATAGGATCAATGAGGATGATATGTATGAACGTAAATGAGGTGTAGTCTTTTACAGTTTCAGGTGAACCTCTTCCTGAGATATGCGGTTAATTAAAATCCAACCGCCAAAGAACACCGGTATCCACGACTATTATTCAAATCCGTACAAAAGTAACTGCCTTTACTAGGATTTGAACCTCGGTACTTTCGACTTCCCGCTTTGCTTACAATAACAAAATGATATTTGATAAAACACGACATTAAATAACACTTTATTTAAAAGACAATTATTAAAATATGAAAAAATGACCGCCGTTTTGAATATCTTGTAAATTATTTACGTTGTAGATTTTTAATACGTCAAGATCAAACGATACTTTTAATGTAATTATAAACCGAGAGAAAATTCTCCATTTAAAGTTCTTCACAACTTTTCTTGTTTACGAGATCTTGCTTAAAATGGAAATTCTATATAAGGAGAACGTGTAAAGTCGTGGTAGTAGGTTTCAGCGTTTGAAATGTTTTTGATTTTAAGCTTCCCGTTTGAATTCCTTAAACCGACAATTTTTTTTTGTATTTTTTCTTTTATTCTATAAATGCAGATAAAAATACTAGAATAAAAATCGTTTTGTCTACTTATTAATTAATATTTATCATCGTTTATTCTTCGATATATTTAATATTTTATTTATCATTATCTTTAGTATCAAGCGATGATGTTTGTGTAACAATTGAAATGACTTCTAGCGTTAAAATAAAAGAATTAATGTAAATAATTTTCTAACTTACCGAGATTAACAATTATTTACAAGATTCCAACAATATGATAGTACTACGGTACTTGATACTAAATAAAATAATCCATTATTTTACGGTTACCCATGCTGTGCACAACCGGATAACTATTAATTTTCCAGCTGTTGTTAATTAAAAACAAAATATAAAAACTACTACAAAGAGTCGTCGATTAAAAACAAAAAAATCATAAACCGAAATAACTTTTACAACTGTCATAATTTTTAATGATAATGATAAAAATTAATTACTTTTTTCGGTGAAGAATAAGCGAGGGGGAGAATGGAATACTCATTTTTTAATGTATATACTAAAATGGTAATTTCAACACCGATCACGGTTTTCAACTTGAAATAATCCATTTCAATCAGATACGAAAGTCGGCAATAAAATAAGATTAGGTTTTTATTTAAACTAAATGTCTGTTTTTTCAAGTTTAATACAATTCTTTCTGTTCTTATCTTATTAATGCACAATAGATTATCTTAAGCAAATCTATAAAAGTTGTACGCGGTAATACAAACGCACTTTATCGATTTATCGATAAGGCACATTGATCTTAGTATTTCTTCTTTTTTCTCGTTTCTCTACGTCCAAGATAAACTTCGAGCGATCGACTCGTTTTCAACCCTTGACCGTCACCGGGATTAGCCGTACAATCAACGTCATTAATCTCAGAGAAAGCACCTTCGATAAATAAATATAATTTGTATCAGATGCGTTACAGCCGTTAGAAAGACCGGGTCTATTCGATTCGTCGTCATGCAGTGGCTTTACAGTCGCGCCGTTCAAATGTTCAAAAAATTTGTCGCACGACTTACTATACGGTCCGTAAAAGTTTCAGATCGTCTAGGAACTGAATCCAAACGACCAAACAATGCGCCATCGATTCTTTGAACCGGCGTTCGGAAAGATAGACGAGGATAATCACTTTGCTAACAAACTACGAGGTGTGTTCAAAAAGTAACGAGAATTTTGAAATTTCACCGGTTGTATTAATCTGATTCTCGGGATTTTTTCGTTGTTGTATCGGTAACATGTCTGAAAAGTATCTGTACATTTTTAGCCGTATTGGATATTTATTCTGTTATCAGCTGCCAAAAGGATAACACGTGTTTTGGTACGAACGGCGATTTTGTATTTGTATAAATAACGGATCACAGAATTTGTATTAAATTTTGCTATAAGAAGGAATAAAGTGTAGCAATGTTTTAAAAATGTTAAATATTGCTTTTGGTGAGTCTGCTACGAGTAAAGCAAGGGTTTTCGAGTGGTAAAAGCGTTTCCAAGAAGGTCGTAAAGACGTTGAAGATGACGAGCGTCCCGGACGCCCCGGCGCATCAACAACCGATGAAAAAGTGAAAGGAATGATTATAAATGATCGCCGAATCGCAATCAGAGAAGTCGCTGATAATGTTGGGATATCATTTGACTCGTGCCACGAAATTTTTTTGGATGTTTTGGGTATAAAACGTGTGACGGCAAAATTTTTTCGAAAATTGTTGAATTTCGAACAAAAACAGCGGCGAATGGAAGTTGCTCAGGAGTCGCTAAAAGAAGTCAAAAACGATGCAGAACTACTGAAACGTGTCATAACAGGTGATAAAACACGGGTTTACGGATATGATGTCGAAACTAAGGCTCAATCGACCCACCAGCGGAGGCATTCTATATCACCAAGACCGAAAAAAGCTCGACAAGTACGGTCGAACGTGAAGATTATGTTTTCCGTGTTCTTTGATTTTGACGACACGGTGAATCATAAGTTCTGGTCACAAGGTCAGACGATCAATAAGGAGTATTGGACTCCTTATATTGGACGATTGGAAACGTCCGGATTTGTGGCGAAACAATTCACGGCTTTTGCACCACGATAACTGGCCTGCTCACACTTCATTACTTGTTCGTCAATTTTTAGCCAAAAACAACATTAATGATACCCCGTTCAACATATTCGCCAAACATGGCTCCGTGTGACTTTTTTCTATTCCCAAAAATAAAGAAAACCTTAAAAGACCGTCGTTTTACTAGCGCATGCGAGGTTAAAAGCGAATAGCTGAAAGAAGTAAACGCTATTCCGAAGTTCGAGTTCCAGAAGCGTTTCAGGGATTGGAAAAACCACTGGCATAAGTGTACGATATCTAACGGGGACTACTTTGAAGAGGATAACATTAATGTAGACTAATAAGTAAAATTATTTCCAAAAAACAAAACTTCCCGTTACATTTTGAACGCACCTCGTACGTCGGTCGAACGCGTTTCTACGTTAGCCAATTTATTAGTAAACAGAAATTTCGTTTTCGGACACACGAGAATCCTACAGAGCTGCACCAGCGCCCGCTACACGACCGCAACAAGGCTACCGTGCGATTTCCTGTGTCATCGTACGGCACAGTAGACCCTTACTTTTTTTGAAAACGAGGACGGCCTCACGATTACAGTCGCATCAGATCGATATGTCGCCGTACTGAAACGGTAATCTCAAAGATGTGATCTTAAAAAAAAAAAATGTTCTGCATGTATTTATAAACGGCATGTTTCTTTTTCCGTTCACACGGTATAAATAAATTTGTTTAATATCATTTTATCATAAGAATAGTTAATTTTTCTAAGTTTCCCTTCTCCTTGAATCATTTTGCGTAACACTATATCCGTTCGGAAGAATGTGTATTTTTTACATATATACATACATATCTTTTGCCGCATGCCTAAAAATCTCATTTTTGAGCCTAAAATAATTGATCCGTAACAATTTATTATACAGTTTATAAATGATTTATAAACAATCGTATAATTTAAGGTTTTTGTACTAAGAAACTAATAACGCGAAAAAGAACATTTAAAATCCATAACAAAAAAAAAATAAAGAGCAGTTAAAAATTTCAAAAACTTTCCCGACAGTGTTCCTTATGTTTAAAAACATTAAAAATCGAAAAAATGCAATAAATTTTAACTATTAATAAATTTTTATAAAGTAAACTGTATTTAATTTTAAATAATCAAATATTACGAACTCATCAAACAATATTTAATGCCATCAAATTAATAATTTTATTAAATAAAATCGTTATCGATAATAATAAAAATTATATTTTTCTTGGTTTGGCTGTTCGGGTACAGGAAGCAAATTTGACAAACAAAAAGTAATCAAAGTTTTCAATAAAAAATTTGGGATCGATCTGACCCGATCAAATAAGTTTTATCTTAAACATTATATAGCGTTAAAAGTAAAATTGAGAAAACAAATCAAAATTCTTAGTACAAAATTTTGAATCCAGGTTGATCCGTTATACCAAATTACATTTTTATCATTAAAATTATTCGTAGTTCGAGTATAATTGCTAAAAAAATATGATAATTTCAGTAACAAACAATTTGGGTCCCATGTCACCCACTTACTTGACAACTACCTCATAAAAATATTTTTAATAACAGCCTCAACTTGAAAACAGAAAAATACCACAAATTATAAAAAAAAACTACTTATAAAATGTAGTCTCATGGAAACTGATTAAAATAGTTCTCAATTCCTTTAAATTAATAATAGCTAAAGTTGGATTTTCAATCTTGAGAATTAAAGTTTTAAAAAAAATGATTATTATGTACGGATCCCATTCATCCCTCTTACTTTTTTGAGGCTTACAAGTTTGTTGGTCCGATTTCATGCGATGTTATTCTATTCGACAAGGCTAAAAAAATGTATAGTTCACTAAAAAATAAAAATACGGTTAACTTGAAGCTTCCTTGTTCAACGGAATAAAATTTTAACTGATTTTCGACATTTGAGACAGAAATTGTTTACAAATAATGTCGATCACCCATCCTTAATCCGATCGGCTTCGGAAAACTATAAAATATTTAAGCACCTTTTCTGTTCCCCCTACATCCAGGAGCCGGACATCCAATTAAGTATACTCGGCTCGGGGACGTGTCCTTCCGGATCTTTTAATTACCTGCCTCTAATCTCCGACGGAAGAAACCAGGCTCGGCTATGCCGTTCCCAGCCACCCCTCGCGCCGTAGACCGGGTCTCTTTCTTTCCTTTGCCAGTCTCAAACCGACGGCACAGAAGCCGAAGCCGCCTAAGCGTATCCGGGAACCCACACCGCCGGCCGGGTCTAGGTCTTTTCATTAATCCACACCTAACGGACCCCAGGAGTCCCCCGCTTCTCACGGGAACCCACACACCAGGGTATATGAGCCCTCAGGAACGGATCTGTCCCCCCTGCCCTGCTATAAACTAAAACCCTCAGTATTCCGGTCGTCTTGCATCATCTTCTTTTATTCTGAAGACTTCTCTTGCAAATATTGCAAAATTATGCCGGTTCCCGGACTTAGCCAAGAGCCACTCCGAGAGCTACTCCGGTCGGGTACGCGTCAATCCTACATTTATTCGATGTTCCCCCCATCGCTGCACACGAAAACAGTGTGTTCGGCATCGTCAACCGCATCGCAATAACAGCAGACGGGTGACTCTCTCCTGCCAAACCTAGGCAGGTATTGTTCAAACGCACCATTTAACGACACGAATTGCGTTGTGCGTTAATCTAATTCGCCCTGAGAACGATCTAGCCAAGCATCAGGTCCGGGATAATTCTTCTGGTCCATGCGGCCACTGCCGAACCCGTCCATGCCACCTTCCGTTGTTCCCGTATTATAGAATTGGCCTCGTCTTTGGCTACACCGGACGCCCTTAGTTTTCCTCCTTTGATGTGCAATTGAATCGGGGGCACCGAAGAAAGCACGCACAGCGCATCGTACGATAAAGTTCATTACCCCGAAACTACGCCCGTTAGCGACTTCCTATGAGTGCCAGTTAATTTGCCTCTGTTGCGCTTGACATTAACCGCAATGGCCCGTACCTGGGCGGCGTAAAACAGAGACGGTGTTATCACCGAGGTGATAAGTGGCCTCTTTGACGCACGTAGAATTCCTTGTCCCGCAAAGAGACCTCGCAAGGCACGGATTGTTGTTTCCACTCTGTCGCAGATCACGGCCACATGATTGGAGTATTTGAGGTGTTTATCCAGTAACGCCTCTAGATATTTAGCTCTTTCCACCACGACAATTACCTCTCCTCTCAGGCGCAGATTTAATCTTCTGAGTAAGTACTTTCATCACATTAAAGCAAAATTCTTCATGATCCCTACACAAAAAAAAATTAAAATGGCGAAAACTTCCCCTCCTCCCTTTTTAGTTAAAGTCGAGCAGAAAAGTGCATCGTTGCGCAGGGTTCTCTTTTTGAACATTTTTTTGTAAAAGTATGATTTATGTACACTTTTATAATATAAATACAGCATTTAATTTAATTTACTTTTTTATTTTTTCATTTTATTTATGAAATGTTACATGTAGCGACTGTGTTTAATCTTTATCAGTTCGGTTTTTAAGTTGTTCACCAGATATGTAACATTATTATATAGTAGATTTCAGTAAAATATTAGAAAGAAACCAAAACAGTTGGAAAACTGATGATTAATAAAATTAAAAAAATTATATGCATATATATTTATATTTGCAATATTTTTTTTTTAATGCATTCTAAAAACAAAGAATTAAAAAAATAACGATGTATTCAAATATTTAATTTTGACGGAAGGTTTTTATTAGTTAACATCCCTGTTACAATAACACTGAAAATACAACGTTAATAATGGTTCTGATAAAAGTTAATAGAGAGAAGCTCTTACCGTGTTACACATTTGTTTATTTTTGCTGTTAACTAATACAAGATATTACACACACATACACACACACACACACACACACACACACACACACTCGTGTGGAATACAAACTTATCTCTGGAAACGCTTTTTCCTGGTGTTAGGCTAGCGAAAGGTTTCGCCCAAATTTCTGCTCCAAAGGTAAAATAATGTTAAACTAAATTCTAAGGATAAAATTATATAGCAAAATTTGTGGTTTTATACGCCTTCTTACATGAAAAATTGAAGAAAAAAACAAGCGGTTTCCAAAACTGTATTTCTTCATTCCCGATATTTCTTCATTCTTTCTCTTTGTTTTCGCTCGTTTTTAAAACAATATTTCTAAATTTATTTCTGTTTAAGATTATTTCTTCTGTGACATTTAGTTTTCTCATACCCTTTAAACCTTTATTAAACCAGGTGTTTTTACTTTTTTGATAACAGAAAAAATTAAAATTCTTTTAGTCGGTCTGTTTTCTTCCGTTCTGAAAAGATATTGAAAAAACAACGGTTTTCTTTTCTTTATAAAGTTTGGAAGTCTGTCATTAAATTTATAAAACTTTCCATTTTTTCTAATCCTCCGGTTATTTAACTGGCCCTAGTATTTTCCTTTCTTTCTTCTCTAGATCTTCAATTTCGTGCGCTTATATCATTCAATATAAATACTCCGGCGCTTACAAAAACATTCAGGTCTAATAACCGTATTAACTTTTTTCATTTTTTTATTAAAGAAATACGCCTGTTGGCTACGCCAGATAAGACTACTGAAATACTGTGTTGAATTCGTGTATACGCACACGAGTTTGCGCGCATACACACACAGAGGACAGGGTTGGATCTGGAATATACACTTTATTTTACCTTTTAGTTGATGTAGGAAGGAAAATGTCCGATAAGTCTTTGAAAATTTCTTACTTTGAACTAAACTCAGGTTGTATTGAAAATTCTTTAAAAATACAGAATATTCCAAGACAGTACAAATTTTATTACTTTTTCTTTTTATTAACGTAAGCTAATTACAAATACTTCTCATCGTAAAGGTTTTTTTTGAATATAATTATTTATTTTAATTCTGACTATCGTTTAAAATAGTCATTCGACTGAAATTTTTTTGTACGTTATTTTTAGCGCACTTTCAACACAAGTTGACAATAGCTTTACGATTTATCGATTTTGACGATTTATCAAAAACATTTACCTTCAAACATCAACTAGAAGCTAAGATAAAATGTGTATTCCAGACTCTTATCTGAGTTGTGTATGTATGTATGTATATATATATATATATAAATGAGATTTATTATATACGAGTATAGTAAATATGATTTAAAATTTATTAATAAATAATACAGGTGAACATAGTAGTGTCTGATTACAAACTCTCTAGATATGTACGAAAATAGAAGCTGTCTTATTTGTTTGTGGCCTGAATATAATACATAAACTACGAGTATTTTCTAAACAGGATTAAATTTGTCGATTCAGAGTCACTTATACCTACAGCAATGAGAAAAATCTTTTATTATTTACGAGGAAACTTTAAAGTCGCATAAAAATAAATTATTGCGGTATTAGTTTTTGAAACGAGAAAGAAAGTTAACACAGAGAGAGTTTGATAAACCGGGGAAGTATAGATGTAAAAAAATAAAAAAGAGTGTTCGGAGGGAGCAACTAGAAGGGGATATTATTTTACGTAAATAAATTTTAACGAGTGGTTGTAGATTTTTTATAATCTGTAAAGTACTTTTTTCTTAGTGAACATAAATTTAGCGTTTTCTTGTCTTTATTAATGAATGGTTTTAAGTAAACAAAGAAGCTCTGCAAATATTCATCTTTCATTATAACCTCATTTCTTCCTTTCGATTCTTATTCTTATCCTTGGTATTGTTGCAGCTTCTCTTAATATAATTAAATACGGTTTTAAAACATTAAATAAAGTATCGTACAAAGTAAAACAAACGTGATTTAGACCTCCGACAATTTAATTTTTCCTTTTATTTCGTAGAAAAATTCTCAGCCTGACACAGTGATGACGCAAGTATGACGACCGAGTACGATATTTGTTAATTATGATAGTTTAGACGGGGGTGCTGTTAAGTTTTACAAGTCGCTTGTTTGTGACGATCGAATAAGGCAAACAAGCTTTGACATTTTGTGATGTTCCAGCTCTTATAAAGTATATTGTTTTAAACCGTTCAAACCCTGATGGACGTAAAATCTGACAGATTCTACTTCCTTTTCGAGGATAAAAAAATCGGCTGCTCAATTTAAACGTGGTCGACATTCATTCCAGAAGACGAACGATCGGGACGCTCAAGAAGTGTTACTACTGACGAAATCATCACAAAATGTACAATGTCATAATAAAAAATCACCGACTGAAAGATTCGATGCAAACTTGTTGACTTCGCAAGCATCTCGATCGGCCGTGTCCGCTACATTTTACACGATTTTTTGGTTATGGAAAAACTTTTCGCTCGATGGTGCGGTTAAAAGTCGATCAAAAACGCATTCCACTGAACACTTATCAAGGATGTTTAGGCTTCGTTAAACGCGATTCCGATGTTTCATAACGGTGGATTCATCGTGGCGGAGCGGTAGCGTTTCGACTTTTCAACCGGAGGTCCCGGGTTCGAATTCCGGTTAGGTATGGTATTTTTTATGCGCTACAAAATTCCATTTCCACATCGTATCCCACGCACAATATTTAAGCGTATATGGCGATATCAAAAAGCGCCCCGAAAAAGTTATATGCCAGAGGTAAGTAATTCAGATGACGGATGGATGGGAGCAGGGGTAACTGCGACAAAGAAAGCGAAAACGGTTCTACCTACAGGGAAATCCACGGGTACTATTTTGAGATTCTAATAGCGTGCTGTTCATAAACTACGTGAGAAAAGGAGGGCTATCACTAGGGAGAATTACCTTCACAAACGGACCGACTGAAGGACATCGAGGCTAAACGTTCACATCTATCCGAAAAGAAAATGATATTTCCCACGATAATCCGCTTGCACACATATTGCTGGTCGTCGCTCCAGAACGCCACGACCTGTCGTATTCATCGAATTTGACTCCTAGGGATTAAATTGCGTTTCCCAAAGTCGAAAGAACGGATAACTGGACGAAGATTCATTCAACTTATGAGGTCGTAGGTGAAACGACCGCTAAGAGATGGACGAATCACAATATACCGACAGTATTAAAACTTTGGAAAGCGGTCGGTCTAAATATGTCACCGAATATATCGGTCGATGAAAAATGAAAATAAAAAATTCTGAAAAGTTTTTTTTTTGTAGGGGCAAGAACGTTCCCGACGACGAAAAACGTATACTTTACATTAAAACGGTGCTAAATAATTTTATTTATTATAAAAAGAAATAATTACGCAAAAATTTACGATTTTTGTTAAACAGCCTATTCTTTTTTTATTTTTGTTAATATTTACATTTTTGAAACCGAAGCAGATCAGACCGCTCTACTGATTTATCCCTGTTAGTTCTTGCATCTCTTATGAAAGATTACACCGACAAACAAAATGTACGGCTAGAATTTATTTTAAATCGGTTTGAGATACAGAATGTATCCGTAAATATTTAAATCCGATCGATCTGAATTTCCTAAAAAAGAAAATGTTGGGAGTTTTCTTTTATATTATTTTACTTGTGCGAGCGAAAAAAGTTTTCATATTACTTACATATTCAAAATAGGTTTTATCAGAATATTTCAAAACGTTAAAAATACAATAATACACATTTGTGACACATTTGATAACGTTAATAATTTAACATACGGATTCAATCCCCTTAAGAGCTGTAGGAAAACGTTTATTCAGTGTCGCAAGATGCGAACCGCAACAATGATATTTACTCGCTAAAAATACTTATATTATAAATCTGGGATTGCTAATAAAAGATAACAGATTATACCTAATCCAAGGAAAAAATCGAATAGACTATTTATTTCTAACAAATTTAAGTCGACGACAATATTTTTTTACGGGGAGATCTCATAAGAAATCGAACCTTTTGCCCGGATGAAATTAATTTTTTTATTTACAGAAGTCCTATCGAAGTAAAATACTGCAGTAGTTATTTATATTAAATTTTAAATAAATAAGTTTACAACCTACGAGTCGACAATAAAAAAATAACCGAATCGCATGTAGGTACGACTATAAAAATATTACACGCATTTAATAACGTAACGTTTAAATAAAGTTAGCGGGTGATAAAGTACATGCGATCGATCTAAGTCTTTAAGGAAATACGTACGATCGATCGTTTTTACCAAGTACGAATGCTAATTAGCATATTCCAGCTATTAAGCTTCGAGGTCTTTTTATTCCTGATCTTACATGTCTTACTAAATTTTTATTTAATACGGATATACAATCGTTATTTACATATATTTGTAATTATCGGAAATGAACATTACATCGCAAAACGGATGTAAAAATATTATAAATATGTAATATATTTATTAGGAAAGCCAGAGGCTGAAAAATCATTTCGCGTAATCATATACGGTAAGTATCGTTTACGGTGACATCAAATATAATGACAAATCGGATACATTGACCAAAAACTTGTCTGTCGGTTAGTTTGCTTTGCTGTTAATGCATAAATACAGTATGTACATCGTTTATAAAATGACATCGGTTGTAGTGACATATCGGTTATTATGAGTTATTTTTCCTACTGCGATGCAACATTCTATAGTTTATAATGACGGACAGAAGTGACACATCAGTAACGTAGTACAGTATATCTACATTACAGAAATATTTTGACGGTTCCTTTTTTCTTACGCATGTACTGTTAACTTCTTCGTGTACCATATTATTGTAAACCGAGGCAGTCACATTCAGTCGTTATTAATCTTTTGCTGTGAGCGTATCCTATCGTGCAGGTACTCTATTTTATTTTACGTATCCTGTGTAATTAATGATTTAATTATTACTTCGTGAAAAACATTCACGAGAGAGGAAAAGGTACACATTTTCAGGAGGTTAGAGAACGGTGAAACTAATAAGAACATCGCCCAAGAATTAGACGTAGGTTATTCGACAATATCGGTGATATAGAAGAACCGTGAAAAAATTAGGAAATATTTTGAAACATTCCGTGAAATAAAAAAAAAAAATACGTCCCAGTCAACATAATGATGTAGACCAAGCACTTTTAAAATGATTTAAATACCAGAAGACTACCAGAAGACATATGCCTATTAGCGGCTCTATATTGAAAGCTAAGGCGATTTGCCTGAAGAATTCGGAAATTAAATTATTATTATTACTGTACTATAATGCCCGTGTAGATGGCATATTAAAGTAGTACCACTGAGCTACCGAAACATCGGTTATGATGACCTAAAATCGTCGATCCCTTGGAGGTCACTACAAACGATATTTACTATTTTATAGATATAACACTTTCCGGAAGTCGACAGTCGAACTAACAGCGCTAAACTCTCTCTATACGATTACATTTTTCATCGTTATTTTTTATGTCGATTTAATACTTAAATCATTATATTTATAAATACATAGTATAAAATAATAATAACAAAACAATATAATAATAAAATATTTCTATATTAATATTTTCTGTATTTTAATTATAACTAAATTTAATTTACCCGAATAAAAGAAGATAAAATCTACTGGTCGTAATAAAATTTACGTCATATTATTTGTAAAATAATAAAACGCGCGCAAACACAGAAAACAATAGAGTGATAAAATTTTGCAAAGTAATAAAAATCATTAAAATAAGTTATCCACCTTCCTGACGTAATACCAAATAAAATATTTTATCCGATCCGCAGTCAAAAATAAACTGTTCGAAAATAGCATTCTACGAGGAAAAATTTATAAAACCTTTTCCTGATATGTTACATTCAATCGATTAACACCTATAATTTACTAATAAAAGTTTTCTAATTTCTTTCTTTTTTTCAATTATTTAATTAAAACTTGTTTCCACTTTACAAACGAACGAATCCACCCTTGTATAAAGTCGCGATCGGCCGACTATGCGTTTCAGACATCGCTAAATACGAGGTATATACTAAAACTAAATTTCGTTTCTAAATATCACCGCTACAGAGAGCGACGGTAGCGATTGTACGCGTGCGGTACTAAGCGATCTGATATGTTAGAAAGAGATCGACGTCATTCTTATTCTGTACGATTTTAGCGTGCGTTTATAATTTTAATGAAAACCAAGACACTCTCGTCTCGAATTTCCGGTGCCTGTAATCCGTTTATTGAATGCGAGGAACATTAAATCTGGTTATAAACGAGTACGGGTTAATAACCGCAACGAGTTAATTTTTGCACGTTTAATGAAGGAAGCGATAACGTGCACGAAGATGGACGATGCGGCCGACCGTCTTTCATTCACAGTCGTACCTCTTTCTGTACATTTCTGGAAATTTCACGTTTGCTTCTACACGACGATGCGTCAGAGAAATTCAATCGTCCGTCGAAGCTAGACGCCTATGGAGTTTTCGGAAAATCAAAAAATCAAAAATTAGAACGGTCGGGCAGCCGACGAACGTACGACTATATAGGCCGAAGAATGATATTCGGAACGGTTCGTTCATCCTCGCAGTATAGCCGGGACCTTGCACCGTGCGACTATTATGTACCTCGTCTCTGCTTCATTATCTTTAAACCTTCTTGCTGGCCGACGGTTCCACGGCGAGGATGAGATCAAACGAGTCGTTGCTACGTGATCGCGTCGCTGGCGGCATCATTTTATAACGAAGGGACACGAAGTTCCCGCTATGATAAGCGCTTCAATAGCGGCGGTAATTATGAAGAAAAATGTATTAAAATAAACACTTTTACGTATGTTTTTTTTACCTTTTTATAATAGCTCTACGGAATTTATTTTCTGGATAACCTTTCGTAATAATGATTATGGCGATGGACATTTTTATGAAAATGTTTCTGTAGTTTAAGTATATTTGAGAATAAATATCTCATCAGACCTTTATATTAATATTTGTTATTGTTTTAATCAGATACGTTGAAAATTAACAGAAAACGGTAGAGGCTGATAAAAGTGATGGATGACAAAGTTATCTGGAAATACTTTCTACATTCTGAGGTAGTATGAAAAGAACCGAATAATAAAACAAAAGTAATTTTTTTTTGCTATAGAAAAGATTATTTTATATACAAATTACGTAAACAGTTAAATCTACATTCTGATTATGAAATGGCGCTTCACTTCCGTTATTGTAATTTTAACAAATAGGAGGAAAATTTAAACAGAATAGAACCTCGGAGAACAGGAAAGAACCTGGAATTTATTCGTAAATGAGAGAAGTCGGTAGCGTATAGGCAGTCTTGATTTGCTTATATTAGGGTGGAGTGGACGGATAAAGTAGATGAGCTTCACAATTGAAGTCACCCGCTCTCTTTCTCTTTCTCTCTCATTTTAAATTAATTTCGACACCGCTACAAATAAGATTACGCTTAATCTAACACCGTCAGAGCACACCACCCAAAATCTCTCCGTACCTTTATCATCATCTATTGCTTCGCCTCAAAAGCTCAGGAGCACTCCTAACACAGATCTCTCTCTCTCTCTCTCTCTCGTTTCTAGCCGCATCCTAATAATTTAAAACAGTAGATCGCATTTAATTGTGTAGGAATATATTAAACCCTTTATTATTTAAAATCTTCAATTCCACTGCGCCAGACAGTAAAAAAATTAACAGTAGCTGGTTTTTATTAATTTTAATAAACATATATATTAATATTCAGGTCTTAATCTTTCTAATTTGTTTTAAGTTTTATTCTTACTTGCTTGTTGGCGATGATAAATGAAATTATGTAATTAAAACAACTCCTACTTCGTTTGCGTGAACTGAATTAATTTGATTAACTAAAATTAATTAAACGATACAATGACACCGAGTAATTGCCTTACCTTAAAATAAATTAAAAGAGACAAAATTCCTCTTCAAGTTTTCAATTTAAAAAAAAAAAAAACCCTTACACCCACCATTAAATATTATTTTCTGAAATTATTTTATATATATAACTGCGAGAGCTTGCGGACCTGTCCGTTTACTTGCAACAGCATCACGCGACAACGTACCGGCAGATTGCTTTCGAATTTTCAGGACACATTCTTGTTATTTCAGGAAAGGTTGTAAACCACACGAACCTTGCCCGCTTAGAGTTTAAGATATTAAAGATAATCATCATTAAAGAAACAAAAAATAATCCTTTTATTTCATTATATTTCTGTCACCATGACGAGATATATATAATGAAGTAAATTTTTTTTTTTTTCTTTAAAGAATATCTGTAAACATACGATAACCGGATAACAAACGGGTCAGGGGTCCACCCCCTTGCTAGATTCTCTCTCTCTCTCTCTGTTTATATATATATATATATATATATACACAGATTAATTATTAGATTATAGATACAAATTATTATTGAAAAAAATATAAAATAACAAATAAAGGGAAAATGAAGCGATACAGGGCATTTATCCATATGAATTTTTTTGTCTATTTTGATGTATTGAAACAGTTCCTTAAGTTAGACCAACATTTCTCTCTCCCTCTTTCTCTCTCTCGCTCTATATATATATATATATATATATATATATATATATATATATATATATATATATATATATATATATATATATATATATATATATATATATATATATATATATATATATATAATGTATGTGTATGTAGATATATGATCAGTTCACCAAATAAAATCGATTCCTGAACGAGGAAAACATGGAATGAAATTTTTGTAGTGTATGAAAAATGCGTAGCCTGACAACCGCAATTCAAAACCATCATATTCCCAATGAAATCCTAAGACGCCCCCATATTACCGATCTTTTGTATATTACCGTGTTCTTTAACATCATTAATTGCTACTTCTATGTAAAGATTAAAAAGTAACGGGAATAGGGAACTTCCTTATCGAACTCCCTGTTTTGTTACGGTTTCTTTCTTATGTTCTTCGATTACTACTGTTGCAGTTTAGTTCCTGTAAGTTTTGTTTCCTGTGGCGATTGTTCTTCTATTTATATACTTGAACCCTGAAATTTTAAAATCCTGAACATTTTATTCCGGTCCACGTTATCAAATGCCTTTTCTAAGTCTATAAATGCTATGTAAATCTATCATAAACGGATAGATAAGTCCTAATATTATACGTTTCAATCTGTTCAACTGCACAACAAACAACTTCCCCTCCCTCGGACCAATGAAATGAGAACGATATGTATGACATGTAAATGCGGTGTATTCTAGTCAGACTCAAGTCGACTATTCTTGAAACCACCAAAGTACACCGATATTCGTTGTCTAGTATTAAAAATCGTATAAAGCAACTAACTTTTACTACGATTCGAACCTCAGAACCTTCAACTTAGAAATTCAGCCGTTAAAAAGCTGATTTGGAATGAAGAGTTAACCGCTAGACCAGTCCGGTAGGAGAAGTCCTAATATCGATAAAAAAATTGTAATTAAAAATAAATAGCAATACCTGCCAGAAATTTTAAATTCAATTAAATCCATAAAATTAAGGAATTATTTCTTTCGATTGCGGCAGCTGATTATTGTCAATAATTAATTGTAAAAGTCGTGGTATATGGACAACTTAATAAAGAGATAAAAGATTAAAAGTTAATAAAATAATGTTAAATTTGTTTCACAATAAATATAAATATTCAATAACAATAAATTAATTTTTAAAAACAACTTAGAAAATGGACAAAAAGACCTTTTTCGATTTATTTTTGACTTAACACAGGAAATTATTCCCCTGTGAAATGAGCAAAAATATAATCCTTAAATATTTGGGTTTTTTTTTTATTCTCTTAATATTCCTTTTAGTTTCCAGATCCCAACGTGGAGATAAATTATATATTATTTATTTGTATCTTATCTCATTAAGAGACAAAAGGGAATCTGGGAATCTGTTAAAATTTTTATTTCTTTTCTGTTTATAATTTATCATTAATTTCTGGTTTACATAAAAAATAAATATACTTAAAGAATTTTTTAATCTCTTCTCACTGATGTCGCCTTGTGATACAATAAAACAGTCTACTCTCCTTGATTTTCAGCTTGTAAGTAGAAATAAACAGAAAATAAAACAAAAATTTAAGAGTAGAATAACTCTCCAGAAAAAAAATAACGTTAAGATTCGCCGATAAGATCTTTTTTTTGAAGAAAACGAAGATAAGTTAGATTAAATATCGAACATATATTTATCGTTCGGGATAAAACTTCAGTTCTAATAAAACAAAGATAATGTAACGCGAAAGAACGTAGAATAATAGGGAAGTAAATATAACATATTACGATAGGGAAACACAGTTTACTAGAAGCGGAAGAAATTTATTATTTAGGTAGTAAAATTACAAAAGGATAGACGCACACCAAAAGAGGCGATACAGACAAGAATACAGAAAATAATTCTGCTAGTATAAAATACAGAAAAAAGAGTTACAAAGAAATTCGTGAAAATACTTGTGTGGAATGTAACACTATAATCATTATAATGAAGTACAGACTAAATAGGAAAAACAGAAAAGAAAAGAACATACCGCTTCAAAATGGGATGTTAAAATTTAAGATAGGTAGATAAAGTTGAAACGAAGAGGTTTTAAAACGAATAGCAAAGGGAAAAGTTTTTAAACAGAATCTTGAACGAACGAATGAACGAACTGCGCTGATGGATCCACGACTAATTAATTTTCTTACGTATGACGTGTAGAAGAAGACAAAGTCGAAGTTATAGAACAGTCCAAAAAATAATAAATTACTTAATACTTGTCTTACGAGCAGAGTCTTTACTGTTCAGCCGATTATTTTAAAACTTAAATCCATTTTATTCCCACGAAATATTAAACGCATTTAACTTTTCTTGCTAAAACAGGTTTATTTTTGCTGCAGTAGTATAGCTATAACGAAAAGTACAGCGATCAGCTAAAATTTTGGATAAGGCTTCTTTACACCGAAAAAAAAGTATAAAAATTTTGCAAGGTACGTGTATTGGCCTGTACTCCGTGTATTAGGCCTGACTAATATCTCTCAGTCTGATTTAAGGGTGGGGGGGGGGGATATTTATTATTTCTAAACTGATTTTTTCTCAAATTTCGAAAAATGTTGAAATTTTGTTGTCTTTCTCTCTCTCTTTCCAATTATATATATATAAAATCAGCTTTGACGTGATTTTTTACGTTATCGGGTAAGTAACATTTTTTTTTATTAACTATAATTTTTTAGCCATTCAAATAACATTGCACCAAGTCAGTCCAACTTATTGGAATAAATAATTATTTGAATAAATAACTTTTGAGTTAAAAATCAAGAGAACAGAATGGAACCTGTACATATATATATATATATAGTTTTTGGCAAAAATCCAGCTGCATGTAATATTAATGTAGACGACAAGGGAAGTTCTTTAAAAAATACGGGTTTTTATAGCATCCGACTTACGAATTTTAAAAATGTTTAGTTTTTTATAATTTCTGAAACTTTATATTTCAAGTTACGGCTTTATTAAAAACGCTATACGAGACAACTTTCGAGTAAAGGACCGCAATTTTTTTAACCAAAAATATTTTGATTATTTTTAAATTATACAGCATAATTTTTATTTTTATTTAAAAATGTCATTTATCAAGAGGTTCAAAAAGGTCTGAAAGTTTTTTTACTGAATACTTTCATCTTTTTCGCAACTGTACTATAAATTTTCCATAATTAAGTCATTAATACCGGCCGATTCAAAAAAGACTTCGCAACTTTAAAAGCGTATAAATATTTATTTATATAACTTACAGATTCGGTTGAGATCTTAATTCATAGCAAAACACACACACACGTATAAGTTTTGAGTTATAGTTTATTAGTATCGAATTTGGCCACAATCGCTGTCACCAGTGTTGTTAAAACTGGATACATTTAACTGTGCAGAATGTGCTATCCGAGTGTTTTGATGTCACGATTAGCAATCGGCCACTGCAGTTCAACATAAAGAGTGAGGTAGTATTCGGCATACAATTAATTATGCTAGTAAGCGTACAATTTACTCTCGGTACCAAACCTTCGTCGAGACAGGTCGTTCTGTTACACATACGAAATCACCACGACTCCGATCGTCCTGATGCTGCTGTGAAATAACTCGGAGAAAACTTGGCGGGAGCCAAAAAAATCAACTCGACGTGCGTCATCTGAGACCGGCATTTCACAAACCATTGTTTGACGCGTAATTACCTAACGAAGCGTAAAAACCGACTACGGTTCAACACATTACAGATGACGATAAAGTGGCTCGGCTGCAGTTTTGTATAGAAATGATGGATAGAATCGCAGACAAGATAGATTTTTAGACGATATAATTTTTAGTGATCAGTACATCTTTTCATCGGTGACAAAGTGAACACCCGTGACTGCCGAATATGAGATAGCGAAGACCTTCGTGAAACTTTGTGCAGATTCGTGATAACCCAAGGATCAATATTTTTTGTACCCTAAGCAAACAAAGACTGTACGGCCCGTTCTACTTCCAGAAGGTGATCGTAAATGGATCGTTAATCTAGAAATGCTTCAAAAATTTCTAATTCTCAGATAAACGACGATGACCAAGATGGGCGCCATTACTATCAGCAAGACGGGGCACCACAACACTACCGCCTACAAGTCGAGATTTTCTTCATGCTCGATTCCCAGATCCATGAATCGCTCCCCAGATTTGACCTCCCGCTAAATTTTTTCGTGCGGGGTTTCATTAAAGATCGGGTTTATTTACCGCCTTTTTTCTGCTGATCTTGTTGAACTGACTTGCCGGTTACAGTCCGAAATGAAATCGACTTCACGCGGGATGTATGTCGCATTACGAATGGAAGCCGTATCGAACCAAAGTGAATGTCGGGTGACAAACTTGATGTGTTTTTCTATGAAATGAGACCTCAACCGAATCTGGTTGCCATCTAAATAATACTTTAATTTGTGAAGTCCTTTTTTGAATCACCCGGTATTTAAAAACCCTACGATATATTTAAAAAAAACATCTCTGAAAAACAAAGCGAGGAAGTTATTGTAACCTTTGTCAGCTTTTTTGCAATCGGGCAAATAAAAACTATAATACCGATTATTTTTATATAAGTAAAAAATTTCATTCTTGATTGAACTGCTATTATTTTGAAAACGAACAATAAATATTAAAATTATTACATCTAGAAAACCGTTAAATTCAGTGAAAATTATAAGAAAAACTTTTAGATTTAATTTTGTACTTTAACAATGTACGTTTAACATGAAGGGTAAAAATTCTAGTCGGGATTAAAATGTAGAGCAGTTATGGGAAAAAATTACTTTTTTTTTAGTATTATTACAAAGGATATAACACGTTAAATAACATTAGGCCACTAACCGATGTATTCAACTTCAAACTTATTCGAAAGATGAATGTATATAAAGCTTCCTTATTGGTTCTACAATAAAAAAATGTTATTATTTTGCGATCTAAATATTTAACATCCGAATAGTTTTCTTGTTTAAATTTTACAGCAATTTAACAGGAAATGTATCGGATCCTCCAGTTGGTAATTCTTTTTTCATCTTAAATAAAACCTTAATATCTCGTGAAATATAAAAATCCGAATGAAGGACTTTTGTTTTTAAATGATAAATTTGTTTTTGTTTGTGCGTGTGTTTTTAAAAAAGCGGGAAAAATTAAAACTACAAAAATATAAATATGTAAACCGACTAGAATGAATAAAATAATTTAAATACAATCTCCGTACAAAATTATTACGTGGAATATTGATTTGATAAAACAAATAGGCTTCTAATAAAAAAAAAGACTAAGTAAAGACTGAGCGAAATAATTAAAAATCAAATCAGTTAAATTGTAGTTAGTTGTAACGGGCAGGTGGACTTAGATATTTGTGGAGGGGTTTTATGCTGCTGTAACGTACATTGAATTGTACATATCACCAGTAGTAAACTTGATTAATATATGGAGGAGTTGAAAAAATAATAAAAAAATTATTTTGAATGATTGGTCGTTCGTTGGTCGCTGTTTATTCGTCTCTTAAAATTCGTTGTTTATTGGTCTTTGTCCGAAGCTAATATGGATTTTATAATGGAATTAGCCGATAAATCAATTCATAATGAAAAATGAAGAGGACGCAGTATGAGTACGGATCAAGAAGTTCGTTTGAACTTCGCCGGTAAGAGTCCGCAAAATTGGACGGCACGGCGAAGTCAGTTCTAAACATGGCCTAACCTAAAGGTTAAATGAAAATGGGAATAAAAATGTTAAAAATAAGCGTGAAAACATTATATTTCAATTCAATTAGATCTTTAATAAAGAATACTTTCAAAAAATACCTCGAATTTTGTTAGACTTTTTTCTTCCATTTCATGAACCGCGGGACTCGAATATGTCACTTTTCCTCAAAAAGGTGGGTTAAAAATCGCTCCGCTAGGTAGCAGTATTTAACGGCACCTTTGATTTTAAGAATGATCTCGTACAAAAACTCGATAATGTATTTGAAATAATAAAATTTAAAAGAAAAATATACTACACCTTGTTTTATTTTTTTTATTTCACATTACGTCATTAAAAAAAAAAGTATTAGCTTACAACAATTATAGCTGCTAACAAAAAAACACAAACAGTAGGAACGTGTTGCAAGTGTGGCAACAAAGATTTGTTACATAAATCAGAAATAAATTCGATTTATTCTACAATTAGAACTATTTTAACTAATTGATGGAGAAATAAAAATAAAGTTCATTTAATAATAATTAAAAAGTGTGTCCGCAGATACGACAAAAATCTAGGGTTACACTTACAATACTAATTTTAAAAGGAAAAATATGGTATTAAATGAATGAAATGACTATCGACAAAAAAATTGACCAAGAAATTCAAAAATCTATATTTATTTGTTCTAGAAAGGGCATTAATTTTATTAATAAATTCATAGATAATAATCAGCGATTTATGAAAAAAAGTAAAAGAATAATCTAACAAAACGCAGTGATATCCAAAAAAAATTACAATGAAATTGTAAGTCTCGCAGATATAATTTCTTCCGCTTAAAAAACAAAAATTTCTGTAATATAAATAAAATTCTTTTTAACAAAACAATGCTGATATCAAAAAAGGTAAGGCACTACTTTTCTACCGTCAAAATCTGTTATTAATTTAGAATTTTGTTTAAAAAAAAATACATGTTAAATAAATATAATAGACAATAGATATACAATAATAGATAATAAACTACGTTTAAGCGTTCCATATAATAAGAAAAAAATAGAAAAATTTTTTATTAAGGTATAATTTCAAGAATTGTATCATTTCTGTAAATGTGTATTACGTATACATAAAAAACGGGCCGGTAAGAATTTTTAACAATTTTTTCTATTTATTGCTGATTATATGGAACGCTTAAACATTGTTTATTATCTATTATTGCATATTTAATGTCTATTACAAATATTTAACGTGTATCTTTTTTTAAACAAAATTCTAAATTAATAACATATTTTGATAATAGAAATGTAGTGTCTTACCTTTGTTGATAACAGTATCGTTTTGTTAAAAACAGTTTTATTTATATTACAGAAATTTTTGTTTTTTGAGCGGAAGAAATGATACCTTCGAGACTTTTACCGTACGGATTACAATTTCATTGTATTTTATGGATATATATATATATATATATCACACGTTTAAAAATAGAGGTATAGTTAGCACAAGTGAATGTATGTCATAATATTCATGTAAGTTACTACTAGATTGATGTTCCAAAAACATCGAAATCCTCTGAATGTGTGTGTGTGTGTGTGAGCGCTTGTAGTTATTTCCCAGGAGTGAAGTAGCATGCTACAATGAGAGTTACACGAGTGTAGTGTACTTGAATGTAATATTACGTCGGCGACAACAAGATCCGACCTAACCTCACCTTACCGTACCGCCATTTGTCATATATAACCAACGCGTATTCGGATTCACCACGACGACCGGTTCATTCTAAACAGTACAGTTACATTTTACAACGGTACCGCTGTATTTTTACATCTGTATACAAATATTGTATACACACAAGAATATGAAGGACACAATGTTGGCGATTACTAGCGAAAGAAAGGGAGGGAAAATGAACGAACGTGTGATTTATAATATACTGTACTAGGTTTTATTAAGATTTACTATCGTGGCGCATAATGAATAACAGAGGTTGCTTTGTTTACTGACGAAGTTAGCTGTTATTTCTTTTCTCTCTTTACTCTCTCACACTCTCTCTCTCTTGCACAATCTTCTTTCTCTTTTCCTTTGTTACTTATAAATGTGGATATTGTATAAATCAATTAACTAAAATGATTAATATATTAATCTAAAGCGAAAATTACGGTTTTTGTAATTAAAATAGCTTTGAAATATATTATATTAAGATCGATTAAACTTTATACACCGGCGACTACAAAACCTGTTTTAATAATTTTACAAACTTTAATAATTTTACATATTTTTGAGATAATATTAACTCGTCTATTGTGGTATAATTAATCTTTTTTTGAAGTCATCAGTCATTCTTTTTGAGGTTATTCTTTGTTCTTTTCTATTCTACGCCGATCTTTTAACTACAACATAATTACATCATCCTATTTTGTCGGTTATCTGCGTTTATAAATTCCAGTCTTTGTCTTCCTTAGCGGATTCTACCTTCTATATACTCCATTATTGCCAAATTATCTAATCGTAGATATTGTCACGTGTTCACGGCTCGATCATGATATTGAGAGATTGACAATTGAAAATGTTTACGTAATTACAATTTATTAGATAAAGAACATAAGTAAAGCAAAACAAATCAATAATAATGACAATAATAAATAAACTATTAACGATCGTAGTAATCACAACCGTAACAAAAATAATAATAATAATAACAGTGATTACATACAAAACAGAATTAAAGTAATTGTCAGGATTTATTCGCAGATAGATAAATAATAAAAACCAGAATTCAGATAATATAAGAATAATATAGTTTTGTACCGTACCATTAGTCTTGTATTAACTACAATAGTACAATAGATAGGACAAGTATAAAGTGCTTTTACTGCAAATACTTTTGCTGTTTACAAATGAAACCGTCCCAACAATTTATGAATGAAATTTAGTGCATTATCTCTTTCACTTATAGTCTTACGGTAACTCACCGAACCGTAAATAATATATTATTTATATAACAATTAATAAATATATTTAATTATTAATATTATTTAATAATAATATATTATTTGTTTTATAAAATCAATATATTTAAATTAAAAAAAAGTTAAAAAATATATATGTATATGAAGTCTGATTCGAACCGATGTGCCTTCCCCTTGTAAGATCCAAATATTTCACGAATTAAAATATCATTTAGCTATAACTCTGGAACCGATGAATATAAGTACCGTATGTGATATATCGTTGAAAAGCTGTCGATGAGGGGTTATTACTGCAGTTAAGAAAAAGTCCAAAATCCAAATTTTTCTTGATTTTGGGTTTTTTTGATACTGTTGGTGCAGTCGATTGAAATCAAAAGGCGAGGTGCACAACCAGATGTTACAACAGTCTTAAATCCAAAATTTCAACATCCTAAGGCTAATCGTTTTTGAACTACGCAAGATAAATACGTACATACAGACGCCACTCCGAAACTAGTCAAAATGGATTCAGGGATGGACAAAATTGATATTTCCATTGAAACCTAAAACCCGAGATTTTTTCGCGATCACATTACTTCCTTTACTTCGTACAAAGAAGTAAAAATTGATGGCACTCCCGTACAATTAAAGTGAAAAGGTACTAAAATTTCAGTACATCAAATTACTTTAATCGATAAATCAATACGTATTAAAATTACGTTTACATATCGTTTAAAGTAAAAGAAAAAGTTGTAATTTATTTATTTATTATTTCTATTTAAGATATGTAAATTACATTCGATAAACTTCCCCGTATGAAAAAATCCATTTTAAAGAAATCTAAAAGTTGAGAAAATAAGTTGTAATATTTAAAAGAAAAGATAACGGTTCAGAGGAACGATGTTAAGTAAAGATGAAATATTCTTACCGGTTTCAAAAATATTTTGTTAATTTTTGACTATTTTTACTTTCCCGGGTATAGCTCTATTGCTGCAATAGGAGCGCAACTCTAAAGGAGGAAATATAGCGATCCCCACAAATTTTGGGTGTCGGATTTTTTGCAAATTTATTATTGTTATTCATACGGTAACTATTAACCGTATAATGTTTTCCATTTAGAACTGTTGTAACATCTACTTGTACATGTCCCCTTTCGATTGCAATCGACTGAACCAAAAGCGTCTAAAAAAAACCCCAAATAAAAAAAAATCTAAATTCTGGACTTTTTCTGAACTACAGTAACAAGCCCTCATCGAGAGCTTTTCATCGATGTATAATAAGCGGTACTTATTTTCATCGGTTCCAGAGTTATAGCCAAATGATATTTTAATTCGTGAAATATTTGGATCTTACAAGGGGAAGGCACATCGGTTCGAATCAGACTTCATCTCCTTTTTTTATTTTAACTTTTTTTTCTAATATAAATCACTGAAATATAGAAATACTGGAATGGGCACCGCCTACGTCCAACGCGAGCGGAAAACGAACGTGATACAGATAGATTTAGAGGTATAGTTTTCATTGTCGCACAGTGCAGCGCATGCGCATTGTACCTAACATACCGTCCCTTCAGAAAGTTATTCCATAAAACTTAATTGTAGTTAATATTAAGTGATAAAATCTCATAATTCTATTTAATTAATAGAAAAATTTCAACGCTTATGAATATTAAATAAACGTCGAGTTAATCATTGTATCATATAAATTTTTTTATAAAAACTTTCTACAATAACTTGTGATTTGTGATGAGAGAGATCGTCACAAACGTTTTGAACGAACTGTAGACAAAGAGAGGTATACCTCTAAATCAGCTATCTTTGTAGGCACGGATTTCTAACGCTAGTGCCCGTTCCAATATTTCTATATTTCAACGAAATAAATATATTCATTTATTAATAATTATTAACCTCTGATATAAACATTTTTTTTACGTTAAATAATAATTCAATAACATAAAAAAGAAAATATGAAAAACTATGAGAAGTTATTAATGAAATAAAATTTTAATGTAATTTAATAGGCGTACAAGAAAGTCATCTGTAGTTCATATCAGGTTGTTTACTAACTATCTCCGCGGCGGAGGGGTAGCGTTTCAGACTATCAACTGGAGGTCCCGGGTTCGAATTCTGATGAGCAA
Source organism: Lycorma delicatula (assembly GCF_047948215.1). Lineage (NCBI taxonomy): Eukaryota > Metazoa > Arthropoda > Insecta > Hemiptera > Fulgoridae > Lycorma > Lycorma delicatula. The sequence goes on from NC_134462.1 coordinate 142,533,891, forward strand.
CGGCATTTTTCATACGCTAAACAATTTCATACCCCACGTACAAGCTTCAAGCTTACGTGGCGATATAAAAAAAAGTCTAAACACAAAACTTAAAAAAAAAATTGGCGCTAATTTAATATTAAAAACGAAAACATTTTTTATTAACTTTATAAGAAAAAAGTAAAGGAATAAAATCGAATTACAAACGAGTTACGATGATATAAAATATTAAAATTACGTTGAATAAAATGAGATAAAGGAAGAAACAAGAAATAATAATTCAATTTCTAGATAATTTAATAGAAAAAGAATCAGATTACGTTAAATTTACCCTCAAGTGTTTTATTTCTTGTAACTCTAATAAATTTGAGTTTCAGCATAACTTCGCTCAGGCAAATATATATTTACAGAGAGTTTACTTGAATCGAAGGAGAGTTAAAAATATACTATACATGTTTACAACGATATTATAAAAAATTACTTTAATGTACTTCTGCGGTGAAGTGCAACCGTAGTTCATATAAAGATATTAAGTAAGAAAAGGGGTAGTTTAGACAGATAATGGAAGGCACGATGTATACACGATACCATCATCTTGGGATTTAAAAGGTCTTTTGAAATATAAATAAACTTTCTGAATCCTAAAGGGACAACGTGAAGTAAAATATAGAAAGAAAAAACCAGACTCGACATCTATTATTCCTGTTACTAACAGTAGTATTGAACTGTGAAATTTCAAATTTTAATAATGTACTGTATCATAGTTAAACCGTAAAACTGTATATATGTAATCGACTGCCTATAAAAATAATTAATCAGAACGGTAAACGTCACATTATTGAAAACTAGATGATGAATCTAGCACAAGGAACAGCTATTATAAATTCATGAATAACCGCAAATGTGGTTAGAAAAGCTCGGTCGTAATATTATTTTTTGTACTGCTGTATTATGTCGTTTGAATTACACGGCTGAAACTTTATCATAATGAAACAGATTTTCATTACGATATAGGTGTTCAACCGATGGAAAGCCTACTCTTTTCCACCCTCACCGACCAGAAGCGGGTATTGTTTAGTGTATCAGCTGTTTTTTTTTTTTTTTAAATTTGAATTTATTCCGATTTAGTAGTTAGCGAGCAGAAGTTAATTTGAAAGTTCACCGATAGGTAACTAAGCTTCTGTATTATTCGGTTTATCCTTTCGCTAATTATGTCGGATTCTGGGGAAGAAATATCTTTAACGCTGATCGATATAAAAGAACTTAGGTCTAATAATCTGTTTTTTTTAAAAAAAAAGATACTAGGCAAATAATTTATTTTACGATTGATTTTCAGTAATGCAAATATTTTTATATTTTCTCAGACGTAGAAAAAATACAGTATGCAACTCTCTATAATGGCTATTAACGCACTCTTGCGAAGTTTACGACGTTCTCCCAAGGCTCGTGTCATACTCGCACTCGTACATTAACGGCTGTTTTTAAAGGATCGTTGCACAATTTATTACTTTTCGTAATAACATTTTGTTACAGGTAACGATGTTATACTTGTTTAAATTTCAACTTTTAAAACGTAGCCACGAATCGAGTTTATTTTACCTTTGTTTTATTTTACATTTTTATAGGCCTACAAGACAATTACACATATAAAAGAAAATTCACCTCTTAGACACGCAAGTTAAGAAACGTGTAACTTAAAATCAATAAATCAATAAAAAAAAGAAAGGAACAGCGTAAAAATGACTCCTATCATCAGCTTAAGATATTCTGAAATGAGAATCTGTTTTATTTAAAAATTTCTTGAAAATCTGAACAAAAATATTTTGAGATTTTCAGGTAATACTATCGCATTGTAACAGGACCGGGGTAACGGATTTCATCCGATTAAAAAGAAAGAAACAGAACATAGCAGTGAAAAGATGAATCCTGAAGGAACCAAAAAAAACCTTTTCTTAGAGCAAAGAGTTCATTTAACAATTTTTTCTCTGTAATACAGACGATGGCACCACCGAAAGCTGTTGTTCGACCGGTAGGATTACCGGACCGGAATTCTTATTTATAGAAAAACGTAAGGGCACGGACAGTGAAAATTATTACGCTTGAGCAATTAAAAAGACAAGTCGGGTGGTATTGGTTCTGCAGGCCGAGGGATATACGACTAAATACTGCCAAGGACCAGCGGTCAGAGTCACTAGTTTTCTGAGGCCGTGTTCAGCGCAGTCGTGATAACAGCGATATCAGTAAGGTGTGGTTACGTAGAGTAAAGAATACGTTTCGATTATACCAGTTGTTACGTTCCACTTTTGTCGGGTGCTGCTACCTAGCGAGGGCTAGGGCTGTCCGGCAAGCTATGGTCGCACGATGTCCAACGTCATAATACCGCAAGGAGCGGTCATTATGATGTAGCGACTTCTATTCATTTGGCGCCCGAATCTGACCCAGAGCGGTCGTGTTGTACATTCAGTCCGGATGGGCGCGCATACTAATGTTATTTTTATTTGTATACTTATATGTTATTAAGTTCAATTATACGTGTTACGTTTTATGTTAGATGTTCGATTACATGTTAAGACTACAAGAAATTAAATAATTCAATAAGCGACAAGGCGTTGTTGCAATTCATCACCTATGCATCTACAGTTCATACTCGCTCTAAAACCTACCACAAAGGTTTTATGATCCTCTACATCGCAAGGAATCTAACACACCAGTGTAGACAAAGAACGAACAAAAGGAGTTTTTCTGAGAGTTATTGGTAAACGTAGTGAAAGTGACAGTATTATATTCATTCGTAAAATGTAGGGCAGTTCTTTTATAAATAGTAAAAGTAATATTTGCAGAGATTGAATTGTATGAACTTCAGACTTTTCTAGTGTTATCTTGTTAATGAAATATTAGGTTCTTTCGGTCATAATAACGTTTTTAATAAATTAGAAATTTTTGCCCTGAGGTAGGTAATCCCCAGGTCCGGAACACAACATCTACGTTCCACGTCCAGGGCGGTAACAGCCGTACTTATGTACAATACATATAGCTGGCTAACGGGGCTCCGAGTAAATTCCTCGGATATGCTTTTCTTTTGACCTGTTTCCACCTTCAGGTCCCCTCATGGATTGGATTTTTCGGCTACCTGCAGGATATGAACAATTTGTTGATTAGGATGTGGACATATACCAAACTTAGAGCTGGCGATGTGGCGGCCACGGTCAAAGTTATTTGCAGGTGCAACGGAGACCTTTCGTCGTCCACATGCCCCCCGCGATGGCAAGCATGTAGTTAAGGTGCCCATGTTCGGAGCATGGGAGCCCTGATAGCTTCGGTGTGTAGGGGCCTGGAGTCAGTGCAGAGACTGAGCATCCGCTCTCTGCCAGAACATATGCCGGTTCCACCGGAGTACCGGAACGGACCTCCAGGGTTGGTAGCCCTGGAGTTGGGGTGTACCCCGGCGGCTAGCCTTACTACAGAAGGGATTATTTGTTCATGGAAACTGAACAACTAAACGTGGCAGAGGGTTCACGCAAACACCCTCGTTTAGAACCGGCCGTTTCGCCTGAAGCAAAAAGGAGAAAAAGTGCGGAAACTAAAAGGATTGAGATTGAGGCTAGAAAAAGCTTACAAAAAGCTTTTTTTAAAAGTAGTAATGTACCGAAACCCAAATATTTGGTCATTACAAAGGAGGATGGATATTTCTCGAGGGTGAGTCCTTTTCTCATCGCTCGGGAGATAACCAAATGCGCTGGTGGACCTGTAAAAGAAATAAGGAAGACCTTCATGGGACTTCATGTTGAGACTGTAAATGAAGTCCAGTCTCAAAAGATTTTGGGGCTTAAAAAGATTGGAGAACTGGCTGTACATGTCGATCCCCACAGTACGCTCAACACCTCAAGAGGTGTGGTCGTCTGTCGGGATCTTCTAAATTGCACTGAGCAAGAAATTGTTGAAGAGTTGTCATCACAGGGAGTAATTGAATGTCGCCGATTGAACATGAGGAGGAATGGCGAAGTCCTACCTTCAGCCTCTCATGTTCTCACATTTAACCGGCCAACCGTGCCGGAGAAGATTAGAGCGGGGATACATCGATTGGATGTGCGGGCATTTATCCCGCAACCTATGCGATGCTTCAAGTGCCAACGTTTTGGCCACACCGCCACCATCAACTTGAAGGGGCAGCATTCATGTAGATCCAGGAATTGTCCTGTCTACAAAGAAGAAGTAGCTGTGCAGGAAGTTAAAACCCTGCAGAAAGTCAGCTACATCGAAGCCAAAAAGATTGTTAACGCCCGCAAACCTAGAGCAACAACATCTTATGCTGAGGCTGCGGCTACTGTTCCTGCTCCTGCTCCGATTGCTGTAGATGAGGCTCAGATTATAAATAAACTTGCGCCTACTTTGGCTAACATGATTGAGAGGATCATCGAAAACAAGATGAAACCTTTTGGCAATAAAGAATTTGTTAAGCCAAAGATAGTGGTACAGCCTGCTGAAGATAAGTCGATAAAAGTGAAAGTTGCTCCTCCAGAAAAGAAAACGGACACCAAACCAGAATGTCAAGTCCGTCTCAGCGAGATTCTTGATGAAAAGAAAAAGCTGATACCTACAGAGACTGTTATGGAGGCTCCCAAGCCTCCTGTAACTGAAGTGGCCTCTAAGCCTCAGAGGCCACAAAAAATCACACAGGGGGGGGCGAGTGTCCCCCCTCCCACAGGCGGTGACCGGTGCGACCCCCGTGTTGGGGAGCGGCCAGGTTGCCGCCTCTCAATCGGCGCCTGAAACCGGCGCCGATCCATGCCCGTCGTCGTCGGCGGCTTCGGTGGTCTCCGATACGGAGACCGGAAGCCTTACAGGCGACGACCTTCTCCGCGAACACGATGCTGTTCGTAGGATGGAGAAGAAAAGGAAAAAGGGATGACCGAAAGGAAAACCCAGACAATAATTTAATTAAAAATTAGCGAGTCGATTGTACAATGGAACATCAATGGATGTTTTTCAAACATCCATGAGCTCCAACGCTTGGTACATGACGTAGACCCGATTTGTATATGTCTGCAAGAAACGCATTTCCGCCGAAAGGAAAATTTTAAATTAAAAGGATTCGATATATTTCGGCGAGATCAACCGCCAAATGTAAGATTTAGAGGTGGAGTAGCTATATTAACATCGACTAGAGCTACCACCGAAGCGGTTGTTCTAAACACAAACCTACAAGCGGTCGCCGTTAGAATGAAGCGTCCGCTCCAGGTCACTGTCTGCAGCATATACTTGCCGTATTTTGATTGGAATAAGGATGACATAGCAAGACTAATTTCTGAGCTTCCCCCACCTTTTTTACTGGTGGGTGACTTTAATGCTCATAATTCTCTTTGGGGATCAGATCGAGTAGATCCCCGTGGAAGAGAACTGGAAAGGTTCCTGATGAATTCAGAACTTATTATTTTAAACGACGGATCAGGAACCTTTTTCAATGCCAGAGATGGATCGACGTCCTGTATAGATCTTGCACTTATAAGCGGATCGATAGCACCAAGGTACAGCTTCCATGTCATAGATGATCTGCATGGAAGCGATCATTTCCCGGTGCAAATTGTAACTGATGTTACAAGAACAATATATCCCATCCCTAAAAGATGGTTATTTGAGAAGGCAGACTGGACGAGCTTCACAGCTAGAACGATACTCCCAGAAACAACTGGAGTTATCGGAGACGATGTCGACGCCATAACAAATGCAATAATTGAATCGGCATCGAGATATATTCCCAAAACATTTGGGAAACTTACGAAAAAACCCGTTCCATGGTGGAACGATGAAATAAGTGAAGCTATAAAAACAAAGAAAAGGGCGTATAACGCCTTTAAGAAGCGTCCTAGTATAGAAAATCTTGTTGCCTTTAAGAAATACAGGGCGTATGCAAAACGTCTTATGATAGACTCGAAAGAACGATCCTGGCAGCAATACGTGTCATCCATCGACAAAACTACTACTGCATCAGATGTTTGGAGGAAAGTGAAGGCGATTTGTGGGCGTAATGATTTTGCTCCCATAACTAGCCTTCAAGATGAAGATGAAATAAAAGACACTCCATATGAAATTGCAGAGCTGTTATCCAATCACTTCGAAAAGGCCAGCAGAACGGCCAACTACGAGGAAGGTTTTCGAACAAAAAAAGAAGAACTCGAAGGTCTACTAAATTTTAGAACTGAGTATAATTACTCATATAATGTACCATTTAAAATGGAAGAACTCGCGAAAGCGTTGGAAAAAGCAGGTAACACAGCTGCTGGTCCGGATGAAATCCATTATAATATGATCTGGCAGCTGAATACCACTGCAAAACGCAGATTATTAGAACTTTATAATAAAATTTGGCGGGATGGAACGTACCCGCAGCAGTGGAAAAAAGCTCATGTTATTCCAGTACCAAAGAAAAATAAAAATTTAACAGACCCCAATAGCTGTCGTCCTATTTCTTTGACGTGTGCTATGGGAAAAATACTGGAAAAAATGATTAATAATCGACTCGTCTGGGTTTGGGAAAAAGAAAACCTGATATCACCGTATCAAGCAGGTTTTCGGCAATACCATTCTACCACTGATCAAATGATCAGCTTAGAGGACATTATATATAACAGCTTTATTAAAAGGAAACATTGTGTCGGAGTCTTCTTTGATCTTCAGAAGGCTTTCGATATGACCTGGCGTCATGGTATAATGCTCCAGATACATGAATGGGGCATTCGTGGCAATCTGCCTATACTGCTCAGCAACTACATGAATGACCGTACCTTCCAAGTACGCGTCAACAATGAATATTCATGTGAAAGAATCTTGGAAAATGGCATACCGCAGGGTTCGCCGTTGAGCGGTACCTTGTTTACCATTGCCATTAATAAATTGATACTAGCCATTCCAGTAGAAATCAGCAAAAGCGTCTATGTTGATGATCTGGCAATTGTGTATGCCAGCAACAAGACTGCTATGGTGAGGTACAAATTGCAACGAGCGATCAATGCTCTAAATGAAGTTGCAAGGAATAACGGATTCCAATTCTCACCAGAGAAAACGTGCTGTGTACACTTTTGTAGGAAGAGAATTCCTCATCAAAGTCCTGCGTTGACAATTGACGATAATCCAATACAATATAAAGATAGTGTAAGATATTTAGGACTAGTATTGGATAAATCCCTTACATGGGGATTACATATACAGGACTTGAGTGATAGATGCAAAAGAGCCCTAAACATTATAAAATGTTTATCGAATTTAAATTGGGGCTCAGACAAAGAGACATTATTGAGATTGTATAAAGCATTGGTTCAATTTAAACTAGACTACGGATGTATCGTATATTCATCCGCTAGAAAGTCGCACTTAAGAAAGTTAGACGTAGTTCATAATAGCGGAATAAGATATGCAACAGGCGCTTTCCGCACAAGTCCGGCGGCTAGTCTAATGTCTGAAGCCGGACTAATGCCACTACATTACAGAAGAGATATCCTTTTGTTAAGATATGCAGCAAATGTATGGGCTTTCCCTGCTCATATAAATAATAAATTGTTTACGAATCATCCTATGGCTGCAGTATATGAACATCGTGCTACCTATTCCAGACCAACCGAAATTAGGTACCACGAATTAAGAAGAAAATATGAAATTGCTATACCAGAGACACTAGCAATTTCTACTAGAGAAATACCGCCATGGCTCTTGCCAGCGGTAAATACAAGTTTGGATCTCTCTCAGGGAGAAATAAAAAAGAAACCAGCAGTGATCATCCAGCAGGAATTTTTAGCAACCGTCAGTAGTTATGAAGAACATATTAGAATTTATACTGACGGTTCTAAAACCGAACATGGTGTTGGATGCTCGATATATGTAAATGAAGAAACCCACTCTTGGAGACTGCCATATGTGGCCAGTGTCTACACGGCAGAACTCACTGCAATTCAGCAAGCTCTTCGCTACACTGAACACTATTGCGAAGAGAGAGTGCTAATATGTTCCGATTCATTAAGTGCACTCGTCGCAATTCGGAACAAGAACATTAAGGATGTCCTAATTGCAAACATCCTGTCCATTTTATACGTACTAAAACAACGAGGACAGCGATGCGTATTTGTATGGACTCCAGGGCATGCTGGTATTATAGGTAATGAAATCGCAGACGAAGCTGCCAGAAAGGCAACAGTCTGCGATGACTTGGATGCATTTCCTGTAAGAGTGGCAGATGTTAAAAACCGTCTAACAAACATAGTAAGAAACAAGTGGAACGCTGAATGGAGGAGTTTAAATACAAAATTAAACTCGGTTAAAACTTCTCCTTATAAATGGAAAAGCGACTTTAAGTTGACGCCGTGAACAAGTAGCGGTGACCAGACTTAGAATCGGTCACACGCGATTAACAAATTTATATTTGTTAACCGGCGAAGTGAGACCAATGTGCGGTGTTTGTAATAAAACACTGACAATCAAGCATCTAATAGAAGAGTGTACCATATATGAGGACCTCAGAAAGAGGTTCCGTCTTACAAATAATGTTAGTGCTGATCTAGATAATGGAAATGAAGAAAATATAGTTGCATTTTTACACGCCAGTGGACTTCTTAAAAGTCTATAAAATGGAAGTTTAAAGCTGTGGTAAGAGATACTCTAAGCGGTAGTTTTATATATACATATAAGGGAGTCTCGAAGCGTGGCACGTATAGTGACGGGAGGTAGCCCTCTTGCCTAGGCCATTTTGGCTCACCTGCATTCAAGAGCAGTGAGTCGGGGTGTGTCCGATGATGGCATGGGGGACCCTCAAGGGTGGTATGAGGGCGCGAGGCTATGGGTGTACGCCGTGCATGCCTATGGCCTGATATAAGAAGGATTCAACTGCCACGGCACTCTGGCACGACTGATATACTGCTCAACGGCGGTTCTGGTCGCCCCGAGGGTGCTTAAGCAAACTATAAATGAGACTTCGTAGAAGAAAGAAAGATATGGTATTGATTAGTTTAATTTTAATTTTAAGTTCATGTTCTTTTGAGAACCTATCTCAAATTTTAATATCGGGGCCCTTTACACCCCGTAAGTGTTTGTGATTGTCCTTGTCTTTCATGTTTTAATGTTTATTGTGAAGTTTGTGTTTTTAAATAAAATGTAAGGGCCCTTTACACCCTTACATATGACGATCCTGATGGAGATAATAATTTCTTTTAAAGAATGTGACGAGGGCTAATGACCTTAGCAGTCGATGCCCGTAAAAATTCAGTTAAAAAAAAAAATAAAATAAAAAAAAAAAATAAATTAGACTGTATTCTGGTTTTTATAATAACTTAACTGTCTGGTTTTCAATTTAAAACTAAAAGGAAAAATGTTAGGGCTTTTTATTAATAACTAAAAAATGATAAATCCTAACGCATTTTATTCTGAAAAATAAATAAAATTTCCGACAAAATAATTTTTATGAATGATTTTTTCCTAACAAAATTGAGTGAGTAACCCTTTAAAATATCAACCTTTTTTAACCATCTGTAAAAGTCACGTTTTCGTACTCATTTTTCCTAAATAAAATTTTTTAACATAATTTGGGATGAAAAACTGTTTCAAATACGTTGAAAGCTTACAATTTTAAATTATAAGGCTTTCATTCCTTCAGAATATATTTTTTTTTGTTTTGAGTCTATACAACCGAGAATTGAAGGAAATATAAAAAATACCTCAATCAAAAAGGAAAAAAAATAAGAATTTCTGAATTAAAAAAAATATTGTATACGGTTCTATATGAGATCCTTATTTTTTACTTCCTTGTACGAAGTAAAGGAAGTATTGAAATTGATATTTCCCTTGAAATCTCCATTTTGACCATCACTGTATCAATATTGACTAATTTCTGCGTGACGTGTGTACGTACGCATACGTATATGCATAATTCAAAAACGATTACCCATGGCATTTTGAAATTTTGGATTTAGGACTGTTAACGTCTAGTTGTGCAACTCCCCTTTTGACTGGAATCGATTGCTGAACCAAAAGTGTCCAAAAAAAAGTTCAAAATAAAAAAAAATCGATTTTTGTCTTAACTGCAGTAATAAGCCCTCGTTGAGAACCTTTCAACGACATTCCATAAGATGTACTTATTTATATTGATTCCAGTTATAGCTAAATAAAATTTTAATTACTGAAATATTTGGATCTTAGGGGAAAGCACATCGGTTCGAATCAGTCTTTATCTCAATTTTTTAAACTTTTTTTTAATTTCAATATATTGATTTATTAATAATTATTAACCAATAATTGTAAAAAAAATTACGTTAAATAATAATTCAATAATATAATAAAAAAATATTTGAAAAAATATCAGAAGTTATTAATGAAATAAAATTTTATGTACTTTCCATTTTAAAACGTGTATAAGTAATTTAATAGGCGTACAAGGAAGTCATGCGGTGTCATCAGATTTTTACTGAAATCAATTACAAACAAAAATCATTCATTGAAATTTAGTATTTTTCTCGCTAGTTTTGTCTTCAGTAATACTGAAATTATAAGCACATATAGTGAGCTACATTGAATAATCAATCACTATTTCATTTTTTTTCCTTTCCAGTGTAGCGGTATAGCAGAGCTATAGCGTAGAATTAGAAGGGAAAGTATTACAATCGATCCGATTTGACTCCTAAGAAACCCAAAAAACGGACTGAACTTTCCGGATTGTCATATGTAGGTGTCTGTATTCGTGCATTCGGTGTCGCAAACCTTATATCTCCAGAACTACCGGACCGATTTTGACCAAACTTGGTCAGATTATTTGTGTGTCTAAGGCATTGATGCCATTAAATTTTCAACATAAAAGGTGAAGGAGCTGTGGCTGTACAGTAAGTTCATCGCCTTGAGATTTCGCCTAATTAAGGTGTTTTTCTTAGGTGCATTTGTTAATAAATAAAAATAATAAAACTTTTTTGCAAAATTACACCCCTACCCCCAAAAAATGCGCTAAATTACTAAGGGTTAAGCGGGTATACAGCGTCAATTGTAGCCCTCTCACCACAAGGAGAGCTAGTGTAGCACTGACGTCAGCTGTTGTAGTCATCCGCCATGTTGTAACGTCATAGGTGAGCGGTAGAATTAAATAAATCAAAAATATTTAGGGTGAAAATAAGTATTTAAAGTGGCCACTAGTACTGCCACACCCGTGGGAATTAAATACGGTATGCGCATGTACTTTAGTTATTTAATCGTTGAATTAAATAAACAAAGAATAGTATACTTAAATAAAATGATAAATATTTTAAACCGAGTATGTATGTTTGTGTGCGCGCGTAATTCATGCATCAGAAAAAATCTGTGTGACGGGAAAGTCCTACTACTGTGTTGTCAACTATTTTTAAGGTTTAAAGATGTTTTTACAATATGTATTCGCATAGAAAATGAGGTACATCGTACTTTAAAAAGTCTAATTTAAAATCACATAAAGGATCCATTTAAATGAAATTTTCATAACGGGAAATGTTGATTATCGTAGAAACGCTACGTTGAATTAGGGGAAGGAAAACCATTTTAAATTATAAAATCCTTTTTTCCTAATATGTGCGTTACAACCTGTTCAACTAGCGATCGATAAGCAACCCCGTACGACCCGATGAGATGAAGATATGTATGACATGTAAATGAGGTGTAATGTTGCACAAACCCAGGCCGACCGTTCCTGGAACGTGTGTTTAACCCCGACCACCAAACAACACCGGTATCCGCTGTAAAATATTCAAATTCGTATAAAAGCAACTAATCTTTACTATCGTTTGAACTTCGGAACTTTTGACTTCAAAAATCAGCTATTAAACAACCGATCTGCGACCATGAGTTAACCGCTAGACTACTCCGGTGGACTATTTTATCATTTTATTTATTTATTTTTCACTAGATAAAAATATTACAAAGAAAAAAAATGAAATAATTTTCTAAAAAATGTAATCCTTTTGTCTTGTAATATTGAAAATTTTGTTTCGTTAAAATACATACTTAAAATTTGTCAAATTTCTATATGTTTTTAATAAACTTCCTAATAATTATTTTCGTATTTAGTTTCTGTGGACTTTATTCAAACTATTTTACTCAACCGATCTACAAAACTCGTAGAGAATCTCATTCTCTACAGATTTTGTTTCGTACTTTTATATGTTTATTACCCATTTCACTAAGTAATGTTAATTCAAACGTAAAATAGTACGTCTTTCGACCTAAATCTTTTGTCTTTCACTCTAAATTTCTCAAAAACTATTAAAAATACAGTCGCGGGACTTATTGTTTTTTAAAATTTTTCAAGTCATATTTCACATAAAACCGCTAAATTTATCTCGTCGGAACCTAATTTGGATCCCAAGAATTACAGTCTAGCTTAATTTTACCGAAGACGCAGAAATCGAGCCGAAATCGTTCGCAACCAACACTAGCTAACAAAGAGTTTCCGAACCTACGTTTATACGATTTTTTTTTTTCACCAGTAAAAAATATACTGAACGTTTGTTACATTCTCCGTGAAGCACTCTGTGCAATTTATTTGATACTGGTTTTTTATCAAAAAATTAAATAAATAAAACTCATAAATGAATATAAAAATATTTCGATTTCCTTTGTATTAATTTTTATTCCTTTATTTGAAATTATTCTATTATTATTTTGTGAAAGAAATAAGCGTCGGTGGTATCTTAAGAGTATATTTTGTTACTGGCAGTTTTATTATTATTTTTATTTAACTTTTTGAGTTAATTACTTAACTCAAAAGTTAAGTAATAACCTTTCACCTTTATATTGTTATTATTATTATTATTACTATTATTAACTTATATTGAATTTCTTTTGAATCATAACAACCAAACAAACTGTTTTATTAAATTAACTTTAACATTATTTTACTTTCATTCGTATTTTTACAAAGGAAGTTTTTGTAATATTCTGCCGTATTTTTAAAAATAAATTTAATTTAAAGAAATTTCCCTTTTCTATAAAGGGTTTTTGTTTGTTTTCTTTTCGTTTCTCTTTCATCCTTTTCTCGTTATTAATTTTGAAAGTGTGAGTGTTCTGTGTTTCTGTGTATGGCGCGCGCGGACGCGTTTGAATTCATAAGCGGTATTCAAGTTTATTTAAATGCGATTCCTGTTGATATTTTATTTGTTTTTTCCTCAGTACCTCTGTTTAGAATTTATATTCTTCATTAGTTTACTACATGTTTTCTTATACTAACTTTACATATTCGATCCAGGTTTTTAATAATTGGAAAATACAGTTATCTCCAGCTTTTTTTTTTCTCGGATAGATTTTCACATTGTACGATTACAAAGAATAACGGTGGTTACATGAATTAATATTTTATATACGAATGAACAACGAGTGAGATAAAAATAAAATCGAACAGAAATTATTAAGTTTACTAAATTCATAAATTTTAATTAAGATAGCGAGTGGGTTATTTTCATAAATAATGACACGCTTGCTCTTGAATATTTATAAAGTCTACAAAACCGTAAAATATTACACGCGAACAAGTTTGAAGATATACGCATTTCGAAAATGTAAAGTCAGATTTACTTAAAGTATACATAAAAATTTCCCTATTCAGTTTCAACTCGTTGATTTCCTTTAAATATGTTTCTCTTTAGTTGAATACAAACGTTTTTAGGTAAATCCAAAAAAAAAGCTGTAAGGGGTTGCAATAGTTTTTCTACTTTGTAGAAGATCTCACCACCTTACCAAAAAATCGTTTTAAAATTAAAATAAAAACGGTGTCAATATGTCATTAACCAGGATCGATCGTAAAGTTCTCTCTGACAAAAATTGCCAAGTTAAACCAAATAAATATTATATTTGTCGTGTACGATCCTTTATATAACGTGGTGAAAAGTTTCAGACGCGTCCGTTCAGTCACTTGTTTGCGGCGATCGATTATATGAAACACGTCTTGACATTTTCTGAAAAATTGTTGAATTGAAATTCGAGCTGACGTAAAGTATTTTCATTTAAAATATTTAACCCCGAAGGACGTACAAAAAAGTTAGATTCCATTTTTTGGGAAAACGAAGGAAAGGGTTTTTCCTTCGTTTTCGACGGTAAAAAAGTGGGCTGATCATTTTAAACGTGACGGAAATACATTCAAGAAGATGAACGCTCGGGATGTCGAAAACCTGTACGACCGATGAAAACTTAAATAAAATTCACAATTCCGATTTAAATGATCGGCGACTAAAAATAAACGAGCTCATCGGCACCACAAACATCTCGACAGACCGCTTCCGCTTCGCTTTATACGATACTTTGAGTAAGAAAAAGCTTTCCGTACGACGGGTGCCGCGTTGGTTAACGGTTGACAAACGCATTCGACTAAACGCTTCTCGAAGTATTTATACTTAATTAAGAGTTATTCCGCTGAGTTTCTTCGGTTTTATAACGCTGAATTAAACATAGATTCACCGCTAAACGCCGTAGACCAAAGCAGCCGATCAAACAAATGGTGGGAGCAGGTGAAAGCGCGCCAAAGTGAAAACGGTTCTTCTCTAGGAAAAGTCACGGCTACGGTTTTCCGAAATTATTCTGGAGCGGTGCGATAGAATACGTGGAAAAAGGAAGGACTATCACTGAAGAATAATACGCTTCACTACTGAACCGATTGAAGCGAGGTATTCAAACTAAACGTCCATATGAGGCCAAAAAGAAACTCCTTTCACCACCATATTCGCTTGCAGATACCGGTCATTTCTGCAAAACTCCGTGACCTAAGCTTTGAAATGCTTCCACGTGTGCTATACTCATCGGATTTGACTCCCAGCGATTACTTCATTTTCCCAAAATTTTCACTTCTAATCACAATATACGGATTAAAAGCTTGAACGTTATTATGTCAAAGCACAGAGCTCCTAGTGTATCGAAAACTAGAGTTGTCGCTACTTGCGACAACCGTAGTCTCATCGATTTTGTATGCGGTTCCTGCACGGTGGTTCGCTATGACTATTAACAGGAACAAGGACGGATTAAAAAAGATACACAGGAGGGTATTTACAGAACGGTCTCGGATGAGACCCTCTGTGTGCTTTCTGGTGTGCCCCCTATTGATCTCATTGCTAGATACAGGGTTGAGAGGTTTTTAGGACGTGTGGATAATGAAGTCAGACAAGATATTAATAATGCATGGCAGGAAAGATGGCTGCAGGCTGGGGTAGCCAGATGGACCAGATCCTTGATCCCTGATATAGTTAGATGGACAGGCAGACGCCACGGAGAAATAGATTACCACGTCACACAGTTTTTAACTGGCCGTGGGTGCTTTAACGAATACCTCCACAAAGTCGGCAAAATAGATCAACCTACGTGCATGTATTGTAACGAACGTAACGATGTAGAGCGTACTTTCCTGAATCGCCAAAAATGGCAAATGCTAAGATATAATGCCGGTATTGACGGAAAGACTCCGAGAGAGATAATAGATCATATGCTCAGTAGGGTAGAGAATTGGAGAAAGGTTGTAGAGTTTATGAGGTCAGTCCTTAAACAAAAAATTATAGATGAAAGGAATATGGGTTTTTAGATTGTAGTTTGGGTGGACAGCCTCAGCGGTGAGAGCCAGCCAGCATGCTGAGGTGTGCTGGTTTCGATGAGCCGCTGAGGACTCCTTGGATTGACTGTTAGATTTTCTTAACTAAGTTAAAAAAAGGAAAAAATCTCAAAAGCCAACCGGTAGGCCTGACCTGCCATGCTGGTATATAGCCGGTAGGTGGGGAGGGCCTATTAGAGTAGGGATGGTATTACGGCACTCCTCTGGGTGGCGTAATACCATCAAGTCGGTCCGGCCCAGGAGAGTAGAGAAGTTTAAAAAAAAAAAAAAATCCCATTATACGGAAAGTATTAAAAAGTTGGAAAATCGTTGGTCTAAATGTACTGAATTGCAAGTTGATTTTACGTTAAAAAAATTCGAACCGAATAATGTTTCCAACGACCGTTTAAAAAAATAAGTCAATGTTATTTAATTCAATCTTTTTATGTAGATGAGGTTTTTGAATTTTTTCTACAATCAGATGTTAATAATTATTAATAAATCCATATATTTAAATTAAAAAAAAGAAAAATAATAAACAGGGAGAAAATGTTGCAAACAAAGAAAGAATAAAAACATAAGAGATGATAAATATAAGAGAAAGAAAATGTTAAAACCAAGGAAAGTATAAAAAGATTAAGATTAAGGTTTATGATGAATATAAAGAAGGAGAAACTTTGAAAACTAGAGAACTGTACACAAACAAATTCGATCAGAAGAATTATATCACCCAAAGAGCGATTAAATGATTGGCAACAAAAAACAAACGAAATGAAAAACAAATAAAAGAGATGATGATCAACTCCGACTTTATCGGGAGAATATTGTCCGACAATATCAGAGGAGTAATGAAATAAAAGATAAAATTTTTTTGCAATTTATCAAAGATCGGGCCTGTGTGCTTTAGCATATATATGTTGCTCTTGTGATGGCCTATTTTTCAATCACTCTGTAGTTAACTTCAATGTAGATGAAATTAAACAGAAATTCCAGAATAATTAAATAAAATTAAATAGAAAATCCAAAAATAACACGATTCTAAATTATAATTTTAAATTAATATTAAATAATCAGATATTTCACCAAATCTGGTACATAAACACGTTTGTAATAATGTCTATTAAATTATATATACGCATTTTTAAAAGTACATAAAATCTTATTTCACTAATAAATTCTGATTTTTTTTCATATTTCTTTTTATGTTCTATTGAAATAGTTATTTATTGTAAAACTTGTTTTACAATCACGGACTAATAATTATTAATAAATTATCATTTTTAAATTAAAAAAAAGAAGTTAGATAAGGAGATGAAATCTCTGATTCGAACCGATGTGCCTTCCCTTGTAAGATACAAATATTTCATAATAAAAATTTAATTTGGCTTAACAAATGAAAATAAGTACAACTTATTTGAAAAGCTCTCGATGAGGACTTATTACTTTAGTTAAGAAAAAGTCCAAAATCCAAAGAATTTGGTTTTATTGCAAACAAAAATGGGAGGTGCACAACTAGATGTTACAGCAGTCCTAAATCCAAAACTTAAAAATACTACTTCTAATCGTTTTTGAGTTATGCGAGATAAGTACATATGTACATACAGACGTCACGCCGAAACTAATCAAAATGGATTCAGGGATGGTCAAAAATGGACACTTCCGTTGAAATCTGAAAACAGTAATTTTTCTTTACTTCGTACAAGGAAGTAAAAAATGTTTCTTACAGAAGTTAAAGTTTTTTTTATCAAGATCACAAATTATCCAGATACTTTTATTTAATATTCATTCGCACACTCAAAAAATGGCTTTATATATTTTTCTTTTTTTAGCTATTTCTTGCTTCAAAAAAGAAGTTAATGTAAGTTTTTTGCATTTATATTTTCTACATCAACAGGCCTTCAAACCGGTATAAAAATCTTTCGCCCGTCCCATTCCAGTTGTCTACGGTAAAAAAAAATACGTTTTTACTTTAAAGATAATTTAAAAATAAAATTATTTTAGAATTAGATTCATCTCGCAAGTTCCTCATTGCAATTAAAATGTAAATATTTTAATCTTTTGATAGCCCTTACTCTAATATTTCTTGAAAATAAAATAGCCAAAACATTTTACCCCTTTTCTAGAAATTTAAAAAACTTTTTTTATTTAAAATTACGGGTTAACATACGAATAAACGGCGGATATCTAAACCGAATGAGATTCGCAGATTATACAGTTCTCTTCTTACAAGAACTAAAAAGGCACATACAGGAACTGCAGGTGGCTGGCGAATCCTACGGTCTAAGGATGAACCTTAAAAAGACCCAGGTCATGTTCAACAAGTTTTCCGAGGAAAGAAAAATTTTTGTCTCTGGAGAAGTAGTCGAATAAGTAAACAGATCGTTACAAATATCTTGGTCGACGAATTTCAACTGAGGGTGATACAGTCGAAGAAGTTCAACGACGAGTTAAGTTTTCAACAGCGTTTTCAAGAATAAACTCCCCTTTGCCAAAAAAAAAAGTTTTCGATCAATGCATCCTGCCAATCCTTACTTATGGAATCCAAATCTGAACATAACCGTTCAATCGTTACAGAAGCTGCGGGTAACACAAATAAATATGGAACGATATATGCCTGGCGTTACCAGACGGGATATAGGAAGATCTGTAAATGGATCGGAGAACAGACGAAAGTACACGATATGATCGTGAAAGCTAAAGAATTAAAATGGCGGTAGGCAGACCGTGTATCAAGATGTGCTGAAATAATGATTATGATGATTATCGTAAAGACGATAAAGATGTAAGAAAAGAATTTACTTTTCGGATATTTTTGTTGAAATATAAAACACACGCCGTCTCTTCGTATCTTTCGACTTCCTGGATAGATTTTTAACATTTAATAGAATCTAAGTCGTATACAGGCCTGTAAAATCTTTACATCAAATTTCAAAGTTTCGACCTCAACCTATTCCAAAAATATTAAGCGAAATAACGGTAAAAAGCTAAAAATAACGGTATGTAAAAGCTAAAAATAACAGTAAAAATTGAATTTTTTTTAATAATTTTAGAAACGTAGGATTTCATATCTATTTGCAAACAGATAAATATTTTCAAATCGACCATATGAACATAATTTTTTTTTTTGTCTTCAGTCATTTGACTGGTTTGATGCAGCTCTCCAAGATTCCCTATCTAGTGCTAGTCGTTTCATTTCAGTATACCCTCTACATCCTACATCCCTAACAATTTGTTTTACATATTCCAAACATGGCCTGCCTACACAATTTTAGCCTCCTTCCAAAATTAAAGCGACTATTCCAGGATGCCTTAGTACGTGGCCTATAAGTCTGTCTCTTCTTTTAACTATATTTTTCCAAATGCTTCTTTCTTCATCTATTTGCCGCAATACCTCTTCATTTGTCACTTTATCCACCCATCTGATTTTTAACATTCTCCTATAGCACCGCATTTCAAAAGCTTCTAACTTTTTCTTCTCAGATACTCAGATTGTCCAAGTTTCACTTCCATATAAAGCGACACTCCAAACATACACTTTCAAAAATCTTTTCCTGACATTTAAATTAATTTTTGATGTAAACATCTTATATTTCTTACTGAAGGCTCGTTTAGCTTGTGCTATTCGGCATTTTATATCGCTCCTGCTTCGTCCATCTTTAGTAATTTTACTTCCCAAATAACAAAATTCTTCTACCTCCATAATCTTTTCTCCTCCTATTTTCACATTCAGTGGTCCATCTTTGTTATTTCTACTACATTTCATTACTTTTGTTTTGTTCTTGTTTATTTCCATGCGTAGGACTTTATCTACGTCGTTCATTGTTTCTTCTAAATCCTTTTTACTCTCGACTAGAATTACTATATCATCAGCAAATCGTAGCATCTTTATCTTTTCACCTTGTACTGTTACTCCGAATCTAAATTGTTCTTTAACATCATTAACTGCTAGTTCCATGTAAAGATTAAAAAGTAACGGCGATAGGGAACATCCTTGTCGGACTCCCTTTCTTATTACGGCTTCTTTCTTATGTTCTTCAATTGTTATTGTTGCTGTTTGGTTCCTGTATATGTTAGCAATTGTTCTTCTATCTCTGTATTTGAACCCTATATTTTTTAAAATGCTGAACATTTTATTCCAGTCTACGTTATCGAATGCCTTTTCTAGGTCTATAAACGCCAAGTATGTTGGTTTGTTTTTCTTTAATCTTCCTTCTACTATTAACCTGAGGCCTAAAATTGCTTCCCTTGTCCCTATACTTTTCCTGAAACCAAATCGGTCTTCTCCTAACACTTCCTCCACTCTCCTCTCAATTCTTCTGTATAGAATTCTAGTTAAGATTTTTGATGCATGAGTATTTAAACTAATTGTTCTGTATTCTTCACATTTATCTGCCCCTGCTTTCTTTGGTATCATTACTATAACACTTTTTTGGAAGTCTGACGGAAATTCCCCTTTTTCATAAATATTACACCCCAGTTTGTATAATCTATCAATCGCTTCCTCACCTGTACTGCGCAGTAATTCTACAGGTATTCCGTCTATTCCAGGAGCCTTTCTGCCATTCAAATCTTTTAATGCTCTCTTAAATTCAGATCTCAGTATTGTTTCTCCCATTTCATCCTCCTCAACTTCCTCTTCTTCCTCTATAAAACCATTTTTTAATTCATTTCCTCCGTATAACGTTTCAATATATTCCACTCATCTATTGACTTTACCTTTCGTATTATATATTTCGTATTGTAAAACGAGAGATTAACGCACCCCTTTCCGTGGGGAACACCCGGTCACCAATCGGTGGACTATAGACAGTGATTTAATTACAGCGGCCTGTAATAAAACTATATTTTTCAAACCGTTATTGAGATATGAATTTCTGTTTATTGAATGTAAGAAGGTGGCAAAAATCAAAATACAGCGCGGAAAAATTAAAATGTTTATAGGAATATCTTAGTTTATTTTAACGTTAACTTACTCGTGTAACAGCTCGTATTAGAGAAGGTTAATCGGTATCAGGAGTTTAGAATAAGATAGGAACTCTAATACCTATGTTAACCGGCCGATATCTGTATCGTACGTCGCTTACTTTTGTGTTTATACACGTGACCGTGAGCGTGTGTTGTGTAGCTATAACGGTTCGCCGCGCGTTTTACGAGAGATGAATCCAAGGGTTGAGTGCTTAGGCGCGGGCGCACGCGTTAGCACATTCGTATTTACGTAGTTGAAACCGCAGCTAGCTGCCAGGTTAAAAGCTTACAGATAAGTAAGCGGTACGAAGGAAGGAAGATGTTAGAAACCGTAGGGCGAGAAGAGAATAAAGGATCAAGAGCCTTCTTCTATTGTGTACTATGCTGACACTGCCGGGTACCCTTTTGTCTCGAGAGAGCTCTTCGCTATATCCCTTTCTACTACAGGCCTATCATCAGAAGACTCTACTCCTTAGCGCCTCGCAGGCCATCAGTACCACCCGCTCGCCTACCCGACCGCCTTCTCTGTTTCACTCGGATCCCTTTCCGTTCGCATGTTCTAAAATAAAAGAAAGGAAAAATAATAATAGTACAAGGAAAAGAAGCACCTGTGAAAATAATAATAGGCGATCGAGCACGTAGCACTAAAACAAAGGATATGTTGTTTAATAAAATTAAAATAAATTAACAAACACAAAACTACAAACTTACACCGATTAAGACGTACACGTACAGACAAAAACATAAAATCCATAATAACTAAAATAAACAATAACAATAAAAAAGTAACAAATCGGTTTATCGTCCAAGAAAGAACCTATAAATAGTTTAAGCTTCCTTCCACTGAAATACTAGTACATTAATAGATACTAAATACAGATTAATTTGCAGACCGTTAGCTTTATTTACGTAAAGTAAGAACAGTCAAATAGCAAGAAGGATCCAAACAGAAGAAACTTTCACATTAAATCGGGTATAGAAACTCAAAAATTTAATTTTTGTTTTCAATTTTTTTTTTTTTTAATTAGTTAAAATTACAAGATTTTAATTTTTTAAACAAAAATTTGTAAATTTTAAAGATAAATCATAAAAACTGAAGGAAAGATATTTTCCCTGATACATCTCAGGGATGAAAACATAAAGTAATATCTAATAGAAGTACAAGGAAGTCACGTCAGAGTTTTTATTAAGTCGAGTTTTGTTTAAAAAAAGAGGAGTATTTTATAATTTTTGGTTTTATATTTCATATTGTATAATAATTGTGCACGTAAAATCAATATGGAACCGCATAACACAAATCGTATTGAATTTCTTTTCTGAAGTAAAATGTAGGTCACAACATATTAAAGAGAAAGAAATGCAAATTTTCCTCGAAATGTATTTGAATTAAAAAAAAACCTTATTTTGAAAATGTAAAACAAACACGTACGCGCGCGCTTGTGTGCGATTGCACATAACTAGCGGTTATATATCAAGTATCTAAAACCGTTTTTTTTTTAAATCTCTTTCAGAGGAAATCAAATACCGTATTTCTACATCCATAGCATTCGACTTTCTGTAGTACGATAAATATTATACATACCGCTCGCTATTTCTACCCGAAAAAGTCGATTTACAAATATCAACTTTCCTTTGTTCTAATAAAGTTTTATACTATTTTAATACTTTTTTTATTCGTATATCCACATTTTCTATTCGTTTGTTTTTTTTTACTACACGGTATAATTCAGTTAAATTATAAAAAAAAAAAATGATTATATATAAACTGAAAGTAAGTAAATAACCGGTGGAAATATCTGAACGCACTAGAATTTTGTTAATTCGAAACTAAAGGGACGAAAACAAAACTTCCAGTTATTATATCGATAATTTCTAATTTCTGAAGTTTGATCAGGATTCGAAGCCGGGACCATCTGGATGAAAGACTGAGATACCCGCCGCTTTGATACCGGACAAAAAAAAAGGTTCGTAGACAGTTTTAGTTTAGATTAAAAGAAAATATATAATTACCACACTCCGGACCGCTCACGTTCATTAGTAGTCTCTGTATTTCGTTTTTATCTTGTTTTCAGCGGTTTTTTCTTGTTTTAATCACGGAGCAGGTTTCTCGTTTTTGCGTTTCTTGCGAAGGGCTAATGCTCAAACTTTAAATGAAGATAAAACGAAAAAAATTTAAATAAAATTAAATTTAAAGAAAAAACCGTAGTAAATAATAAACGACAGTAATAAGCTACTAAAAAAAATCTTCAATTTGGACTTTATGAAGTCGCCGCCACTTTTAACGGTCGGTTGTTTGTTTATAATTCAGTACAAACTTTAACAAATTTTAATTTAAAAAAGAAATGAATAATATTTTTATCGTAATGTTTTTTCAATTTTCAATTTTTCTTTTGCAGGAAATAAAATTTAATAAGACGCTAATAAAATGCGCTGTTTCTATACGATGTAAGTGAAAACTATTTTAAACGGCGATACGACATTTATAAATGGACAAGAATATTTAATTTAAATGACTTAAAAATAAATATCCTACATTTACAAAACAGTCACGAACATAAAAGCATTTCATACCGCACTATATTACCGTGTCCGTTGCACGGACAAAATGATATATATCCAGACTATAAGTATCACTGCGGTAATATGTCTCTTACAAACAAAATGAAAAATACCGACGACAGGACAGCGTATTACTTATTACCAAGTCAAAGCCAAAAAACATACTGCTGTTAATTTTATTAACATCAATCACTATTACAACTAAAATCTAATCTCTATTCAAGCTGGATTGTTGACTAAGATTGCTGAATAAGATAAAGATATCTTATCTTATTCAGTCGGCTTACAGAGTTCAAATAAACAGACTGCGCGTACGAGTGTTCACGCGACCCGTTTACAAGCATCTCCTCCTGTAAATCCTGAAGCATATAATAGAAACTAATATTCAGTAATCACGCGCTATTATATTTTACAATGATATTATATATATATATATATATATATATATATATATATTTTAAATTAAAGAAATTAAGATATTTTATTTGAGTTTTTTACGAGTTGTGAAATCGTTAATTGTTTACAAATAGTAAAAGTTCAGTAATATCTCAGATTAAATTTCTACGATAACAAAACAATAATAAATTCAATTCGGTTTTCGTCATCTGATTGTGAGAAATCCGTAAATGATGTCAGTATATACAACGGGAGGCTCAATTTTGTTTTCGATTCCCGATAATTTGGTTCGATAGTATCCCTTCAATGTTTATACAACTGCTTTTTCGAAGGCTTTTAAGCATGAATTTTTAAAGATCAGATATTTTCTGACGGTACGTAACATTTGATTTGTCCTCAAATTAACTCAGTCGGGTTCGACGCATCTTATCACAGAACATTGCAAGATTTCACTGAAAGATTACCCGAATCCGATACAGGAAAACAAGAAATGAGAACCGGTTAAGCAATTATTGCATTCCATTCTCATCTACTATGCTGAAACCTCAGCTATACGAGATAACGAACAAAAAAAAGTACAAAGCGTTTACGTTTAATGAACTCGCAGAAAAAAACGGACATGAAGCCCTGCCGAAACGATCCAGACTTAAACCCTGCTGAAACGGTTTGGTCTGAAGTAAAACGATACATTGGAATCCACAATGCCGCTTTTGACTTTAACGATGTTCAATGGACTGCCGAAAATAGATGTTCTAGAATGGACGCATCGCACTGGAAACCTTATAGCGTAAAAGTACAAAAAAAAAGAAGATGATGAATACGTTAGACCGGAGCGCATAATTGCACTACAGAATCTTTGCAAATTTCCTTGGAAAGTGATAACGTTAGTGAAAGAAACGACACGGTAAAATTTAGAATTTACCGACTGAATTATAGCGACAGAATTTTGCGTTATTTATAAATATACAGACGGTTTCGTAGCGAACCGTATGTTACGCTAAACGGGTAATAGAATATCTGCTGGAGCAGGTTCAGCCGACACCCCGGTGGTAAGCTTCAATATTCACGCCATTTAATACAAAATATTGTACAAAATTATTTCTTTATTTTTAAAATGAGTTTAAACCCAAAAGAGCACAGACGATCGACAGCTAAGGGAAAATGTGATAAAAAGGTTCACGCAGGAAAACTTATATTTTAGAACTAAAGAATTTTCGCGCGTCAAAGTACATAACAACCCGAACGTAAAATAATAACTAGGTTAAGGAAAGAGCCGACTTCCGTGATCGAGTGGTACGGTCTCGGCTTTTCATCCGGAGGTCCCGGGTTCGAATCCCGGTCAGGCATGGCATTCTCATACACGCTACAAATCATTCATCGCATCCTCTACAGCAATACCTAACGGTGATCCCGGAGGTTAAACAAAAAAAGGGTAAGAAAAGAACAAATTGAGACTGGTAATTCTAAGTCGTCTACGCCAGGATGACTCGCCGAAAAAGTGAGAGGATGAAATTATCATGCGATGATTTTGACGGTTCAATAATACAAAATACCGTTTCGTTTCGGAACCACTCCATTTTCAAAACTTATTGTACTGATAATTTATATTTGTGTTAATTTTTATATAGCGTTTAGTCAACGCCCCTCTCTATAATTGACGACATGCCATATCTGATCTTCTTCTTGTTTATTTGTTATTAACGGTTACACTTATCTTTTAATTTTATTTGCTTATCTATTTTCTGTTTTCAATAAATTTAGGTTCCTGAAATGGAGCTCCTCCTGACTGTTTATCTGCTCATTTATGATCGTTTTATTGTTGCTTTTTAAAGATTTCTAGATTTTCAAAAATGTTTATTCTTCTTCCTGTAACACAGTTTGAATTAATTTCGTCGTTTCTTTCATTTTCATTTTGGAATATGTGAAATACCACAAAAATGATATAAATACGAGTATTATAGTACAAGACAAATAGAAGTAAAATTAGAATAAAAGCAATATTTTCCGCATTGCAAACCGCCTTAGCACACGCTCATAGCTTTTACATCGTTTATCTGTAGATTCCTTTCTCATTTTTAAGAAAAAATTTAAAAATTAAAAAAAAAATTATTATCGGCTTAAAAAGAAAAAGGACATTAGTTAGCTGGCGTCTCTCCCGCCACCACCCCATTCGGTCGCCCTAGAGCATACACCAAATGTTCCGTGCCAAAAAAACGGCTAGTGTGCCTCAAAACAGATTTGCGACCTCGTTATTCCTAATGCTCCTAGTGAGCTCCTATCTTGCGTGAGCGGTTAAGCCGGGTGCCGTACAGCACCCGCTTTATGTGTCCCTACCGCTCACTTGTCACATTAAAACTAGATCGGGGAGGCGCACCCCTTGTTACAAATTAAAACTAAAAAAGTTACAAGTTAAAAAGACGGCAATTTAAGTCGCCACGCCTCGGTCGCTGTCAGCCAGCTAGTGCCTGTCCACCATTTAAAGCGCTTGGAGCTTTTACTGGCCGGTGGCCAGCCATTATTTCGGATAAGGACTTCCCACAGCTCCGCTAAAGGAATCAATAAAGCCCGTTTAAATTTAAAATCTAACCATGACGGTTGAACATCGCAACCTCATCGAGGAACCCCCACACGGTCCGACAATGCGGCTCTCTCCACATCGACTCGCCGTTTATGAGCGGCCAGTTCTCCCCCTGACCTCTAAGTTCCAGGGTGGCCCGGTCTCTGCCCCCCCCCCCCCAAGAGCAGGGCAGTCGAACTTAAGATGTTAGTTCGACTGGACCTCCCCGCAGACACACAACTCATCAACCGCTAGGCGAAACCTAAACAGATACTGCATCAAATTCACATGGTTGGTGAGCACTCGGGCACCCGACGCCCTTAAAAATGAACTCGAGGCATACCATCCCCCCAGATCCTGTATAAATCTATACAGGGATCTTCCCTTAGTCGTGGTGTGCCATTCATGCTGCCATGCATCCATCGCGAGGCTCCATAGCCTCTTCCGCAGGCGGGAAATGGGCAACTGAAGAAATTTGGACCCGGTGCATTGTGATAGTCGTTCCGCTCCGGTTCAAGCCCGGCTCGAAACCGCATCCCAAATACCTCGGTTTCCCGACCTCTTCGCAACTTCCACATGGCTGCTCGAACTTTCACCACTAAATCGATTGGGAGAGCCCCGTAAAAAATAAAATCATATTTTTCAGTTCTTCAAATATCAAATTTTTTAATAACCGGTCACTAAATTTGTTCATCGTTTTCAATTTGCACCTACTTTTAAACTACAATATTACAGGATCGATTAGGTTTTATTTGTTTTTACTTAATCGGCGATTTTATTATTTATTTTAATTTTAATAAATAAGTATAAGTCGCATGTACTAGCAGAATACGAAAATTTACAAAAACATATTTTCTGTTACTTACAATTTAAAATTACTTTCTATTTTTTTCGCGTTATCCTCTTTCGCAGAGATCTCTCTGCTTTATCAGAACGTATGAAATTAGGATTAAAAGACTGTAATTAAAAAATTAAAATTTAGACTACGTTTACCGTATCAGTCACCGATATACAAAAAGGTTACGTTCAGTAGTGACTAAGACCGATGAGACGATATGTTTAATAAATATTTCACGACAATCTGTCCAGCCGTTCTTTGGTTAAAGATGTATGTATCTATGTGTATATTTATATATACACAGAGTGATTCAGGAGGATAGGCCAATACATTGACAACTCAGTCTAGAGGCTAAAAATAAGAAAAAAGTTCATATAAACATAGGTCCGAAAACGCTTCGTTAGCGAGTTATACAGGGTGAAAGATTTTGTTCTAGTTTTAGTTCCTCCGGGTAAATTAAGGCTTTCTGAAATTCTGGGAAGATCAATTAACGAGCGAATTCAATTGTTTCTTATGGTTTTTGAGCTGGAAAATCGAAAAAAATAGGTCCCAGAACTGTATCTCTCTTACTTTTTAAGATATCCCGTGTAAAAAGCCAAAAATAGGGTCAAAAAACACTTTTTTTTACGTTTGACGTACAATAACGTTGTTAAATTGGCAATAAATCATAGATTTTTTAAACATAAATTGTAGAGAATTTTATTATAAGAAGATCGATGTAAATAATGTCGATTCTTATTAACAACAAAACCGACGAAAACTTAGAAGAAAATGTTACAACAAAAGAAAACAGATGTGTCTAGTAGGTACAATAATTTTAGACCTATGCAAAACAAGTTGGCAACACTTATTTTTTTCATCACAATTTGTTTAAATACTACTCATTGTTGTCGGTTAATTGTGATAATAACCTTTCGCTGATGAATCGTGTTTGCAGTATTACGTCGAATTCTTATCGTAAAAATTTCAGCAAACCGTTAAGAAGTGTAATTTTGTATTCATTTTACAGCGCATATAAATCAAGTCTGTTAAAAAAATGAAATTCTGTTTAGTTTTGTTTTGAAACATGCCGCGTATCTTCACTAATGACGAATATGCCGACGTGATTTTCATCTATGGTTTTTGCAACGGAAGTGCTGCGGCAGCGGTTACGGAATCTCGACATAGGTATCCCGGTCGTGTTGTACCAAATCGTAAAGTATTTATGAGAACGGCCCAAGCGCTCATATTTCATCTGAACGACAAGCAAATCATGCCGATGAAGGTGAAAACATTCTGCAGATGGTTCAACGTAGTCCGGCAACGAGCACGCGATTAATTGCAACACGGTTCAATATTTCACAAAGCAGAGTATGAAGGATATTAAATAATAATGGATTTTCATATTCAGAAATTGCAACATCTCCAGCCTGGTGACTACGCCAGCCGGCTGCAGTTTTGTCAACGGGGTCCCTCAGGAGAAGAAGATGGATGCATAACCAGATTTTAAATCCGGCAAATCTTGGCCCGTTTGAGACGCAAAACACACATTTTTCAAAGATTGCATTACTCTGCATTACTTTGAGCAGAATGGATTTGATCCACGATCGAGTAATTTTCGTTAAAGACACGCAGTAGAAATAAACTTGATTAACAGCATATCTCCTTATTTATATCTTCCAAAAGCCAGATTAAATGGTTTACTTGGTATTTCTCCCGCCACCACCCCATTCAGTCGTCCTAAAGCATAAGACCGAATGTCTGTGCCACAAACGGCTACTGAGCCACAAAACAGTTTAGCGACCTGTGTCCTAGAGCTTACCTAAAAGCGTGAGCGGACTAAGCGCGGTGCAATTCACCACCGGCTTACGTATCCGACCGCTCGCTTGTCATATATTTACAAAAATGGGTAGGCGCACCCCGAAAACTACTAAAAATATATATGACATCCGTAAATTAAAATTTACTTTGTCTAGACAACAATTCGATGCCACGCCTAGGTCGCTCAATGCCAGCAAGTACCAGTCCACCATATTAAAGCGTTTGGAACCGTAATCGGCTGATGGTGAACCGTATATTTCTAGGTAAGCTTCCGATAACAGTGCGGTAGCAGTCTTTCCCTTATGTGAACTATTGATGTCGGTTGAACATAGCAACCGCATCAGGAACTCCCACACAATCCGACAATGCGGCTCTCGCCATATTGACTCGCTGCTTGTGTGTGGCCGATTTTCCCCTTAACCTCTAAGTTCCAGGGTGGCCCGGATTTTGGCCTCCGCAAGAGCAGGGCAGTCAAACATCATGCGTTCGTTTGACTGGACCTCCCCGCAGACGCACAGCTATCAGCTGCCAGGCGGAACCGAAACAGATATTGGTTCAAATTAACGCGGTTAATGAGCACCTGGGCACCCGTCGCCCTTAAAAGCGAACTCGAGGCATACCATCCCCGCAGATCCCGTTTAAACTTGTACAGAAATCTTCCCTTAGTCGTGGTGTTCCATTCCAGCTTCGTGCTTCCATCGCGAGGCTCTGCACCCTCTTCCGCAGGCAGGAGATGTAAAACTGAAGGTAATTTAGATCCGTTGCCTTGTGATCACCGTTCCGTTCCGGTACTGGCCAGACCCGAAACCGGATCCCAAATACCTCGGCCTCCCGGCCTCTTCGCAATCTCCACATGGCCGCGCGAACTTTCACCGCTAAATCGATTGGGAGAGCCTTTCCCAATACGATGGTAGCCTCGTAGGAGGTTGTTTTAAACACACCAGTGCATACAGTTCACGGCTCTGCGCCGGACGCTCCTTAAAAGTTGAACAAGTCTCTATTCATATCCAACCTATGCGCCCAAACGGGCGCCGTGTAAGAGGTCGTGCTTTCGAATACACCTCGGTACACCATGTACATTTGACGGCCAGACAACACGTAGTCCTTCCGAGTAATCATCCTAAGTTTGTGCATTACTGAGACGCCGTCTCTTAGTAATGCACAAGCTAGTACAATACATTCCGTGATTGCAGGTTAAAACATAACGAGATGCAGATGAAAATAGAAGCCAAGAAAAAGCTGAGGAAGATGTCATTATTTTTCCGATATTTACACTTTGAAATAGAATTCTTTTTATTTGAAACAAAATGTAAATATTTCGATAACGCCCGTCGAAAAAAATAGTATATGAATATATATAGAAAACAACATGTCGTGACCGATTTATAATCAACGCCCAGCAAAAATATTAAAAATAAACTGAAAATTTGTTTTTTGTTTCGGTCTGAGGTTTTGTCTGTAATCATAAAGTGAATATCTAAAACAAATTTCTTGATTTTTTGACGTTCCTAATTTAAAGGGTTAAAATAGATTTTTGATTTGTTTTTGAAACCCGGATATTTTTTCATTTCTCTGTAAAAAATAAAGATAAGAAGTTGATTTTTGGTTTCTTGTGAATTCCTAAAAACCAATTTCTAGATTTTCAAAATTCAACGTGGAAAGGAGTGAATAAAACACCTTTAACAATAATTGCGAATTTTCCCCATTTTCGACTATAGTAAACGAGATATTCACTAGATTTGGACTTAAATACTATTCAGATAAAAATATCTACAAACCATTTTCAGTACGAGGGACTCGTACTGAACTTTACGACAGAACGTACAGAACGAGGGAACGATGCACGGCGGGGCGTCTTAACCAACACAGTTACTGTACCTGCTCGCTGGCTGCACTTATCTTCAGTTACTTGAATAAAAAACATAATAAAAAAAAAAATTGACGCGATGGAAAACACAAGCAACCACATAGCGTGGCCTAAGCCGCGATATATTTCCACAAGTCATAAATATGTTAAGGAAATCAATTATTCAAAAATGAAAAACAGTTATCATGCCATTGCATGAGTAGTAAAGGTAAACGTTGTTATATATATATATATATATACTTTGTGTGTGTGTGTGTGTGTGTGTGTGTGTGTGTGTGTGTGTGTGTGTGTGTGTGTGTGTGTGTGTATTCAACCACAAAACAACAATACGTACGAGTAAGTCGACAACCTTATCTTTTTTTGTCAAACAAAAAACTGATGGGGACACCACATGACTTCCTTGTACGCCTACTAAATTACATATCCACTTTTTTTTTTAAATGATAAGTATATAAAATTTTATTTCATTAACAACTTATCATATTTTTTCTTATCTTTTATTATTATTATTATTATTATTATTGAATATTATTTATTGTAAACTTTTTTTTACAATGAGAGGTTAATTGATTAATAAATCATATATTAATTTTAAAAAAAGTTAAATAAAACATGAAGTAGGATTCGAACCGATGTACCTTCCCTTTGTAAGATAAAATATTTCATCAATTAAAATTTCATTTCACTCTGGAACCAATGAAAATAAGTATCACTTATGATAATACATCGTTGAAAAGCTCTCAATGAGGGTTTATTACTGCAGTTACGAAAAAGTCAAAAATCCCAATTTTTTAAATTTTGGTTTTTCGGATACTTTTGGTCTAGTCGATCGCAATCAAAATGGGAGGTCACAACTAGATGTTACAACAGTCCTAATCCAAAATTTCGACATCCTACGGTTAATATCTTTTTAGTTATGCGAGATACATGCGTACGTACGTACAGACCTCACGCCGAAACTAGTCAAAATGGATTTAGGGATGGCCAAAATGGATATTTACGTTGATATTTTCCTTTACCTCATATAAGGAAGTAAAAAAGATTTTAAAAAAAGAAGAAATAAAATAAACACGACTAAATTGTAGAATTTTCAATGCGTAGTCAAAATTACCCGCTTTTATATTTAAATTAAAATAATTCCTCAAATTGTAAATGAAATATTCAGAAACACAATTACATATTTCATTTTCGGAAGAATTATGCTAAAACAAAAAAGAGAGTTAAGTCATAAGAAAAAAGTATACGTTTTTACTACGTGAGAGTACAGCATTGTAAAAAATTAAAATTGTGGAAAATTTTGGAATATTCTAGGATATTTTCGAACACTATTACATTTTGGAAATTTGTAGAACCTCCTAAAAGTTATATATTTGCATTTTCTAAAACTTATATCTGTATAGTCGCATTAGTTATTTGTATAATGTACATTTGTATGTGTCTTCGTACATATTTGTATGTATCTTCATATATGTATCTTCGTACATACTATGCCTGTCTATAGCACTTTCTCGATGCTCACGGCAGGATTAATTAATTAAAATAAATTAAAAAATTATATGTATATATTTCTATAGCCGCATAAGATATTTGTATATAGAATATTTGTACAGCTACATTAATTACACCGGTCAACATAAAACTTGGAACTGAAAACGGAGTAAGTGTTCTGTACAGTATTTTATATGCTGAATCTGAATGCGTATTCCGAAACAACCCGTTCACGTATACAGTCCCTTAACTTTATTTGTTTCATCATTCGTGGAACGAACAATACAATTAAGTTGGAACGTCTTTACGTTAGCTTATTCACATCTGATTTATATTGCGATACATGTATAGATATGTCAGCGAATCAAGTAATTCAACGCGATGAAATTCTCTTCAGTAAGAGATCAGCTCTTGGTATGACTTGCTGTGTTCTTTAGTCGTGGTAGCGGTGTTATTATACGCGTACTATAACGATCGTTTCATAAGCGATGCCGTAAATTTGGTGAAAGACTTTTACGTCAGAACAACTTTTGGTATTATTTTATCGATTAAGATTTGTTAAGTCGTGTGTGTATGTGTTTCACGCTGTGTTTTATCGCACTCCACGGTGAAGTATTAATAATTAGAACTTAATTATTTTTATAATTAACTAAATATTACTGTAATATTTCAGTTTACTTTCATTCGTTAAAACATTTTGAATTTTACAACGAATAAAAATCAGTCTTGTAAAAAATTCTCCAAATATATTTTGTTACGTTTACGAAGAATTCACCACGAAAAGTCAACGAAAACCGATCAACGAATCTGCTGAAAACTACTTAAAAACATTATTCTGACTGCCCCTTGAGGGACCAAGATAAATCCTGGGCTCCACATGAAGCAAGCATTTTCCTTTTGGCGTACCTATGATTTGGCGAGAGCCTACTAACCGTTATGATGACTTTTAGTTTGTTAGTTTTGCTGAAAAAATGTTACCGGTTTCAATTCGTACAATAAAAGCAGTACCGCATACCCAAATGTTCGTTCGGCTGTAAGACCGGTACTTCACGGTGTTGATTTACCGATTCTGATCGCTCCGACTTCTTGGAAAGAAATTTCTGATTCCCCACAAGGCTCGACCGATGAATCCTCAACTTCAATACGATATTAATTACATTCAAGAAGAATCAAATACCGAGCCTCATCTCATCAGACGAGAAGAATTAAGCGACTTAATTCGTGACTTGTATTTATCGAAACGACATGCAAAACTCTTATGTTCACGCCTTAAAGAATGAAATTTATTAAACGAGAATATTAAAATTTCAGTATATAGAAATCGAAACGAAAATTTACCGATATACTTTAGAAGAGATAGTTTAATATGTTCCTGCCGTGAAGTTACGAGGCTAACGTCTTAACCGGACATCGAATATGTTACTCGTGATCGGCGTTTAATTACAGACTCGACAAAAAGAAGCTTAAAGGCGCTGTTGTTGCATAACTCGAATAAGGTTTCTTCTATATAGGTAGTACATGCTGTAAGAATGAATGATATATGAAAGTATTATAAACATTTTTAAAGCTATTTAATACGACGAACACTCACGGCGAATCATCGCTGACCTGAAAGGATTCTTCTCGGTCTTCAGAGGGACTTTACAAAATATATGTGTTTCTAGTGTTTGTAGGATAGTCGAGCTGCAGATAAACACTACGCGGTTAAAGACTGTCCAAAAAGAAATCGGTTTACCCCCAGGAAAGGAAAACTTTGTCAATATTTCCCTTGTCCAAGGACATCGTATTATTTTACAACCGCTACACGTAAAACTAGGCCTGATGAAGAATTTTGTAAAATCATCAGATAAAGTTGGAGACTGCTTTAAATATTAATTTTGAAAAACCTCTCGGCTAAAGCGAACCCAAATTAAAAGAGGGAATATTGATCGGGTCACAAATAAGAAAATTAATTCGTGAAAATATATTTCACAGCTAATTGAATCCTAAGGAACTAGTAGCGTGGAACTCATTCTAAGATATCCTTACTAGTTTTCTTGGAAACAAAAAATCTGAAAATCATGATCGGCTTATAAATATACTTTCAGTGAACTACAAAATTTTAGGCTGCAGAATTTCATTGAAAATTCATTTTTTGAATTCTCTTTTCAACGTTTTCCCTTTAAACTCGGGTGAAATCAGCGACGTACAAGGAGAAAGACTCTACCAAGGTATATTGCAGACGGAACAAAGTTATCAAGGTAGACGGGATGAATCTATGATGAGTGACAAAAGGAAAATAAGAAAAAAGAAATCACGATAACGGAAATGTCTGCAAAATAAAGGTAGAAATTTCAATCGTTGATTATTATTATTTTTGTATTCTATTATTTAACAAGTTACTCGATATTTTATAGGGTTTAACTAAAAATCTGAGGGCGATGAAGAAAAACCGATTTCATTTTAAGACTCTGTATAAGAAATACTTTCAAATTCACCTACTTTTATCTGAGATCCAATTATTTTTTTCTTTTTGACCGTCTTATTGTACTGAATATCGCTTGAACGTTTAAATTACATGTATTTTTTTCAAAAATCCTCGTGTTTTCATTCATACCGTACTATCGCAGGCTAACAGACAGGCTTGATTTGAACGGATAAATTCAACAAGAAGGAATGAAAAGGAGATTTACTTTGTGGAAAATTTGTCACAATTTTTGTAAAAAATAAAAAAACCGCAAAAAAAACCGGGTAGGCCAACGAAGAAATTATGACCCCGAACAACGCCAGGTATACACACACGGAGTAATATTTAAGTATGGAAACAGCTTAATACTGCACATCTGAGAGGTATTTGGAGGTAGAAAGAAATGGGGTTCTACATAGTTAAAAAAAATCTACAGTTTGGTGGGCTTTTAATTTTTGTCCGCCATCTTCGATCGGTCGTATTGAATCAAACTTAATTTTTTTTGACGAGCGATTTCGATTTAAAATTTGAACGAGAAAAACAACGGTGAAACCCGTTTTTCTGCCTTCATAATCGAGTTATAACCATTAGAAGACGTAATGACGGAAAAATAGTGTTAATAAAACGAGGTAAAACGCGCTGCATGAACCGCATGTAAAATGCAATTTTATTGCGTTTTACATTCATAATGGATACGATAACGGACTTGAAAACTTGATAACGAACTAAACGGCTGTGTAATCCGATATTATTTTCTAAATAAAAATTAACTTCCGCTGTTAATATCGGCTGATATTTGTTACTTATCGTAAATGAAATACATCGACTGTAAATACTTAATTAAAAGATGTATAAAAAATTTAGTCGAGTCGATAGACTGTTAATTTACAATAATGCGTTACGTTGAAACAATGCGACTTATTAACTCCTAGTTTCATCTTTTTACATTAACGTATCTGTAACGGTAAAACTTGATAGCGCTAGTAAAAATTAAGTTGAAGGCCTAACGGTTCAAATTTATTTTTCGGTGAAAGTTTTATTATTAGTTTCCTCGTTCGTTTATTTAGTTTTCTTAAGTATTAAATGTTCAAATAACAACGCCTTCTTTTTTAAGTGAAACCGAAAGAATAACGCTGTTGATGATGTACGGGTACGGTGACAGAATTCGGCCTTTACAAGAGTATGTGTTTTATTTAATAATAGATGTCCTCAACCAGAGAACCGGTAAGGGTAAGTAAATCGATTGTGATCAAGACAGTACAGCGATTTGAAGAAATCGGTACTGTAAGGAATCGTCCTCGCACCGGTAGAACAATAACTGTCACAAATGATGCAAAGTCATTAGATGTATCGCAGACCTTTGTTGAAGACCCTCATTCATCGATTCGGAAGGTTGTTGCCAGACATGACATCGGTTATTTTTCGGTTCAAAAAATGCTTAAAACAAATAAATTTCACCCTTAAAAGCTACACTTGGTGTGAGAATTTTCGAAAGATGATTTTGATCCCCGAGTTGAGTATTTCGATTTTAAAATGCAAAAATTAAACGTAGGCACATATTTTTCTAATTCAATAATTTTTTTTTTGTCTTCAGTCATTTGACTGGTTTGATGCAGCTCTCCAAGATTACCTATCTAGTGCTAGTCGTTTCATTTCAGTATACCCTCTACATCCTACATCCCTAACAATTTGTTTTACATATTCCAAACGTGGCCTGCCTACACAATTTTTTCCTTCTACCTGTCCTTCCAATATTAAAGCGACTATTCCAGGATGCCTTAGTATCTGGCCTATAAGTCTGTCTCTTCTTTTAACTATATTTTTCCAAATGCTTCTTTCTTCATCTATTTGCCGCAATACCTCTTCATTTGTCGCTTTATCCACCCGTCTGATTTTTAACATTCTCCTATAGCACCGCATTTCAAAAGCTTCTAATCCTTTCTTCTCAGATATTCCGATCGTCCAACCTTCACTTCCATATAAAACGACGCTCCAAACATATACTTTCAAAAATCTTTTCCTGACATTTAAATTAATTTTTGATGTAAACAAATTATATTTCTTACTGAAGGCTCGTTTCGCTTGTGCTATTCGGCATTTTATATCGCTCCTGCTTCGTCCATCTTTAGTAATTCTACTTCCCAAATAACAAAATTCTTCTACCTCCATAATCTTTTCTCCTCCTATTTTCACATTCAGCGGTCCATCTTTGTTATTTCTACGACATTTCATTACTTTTGTTTTGTTCTTGTTTATTTTCACGCGATAGTTCTTGCGTAGGACTTCATCTATGCCGTTCATTGTTTCTTCTAGATCCTTTTTACTGTCGGCTAGAATTACTATATCCCCGACGGGGAGTCTTATTCTTTAGGACTTTGGGGGTTGGCGTCCCCACGGGCCTAGCCTCCGCAGCTTTCCTTCCCACTATACAATGAGCTGCGGAACACTTTACATTTTACACATATACTATACCAAGAACACTACATAAATTACAACATACACACATACACAATTACACAACAATAACCTACACTGATACTTCTTACATTTACACTCGGTGGTGTTGCGACATCTTACGAAACGCAACCGTAACCCAAGGTGGGAACAAATCGTGCCGATGGGTGAATGGCTCCACGTAGTGAGTCTCGAACGATGTCCTCTGGGCACAAGGGCGAAC
Organism: Lycorma delicatula; assembly: GCF_047948215.1. Taxonomy (NCBI): domain Eukaryota; kingdom Metazoa; phylum Arthropoda; class Insecta; order Hemiptera; family Fulgoridae; genus Lycorma; species Lycorma delicatula. The sequence continues at coordinate 142,571,025 of NC_134462.1, forward strand.
CCAGTTGTACTTAGCTCTAGCTCCAGTACGCGTGTGCTCTGCTGGAATTTCTTAGAATCGAAATATAAAAATATTAGATTCGTTGTTCTCAGAAATAGTCAGGAAGGTGGCTCCCTTCAAAAGGTTTCACCTTTCTTAATTAAGAAAACCATAACAGGTGCAAGTGGCTCCCCGAAGAATATCAGGAAATTACGAGACGGATCGATTCTGGTTAAAACATTCAACGATGAACAGAGTCGATCTATCTTACGTCTCCGTAATATGGGTGGTATAAATATCAGTGCAGAATGCCACAAAACGTTAAATACGAGCCGGGGTATAATTTTTTGTAGAGACCTTCTAGATATAGATATCTCGGAAATAGTTGATGAGCTTTGCCACCAAGATGTTGTTGAAGTGAAACGTATAATGAAACGGCAGAACGGAACAGAAGAACCGACACCGTCTCTTATATTAACATTCAATCTCCCTGTTCCACCAGAGAAGATTACCTCTCGGTTCGGGTACGACCATTCATACCCAACCCACGGCGATGTTTCAGATGCCAAGGTTTTGGTCATACTACAACATCTTGTACAAAAACTGAGATCTGTGCTCGATGTGCTAAAGAAGGTCACAATGACACTAACTGTGAAGAAAGTGAAAAATGCGCAAACTGCAGTGGTCCACATACAGCCCGCTCCCGAGATTGCCCAACTTTTAAAGAAGAAAAGGCAATTCTCAAAATCTGTACGGAGCAAAAACTATCTTTTCCGGCTGCACGTAGAGAATATAAAAAGATAAACAATTCACGGAACCTGGTTAAACCAGACGTATCTTTTACCACCGCTACATCTAAACAAATTCCTACAAATGCTAATAATCAGCAGTGCGGATCCTGCAATGAGCTTAAAAAACTTGTTCAGATGCTATCTGATCAAGTAGCTTCACTTACAGCCAGTATCTCAGAGCTGACAAAAATGAATAAAAAGTCCTCCGTCGCAGCTAGTGAATCAAACAGTATGATACACACGAAAGTTCCTATTCCCAAAGTCGAACCGCCACGAATAGCGACTATCACAGCTGGCAGTAAGCCACCTAATAAGCTCCCCATGAAGGGAACCAATATAACTATCTCTTCTGGGATGTCAACTACAGCATCCCATTCAAATAAATCTCCTCCACCATCACCTCATATACTGAAGGATATGGTTGAAGAACCACCCGACCCTAGGGCATCGGAGTTCTTTAAAATAAAAAATACAAAAAAGAAAAACCGAATCACGTACAACTAATTTTTATATAATTCCCGAAATTTATTTTTTTATTTATTTTTTACACTTATGAACATTATTCGGTGGAATGTTAGAGGTATTCGGTCCCGCATTGAAGATATTAGAGTACTAGCGCACACACATGATCCACTAATCATGTGTTTCCAAGAAACTCACCTTCTACAACATGACCGAATTACACTTAGAGGATACTTCTGCGAGAGATACGACTGCCTAGTAGACAGTAGGGAGAGTGGTGGAGTAGCGATTTTCATGAAGAATGGGGTGTCAGCTACAAGAATTCAACTAACCACTGTCATTCCTGCTATTGCAGTAAAGGTCACTATTCCCTTCAAATTGCATATCTGCAATCTGTATCTCTCACCGAACACTGTGTTCAGTGCTTTAGATGTCTCAAATCTCCTCACACAAATACCATCTCCATCGTTAATAGTAGGAGACTTCAATGCCCATCATATTTCCTGGGGCTCAACCTTCTGCTCCACTCGAGGAAATATGATAAACAGATTGAGACAAGATTTTGACCTTTGCCTACTGAATAATGGATCACACACATTTATGTCCTTATCAACTGGTACTGTATCTAACCTTGATCTTTCCATATGCTCACCGAATGTACTCCCTCATTTTAATTGGTCTGTTTGTGATGACTTTCACGGCAGTGATCATAGATCAATTATTATTAGTTTCGGTGTAGACTGCGAGATTAAAAGAAGGCCACGGAGATGGATTGTTGAAAAGGCAGATTGGAATGGATACCATAAAGCATTCCAATCTCAGTATGACGATGGAGCGAACATCCTCGACCAATATTCTTCTTTTACGTCCATGATACTTGAGAATGCCAACAGATATATCCCACAAACATCGGGTAATCCTAGACGTCCTTCCGTTCCATGGTGGAACGATGATTGCAAAAATGCTATTAGGAATCGACGGCAGGCACTACGTAAATTTAATCGTAGGCCTACAACAGAACATCTAAATTTATACCGCAGGGCTAGAGCGGTGTGCCGTCGAGTATTCTTGGACGCTAAGAGGAATTCATGGACGAAATACGTGAGGCACTATCTCACACTCTACTTCCACGTCTACTGTATGGAAGAAAATTCGTGCAATCTTCGGATCACCGAAACAATCTATTCTCGGTCTTATTGATGAAGGAGAACTCCTTTCATCACCCTCGGAAGTGGCAAATAGTCTAGCAAAATCTTTCCGCTCGGTGTCTCTCACCTCATCATATAATAACGATTTTCAACGGTACAAGATACAAGTAGAAGTATTATCGTTAAACATTGGTGATTCGGTTGGTGAATTAAACACTCCATTCGTATTTAAAGAATTGTTACATGCACTTAAAAGTTCACGGGACACTTCCCCTGGACCGGACAACATTCGCCTTTCCATGCTTTCACACCTTCCTAATTCGGCACTACAACAACTTTTGAATATTTTCAACGGTTTATTCTCCGAACAAGTCTTCCCACCCGGCTGGTCAGAAGCATTTATTATACCAGTACTAAAACCTGGTAAAGACCAGACGAACCCCTCAAGCTATCGCCTTATTTCATTAACAAGCGTTTTGTGTAAAATAATGGAAAGAATGGTAAACTGCAGACTTACATGGTACTTGGAGAAACATGGCTTTCTATCTCCAGAACAGTGTGGTTTTCGACAAGGACGATCTTCTATTGACCATTTACTGTCACTAGAAACAGCCATACAAAACGCTTTCCTAAATCGGCAGCACCTCGTCGCTATCTTCTTCGATATAAAAAAGGCGTATGACACAGCCTGGCGACGTGGTATTCTTAACACTCTCAAAGAATGGGGAATCAAGGGCAATATGCTTGCTTTTATCCGGGGATTCTTAAATCACCGAACGGCTCGTGTTCGTGTGGATGATTCGCTCTCAGATAGTGTCATCTTGGAGAATGGAGTGCCCCAAGGTAGTGTATTAAGTGCCACCTTATTTTCTGTAGCCATAAACGATATTACAAATGTGTGCAGGCTCCTGTCTCATGCTCTCTATTTGCTGACGACTTTGCTATCTACATTGCAAGCCGTTCGGCACCTACAGCAGAGAGACTACTGCAGAACACTATATCTCACCTTGAAGCTTGGTCCAGGATTACTGGTTTCACATTTTCATCCGAAAAAACAAAACGTGTAGTTTTTTCTCGGCTACGAAACCCTTCTATTCCGCAAATTTTTCTGAACGGAGAGACTATTACTATCTCTACTTACGTCAAGTTTTTAGGTTTATTTTTTGATAGCCGTCTTACTTGGGTCAAACATTTAAAAGAATTGAAAACAAAATGTTCCAAACTTCTAGATATGATGCGAGTCCTTACTAACACCAACCGGGGAGCCGATAGATCATGTACGATACGTTTTTACTATTCCTTTGTTCGCTCCCGTTTAGATTACGGTTGTGTCGCCTACTCTTCAGCTCGTCAAACCGTGCTTAAAATGCTGGATAGTGTACATCATGCTTTCCTTCGGCTTGCTTGTGGTGAACCATCACTTTGGGATAGACGAGACCAGCTCTTATTATCTTATTTTGCTCGTCTCAGAGGACAGCCAAATCACCCGGTTCTTGAGTCAGTCTTTAAAAATCCTAATCTAGGAAAGTATGAGGATCATCCACGTCGTACTGCACCTGTAGGTGTCCGTACCTGGCGTCTGCTGCAGCATATAAATGTTGACACACCATCATTCTTTCCTATGTACCCTTGCTCATATCCTCCATGGAGAATAAACCTCTATATTTTTTAATTTTGACCTGACTACATATAATAAATAATCAACACCATCTATCGTCTTTCAGCAGATGTTTCAGTGTGTTCTCTCCAAGATGAAACCAGACGCGGTTGTATACACTGATGGATCTAAACAAAACGATACAGTTGGGTGTGCTTTTGTTGTCAATGAGAGAACTTATATGTTTGGTCTCCCCGGTATTACGAGTGTGTTTACCGCTGAACTATACGCTATAAATAAGGCTCTAAACATCATTAACCCTAAATATAGAAAAATTCTTATTTGCAGTGACTCGTGTAGCGCTCTCCATGCCTTAAAAAAATTTTATTCTAAACATCCTATCGTCATTGAAATTTATAACGCAATCGCCGAGTTGAATAATCGCAACACAGAATTAAGTTTTTGCTGGGTCCCTAGCCACGTAGGGATTCCAGGTAATGAACGTGCAGATTCTGCTGCCAAAGAAGCATGTAATCAGCCTCCTTTCACCAACCGAATTGCTACCTCTGATTTTATTAATCGTGTAAAACAATCACTGAGAGCGCGGTGGCAAGGTGACTGGACGGCTACCGTTGATAATAAACTCCGACAGATTAAAGATTCTGTGTTACCATGGGACTCCTCATACAGAAAAACTCGGCGTGAGGAAGTAGTCCTTTGTCGATTGCGGATAGGACACACGAGGATCACACACGATTACCTGATGATAAGAGGACAAGCACCCCTATGCGCACGATGCAACTGCCCCATGACTGTGCACCATACACTCGTGGACTGCATATGTTATGCGGCGTTGCGTCGTAAATTTAATCTACCCAGAAACATCCGTGGTGTCTTGTGCAATGATAATGAAATTTTAACCCGGTTGTTTTTATTTCTTGGTAGTGCTGGGTTAATGCAAAAAATTTAATATCGTTGCGTATATTTTTTAATGCGGTAAGAGTTTTTAATAAGTTTCTTTTTTTCTGAGTTTTTGATTTTTTTATCCGATTAGGAGCCTTTTACACTCCTTATCGGAATTTGTTAAATTTTATATAGTTATTTTTTTTATATTTTAAAGACTTTCTGTGATATTAGTCGTAAGATTTTAGTAATGTTAGTTTTACGCTTTATTTCTCCTTTTTAATTATATAATTAGTGTTAGTTTTAAGTTTTACTTAATTTCGTTATTTTAGTTTTTAACCTAGTTTTAAGTTTTATATTAGACCCTTTATGGTTTTTAGTTATCCAAGAATGGGCCCTTTACACCCATCTTGGACTTTGTAAAATTCTATTTACTCTTGATTTTATATTAGTTTTTACCTCTGATATTAGTTGTAAGTTTTATTCATCTTTTAGAATAGTTTTAAATCCTTTTATTTTTTATATATATATAAAAAAAAAAGATTCCGGGCGATGATAACGCGCAAGTGTTTTTCGCCCTAAAAAAAAAAAAAAAAAAAAAAAAAAGAATTACTATATCATCTTACTATAGCATCTTTATCTTTTCACCTTGTCCTGTTACTCCAAATCTAAAATCTAAAATTAAATAATATTTATTGATAAAGCGACTTTTATGTTAAACGGCCATATGAATAAGGAAAACTGTCGATATTAGAGCGATAATATCCCAGATGGATGTTGGTACTTCATACGTACCGCCCTCAGAAAGTGAACGTTTGGACGGGAATCGTCGGCCATTGTATTGTAGGACCTTTTATTTTAGATGACAATCTTACAAGAGATGCTAACTGCAATTTATTAGCCGATAGGAGTTTGCCAAATATCCGGAAAACGTCAGACAAGAATTAAATAATAACGTACGGTTTCAGACGCGGCACCACCTCGTTATTATCTAAGGGCACAGTAAATTTTAAATAAGCAATTTCCAAATTGCTGGATAGGTACTAGACGAGCCGCAGAATGGCCCTCCAGACCTGTCTACTCGGATTATTTTTTTAAGGGGTACCTGAAACATAACGTTTACAAAACAACACCTGCAGACATTCACGAATCGAAAAGAAAAATAATCAACAAATCTGCTCGCGAACCGCTAGACACGATAGAAGTTATAAACGGAAATATTACTCGAGGCTAGCACACTGCCAAGCAGCAGAGGGGGAAACGTATTGAACATTTATTGTAGAACGGTACGCTTTCAAAATGTATTTCATTAGCGAGTAATGATCGGAAACATTTATTTAAAATTTCAATATAAATACTGTAATATTTAAAGTAAATCGGTTTAATTTGTCGTGTTGTTAATTATTAATCGTCGTTTATTATTTTCATTATTATAGCGATGTTTAAAATCGTTACTGTATGCGTTATAAATATACAATAAAATTGTTCGTGCAGCGCGTTTTACCTCGTTTTATTGTTAGCATGATTTTTCCGTCGTTGCAACTTTGAATAGTTATAACTCGATAACGGAAGGCATTAACAGAAAAATGGGTTTCACCGTTGTTTTTCTTGTCAAATTTTAAATCGATATCACGTGTCATATGTCCGTCCACCTTCCTATTTAAAAATAAATTAAGTTTGATTCAATACAGCGGATCCAAGATGGCGGACAAAGATTAAAAACCCAATGTAAGAATTTTTTTTTTAACTATGTAGTACACCGATTCTTTCTGCTTCCAAATACCTCTCAGATGCGCTGTATAAAGCTCTTTCCATACTTACATATCGCTCGGTATAAGGTTCGCGTTTTATACGACTAATATTTTATATTTATATTTAGTAGATTAGCATTCGGTTTTGGGCAACTACCAGCAACGATAAACTAAATACGTCATAACGGTATCAAAACAAAGTTCTGGAACGCATCTCTAACGTTGAACGGTCTGAAAGACGGTGAAATATCCTAATACTCGCGGAGGCTGCTGCGGTTACAACGTTCATTACATAGGGAAATTAGACAAATCATTAGGCATTAAAACTACTAGACAATAGCGATGAAGCGGGCAGAATGGCGTCACCGGGTTTCAGATTTGTGTGACAGGAAATAAAATTAAATTTTATTAATAATAAATATCAAAAACAAAGACGTTGTACCGGTTACATTTAATTTACTATTATTATTATTTCCCTTAATGTAAATTTAGGTGTTGGTATGTTTGTAAGTTTAAATGCAACTGTAGAGGGCGCCGTCAGAGGTTCATCTCTTTTAAGCTATTTTATTCAATTTTACTAAAAGTATGTATTTCTTGACTTTAGGAATATAAATTTAATAAACAACCTTCGGTCGACCTTTGCGCATCACCTGATTCACCCGTTTTGATAATTTGGTTGTCGTTAGTATTTTTTTTTTAATGAAAGAAAACAATTTTGAAATTATATACAACATATTCTACACAGATGATCTGAAAATATCTTTTAATGTCGCTCATTACCGTTGTTGCACAGCATTATTGTATTCCTAAGTAATTTTCCCGTTCAAAATAGTTTCAAGCCAAACTTTAAGAATATTTGTAAAAATATTTAGTATACCCTGTACCCGAAACGAATAAACTATGTTTTAAAAATAATCGACAAAGAAAACTATCGACTTATCCTTTATAAAAACGTACGTGACAAGTAATAATAAATATTCACGCATCGCCGGGAACTTCACCTCAAGTTCTGTACAACTCCATTTTACGTAGTTTCTGTGAAATACTTTTCACATTCCTAATAACATACATAGGTTTCATAGCTTTTACTTTACCGGCGAACGGTATCGTTTTCTTTTATGCAGGAATTGTATTTTGTAGTTATCCGACAACCTTAACCGTTAATATAAATAAAAATTTTGAAATTGAAATAAGAAATCCTGGCTTCGAAATCACGTAGTAAAAAAAAATTAAATAATACCTACCTCAATTATTCGTTAAATTTCACTAGTTGATCTCGTTCAAATTTAATATAATTACTACACTAACATCTCACTCTTCCGATTTGGCGCGAACATCAAAAGGAGGAGTACAAACAATTTTATTATCGTTAACTTTAGTCGCTTTTCTTGAAATCGCTTAAATCAGTTTACAGAAAAGTAGCAAAAAAATCTCTATCTATCTGGAATCTAGATTCCACCGGTGCTAAGTAGAAGATAAAAAAGATTTCCACCTTAAAGTTAAGAAAAACTTCAAATTTACTCGATACGACAATAGTTGCAAGTGAACAAACGTTTCACGCGTTTAGTAAACGACAAGACCCATCTTACAATTTCAGCAACATTTTGGACATCCCTTGCCGTAAGGGTTGGTCATATCAAAAAATTGTTTCAGATAAACGTTTTAGATAATGTCTAGAGGACTTACAACCGCTTTAAACCGATTCGGTACTGCGCCTATTAAGGAAGATATGATTTTTTGGTCATAGAAACCCCATTTTTTCCACCCCCTGGGCCGATGGTTGGTGATATAAAAAATCTTTACTTAGGTAAGTATTAGCCCTTATCCAAAGAATAGTAGTAATTTTAAAAGAATTCGATATTTTACTTAATAAGAAATTTATAGTAATATTGTGTTTTTTCGAAAAGTCCCCCCAATTCCACCCCCATGGCCTGATTTTTCCCATTAACGAAGTCGAGCGAGATTTTGGATCGTTATATTTTATGAGTCAATTTGAAATCGATTGGCGCAAAATTACTGCAGTTATCATATAGCCACAAGAAAGTGAAATATATATATATATATATATATATATATGTGTGTGTGTGTGTGTGTGTGTGTGTGTGTGTGTGTGTGTGTGTGTGTGTGTGTGTGTGTGTGTGTATTTTTAAACTTTTGAACTGACTGTGGTTTTGGGGTCTGGGGAATGTGAAACGTGAAGATATGTCAACATTTTCCGGAAGTCGAATCACGGTACCCATTACAACAGGTAGCTTTCTTATGAAATCTACCTAAAATTACCTACCGCAAGGTAGGTAATTATAATTTCGCTTCGACTACGTATCTTTTTTTTTTAGAGATGTTATGACCGATTACAAATTCCATAAGACATAATTAGGTATTCTTCACCGGTTAACGTCTGTACCGTTTATTACAATAACATTTACCGAAATAAACATACCGGCTATTAGATGGAAACTACATCAAAATGTTACAGAAGATTAGAAAAGATATCCTACAGACACAAGATTTTTTTTTTTATAATGAAAAACGGCATTAAATTATAATCGATACAACAATTTAGATTAAATTTGAATCGACTGAGTTTTCACTAATTTAAATAAATAAATTAATTAATAAACGAAGGAGTCGAATATTTGGAGTGGATATTCCGTAAATACAACCTGTAGCAATCTCGAGTCGAAAATCTATTTCGGAATACACTATTTCTGATGGGTTATTAAAATTCCTCGTCGGAAGATGAGCACAAATTGGAAAAGAGTACTATTACGAGAACGAGGTACTATTACTTCCCGACATTAACGTGAACGCTGCGCATACGTATACTCGTATATATTACGTAATTAGCAACCGACAATCTGGCTGTGTTCCAAATTAAGACGAAACACTAAAGGTACAAATATTTGAACGACCAGAAAAAAAAATTATAAATATTCTTTCAAAAAATGAAGAAAAGGTACACTCAACTTTAGCTTATCTCGCACACACGCGCATGCACACCTGAAATATAAATTTACGTGTAAATTAGCCCGAAAGTTTTCACTTAACGAAGTCTAAGTGAAATTAGAAGTGAATATAGTAAAATTTTAATATCAAACCGATGATAAAAACTGTTATTAGATAATAACCTATAATATCTTCTTAAAAGTATAATCACAGAGAACATGGAGGATTTAAAAAAGATAACAATTGTAGTTTAACTAGAAAACAAGTTAAAATAAAAACTTAATCAAAATGAAGTAGTAGAATATAGATAAATAATAAATAAGAAATTTAAAAAAAAGAAGAAAACGTAATATAAATTGTACATGGATGATTATAAAATATATATATATATATATATATATATATATATATTGAGCACACAGAAAAACAAATACAAACAACAGAGATGAAATAGTTACAATAAAGTAACAGCTCCTTTATTAACTTATAAATTTTAGATGTTTGTTTTAGAAATCAGTAAAGCAAGAACAAAATTAAAAAATAACGAATATATATGTGTGTGTGTGTGTGTGTGTGTGTGTGTGTGTGTGTATGTATTTTTTCAAAAAAAAAATTTCCACAAAAAGAGAGTGATATTTGTTACACCTAATAAACTTAATACTTACTTTAAAACTACCGATTTAAAAAAACACTTTAGATTTAGAATGCCGATTTAATTAATTTTCTGTTAATAAATCGTAGGGTAATTTAAGAACAATTAATTAAGTACAACATATCGTATAATTATTTTGTGGTTTTATATGATTAATAAACTAATCATAACAGTCACATAAAATAAATTGATACAAATAGTTATTAAAATAGGACGTAAGTGTAAGAAAAAGAACATTTAATTACGTGAAAAAAAATTGGAGAATTTTCTCAATAGGTTCAACCCTCTTTGAATTGCACCATTTCCCTAACCGTAATTTTTTTCAAAAATTTACTTGAATGAACCCCTTTAATGCCATATGCCAAGCACATAAAATTCAATGAGAGCGCGGTAAACCATCACCTGATACTTAAGTCAAATAGTGGCCAAACACATACGTAAATCCACGCCCAAAGTTTTTCTTAACAATAATTTTAGTATTTTTGATCTCCACGACCTCAAAAAGTATAGGGTTACATAAACCGAAAGAGGTCACTTTTTACCAGGAGAAATAGTTTCGTTTTCATATACTACAACAGTTGGGAATTAAAATTCTAAAACTGTAAATAAATTTTACAAAACAAATAAAACACACTTTGATCGGCACGTGAATTTCTCTTTATATAATAAAAAAGAGCGATGAGACAAAACATAAGTAATAATGAGACAACGAGTAATAAATTTATATAAAATATTTACATTTTATCCACAAATCGTCTTAGGTTATACGTGCAAAATATAAATTCAGTTTTTCTTAGAAAAAAACCATCCGTAGGAAAATTCAATATTCTGAATATTTTAATAAACGCATAAAAGAATTATAAAGATATTTTCCACGATGTAGTCCAATATATATATCACCCGCTTAGCGAGCGGGGGGCTAAGGCGGATATAGACCCCGCCGAAATTATCATCGCTCGACAATTATTAGCCTTTATCGATCGGGAGTTAAAATCTAGTAAGTCGTGTTCAAAAAATTTATTTTTAGCGTTTTACATTTTCGTAATGTATATCATCTCAAAATCTACAATCAAGTTTGACTCGCGCCAGAGGAGTGTCCTTTACTCTAGCTCGCCTCCCCGCCCGCCGGCTGTTATGTCCGGCACGGCTGGTCAGTTCACCGGTTAGCTCTTTTATTTCGTAGGTGGAAATTCCACCTACGACAAGCCGTCATCAGCGAGCGGTTTCCTCTTGACGAGCTTCCTCATCTTTCTTCTTTATAACTGCGGTTATAAACGACGAGATCACATTAAAGTTATCCTCGTTAAGTAGCATTTTATCCACCACATTCTCCGTAGATAATGGCCCTATACGTCTTACACAGGATTGCCTGCTTTCAGACCAACGGTTACATTCAAATACTACACGTTCAGGGGAATCGTAAGCCCCACAGTAAGGACAGTTGTTGTTATCTACCCTTAGTCTCGCACATAAATAGGACCTGAACGACCCATGCCCTGTAAAAAAATGCGTTATCCAGTAATTTATGTCCCCGAACTTCCTTTCTATCCACGGTCGGATCAAAGGTATCAAACGATGTGTCCATCGTCCCGTGTTGGCTACATCCCAACGATGTTGCCGATTACGCAGCATCTCTTCATATGCTTCTTTACAAGGTTGTCCACGTGCTATACTCACTCGCATCTCCGCCAGTTGTTTAAGCGGAGGAACTCCTGCGATTACGAGTACTGCCTCGGTGGAGACTGAAGAATATGCGCATATCACTCTTTAGCCCGTGCGCCGTTGAATTCCTTCAAGGGCTCTTCTGTTCTTGTCGGCACGCAGAGCTCTTTCCCAGACTTGTATACCGTAAAGTAAGATGGAATTAACTACGCGAGCGTAAATCTTACGCTTCGCAGTTCTGGATCCTGTCATATTACCGAGTAATCTGCTAAGATTTTTGACCGTGCATTCAGCTCGTTTACGTATTTCATTCACGTGTGCCGTAAAACTCCTCCTCTTGTCAAGCCAGATCCCTAAATATTTGGCTAAAGTCTGTTGCTGGACAAGATTACCCCCTACTCGAATTAGGATGTCAGATATTCTCCTACGACCTGTCGTGACTACGTATTTTGTTTTACCGTGCGAAAGTTTTAAGCCTTTAGTAGACATCCAGACTTCTGCCATTCGTATCGCTGCGTTTGCCTTCTCCGATACCTCTACTTCAGTTTTTCCAGTAACAACCAAGGCCAGGTCGTCAGCAAAAGCCACTGGGAAAACACCCAGAGGATAACTCAGCCCGAGAATTCCGTCATAGACCAGATTCCAAAGGAGTGGCCCCAAGACAGAGCCTTGAGGCACTCCACACGTCACTTTGAAGCGGAAGCAGGATCTACCCTGGTGACAAACAACAAACCTATCCTGCAGGTAATTCTGGATAATTCTTCTTAGGTATCCAGGAATATCCTTATCTCTCAACGCTTGTAGGATCGCATCCCATTTCAGCGAATTAAAAGCATTGCTCGCATCAAGCAATATCACAATCGGTATCTTCCTGGTGCGCCAAGTACCCGATGCCGCTTCGTCCACCAGACGCATAACTGTCTTAACAGCACCCACCGTAGAACGCCCCTTACGGAAACCAAATTGTGCGTTAGAAAGGCCACCGTGTTCTTCAATCGCATTTTTCAGCCGCAATTCCAACAATCTCTCTAGGAGTTTGCAGATGTTATTGATCATGCATATAGGTCTATATGCTACTTGTAAGTCATCGGTCCCCGGTTTCTTGATAAGGGCCAACCTGGACTCTTTCCATTGCATTGGAGTACAACCATCTCTCAGGATCTTATTCATGATATTAAGAAGCTCTGCAGGCATCCTCTCTGCTAATATTCTGATTATCTCGGCTGGAATGCCATCTGGCCCGAGTCCCTTATGTAGCTTCACTCTTTTCACCGCCATTAATAGCTCACTAGCGTCAAGAAGTTCAAAGCTATTATCCACAATCTCTTCCCGAACAGGATCCGCTTGCTGAGGAAATAATTCCTTAACAACACGATGGATCTTATCGTCTGTTAAGGCAGGTAATCTCTTCCCTAACTTGTTGGTAACAATTTTAAAACCCCTGCCCCATGGATCAGCATCTATATCTTGACACAGTCGCTTCCAGCAACTGGCTTTAGCCCTTTTAATTGATGCATTCCTTGCTTCCACGTATACCTCACGCGCAGCATCCCTTAATCTAGCATTCTGCCTACCCGATCTTTGGTAGGCTCTTCTTGCTTTCCATGCCGCCTTCCGTAGTTGTTCCAAATCAGGCGACCACCAGTAAGCATGTTGCTGCCTCCGGGGATAAACTAAGACCCCCGCTTTTCCGCATTCCTTTTGAACTTGTTCCACAAAGTCTTTGGGGAACATATCGCCAGCAAGTCTTAGGATTATTCTGTCCCTAAACCGTAAGCATCCTTTTTTGGAGACGATCAGCCTTCCCGACATTACACGAATTTCCCTGGTTCGGGACTCAAATGCTATAAATAGATGGTCCGATAAACTCTCTTTATTAATAATCCTCCAATCAAAGAAGTCGTTAATATCAGTACTCGTTGTAAAGGCTAAATCTATTGCCGAACACGACATTCGTCTACGGAACGTCTTATCTTCACCGTTTATACAAGTCAGCCCTAGTGTATTAACATACTCACTCAGGTGACGCCCTCTTAGACTGTTTACAGTTCCCGCAAATTCGGGACTTTTGGCGTTAAAGTCTCCAGCGATTAAGACTTTACGACCTCTATGCCTCATAACCTCTCCTGCAAGATTTTCTAGGAATACTACAAAATTATCTATTCCCGCATTTGGAGAATTGTAGCAAGAAAATACTACGATTTCACCGAGGTCGGCCCATATAAAACCGTCACTGCTGCCACTGCTAATTATAGGGATCCCAGACACCGGAAAACCAATAGCTGCTGTCGTCGCATCCACTAGCCATCCTGTTCCAGAAGTAAGATCATAAGGAGGTTCCGACACAAAAATGATGTCTGAGCGCTCCGTCAAAGCGGTGTCCCACGATAAAGCCAATGACTGTCGGCTCCTATTGCAATTGATTTGTAGAAATCTTATTTTGCAACAGTACACCGACCGGTCCTGTGGCCCTCCTTACCACATAGCATGCACGTTGTCAGGTCTTTACATTGTGCTCTGTGATGACCCGCTTTTCCACACCCGTAGCACAGTTGCGAACGGTCCACACCCTTGCAGGTCGCAGAGACGTGGCCGAAAGACCAAAATCTAAAACATCTTTCTTCCGGTTCTCTTATGTACGCTCCACAATGAACCCGGCCGATGCGAACCCGTCTTTCCGTTAATTTTTTTGCGGCCCGGAAGTTCGTGATTACGGTGACGTTTTTAGTTTCACCGTAAGCTTGTCTTATTGACGATAATTTAAAGTCTTCGTCCTCACCGAGTACTCGCGATAACGCAGCGGTTACTTCTTCTTCTGTTGTATCCATGGCTATGCCCTTAACATGTACCACTGTACGCCTGCTTTCACGTGACCTGAGATCAATTTTAAGATCAGCCGCCTTGGTTTTCAATAACGTTTTCAGCTCGGCAGCTTTCTTTGAACCTTGGACCCGAATATATAAATCATCATTTACACCTTTCTTTAGTGACAAAATATCACCCACTTCTTCTTGTGACACCGAAGACTTGACAGTCCGTAATAAATCCGCGTAGGATCTTCCCTGCGCTTTAACAATAACAGTACCGCTATCAGTTACCGCGGGTGTAGTTCTTAAGACCTGTTTTACTTCTTCACGTCCTTCTCCTGGTCGGACATAAATCTTAATGTTTCCCTCCTGTTGACGAAGCAAGTACAATATAATCTTGCGTAAGCTTGTCCCGAATTTGCCTCCAGGAAGAACGAAAGTCGGCACTGCAGAACTACTTACAACTCTTTTCAAGGCAGCTAATATCGTCTGGAGTAATGGCTCCGCATGCTCCGATGAGTCATAAAATATTGTATATCGCGTAAATTGAATCGTAGAAGCATCACTACACATTATAGTAGAGATATCTTGCTTTATTTCACCTGGTTTCGCTTGGTACCTCCTAGATTCTTGAACGCTTTTATTTTCCACAACGTCATGAAAATGACACGTGTCACCCTCCTGTGGATATTCCTCTAGTTGTACAAGACGCTGCAATAAATCAATAGGCCATTTCCTATGTAGGAGGCGTATCAGATCATCGTCCGATGTTATATCCGCCGTTATGTCCACTACTTGACTTTGGTGTGGCAATTCAGTCTGAGTCGGAATCTCATTACATCGCTTCGGATGTGAGAGCTCATAAAGAGCCCTCACCGAGGTTCCTAAGTCTTTAGCTAATTCAAGAATCTTAAAAGCTCATTCTTTAATTTCTTTCTTAGTATTAGTGCTTCCATGCACTAATTTCACTAAATTTCCAACTTCTTTCATCGACTGATCAAAGTCTGTGCCCTCGATAGAATCGAGCTAGCTTCTATCTGTGCTAGCTTCAATCTCCTCTAGTTTAAGTTTTTGAGGCTTATCGCCAGGGGCCTCCCTTCTCTTGTCTCTTTGTGGAAGTGGGACTGTCCGTACACTAGGTGTAGTCTGCGGAGACACGCTCTCCAATCGGCTCACAGACTGTTCCTGCTGCGATACTTCCATCCTAACAGGGGAACGAGCCAGTGTTTTTTTAGGTTTAAAACATTTGTCAGCCG
This sequence comes from Lycorma delicatula, assembly GCF_047948215.1. Lineage (NCBI taxonomy): Eukaryota > Metazoa > Arthropoda > Insecta > Hemiptera > Fulgoridae > Lycorma > Lycorma delicatula. Next base: position 142,586,979 of record NC_134462.1, read on the forward strand.
TCTTACAATTCAGCAAAAGCAGATAAAATTATAAAATGTTAAAAATCTAACTCTCAACTCAATCCCAATTAACTTGATACCCCACTCACTATAATCGGAGGGGGTCCAATACGGGGGTCAGGGGGTCACTTACTAGAAGCAATCAGAACACAGAACCAACACATATAAGTTCTTTCATTGACAACAAATGCACAATTGTATCGTTTTGTTTCCATCCATCAATGTATACCGTACAATGTATATCCGTACACTAGGTGTAGTCTGCGGAGACACGCTCTCCAATCGGCTCACAATAGGTAGTGTTGATTGTTTATTGTATGTCGTAAGGTCAAAAGTAAAATTTATAAGGTTTATTCCCCGCGGTGGATATGAGCAACGATACGTTGGAAAGAATGACGGTGTGTCAACATTTATATGCTGCAGTAGACGTCGGGTACGAACACCTACTGATGCAGTACAATGTGGATGGTCCTCGTACTTTCTTAAATTAGGATTTCTAAAGAACGAGTCAAAAGCCGGGTGATTTTGCTGTCCTTTGAGACGAGCAAAATAAGATAATAAAAGCTGGTTTCGTCTATCCCGAAGTGATGGTTCACCACAGTCTACAAGATTTTGAGATTTCTGTGCCAAAAACTTCGTTTTGGGCACAGAAATCCCAAAATTCTACACACCCATCCAGCCCTAACCGGTCGTCAAAGCAGTCCGCTCCCGTTCCGCAAGCCGCGGCCGCAAACCACCACGAACCAACAGGAGACAGTCATCGGCGAAAGCACGAGCCGCGAACCTTTTCGGGAATGTCAGCCAAAGAAATCCGTCAAATACCAAACTACAGAGCAGAGAACCGAGAACGAAACCTTGCGGGATTCCCACGATGAGGACCTTCCACAGAGAGCAGCGCATCTCCAAACAGAGTGTGACAAATAGTTAGACAAATAGTCTCAAACTACGGCCTGCAGGGCACAGTACCATTGCGGTCCTCCTACCGATAGAGGATACAACTCCAATACAAAGAAGGAAATGACGCCTCAATGTCAAAAAAAATTGCCAAACACATCCACAGTCGGCGCCTTCCACTTCGGCATGTGCATTCAAGATGCAATCCTCGGTGAATCCACCTTCATGAAGCCATACTGGCTTCGACTAAAAAGACATCTCACATCGATGCATCCCCAGAGCCGCCCCACAACCAGCCCCCCGAAGCAACCCGCCGAAAACCATCAAGAAGCCGACAACCGCCGACCGAACCAGAACCCCTTCCCGGCTCCAAAAGCACCCTCACCAAAGCCACTTCCCGACAAGCGGAAAGAAGCCCAAACCAAGGCACCCAGAGAACCGCCCGCCAAGAGCTCCCCATGACAAGCAAAAGGCGACAGAAGACATCCGGGTCAAGCCAGCCAACACCCGGCCACCCCCAGCGCCATTCGCGAAAACAGACGGTCCACAATCACGGGACCCACAACCCGCACGCCAGGGACGGCGTCCCACCCTCCCCGACGCCGACCACCACACCATCTTTCCGAGCATCCGGAAACAGAGCATCCAGGAACGCCCGGTAAGTCGCCTCAGATGTCAACGTATCGTCTCGACCACCAAACTCGAGCGAAAACCGGATTGCACGTGCAATGGCTTGGGCCCATAACACGATTTCGCGAGCTGCCAGGGGTTGCGCTGCAACTCGCGCAAGGAATCTCTCCGAAACACGAGTGTGATTTCCTTGATGGCTCGTAGGTCTTCACTGCGGACGCGCCGGTAGATACGTAGGACCTCAGCGCGCACGTCATCAACGATAATCCCCGTTAGGAGGCTACGCTTGGGCCTACCTACGATCTACCCTTGCACCCAGCACGCTACGTCTTCACTGCGGACGCGCCGATAGATACGTAGGACCTCAGCGCGCACGTCATCAACGATAATCCCCGTTAGGGGGCTACGCTTGGGCCTACCTACGATCTACCCTTGCGCCCAGCACGCTTAGGTCAGAGGACTACCATCTTTTTCCGGGCCGCCGTCTGCGATCAACAGACGGCCTCCCAAAAGCGAAGGTCATGACGGCTACAGGCACTCTCTAATCAGCGGACTGACTACGATGATGGGACCGTCCATTAGCCTTGGCCGCCGTAGGACCCTATCGCAGCCAGTCTTGATGGCCCAGCTGAATTTTTCAGCCATCAATTCCACCTGCTCACTGTGTTCCATGCGACATTACAACCCCTGTAAGGCAGCCGCCAAGCCCATGCAATTGCGCGCACCGTCCAGCCCTCGGCGCGGGCCAGGCGGTCGTGACCACACGCCAACATTCGTGGCGACTCACCAGGAGAACCCGGACAATTTGCCTCCAGGCGCTCCGGAAGATGAAGCAGTAGTCGGGGCCAGGGCGGGCGAGACCCCATCACGAGCGAGCAAGCCGCAGATCTTGTGACCACAGACCGAGTGCCCTCCCGAATGGCACCGAGAAAGGACCGGGCACTGACCAACGAGCCCCGGACACCCTCCACCACCCGCCGCCCGTCACAAGAGAGCCGCCCGGCAGGCAGCTCTCAAGGCGCCCCAGTCGGAGCGGCCATCCGACTTGCAGGAAGATGGGTTTGGTGACGGTGCTCCCAAAACCAGGAAACGACTCTAGTTAGGTCGACAGTCATCAGTCTCGAGATGGCCATCGGCAAGCCCCCCGAGAGGCTATCCGTGGAACGGCTCCGGGAATGCATCGATGTTAGATGTCTTTTTAGTTGAGGCCAGTATGGCTTCATGAAGGGGGATTCACTGAGGATTCCATCTTGAATGCACTTGCCGAAGTGGATGGCGCCGACTGTGGATGTGTTTGGCAATTTTTTTTGGCATGTTGGGGTCATTTCTTTCTTTGTATTGGAGTTCTATCCTCTGTTGGTCGGAGGACCGCAACGGTCCTGTGCCCTGCAGGCCGTAGTGCGAGACTATTTGTCTAACCGTGCGGCTCTGTTTGGAGATGCGCTGCTGTCTGTGAAAGGGTCCGGGTCGTACTGGTCTATCCGTACTATACGTAAAGTAATTTAGAATAGTCAGTTGTTTGTTCGCGTACAGTAACGACCCGGACAACAGTATCACGTCTATTAGTAGACACTCGGCCTGGCGGCAACGTTCTGCCGTCTTGCCTACTACTGAATTGGCGTTCGACTGTAGCAGTCTGAGAGTTTGCCTAACCGTACCTAGATAGCATGTCACACTCTATGATGGCCTGAATACCACGTCCTTCAGAGAATTTGCTTGGCACAGGCGGGGAATATTGCTAGAATTTCCAGTAGGACATCCTTAATTGTCACTTGTGACAAGAAATCCGTACCGGAACTCTCCTTCGGGAGTACGGTTAAATTTATTTTGCCGCTGGAGGGGCCGGGAGTCATTAACGCATTTTGGTGGGGCGTGGGGCTTCTCGGACCTCTTATTTGCTATAGTTTTTGTGTAACTTTACTAAATAGCTGAATAAGTGGGAAGCCACAATATACGCCTTTTGTTGTGGGTATGAAAAGATCGTTTAGGACCACTCGCACACTGTTTACTCTTGCATAATGCAAAGGCATTACAAGTAAATTTAAGAAATCTGTTTCATATTATACTATTCCTTCAGCTATGAGAGCCTATTCCAAATGAAGAGGCGTTAACTTTTCCAATTCTACCAGAAACGTGCAGTTTAGAAGAAAATGTTGGTGATGAAGACATAGTGACTCAGAAATTAACGAAAAAGAACAGGATCCAAATTCCCAAGATGAGAGCACTGAATCTCACAAATTACTGAACCAGAACCTTAATGATCTGTTTCGTTATGTTAATTTGTTTTAAATGTAATCTCAGAGTTCCTGACTTCAAAATTAGAAAGCTTTAACCTTACAGTGGCACTCAAATATGTTTTCCTTTACTAAGCAGCAAGAATTTCGGCACCTGTTCTCCTTACACGATAAAAGTGTTCTCCAATGATTTAAATTCCTCACTGGATTTACTATAGCAGCGTCACAATCCTTCAGAATTCAGACTGCATATAGATCCCTCTGAAAATGTTTGAAAACCATCCTCCTTCACATTGGAAATAACAAAACATCAATTCTCCTTTCCTCTTTAGCACAAATGAAGAAGACATATGACAGTATGAAATTTTTACTTGTGTTGATACAGATGAAAGTTATTCATGGGCGTATATGTAGAGACCTAAGGGTGATAGCAATTTTTTCTTAAGGCTGCATCTATCAGTTATACAAAGTACTTTGGTTTATTACACAAGCAGGACAATAGAAACAGAAAAACTATTACATTAAAACTAAAAAACCGGCCCAAGGGCTGAGCAGAAAAATATTATTTGTGAATTTTGTAAATCTAAAGAACGTCTACCTTCCACCATTACATATAAAACTTGCTTTGATGAAAAATTTTATAAAATAATAAAAAAATAAAGGTTTTACCACAATATATGGAAGGACACTTCCATTGTAGTTCTTCTTTTTTTTAATAATTAAATGAACGTTGTGTTACCTGCAACAAAAGAAAAAAACAGTACTATATGTGACGATGATAATACATCCTTTTTTCAACTTACTATGTTTTGGTTATGCTAGGAATTAATACATTCGTAACGTAAATATTGTACTCATATTTTTATTATGAAATACGAGGTCTGATAGTACTCATTACCATTCTTCAGCTGTAGGTTAGCTTTTTATGCAGACACTTGGGAGAAAATCACTCAATTCAAGGACATAATATTTCTAAAGATTACCATAATCTTAAGCCGGACCTAGCAGGCATTCAGCCAAAACCTAGAGATCACTAGCAGGAAGAAAGGAATGAAGAATAAAGGAAAAGAGTAGAAGTTAGAAAAGGATGATCTAAAGAGGACTGCAAACGATTCCACTCGAAAGAATGAATCTACATCTTTTCTACACAGTGCGTATCAATTTTACTAGTAATCCATTAGATTAGGGCTTCTTCATGTAGGATATAAGTAGACAATTACTGATACAGAATACCTGTAGAATTACTGCGCAGTGCAGGTGAAGAAGCGATTGATAGATTGTACAAACTGGTGTGTAATATTTATAAAAAAGGAAAGTTCCGTAAGACTTCAAAAAGACTTTGGTATCAAAATTATGATACCAAAGAAGGCAGGAGCAGATAAATCAGAAGATTAAACAGAACAATTAGTTTAACTAGTCACGCATCAAAAATCTTAACTAGAATTCTATACAGAAGAATTGAGAGGAGAGTGGAGGAAGTGTTAGGAGAAGACCAATTTGGTTTCAGGAAAAGTATAGGGACAAGAGAAGCAATTTTAGGCCTCAGATTAATAGTGGAAGGAAGATTAAAGTAAAACAAACCGACATACTTTGCGTTTATAGATCTAGAAAAGGCATTCGATAACGTAGACTGGAATAAAATGTTCGGCATTTTAAAAAAATTAGGGTTCAAATACAGAGATAGAAGAACAATTGCTAACATTTACAGGAACCAAACAACAACAGTAATAATTGAAGAACATAAGAAGCTGTAATAAGAAAGGGAGTCCGACAAGGATGTTTCTAATCCCCGTTACATTTTAATCTTTACATGGAACTAGCAGTTAATGATGTAAAAACAATTTAGATTTGGAGTAACAGTACAAGGTGAAAAGATAAAGATGCTACGATTTGCTGATGATATAGTAATTCTAGCCGAGAGTAAAAAGGATTTCGAAGAAACAATGAACGGCATAGATGAAGTCCTACGCAAGAACTATCACATGAAAATAAACAAGAACAAAACGAAAGTAATTAAATGTAGTATAAATAACAAAGATGGACCCCTGAATGTGAAAATAGGAGGAGAAAGGATTATGGAGGTAGAAGAATTTTGTTATTTGGGAAGTAGAATTACTAAAGATGGATGAAGCAGGAGCGATATAAAATGCCGAATAGCACAAGCTAAACGAGCCTTCAGTAAGAAATATAATTTGTTTACATCAAGAATTAATTTAAATGTGAGGAAAAGATTTTTGAAAGTCTATGTTTGGAGTGTCGCTTTATATGGAAGTGAAACTTGGACAATCGGAATATCTGAGAAGAAAGGATTAGAAGCTTTTGAAATGCGCTGCTATAGGATAATGTTAAAAATCAGATGGTTGGATAAAGTGACAAATGAAGACCTATTAGATGAAGAAACAAGCATTTGGAAAAATATAGCTAAAAGAAGAGACAGACTTATAGGCCAGATACTAAGGCATCCTGGAATAGTCGCTTTAATATTGGAAGGACAGGTAGAAGGGAAAAATTGTGTAGGCAGGCCACGTTTGGAATATGTAAAACAAATTGTTAGGGATGCAAGATGTAGGGGGTATACTGATATGAAAAGACTAGCACTAGATAGGGAATATTGGAGAGCTGCATCAAACCAGTCAAATGACTGAAAACAAAGCGATTCGGGCACGATATTATACTTCCAAACAGATTACAAAAAGATAAGACTCGGAACAAGCAAAGCAAGCAGAGGTATATGTAAGACTGTAATTTACATTAAAATAAAAAACATATTAGCATCAACATTAAATTACTAAAATTAAACATTTTGTGTTAAAAGGAAAGATCCCGACTTACTATCTATTCCATTCATATTTTGTTGAGTTCAAGTGGCAAAATTTTGCAAAGGACCTGGATATAGCTATTCTTTGTACTTCATCAATAAATTAATTACAACCAAATTTTTACCCCTGTTTCTTGGAGAACCCAAAGATCACTCTTCGGACTGTTATTTCTGCTTAATAAATATTAAAGGGATTACATCAAAATCAAAACATACAGTGGTGTACCCTAACTTGCAATCTGCAATAAGACCAGTTCCACACTGGAAAGAATTGCCCGTACTAAAGCCTCCAGAGCATGTGACATTAGATGAAGTGAGCTCAAAGTCTGATGGAAGTAAGGAAGAAAAAAAACAGATTCTGGTGATACAATTTTTGAACAAAGCAGTTCATCCGAGCCTCATTTGCTGACTCAAGAGAATCTTAACGATCTCATACGAGATTTAAAATTATCCAAAAAAACAGTCTGAAATGCTTGCTTCCCAGCTAAAAGGACGGAATCTTCTTCAAAAGAATACAAAGAAATGTACTTATCGTAATCGTTATTCTGAATTTAAAGATTATTTTTCTGAAGAAAATGGCTTAGTGTTTTATAATGACATTTCTTTTCTCATGGAGACACTTTGTAATGAACATAAACAAACAGAATGGCACTTGTTCACCGAATACTCTAGAGTTAGTTTAAAAGTTGTTTCTGCATAATGGCAACAAATTCCCATAGTATCTGCGGCTAACTCTGCTAGTATGAAAGAAACATATGAAAACTTTAAATTTATATTGGAAAAGCTTCAATATTCAGAGTATGAATGGAATATTTGTGGTGATTTGAAGGTAATTGCACTTATTCTTGGTTTGCAGCTCGGTTACACAAAGTACTGCTGTTTTTTTGTGTAAATGGGATAGTAGGGACAGACAAAACCGTTTCCTTAGAAAAAAGTGGCCTAAACGCGAATCACTCATTCCTGAACAGAAAGATGTGAAACATGACCCATTGTGTAATCTTAAAAATGTGCATCTACCTACGTTACACATCAAACTAAGATTAATGAAGAATTTTGTCAAGGACATGGACAATACTCGTGGTTTCATGTACTTAAAACAGAAGTTTCCTAAAATTAGTGATGTAAAAATTAAAGGAGGAATATTTGTGGGTCCACAAATATGACCACTAATGCATGATGAAAAGTTTGAGGAAATATTGAATCCACCAGAGAAAACAGATTGGCAAACATTCAAAAATGTTACTCAAGAGTTTTTTGGGAAATCGAAAGGAGAAAAATTACCGTGATACTGTCAATGATCTTTTAAAAATTTGGGTTATACTATGTACGTAAAGGCACACTTCCTGCACTTACACCTAGATTTCTTCCCAGAAAATCTTGGCACAGTGAGCAATGAGAATGAGGTACACTTTCATCAGATTTCAGCTATGGAAAAGATGTATCAAGGAAAATGGAGTCCTAATATGCTGGCCGATTATTGTTGGACCATCAAGAGGAATGCTGCACAATCAAAATATAGCAGAAAATCATCATTTCTTACTTTCTAGATGAGTCAAATATTTGAATATTGTGTAATTAAGAATGCAAAAAGTATTAAAATGTTTGAAATTATAGATGCCTGTCTCTCAGAAACCTTGTGTAATTGGAAAAAACCGATATCAGATTTAAATTCAATAGAAAAAATACTATTAGAAATGCATATTTTTCTTCCTAGGGACAAAAAAAAATTACTTTTTATTCCCCAATGTTATTACTTAAATATGAAGAGTTAGGAAATCTAAAATTTTTGACATGAGTTGAGTAAAAAGAGTAACAAAGGAGGGTAAGTGAGAGTAACTAAAAAAAAAGAGATTCTAACATAATTTTTCATACGAATTTAGATTATAAAAGAGCTCAGTCACCACAGATTTATTTTTATTAGATAATCCGTGGAAAGAACAACAAATTTTTCATTGTTTTTCTTGAAGGAGATAAATTTTAAACAGTTGATAACTTTAAATATGGTAGTTCCAAACAAAACAATTTTAATGGCAAACCAAGACAAATTTACACTGAATGGACACTTCATCATAACACTTTCAGAAACTCTTCTGACCTTCCAAGGACATCAAGAAGTTGACAAATATAATAAATTGATTTAGCACACATAACAAAATGAATTTATCAAATTATTGTAACAAATACACAGATCACTTCCTCATGTCCCTGTGCATGTGTAAATTGTATGGCCACAGCAAATAAAAATCACCTTGCACGCCTTATCTAACATAAGTAAAATATTCAAAAATAACAAACTTAAAACAACAGAAAATTTGACTTTTCTCTCCATGTAAAGAAAAGTGTTACTAAAACACAAAATTAATGGATGTTTTTTTTTCTCTTTAAAAACACAATTATGTTCCTCTACAATGAATGACAGAATAAATATGATTTTATAAAAATTAGCAATAAAAACACTTCAGAAAGGAACTTATTCAACAATCACACAAATAAATCTTTGCAAATAAAAATTGTCATGTATACAAAGTTACATATTTTATGGTTTCTCTTGAACCCTTATGATGACAGTAGAAATTTCAGAAACAATTTTTTACTCATTTAATGGTGGTTTTGAAAAGTTGTAATGACAACTTTGAATCTTTTCTATTAACAGGCAGCATTTTTAAAATTATATAAATAATGTAAGCATACCTTTTTACACACCTATGCTTCAATCAGAAATGTTTATTATGTACATCAGAATATGCAGTTAATTAAATAAATAATATTGTGAATATTACTCTAATTAAATGCATTATGTAAACAATAAAACAATAAAAATTAAAACCAAAAAGAGAAAGGCGATTGAAATAAATTTGAAATTTTGATTTAAAAAAAAAGAAGAGATAATGAAATCAAAAGTAAAGTAAAAACAGTAAACAATAATTCATGCTAACAAATGCATTCCTGAACTTGTACTAATATATTCTAAGAAATCCAACGAAAAGGTAATCTAACACTTACATTTACAGAAAATACTGCCAATTAATGGAAACGGTTCTCAAGTTTTTTTTAAATACCTAATTTCATTAATTTACTCTTTTTTATCTATTTCATTCTATTATTTAAATGTAGACAAACCTAACAATAGACTGGTTATATTATTCGGTTAACTTCACCCTTTTAGAAAACCTTGAACATTAACTAATTTTTATAACTGTTAAAAAATTCACTTAATATAGTAGAACCAATACCTTCTTCAAATGGTGTATAACAACCGATTCGGTATGTTCCATCAGCAAGTGAAGTAATATGGTTTTTCTGTGAGAGACCGAGATGGATTGGTTATAGTACATGTCACTTCTACTTTTCCAATTGCACCAGAATCCACCAGACACCTGTAACAGAAGAACTTAATAATGTATTATACATAAAAAATTAACTATTTTATTTCATTTGATTATATTATTTTAGACTAGAACCTAAATGTACCTCCTACAGTAAAATAGTATTTTTTCTGTAACTGCAAATTCTGATAATAAAAATTATCAGAGATCATACTACCTTCAGGTGTTTTTCACTTCTTGAAAAAAAATTTAGATTAAATTGGAATAATTATGACTTTCTCATAGTTTAACTAACTGATTATAATAATTAAATTTTATTACATTTATATATCCTCAGTTTAATTATTTCAGCAGTTTTTTGCCAATTATAGATTCCAGTAACACGCAGTGAAACTGTACTCAACATTGTTTAAGTCTGTTTAACTATGGGAACTAGATTATTAAATGAGGCTTCAGCTATTGAAATTTTATTCTTATTTCACATCCTTCAATTTTCAGGATGCTACTCCTTGAGACAGTCCAGGATTTATACAACCATTAGTTGTAAAGGGGTGTAATTTATTACCTTATCTAAAATCTTTTAATGTAATTTTCTGTAAGTTATTTCTGGGTTAAGAGTTACAACTGAGTTATTGATTGCTTCCCTTTTCATGTGATATTTGAAAGATCAAGGCTAAACTGTACAAGCTATTTTAACACCATCAATTGCTTATTTCTATTACCTGCCTTGGTTAGTACTTCAATTCTAATTTACAAGACATCCTGGATCCTGGTATGAGCCATAAAATAGCTACTATACTATTACTATTCTTAATAAGTAAGGGATGCAGCTATCTACTTTCCCTGGTCAATAAAGCTGTAATATCCTCTTCAATTTTGTGTGTGTGTGTGTGTATGTATATATATATATATATATATATATATATATATGTGTGTGTGTGTGTGTGTGTGTGTGTGTGTGTGTGTATATGTATATATGTATCTATGTATATGTGTATGTATATATATGTATATATTGACAGTGCTGTATAAGTAACTGAAATTCTAATTAAATGTAATTGGATGAAGGAGTTAAGATGTAAATTTTTGAATTTATAACTAATGTTATTATTGTTATTAAACTATATTATTTAATTTTGTTTCCTGAATTATGTGTATTTTTAATTATGTGTACATGTTTATCTGTAATCTTGTATTTATGCAAAGACACTAATAAGACACTAATAAAGACACTAATAATGTAATTGTGTAACGTAATTAAAACACCAGTATTACTCTTATTTTTATGAACTAATAATTATATGAGCTATGATTATGAACCAATGACTAATAATTATTATGAACTAATGATTAAATTTTGTATTTTTAATTTATATTGAAATTTTTAATTTATATTTAATGTATATTGATTTTTTTGATTTTTTTATGTACTATTGTGTAACACACAAAGACTATAGTTAGCTGTCCTATTACACAAAAAATACAAACAAACAAATAAATAAATTATTATTATTATTATTGCAAGAACTTTGGTGGGCACCACTTACTCAAATAATGGCAATACATTTTTAAAAAAATAAAAGTTAACATTTATCGGTTAAAAACTATACACACCAAATATGATTTCTGTCACGATCAATTAAAATATTTTAATTTCATTGAATTGCACTAATTCACTTTAATTTATAATATGAAAACAATTTCATATTCACCAATAAAACATAAAAAAATACTAGTATAGCAGTAGGGTAAGTGCTCAGAAATTATTTATTAAAATATACTATGAATTCTTTAATGCAAACCTGAAACCAAATCGTGGAATTGAATCCTGTTATAATCATTTTGCAACACCTATAACATCTGAAGGAGCAACATTTTCAAAATAAAAGTACGTGAACTAATTTAAACGAAAATGACTGAAGCCGTGCTTAATAAACCAGTTCCTGTTCAATCTGCTGTAACGACACACCGAATCAAATTCTATAACAATTATTTTTAAAAACTTATCATCACTGACTGTCCTAGGCAAGAATATAGCAAAGTTCCACTTCAATAATCTTAAAAAATGTAGTAATGTAATTGCAGTTCTTTTTGATCGGGTAACTGTATACTATGATACTATTTTTTTTTTGGAATGTCTTAGTCGATATCTAAACAAAAAAAAAATCATAACTGTATTACCTGTACAGCATGTCTTCCTCCAGATTTTGGTGTGTAACTGCATGTATATGTACCATCTCTGTTGTCTCTCAATTTCATATCAACATTAGTGCTCTTAGCGTCCAAAACCTGTAATTTTAAATAAAACTAATGAATACATTAGAAGCGATACAATAAATATTTTTGTATTCGATTATTAACTTATGACAATTATAGACCGGTTACAAAATCTAAGTAAAATTTTACATGTTGATGAAAATGAGAATTTTAATTATACATCAGGTTTCTTTCAGTTTAAGTTACCATGAAATAGCTAAATGTGCACCATAACTATTACCTGATATGAGGTAACTGACACAACCAGTCTCAAAGAAGTAATGAGTTTTCTGTACAAGACACAGTATAGAAATTTAGGAAGGATTTACCTTTGCTTTGTTTAACATCGAAATACTGGAATCCACTGAAATATGTGTGACATTCAATCATACAAGTGATACCTTTAATCTGTTTATCTCATTACATTACACTTTGAGAAAACTACACCGATGGTGATCTTATCTTCGTATTTTTGGAATACAAAACATAAAATAGGAGCAATATTTTTTGCACAACAATAAAATAGGACAGATATGAATATATTTAATACATTAAAAACTGTATAACTTAATTTTAACAGCTTCACTTAAATTATTTAAAGGGGGTTATATGAAAGTAATGCATCCGCTATATTCTCATGGATCTAAAATGCATTGCAGTTCCTATATAAAATCTAATTTTATAAAAATAACGCCGCCATATTGGTTAATCAAGCTAATGTAAAATGCATTATTTTTTTACTAAATAAAGAGTAATAAAGTTATTACTTACTTTAAATAACGTCCTAAATTGTGTTCAACAGTTATTTTTCTAGAATATTCTATAAAAAAAGTTCATCATTATAAACCCACGTACATACACCAAAACGTTAACGACGAAAGTGAAATTGAGTCGGTAGATGGCATCATAAATACTTTTAAAAAAATTATTAACAATTTTACATATAAGAAATTTAATAATAATAAAAAAAAATTATATAGCTTGAAACACAAACGTTTTGCCACTGTTTGTTCAAAAAATATTTATGATAGTTAATAAATAAACAGAATAAAATTGTTTCTAAATCTTATTAACAGATTGAAAAATTTATATACATTTTTAATTATGATGTGTTTACAACAAATTATTCCTCGAATTAAGATTATTTTAAGTCAGCTAAAAATGTTTAATATCAAACAAAAACAAGATCGATAAGTAATAATGTATTAGTTGTCAGCTAATTAAAAATATCGTTGAATTTAGCTTGGGCATAATTATAACAATTATTTACTAGCACAGTAAAAGTAAGAATCTGTAAATTTTTTGATTTATTAATCATGAGGTTTAATAAATTTTTGAATTTCACTCATTAAATTGCCGTTCAATAAATCTTAATAAAAACAAACTTGGTTTTGTTTTTCTAGGTTAAAAACTTTAATCACTATCTTCCGTACAACTTAATCTTGAATTCTTAATATTTAAAAATGCATTCACAAAATATACAAATTATTATAGTTAATTTTTCCTAAAGAGTGTGTGTGTGTGTGTGTGTGTGTGTGTGTGTGTGTGTGTATGTTATACTTTTAAAACTGAGTAATAAAAAGTCCTATTCTATATCGTAGCAGAATTGAAACTGTAAAACGGTTAAAAGTTAAACCTTCAACACGCAGCAATTCTTCCCTCTTCCCTCTCCATGTCTAACCGATGTATCCTTTTTCTCCTCTGCTTTCATTGCACGTATATCTTATATAACACACTTTTTGCCCTTGAAAATTAACTAAGCATTTTTTTCATTACCTCCACAATGTGGAAACCGGTAAAGAAAATACCTCCTGTTTAAATAATATACCTCAATGTTATATTAATGTTTTTTTTCTAAGAGTAAAACGTTCTGATATTTTATCCGAGGCTACTCTTCCATTTAAAACAAAAAAAAGCTAATTTAACACATTTAAATTAATCTATAAAATTTAAAATAAACTGTAACCGATCTTATATCATGCGGTCTAATTTTACGATTCAGCGATACGGTCTTCTTATAATGAAAAAAGGAATTCTAATAAAATTGATTCGATCGTCTAATTTATTTGTTTCAGACTAAATAAAAATAAGATAAAAATAGATGCAGAAATGATATCGTTACAGATAGAAATAATTACGTGTGGCCAAGATTTGAAATTTTTGTCCGATTTATTAAAAAATATTTTTTTTAAAACTATTTTTAAAATAATACAGAATTGACCGAACTGTTTTGAATCAAGTTCGGACAAAATACAGACGGAAATTTAAACACGGTTGAAAAAATAAAGCACGATAATATTTTGAACAAACTGTTATTTTAGTAGAAGAAGTTTCTTTTATACGCATCGAATGTAAGGGCAACTAATGCTAAAACTGCTAGAAAATCTTTCTAAATGGAAATAATTGTTTCTCGATAAGGAAAACTAATCGAAGATAATTTCCCAATTTCGTATTACTGATAATAACCGAAACCTTATCGACCAGTGATTCCCAAACGGTATGCTGCGGCCTCTTCATAGGGGCGCTTCGAAATATTGTAAAACCTCCATTACAAAGATGCTTAACAAATATTAATGCGATTCGCCTATCCGAACCTGAGATAAATTTTTGATATAAGAATAACAAAACGGTGGACAGGAGCGAGAACGAAGGAGAAAGTGTCTCCTTCGTTCGAAGGAGCAAATTGAAATTAATTTTTATCGCAGAATTCTTCAATTCTACGATGAATCGTATTCATTTAAAAAGGATAGTTTAATTTATCATAAAAAAATGAATTTGTTATTTTGATTATATTTTTTGAGTTGACAAATGGAAATCGTACTCATACTTCAGCAATATTTCCACTGTTCTGTCTTATACGAACGAGTTGAGTTACTTATAATCTAAATAGATTTGATAAGATAGGAAGTAGTGGGGCTACTGCTGTCCATAGATATTACCTCCTATCCATAGATAGATAGATTCATCTATTTTGTAGAGGAAATTCCTCTGGTAATCCTGAGAAAAGTTTTTTTTATAACTTATGTGAACGGAAAATTATTTAGTCTAAATAAACGATTTGAAGGGTTGTAGAGTGATTTAATGTGATTCTTTTATTTAAAGGATTTTGCGCAAAACTCGTTTATTAATTTGTTTTACATATCATTTCTATTTCTTCTAATGACTGTACGCAAAATATCTTATAAACTAATATTACTTATTAAGAGTAATATTTACGAATGTAATGATGTTTAATAATTAGACAATCCATTTGGCGATCGTAATAAACATTTTGAATCGGTATATCGATATATAAAATATATATTCGTCTTTTGTGAAGACAGGAAAATATTTCATTTCTCATTCTATAATTCCTAGTAAGCCTGAAAAAAGGATTTCTTATTGAATTTTTTTTGTATTTGTTCGTACAAGAGTTATGTATATAAGATAATACGTACTGTAAAGTAAAACTCTATATAATTACACTGCCGCTTGCTAAACAAAAAAGAAATTTCAGCTAAAACTGGCAGTGTAGTCAAAACAAAAATACAGACGCTATTATATGTAATGTTTTCAAGGTCAATAGCATATAAAAAAAACTATATAACAAATTACTTGTACGTGACCACTGTTCATACTTATTTGATACTAGCAGAAGCGGCAATGCTTTTATAGAGAGAGAGAGAGAGAGAGAGAGAGAGAGAGAGAGAGAGAGAGAGAGAGAGAGAGAGAGAGAGAGAGAGAGAGATTGATAGAGAGAGAGTTTAAATGAACGCAATTGAAAATTTGATAAAACAAATTAAAAAACTGAACTTGACAAATTTTACTTATTCTCCTTCCCCTTTTCCCTTTCCAACTTTTTCCTTTCACCGTTTTCCCTCACCCCTCTCCCAGTTTCCTTGTATAACGTTAAGTCAATGCCCCTCCCATTATTTGATGTCATACCTTATCGGACCTTCCTCTTCCTGTTTATTTGTTATTATTCACAGTATTTATCTTTTAATTTTATTATAATATAAAAATATATACCGTATTTATTCGAGTACCCCGCGCCACGATTTTCCGGACCGAAAAGCTAAAAAAAAAATCGAGTACATACCGGTATTTTAAAGTGCAATATATGATAAAAAAATACGAAAATATTCAGAAAGTAAAGCGTTTAATTCGTTCATTTAAATTACAATATTAATATTACATTCATAATTAATTACCGTAAGTACTAGTTTAGTTCAGAATCAGTAGGCCAGTAAAACGAAAAGAAAGTACCACGATAAAAAGATAATTCAATTCGCTTTTTAATATGGGGTTTTATTTTTAATTAATCACCGTCTGCAAAGATATAACATTGCTATTGTAATTATGTAATGTTAATGGCGTAAAATAATTAAATATAAAATGAAATCTATTAATTTTCATTACGCGTTTTCATTTGACGATGTAAAAATATAATTGACAACATTTTGTCGTCGATGTCTATCTTTTTACTAGTTGGAGGGTTTTAAATAACATGTAAATCAATACCGGATAAAAAAAGACAAATAAAAATGATTTGTTATTAAAATTTTAAACAATTTTTTTTTCAATAGACTTTTCTGTTCCACACCTATATTAAAATTGTACAATTTGAACATTCCTCAAATAGCACATTTTAATAGGTTAATATTAAACCGGTGGGTAATATTTAGGAAAAAGGGTAAGTTACGTCAGACATCAAAAAGAGTGTTGTAGTCACGATACTGAAGAAAGGAGGAGCAGATAAATGTGAAGAACACAGAACAATTAGCTTAACTAGCCGCGCATCAAAAATCGTAACTAGAATTCTGTACAGAAGAATTCAGAAGAGAATGGAAGAAGTGTTAGGAGAAGACCAATTTGGTTTCAGAAAAATTATAGGAATAAGGGAAGCGATTTTAGGCCTCAGATTAATAGTAGAAGGAAGATTAAAGAAAAACAAACCGACATACTTGGAAAATATAGTTAAAAGAAGAGATAGACTTATAGGCCACATTAAGGCTTGCTGGAATAGTCGTTTTAAAATTGGAGGGAAAGGTAGATGGGAAAAATTGTGCAGGCAGGCGACGTTTGGAATATGTAAAAGAAATTGAAACGACTGGCAATAAATAGAGAATCTTGGAGAGCTGCATCGAACCAGTCAAATGACTAAAGACAAAAAAAAGATATTAAAAGTAAAAATATAAAATAATAAATAAATAAATAAATAAAGTATAAAATATAAAATATTAAAAGTAAAATCGGTTTCATATATTAAATTGAGGGATATTAGAGGGAATACAGAAGTGCGGATCTATATAAAATTTAAATTATACCACTCCTTCGGTCACATGTCGGAGTAATAGTGCGTCTCAGCCATTTATTCGGAGGTCCCGAGTTTGAATCCCGGCCAGATAGTCTACAAAATTTCCGTTTTATATTGCCACGCAGAAGTTTCTATCTTATATGGTGAATTAATCATAAAAAATCTGATGCGGACACTACATGACTTCCTTGTTCGCCTATTGAATTACATATACACAGTTATTTAAATGAAAAGTACGTAAAATTTTATTTCATTAATAACTTTTGAAAGGTTTTCTTTTTTTTTATTTTATTGTTATTACTGAATTATTATTTATCGTAATTTTATTTACAATCAGATGTTAATAATTATTAACAAATCAATTTAAAAAAAATGATAAAAAAAGGAGACGAAGTCGGATTCGTACCGAATTTAATTATTTCATTAATTAAAATTTAATTTTTCTATAACTCTGGAACCGATGAAAATAAGTACCACTTATCATATATCATCGAAAAGCTATCGATGAGGACTTTTTACTGCAGTTAAGAAAAAGTCCAAAATCCAAATTTTATTGATCTTGCGTTTTTTGAACGCTTTTGGTCCAGTCGATTGCAATCAAAAAAGTAACTAGACGTTACAACAGTCATAAATCCAAAACTTCAACATCCTACAGCTAATCGTTTTTGAGTTATTCGAGATACATACGTACGTACAGACGTCACGCCGAAACTAGTCAAAATGAATATTTCCGTTGAAATATGAAAACCGAAATTTGTTCTGATCGTTATACTTCCTTTACTTCGTACAAGGAGTAAAAATTAGAAGGACACCTATGTGTCACGATAAAAAATGATTCTGATCAAACTACTTTAATTTTGCAACCGACAGGTCTAAAAAGGCGAATAAATAAAAAATTAAAGCTTGAATAATCTTCTTGACCGTATACTTCAGATTTAAAAAAATAATCAAATTAAAAAAAAGATCGGCGAGAAAAAACATTTTAAAAAATTTTATAGTATTTCTCCGCGTTTGATCGAGCCCATAGGGGAAATAAAGTTTATCAGCGAGTGCAATAACCCACCGGGTTGGTCTAGCGGTGAACGCGTCTTCCCAAATCAGCTGATTTGGAAATCGAGAGTTCTAGCGTTCAAATCCTACTAAAGTAAGTTATTTTTACACGGATTTGGATACCAGATCGTAGATACCGGTGTTCTTTGGTGGTCGGGTTTCAATTAACACATCTCAGGAACGGTCTAACTGAGACTGTAAAAGACTACATACACTTGATGTACACTCATACATATCATCCTCATTCATCCTCTGACGTATTATCTGAAAAGTAGTTACCGGAGGCTAAACAGGAAAAAGAAAGAAGTGAACTGCAATAAAATAGTTTAAATCTTAAAATTTTACATTTAATTTC